>NC_064639.1:1070773370-1071427870 GCF_023864345.2 Schistocerca serialis cubense
ACGTCCATACTCGTTTTATCAAGCGAAATTATCCCCGTAATCAGACTGTACCATGGAACTGATGTTGTGTGTGGTAAAGAACAATCGTTGGAGGATTTTGAGGAAAGACTGTAGAATTTGGACTAATTTTACATTTGGTGTAATGAATAGAACCCCTATCTAAATGTGCACAAATGCTGGATAATGCTCTTTGAAAAACGGAGAAAAGGTGTTGATTCAAGTTTCTAGAGCTCGTCGCAATGTGTAGGCGTTCCTGCAGAAAGTACAGCTCAGCGCCAGTACGGAGTGGCCGTGCGATTCTAGGCACTTCAGTCTGGAACTGCGTGACTGCTAAGGTCGCAGGTTCGAATCCTGCTTCGGGCATGGATGTGTGTGATATCCTTAGGTTAGTTAGGTTTAAGTAGTTCTGAGTTATAGGGGACTAATGACCACAGATGTAATGTCCCATAGTGCTCGGAGCCATTTTTGAGCCAGTAAGGACACGAAAATTAAAGCTGATAACCGGTGCCTGCCATGTCCATGTTGCGACACGCATAACCACATTTTCCAGTTACACCACCGGCAGGCACTCCTGTAATTGACTAACGGATACAGCAGAGATTGGCCGGCCGGAGTGGCCGTGAGGTTCTAGGCACTACAGTCTGGAACCGAGCGACCGCTACGGTCGCAGGTTCGAATCCTGCCTCGGGCATGGATGTGTGTGATGTCCTTAGGTTAGTTAGGTTTAATTAGTTCTAAGTTCTAGGCGACTGATGACCTGAGAAGTTAAGTCGCATAGTGCTCAGAGCCGTTTGAACTATTTTTTGAACAGCAGAGATTCCCAACCTTCCTTACTCTACCGCCTCTTATTCGCAAAAAAGTTACTATATGCCTCATTTTCAGATAAATAAACTCACACACATACTCCCGTTCGTGAAATCAATGGGGTAAATATTTCAACTTTTCCAGATTATATGAGACATTTTCCTATAATGATCCTATCACATTTCCCTTGGATGGACGATATTAAATATATTGGAAAAACGGTCACTTTTTTTTAATTTAACGTTAGTAACAGATGTTGAAACTATTGGTGTATTACTCAGAAATGATTAACAGAAACTTGTGCTTTCATCTTGTCGTGGCCACTCCGAAAAAATGAATGAGGATGCCCGGACTGGTATTTAACACTAGGGCCCTCTCAAGTTCAGTGTCCTACTGCTCCACCCTCTCGCTTGGTGCTGGAACGTGAGGTGTCCAGTACAGCTGTTGCGCTCCCGACGTGGCTTCGAAACCAAACTACGTAATTGTTGAGAAAACGCCTGTGAGATCTTTTTGTCCGCGATGGACGCTGTAAACTCTTGAAGCCGTGGTCGATATCTTGCTTATTCTTTGTTTCTTTATAATGAAATCAGAGTTATAAACGCCATGGTAATTTCTTTCATAAGAATTAAGAGATGCAAGGCTATGTATGGTCATGCTTTCCGCGGATTGTTAAGACTAGTAAGTGACTAGTAGCACGACCAAGCAGTAGAAAATATTTCAAATATAAATTTCAAAACAATATTCTGCCTTTACAGAGACTGCAATCTGCGTAAACAACGGAAAGGAAAACAGTAAAACGAAATTTAATAATAAAATCTCATAACTGGTCGTGGTTTAAATAAATATTAGTACAATGAAGCGCATCTCTTTAAATTAATTACTATGCCTCTCAGTTGCGGAGGTCCTATGTGCCAAATCTTGCAAAGTAAAATGAACATACTGTTTCTCATCCCCTGTGAAGGGAATTTAGCCTTGTCTCCGACGGCGTTTACTGAATGTTATATTGCCCGTGACATGAATGAATATTATCCAGAGTGCATTAAATAAGTTAAAATGGATGAACTAATACTGCAACAGCTAACATAAAATCTTCTTCATCTAGTAGGAAGACGGGCGTAAATTCTTTTACCCTCTTGGTTTGTTACTCCACTGGCCTTTCGCTAAGCTGGTCAGTTTTCAGCTATGCAAGGAGTAGCTAATATAAAGTGCAAATACCTAACCGTAATGAGGACTGATCTACTTTAAAACGGTAGTGCAGACTTGGGTAACAGACGTCACAAGAGGCGAGCCTACCTGTATAAAAGAAGGCAGGGATTACTGCGTTTTCAGTATACAAGCAGTAACAGCAGGGTAAGTGCGTCAGAAGGGATTTGTGACAAACTGCCTCGTGGCTTCTGTCTCGCGTTCTTGTCCGACGTTTGTTTCAAGACTTACCTGATATTTCATCAGCACGAGTGGCTGGCACTGCCAAAGCTTCAATTGCTGGTGGTGGACTGGAGAATTGTTCGAGCGCGGCCTTAGATTATATCTACCTGGCGTGCCGATGACCAAGGGCCTTTCTGCAGTCAAGAGAGGAGGAGATCTTCAGATATTTCCGATACCTTCACCAACGACGGATGAAGAAAGTGAGATTTATATTCTCTCTCACCTTCCTGTAACTGTGCCGGGATGAAGGGGTTACATCGAAGTTCTTGGCTGGGACAAGATCGACAGAATCACTCACAGGAGCATGCAGAACGAGCTCGAGCGCTCCAGTGTGAGACAGAGGTAAGAGTTTATAAATGTAAGCGCCAAGTACATCGTATGTACGACAGGATGGAACGGGCCTTTCTTCGTGAGCACATTTATGTAGCACGGAGATACTTGACAAGAACGTCTCGAGGACTAACCGTGAAACATGAGGAACTTTTGAACGTTTTCTGTCAGCTTAGTTGCAGAATACATCGAGACGAAGCCTCAAGGTGAACGGGACCCAGATTTCCACGCTGCAGCGAAAGACCGTTGGAGGTAGCAAAGGGAGAACCGCACCGGAAGTGACCACGGTAAAGCCTTTGGCCCTTGGGACGTCGGAGGCCGCGAATTCGTCTCCAGTCCACCACCAGCAATGGAGGGTGAAGCATTGACGATGCCAGACACTAGAGCTAGCGAAACGTCAGAAAAATCATCAAACAAATGTCGGTCGAAGAACCCGAGACAGAGGCCAACAGACAATTTCTCGGTACGCAGGTACGAAAGGCTTAACACTTTTGTCGAGCTCTGCGACTTAGTTCGAGGAATATTCATTGGATGTCCTCTAAGTAACAAGTCAATAAAGAATATTTGCATCCTTCTAAAGCTGCCCAAGTGGACTGCTGGTGACGTAATCGTGAAACAACAACCCCATCTAAATCAAGCCTAGGCAGACGTCATGAACTGACGGACGACTGTCAAGAACTGCCGAGGGTGGTTGTAAAAAGCCGCATGAGATTAGCGAAGGAAATAACTCGTGAATTCCAAGGTGACAGCAGCAATCTAGCTAGCACAATGACTGTGCGCAGGCAGTCGTAGTTAGTGAGAATGGTGCCCAATGCTCGAGCAACGCCTCGTACGCCCCACATTTCTGCAGTGATTCTAACCGACACTTGAAGTAACGTGAAGTTCGTCTCCACTGAACAGCTGGAGTGCTGAGTCACGCTATACCCTTTGGCAATCCGACTGGAGGGTCTGAGTTAGGCGAGTTCTTGAAGATTGTCACCTGCCATCTAGTGTATTTACAAGGGTGAACTGCAAAGGAGGTGGTGTTGCGGTATGTAGGTGCTTTTCGTATTTAGACTGTGTCTCTTTATTGAGTTTAAGAGGATGTTAAATCTGCAAGTAAATTCATACGTTTTAGATCAGTGTGTACTGCGTATAGTAGAGGAACATTTCGGAGAAGGTGTATCAGCATAATAATGCATCCTGTGCTACAACTGCATCTGTGAGGTAACAGTTTGTAGAAAATAGCCTACCTGATATAGACTGGCTGACTCCTAGTCTCGACCTGAACCCAGCCGAACATCTCTAGATCGACGAAGGACATCGAATTCTCTCTTGAGTCCAGCGTCCCACATCACTATGTTCTCTAGGTTATGCTCTTGAGAAAGAAGTGGTTGCCATTCCTCCACAAACAGTGAGCTAACTCACAGAAAACGTCCCGAGCAGTGTTCAGATCGTCATAAACGCGAAGAGTGGACACACCTCGTATTAATGTTCACTAACAGATGTCCGATTACTTTTGACCGGGCGCATTATTTAGAACTGCATTTTGAGATATGTGTGTGTGTGTGAAATCTTATGGGACGTAACTGCTAAGGTCATCAGTCCCTAAGCTTACACACTACTTAACCTAAATTATCCTAAGGACAAACACACACACCCATGCCCGAGGGAGGACTCGAACCTCCGCCGGGACCAGCCGCACAATTCATGACTTCAGCGCCCAAGACCCCTCGGCTAATCCCGCGCGGCTTTCAGATATGCATTGGGTTAGTTTAGCATTGATGAATCTTTTCAGCTGATTTTCTTAGGGTATTGCCCAGTTATGTGGTAACTGACCGCCAACGCCCACTAAATTTACCATGGGCCAGGGACACGCTCTTGTATCTTCTTGACGTCCACCAATCCCGATGGTAGTGACTAGTCTAATGGTTTGCACCAACGACGTGCTTTCAAAAAATGGTTCAAATGGCTCTGAGCACTATGCGACTTAACTTCTGAGGTCATCAGTCGCCTAGAACTTGGAACTGATTAAACCTAACTAACCTAAGGACATCACACACATCCATGCCTGGGGCAGGATTCGAACCTGCGACCGGAGCGGTCGCTCGCCTCCAGACTGTAGCGCCTAGAACCGCACGGCCACTCCGGCCGGCGACGTGCTTTCGAGTCACGAACCAATGTAAATGTGGTTTGCACTGTTCATAGTCTATAGTTATTCGAAAGTTAACTATAATTGCTGCCTGATTCTAAGGATCAACGGAGTCTACTAACCATCTTGCCTGTTGAAACAGTTTTTCAAATGTATATTTTGTCCTGGACTACAGAGTTCACAGTACTTGCGTAGCACTCGGGTACCTTTTCACAAGTCGTCGTGACACGGACAGAAGTAGATGCTTATAACTTCCACAAGTCACACGGACTCGAAAGTCGTCTATATTTTTACAGGTATTCAACGCTTATTTCAGTAGGAGACCATATATCCAATATCTAAACAGAAGATTCATCAGAATGGATGCAATTATTTGAATGTTAATTTACAGTTAATGAAGCACAAGCCGATAATACGCACTGTAACGAGGATGTCATAACACGCGCTACTGTTTAGCCGTAACTCCTAGTTGCAAACTACTGCATTCACGCTTTCAGAGTTCAGAGGGAGCACAACGTCGATATGAGCAGCAGATGGCGACGTGACTTTACACTCACAGGGTATAGCACTAAGAAACGATATGGAATGAAGTGAAGAAGTAAATTTTTAAATTGTAGATGATGAATGGAATGTTTGCTGGTTTTTGGAGTCCGTATCAAGTTGGTATGACAACACATGTTTACGGAATTAAGACACTTCTGCTAGGTCATAACTGATCGGTATGGCTTATACTGTACGAAAGAATAACAGAGATGCAAAGGAATTGCTGTAGCCATTTAGGAAAATCGGTTACGTTGTTATTCCGAAACATTTTTGTGGTTTGACTGAAGAAAGTATGTCCTGATACATCCATCTGTTTCTGAGTAGGGTTCGTAGAAAGAATAATTACAGTGCTTACAAAGGCAAACAGACTATTATTCTTCCCTCTATCACTACAAGATTAGGTTAGGACAGAAAGTTCTTAAGTTAAAGCACAGTTGACGTTTTTCTGCAGATGACTACAGCCTGGAAATTCATTGCTGCGACGAGAGGCTACGGCCACAACGACGGCCAATGAGCGCAGAGGGCGCCGAAGTATATCCGGTAAGCGAACGCATTTGGGTGAGTCTAGCACCCAAGTTTTGTACGACTAAGTAGCAGTTGTGTTACGCTGTGGTGTTGTGCTCCAGTACACTTGGAGGCTAGAATTTTGTTATATAAAGTGCGATATGAAAGAAAAGAGCGTTTAAAATATTATTGCAGCTTCCTGTCATTTTCTTAGTTCACACTTACGGATTTACTTACTTATTAGTATTAAAGTTCGTTTATCCTCTCTGAAAATCAACAGAAATTTAAAATGTGGCATTTGGATTTTGCTATTATTGCGTCTTAAAAACGCCATACGTCAACTATCTTAGTCCAGTGACGTTAACGTATTTCATCTTAATATCGTGAGAAATTCAGAGGCTTATGGCGATTTCAGAAGTAGCTAATTCAATGATAAAAAAAGCTATACATAGCAAACGTCACAGAAAATTCGTATCGATAGGAACACACATACGAATTAAAGACTTACCTGGGTTTTACCCCTTTAGCTAATGTAATTAGTAAGTGCGCACTTTAGTAGAACACCTGTGGCAGATTAATATCAATGGATACATTACCTCACGATCGCTCTTGATCAGCTGTCTTTTCGCATCCATTATTTATATTTCCACAGTCGTTTAACAATCGATGAAAGGTTGATCAAGGTACTTAAGTATTCTTCGAAGGTAAACAAAATTCATATCACATGAATTCTACTTTCTATGTGCATAAGGCATATTAACGACAACACAACACTAATTGCTCAGTACTTGCTGATCCCACTGACACCATACAACCCTCCTGTAATTATGTTTTACGGTTCCCGTAACGTTGATTTTCGAATCCAGTTCAATACGCTATCCCATATCCTGCTATTGTGAACCGAGCATCGCTACTCACTCCAGACGATACTAAGATAATAGATTTCCATGGAGAGCGCCAGACGATACTAAGATAATAGAATTCCAGGGAGAGCTGCTCATTTGGCTAATTCAAATATTGTACCGCACATGAACAACAGAAGCAGCTGCGTGGTATTCAGGGTTAATTAATTTGCTTTGGAAAGTATCCTACTTGCATTAAATAACTATTGAAATGTCTGCCCTCAATAGCTGAGCTCCTCAGCGCGACAGATTGTCTATCCTGAGGGCTCGGGTTTGATTCCTGGCTAGGTCGGAGATTTTCTCCACTCAGGGACAGGGTGTTGTGTTGTCCTAATCATCATCAGTTCATCCCCACCGACGCGCAAGTGTCCGAAGAAGTGTCGTCAATTCGAAAGTCTTGCATGAGGCGAGCGGTCTCGCCGACGGGAGGCCCCAAACGATTAAAAAAAAAAAAACTAATGAAATAGTACACAGTCGCAAAATCAAAAAGCAGTTTACTGTCGGCACGAAATTCCGTTAAAGAAAAGTCACTCTGCACATACATTCTCAATTCTTTTAAATTTCATAAAAATTTCACTTCTTTCTGTTTGCTAAGGTGACAGACAGATTTTGGCACATTAAGAGAGGTCGTAAGTATGGTTTCTGCTTCTTTAGTAGCCCACGGCGTTCCAGCGTTGGTAACACGCATTGCTGCCCGATCATCGAAGTTAAGCAACGGTGGACCGCCGAGTGCTTTGATGCTTGCTCGTCGGGGGGAAACCGGATACCGATGGGTTTAAGGACAATCGAGTCGCTGAAGGGGCGTGCAATTGAAAAACATGCTCTAGGTTGCTGTGACACACGACATGTTTTTTTGCTAATCAAACAAATTTTATATACAACAGAGTACTTATTGTAAATTTACACAAGTATAAACGAAAATAGAGCTAGCCTTCAAGCAACTTAATTATACAGGGTGATTCAAAAAGAATACCACAACTTTAAAAATGTGTATTTAATTAAAGAAACATAATATAACCTTCTGTTATACATCATTACATAGAGTATTTAAAAAGGTTTTTTTTCACTCAAAACCAAGTTCAGAAATGTTCAATATGGCCCCCTCCAGACACTCGAGCAATATCAACCCGATACTCCAACTCGTTCCACACTCTCTGTAGCATATCAGGCGTAACAGTTTGGATTGCTGCTGTTATTTCTCGTTTCAAATCATCAATGGTGGCTGGGAGAGGTGACCGAAACACCATATCCTTAACATTCCCCCATAAGAAAAAATCGCAGGTGGTAAGATCAGGGCTTCTTGGAGGCCAGTGATGAAGTGCTCTGTCACGGGCTGCCTGGCGGCCGATCCATCGCCTCGGGTAGTTGACGTTCAGGTAGTTACGGAGAGATAAGTGCCAATGTGGTGGCGCTCCATCCTGCTGAAATATGAATTGTTGCGCTTCTTGTTCGAGCTGAGGGAACAGCCAATTCTCTAAGATCTCCAGATACTGTAGTCCAGTTACCAGGGACCAAAAACTTTATTGGCTGAAATGGCACAGAAAACGTTCACCTTAGGCGAGTCACGTTCATACTGAGTTGTTTCCCGCGGATTCTCAGTGCCCCACGCTGAGCAACTGTCGTCGATTCACTTCTGCCGTACTCAATAACACAAAAAGCTTTCTGTAGAGCGGTCGCCGTCTTAGCATCAACTGACGCTGACGCCTAGTCAACAGCGCCTCAAGCGAACAAATGTACAACTAAATGAAACTTTATAGCTCTCTTAATTCGCCGACAGATAGTGCTTAGCTCTGCCTTTTGTCGTTGCAGAGTTTTAAATTCCTAAATTTGTGGTATTCTTTTTGAATCACCCTGTATTATTAAACATTCTTTGATGCTTTTGCGACATCACATTCCTTAAACGGTGGGGAGAGAGAGGGGGAGAATTATATTCAAATACATATTGGATAGATGCCTAGCTGTAGTTTAGTTTTAGTTGGTGTAAGTCACATACACCTGCGACACTTTTAACTTTTGTGTTTTTCAAAGAAATGTAGGGAGGAAACCGGCTATAAATATGCCTGATGTCAGTCATGAGCGACTTCTGAGAGTTGTTAAAAAAATGAGTACTCAGATGTGAAGACATGTTAGGATTTATCCATACTTACGTTGCACGTTGTTACAAAGCCCGACAGCTCGAAGAAACCTTTGGAACAGACATCTGGAATCTACTACTGCCACCAGAATTATCACAATACATCGATGAAATCCACAAGCTCGATTGGTGGCATGTCGTAGTGAATGAAGTCTCGCACTTTCTTTTTGATCAATTCCATGATGAAGTGGATAATTTCGATCGATTCGACGTCCACTACCCAGCTCGGACCTCACTATCAGATTCGCCATAATCACACTGTAAACGTCGACGTAAATTCGAGTAATAGACATCCTACATCTACGCGTTACACAACTTTGACAGACTGGAATTTGCAGTAGTTTAGAAGTCCCAGTGAGAGTAAAATATTCCTTGAGTTACCATCGCAACTTAAATAAACAAGCTGACAGTCCCGAAAAATTTATTTAGGCTGTGGTTTTAACAGACGCTTATAAACATAGACGTTACGCTGATAACGGTGTAGTAATCTGAATACGTGATACGTTTTCACCGGGAATACTCGAGGGCGAACGATGACAGTTAAGCGGCGAGCGGCCGCAACAGTTGCCAGAACTGAACAATGAGGCCCCCTGCGCCTTTGGCCCCGCTCTGGGCTACAGCGGAGAACAAGGGCGCTCGCTGCAATTAGTGGGTGTCAACACGCACGGCCGCAGAACAATGCGCTACGCGCAGGCGGCCGCAAGAGTGGAGTTAAGGCGGCGCAGGGGCCTCAGTCGATTAATCTGCGCCCGCCTATGAGGCATCTGGCCGCACCAGCGAGTACGTGTAAGGTAACACGTTTCCTCTGGGTAGCAATTATAAGTAACATAAACTTTTGTTTGAGGGACTTCCCCAACTTTTCTGCAAAAATGTTCATAGTAAACAAATCCACGACAGTTGCAAAATACTTTACTGAGCGAAGTCTTGCATAACAGAGGTCGCCATGCAGTACCATGGCTTCGGGATCTTAGCCCTATCATCAGTTGTATCTGAAACCTAGCCTACGCGCCAGGGGTTAGAAAACCACACTTTTGTCCATACCTCCGCTCTGTTGGTGCTAGGAGGTTGTGAACCACTCGATGCTGACACCTGCTGCTTCTCTGCAAAATTTTGGTGAAAACGATCCAGGGGGTTTGGGAGACGTACACACCAACATACATACACGCTGCTTTATTTTATGTAACAGATTACTTTAGCATCTACTGCTTCACCTGCCTAGACTGTAGGGCCTGCAGAGATTTTTGTTTTGTTTTTACTATTCGAATTTTTCTGTTTTCACAAATTGCAACAGCTTCTAACCTTTTCACACTAATGAAGACAATATAAGCATAATCTTTTCCGCATGTACTGCTGGACTCCAAAGTTTTTATTAATCATGTCTTTTGCGTACTTGTAGAAATATTTCAATAGCAACTTTCATCCCCTAAATATTTCTTTATATCTAATCGAAAAATCAAATATCAGTTTTCATAAATTTAATTTTAACATTTTTTTAAAGTAACGACTTATTTTCATAAATTTTTCATCCCATATTGCACTCCCTTAGGGGTTGAATTCCCAGATAGACTGAAACACATATTTCTTTATTTCTAGCTGAGAAGTCAAAATACTAATTGTCATAGTTGTAACCTTCAAAATCCTTTAGTAGTTCTTTAGTAATTATTTATTTTCGAAAAAACAAATTTGTTGCCAAACACAAAATTCTTAGTAAAAAGCTCTTATTTAATTTTTACATCATTATTATTTCCTAATCCCATCACTGCAGAATTATTATTAATTTGTTTATAACCAATCTGAACCTCTCCCTATTATACAGACACCTCACATGAATACGCCTGGACAACTGAACTAGTTATAAAAGATGACAAAGTGGAAGAGGTAGCCCAAATCTTATTGGCCCACTAGGATACAGACGAGTTTTCCGCCATATTAATATGCTCTCATTGGTCCAGGATTTTCCACCAATTTTATATCGAATTACATAGTGACCTAGTTCATAGGCCTAAGGTGTGTGGGTAGTGTAAGGATTTACCTGGGTCGACACTTTGCCACCAGAGTGTGTATAAAATTTTATAGTTTTCACACTTTGGGTTTAATGAATTGGCCATTATCAGTGTTGTTAGAGACAAACTGGTAGTGTGAAAAATATAAAAAATGTACACAGTCTGATGGAAAAATGTTCTTCATTACAGGAACAACTCCACGCAATTGCATAATGTGTGTGGATAGGCCAGAGGTTTCCCTCATGTGACATTAAACAGGTCCCTCTCTATGAGTGGATCGGGGGAGGGGGAGGGACCTTAAATTTATATAGGAAAAATGTGTAACCTGACACTGGAAGTCCTTATCAGCGATCTGGGATAAGATGGTTAACTAGGCCCCTTCTCTGACTGGTAACCTACTATTACCATTTACAATGAACACGCCATGGCGATAATAGAGGACCAGCGTGATGAAAATTGATTCAAACAGCCGGAACTTATTCCCAGGTATGTGCCGGTGGCTCTTTTGAAGCTTCTTCAGATTGGCAGTGAATCTAAGAATAACTCACTAGTTGTGAAGGACGTATTAATTCGTTAACTCTTCCTTCTATAGAACTCTTGCCATTATTTGTTCCACAGTTCTGTAGCTAAAACATCAGCTCTCGATAGGAAGCTTGAAACATGAGTAGACTCCATAGCAAAAACATGCTATTTCGTTTTCTTGTATGCAGTAACGCCTTTTTACTCAACAGAAAAATGTTTCGAAGTTAATATATGTCTTGCAAAAGGGGCGAGTATTCCTTCTGCTGTCTATGCGATGAAGTATACAATGCATTGATCGGGAGTCCGATAGTGTATTGATTGGTTCTTTCATTTATTGGTAAGTGTATCGCTGGCCTAGTATAGCGGCTGTGATCTCTGTTGTTAGAACAATGATATCCAATCGAAGTACATTTGCTTTTGTCAATGAGATTCCAATATGATCCTTCGCTTCCTTTCCCACTCACAGGTACCTGTGTCTGCTGAACTGACACTGCTTTAGCCTGAAACGAACCTTGCAAGGATATCCGTCACTGAAGTCTTTCTCAAGCCAACTACCACAAAATTCAAGACTCCTAGTACACTACAATAAACACTGGAGGAGGTGCGTAAAATATTCGGGTCATAAAATCCTGCGGGGCAAATGAATCAAGACGAAACAAGATATAGTTCTAGGCTTTATTTATTAAAGCGCTTGCATCCAGCAGCCCTTTGGTTGTATAGCAATATGTATAAATAACACAACATCGCCTTCATCTTCCGTCACCTAGCAGTGATTTTACTGTCGATATTTAAACAACTTCGTTTCAGTTTACAACCAGAAAACTCGGTGATCTGTGAAACCTTTCGTTCACTTAATGCAAACAATTTGCGCGTTTGCATTCGTCTAACAGTGGAATGTTCCCCCTGATGAGCTCTCAAATGTGAGCATGATGAAAGCCGTTTAATTAATCGAAAGCAACAAAAATGACATCGGCAGGTTAAATTGTATGAACGTATAATTGACTTTAAAGGGTAAAGCGCTGTTTCCATCCATTTGCTATATTAGTGGGAAGTATCTGTTTTCAAGCAATTTTCTCCTAATGGAGGACGGACAGTCATTTTACACATTGATACGACGTCAGGGAATTAGTATAGCTGTCAGACAGTTGGCAGGAGTGTTTGTATTTGACGTATGAAACGATGTTACTGTTCCACACGTGCATTCAGCCGCCACATAAAACTCTCACCTTGGTCGGTCTATAAGTAAATTCGCTTTAGATGTGTAACAGAAAGTTTCATTTGTGACAACGGCGGTGACTCAAGTCAGAGATAGTGGCAGTAGTTTACAATTTAAGAAGCAGTCGCCTCTGATTCTGAAACAAAGAGTTTAAAAAGACCCCTTGTTCAATGAATAGTAGAGCTATTTCTATCAACGAAAAAGAAGTAATAAAATTTCCTGTACTGCAGCACAGTCATATGAATTATATTTTACTCAGAAATTCATCATCATCACATCCAATTCTGGTTCAGGCTTCCTTGCCTTTTCGAGTTTCAAGTGGATTGCAGCTGATCTTTCCATCTCTTCTTAGGACGCCCAACATACTTTTTACCTTTAGGTGTAGGTTTGTATAATATTTTAGGTATTCATTCTTCTGGCATCATTTTAACGTGTTCATGACATTCCTTTCTCTACTCCTCTACTTTCTGAAGCATGCTTTTGACACCCAGTTTATATATTTTTATCCGAACTATAAGTTTGTACCCTGCTGGAGATCGTAGGAGCTTCAACTATACTGCCTCAATCCTCCTACTTTGTCTAGTTTAGAACTGGTACGGTCATCACATTATAAAATTTTTCAACCTTCTCTTTTCTGCCTTTTTTTGTTTGTTCTAGCGGCATATCATCAATTATTACATTGGCTATTAAATGCTCCTTACCATCGAATGACATTATCTTAGTTTTAGCTTTACATTTGTCATGTTATAATCATTTGCCACCTTATGCAAAGACCAAATTGTTCTTTGTTATTTATCTGCTGAGACAGCTAAGATTATTTTATTACCAGCAAACAAGAGTGTATTTATAACATTATTACCAAGCTTTACTTTATTCTACTGTACTTTAATGACATGGTCTATGTATGCATTAAATAATGTGGGTAATAGAGATCACCTTTTTCTCATTTCTTGATAGATGTTTCTGGCAAACGGACTTTTTTTTGTACTTTTATTTTGTTATGAATAGACATACTTGGAATTACATTTATTAGATCCTGGGGTATACTATTCTTTTCTAAAATTTCCCATAATTTATCTCAGTTAACTTTATCAATTTCTTTCTCATATTCAATAAAGTTTATGTGTGTGGGATAACTGTATGCTTCGTGTTATTCAATAATTTAGGATACCGGAAATACGTCGTCAAAGCTAGATCTGACATCCATTTCGTTCTTCAGTATGGAAAGTTTCCCTAAGCACCTTTAGAGTCCAAGAGTAATTAACTTGGTATATATCTTGTATCCAGAGCTCATAAGACTAATACCTCCATAATTCTCACGTTTCCCGCGATCCCCTATAGTAAATAATGTGATAATAGCTGCTGTTTGCCAGTCCTCCGACATTTTGTTATATTTACATCAAGGATTTAGAAAATTCCATAGTTTTGTGAGTAATTATTCTGAAGCATTTCTAAATAATTCCACATGGAGCTTGTGTTACACCTGGTATTTTCTGCTTTTAGATGTTTTAGCACAATCTTTCGTTCTTCCATTGATATAAGATCAACATACTCATCACTAATTGCAGTTTTCGCGTTCTTCTCATCACCTGCCTGTAGATTTTGGTAATCGTCCAACCACTCATTTTCTGAAATTTTGTTAATTTGTACCATATGTCTTTCACCTTTATTAAGTTGTTTCAGCGCCCTATAGGCTATAGTTTGTTTCCGATGTACATCATGCTCCACGTCCCCCTGAGAATGTTCTAAGCTTCGTTGTTTTATTTCTCATGTCCCTCTTTTGACCAATGCAGGTGTAGCGCTTATAGTCGATATAGTTTTACTATTTATTTGAGTGTAAATGTCTCATGCAGGCCTGTTTCTTAGATTTTGTAATGTTTGCTAGTTCTTGGTGCCAGATTGGGAGTCTAATTTGGTTTTTATACTTCATCCTTTTACCTAAAGCTTCACCACCAGTTACGTGTGGTATTCTTACTATTTCTTTCCATTTTTGCATATGTTTTAGTATTTCGTCTACTCATTTCCGTATAACCGTGTAATGTTTGGTCTTGTAGCAAATGTATTCTATAGATTTCTTCTCGTGTCGGTTTTCCGATTTTGGCATTATTGTTATACAGTGAGATTCTTCTATTTGATATTACGAGATATTGGTCAGCACAGCATCGTGTCTTCTGTAGACACTGGTGTCTTCTGCTGACTGGATGGCTTTCTCATTTACTATAACATAGTCTATTCTAGTTCTAGTACACCCAGCATTCCATGTAAATTTATGAATATCATACGGGGGAAAAACGTTTTGTTATCTTTAAATGATCGAAAAGAGAAAAACTTAACTGATCTCCATTATAGTTTTTGATATGTTCCCCATGTAGCCCCACTGTTCCTTTAACAGTGGCTTCATCTTTCCTTCTATTGAAATCTCTGACAGTTATTAAATATTCTACTTTAAGTATTCCGTCGTCTCACTTTCCCTCCTCCAGCGCTTATATACCAAGTATGTCCCATAGCTTCCCCAATATCTTTAATCTTAAGTGTATCAAGCATTCATTAACGAACGTATATAATTGCAACCATTTTACATCGGTTCTTTTAATCATAGCTGCAACTCCGACTTTAGTCGTTCATTTCTACTTGCTCCGCTGTGTGTCATGATTTAAACATTAATTTCTTTAGAGCCTTGTCAGTTTCGTCTTTGTTTCTAGTATTACAGCTATGTCATTTTTTCTGTCTTTAATTCCCTTCCTAGTTGTTCGTTATTAATACTCATTCTTCTAACATTCCATGTGGCTATTTCCCGAATTTTCCCACTCCTCTTAATATTAAAATTTTATCTCGCTGTGGTAGTAAACAACAGGTCAGTCAATTTTTTTGCTTGATTTTTGTAATATTGGGTTTACGCCGTTAGAAGATACAACCCTAGAGCCATGGTAATTACCTGTAGCCTGGGCTGCCACCTTTAGGTATCCCAGCTCACCTGTTTTTGTTTAAGCGTTGTAGCCACTTAATGCCTGCCTTCACTATGGCTGTTGGTCCCTCTCCAAGTTTTGTACGGCGTTCTTCCCTGTTTCTTTAATCAAGATTGTTTCCTATAGGAGAGTCGACTTCCCTATGCACAAGAGCCTCCCAGCTCCCCCTCCCGTCTTTCTACGTTGATCACTGCTCTTCGTCTGGCTGTGTTGGTCCTGGTCGGACGATGCACTCCTTCCAGCGTAGCACCCTGGCTCTCGCCACGGTAAGGAGGCAGTCATCGGGTGGGAGGCTGTTAAGTTGGCATAAACATCAATAATATCATTTCAAAATGGAAAAAGACATAGCCTAAAACTATATAAATTACGAATATACTGGAAAAGTAGATACATTACTTGTAAATAATATATGAATGAATGGTAAACTAAAGCCATCAGAATTTCCTTTTTTATTTTTACTTTTTACGAACTGTTTCGGTTGACACCATCCCCTTTCTGTCCATGTTCTACGACGTGTCTGATTCTAACAAATGTCAGATTGAACAGAAAGTTTGAAATATACGAAAAACGTTGAACATTTGTAAAATTGTAATTTTGTTTATCGAACGGGAACCTGAACTTAAATCCTTTTATTTGTCAGGCAGGGTACTTTAATTCGCTCCTCAATCCTCTGCGTGCAGTGACTGTTCTATTCTTGCATGTCTGACAGAATCTTAGCCTGTCACTTCTAGTCTTATGTAGGGACATGAGATAACTATTGTGTACTTAGGAGGATCTGCATCACTTAGTTGCTATATATCCCTATTTGTTCCATCTACACTAATAGCATCCCTTCGTCTTGAAACCCACTCTCATTTGCCTTTTTTTAGGACTTTATACACGAGTAAATTCCTAATGCTGTAACTGAAAAAAACTTTTGATCAATTAGTGACTGTCTTCATTCACCCTAGTTTTCACTTGTGTTACTAGGGGAAACATTACGTTTCACGGAAAGCTAATGCCTAATACTCATTTAACGTTTTGTTTACCTGTGTGGTGAGGCGTTGTCAAGTTGTTACGACCTACAGTTTCGCGCGACACGTTTTAGAGGTTCAGAAGCATAAATGGGGCATCGTTCCAAGTATTTTTAAAGTCGAATAGCAAACGTGAAAACGTTGACATTGCAGAGAAATAAC
This sequence comes from Schistocerca serialis cubense, assembly GCF_023864345.2. Classification (NCBI taxonomy): domain Eukaryota; kingdom Metazoa; phylum Arthropoda; class Insecta; order Orthoptera; family Acrididae; genus Schistocerca; species Schistocerca serialis. The sequence goes on from NC_064639.1 coordinate 1,070,790,026, forward strand.
AAGCGATTTCCCTCTGATGCTCAAACGAACTGTTTGGCATGTCGGTGAGTCACGTCAGTGGGACAAAGAGTGGAGGGAACTGAAGAACGACAGTCTACCATCAGTAGAATAACTGTCTAGTTTCGGCTGCTTCCTTCAGGTCATTCCTAGGTGACTAAGGACCGACGTTGGTGTCCCCTTGACATTGTTTTCTATTTTGAAGAAGTGTGGCTATCACATTCTGGTTAGGGGAGAACGGTAAATATGAGTGAAGAAAGACTTCAATTGGCGATTAGTAATTTGTGGTACTTCTTACAAGATTTTTTTTATATTGTATAGACTTACGCGTACCCTTTATGGTATCTTTGTTACAATTTCAGAAATTTAACTAGTGGAATGTTTGCGTTGTATGTCTTCCTCCCATCAGTTTTAATGTCAGACGTCTCGTGGTATCTTGGACTCAATGCTAGAGACCACCAGATACTGAGATGTAACGCCTATTTTGATCGTTATCGCAGTCTGTCGTTCATAGGCCATTCCATGTTTGTGGCATGAAGGATGCATGCTAAGTTTGGGGTTACGCTTAAATGTAAGTTTGGGGTTAGGCTTAAACGTGAACGTAGCAATGTCGGGTTTAACTGCCCGCTTTACTTTCGTTTGTGTAACGATATTCGTTACTTTTGAGGGCTAGGAACATTTATTTGACTTACGGGGAACGTAATGGTGTCAGCCACTCGTAAATCACAACCATACCTACACAGATAGTACTTTTTCAGATCAGTGTGGTTCATCTAAGTCAATCAACTGAGGATAAATACCAGTCCAAGATTTCTTCTATCATGCGATACAACATTTTTGTAGTAGTTCTGCAACAGTGTTCAGTGAGTAAGCGGGCAGGGTCTGAGACTACGATCCACCAAAAATCTCCCAGAGCCAGGAAAAGATATGGAGCTTTTTGGGTGGACTTTTCCTAGTGCTATAGACCTTTGTGTGAATAATTGATTGACCTCTATACGTTGATGACTACAGAAAACTGCCTACAGGCATTATTATCGGTAGGACTATAAGCTAAATAATCGACCACAATGGCAGAACTAATAGGAGCAGTTGGAGTTCGTATTAGTTCTTATATAGACCGATTTTTGAAAGTAATGATGTAGAACTGATTTCCCTTTTTTTTTCTCCTGCAACGCTAATTTCTTGAATTATTCAGGTCTAAATGAAAATAATTTTGTGCCATATATCTGATGAGCTGTTTATAAAGTAACGTTACAAAACGAATATATTAAAGCAGTTAGTTCCCAGTGCCAAGTGTTTTGCTGTTTTCATTTCAAGAGAAAATTTTGCCCTTTCTCCCATATAAGACGAGGGCATATTCAAACACTTTGCACTGCGACCAGAAAAAGAGACCTGACAATACAAAAATCTTTCTAAAGTTCCGAATGTGTAATAGTAGCAAATGTTTGGTTGGTTATCAAGTATAACATATTTACGAAGTATCTTCTGTAGGCTTTCACAATGTTACGCCGCCAGGATAATGTCATATACATCGACCACCTTATTTGTTAAAGTCATATAACATAGTGAGGTGGTGTAGTAAGCACACTGGACTCGCATTCGCTACGACGACGGTTCAAACCCGCGTCTAGCCTTCCTGATTTAGTTTTTCTGTGAATTCCCTAAATCGTTTCAGGCAAATGCCAGGATGGTTGGAAGAGCATGGCCGAGTTACTTCCCTATCCTTCCCTAATTCGAAGGGACTAGTCACCTCGCTGTTGTTCCCCTCCCACAAAACAACCAAACGAAGCTACATAATACGTTGTGCATCAAATCAGTTCGTGCTAACAGAATAGATTTTGTGGCTACAATACTTTACAGTAGAAAAGTATTTTATGCTCTGGTCTTGTTTTTTCACCTAATAATGTCCTTTTTCAAATGGTTACCGAGCATCAACGTGGGGAAATTTCGGACAGCTTTCTGCCACGACGGTAGTACCCGTAGAGTAAATCAATTTACAGGAAGTACACGCTAGCGTGGCAGTGTGTTAGCCACCCCAAGTGATAATTAAACTTTGGAAATGTCAACCAACTATTAAAGCATTCGAAAAACTTCTCGCGTCGGATCATCGCCCTACAGTCAAACGGCAGGTAATCAGTGTTCAAATGTTCTGTGGAGCCAGGTGGATTATTTGTTTTTCTTAACTTTAAAATCACATAGGAATGGAAGTCTTTTGCACCGGTTGCAGACGTGACAATTCTTATTGGCCGCCTGTATCTGTCGGTCAGAAGCATAAGATTACATTCGGTACTCTACTGAACATGAAACAATTTACAGTCAAGATTCGCTACGTATCTCCAGACTAAAACAACTACTGACCTAAACGTTGACAAAGTTACAATTGATACTTAGCGTGCTGAATGCGATTCCTTTAGAATTTTAGTGCCCTTTTCTCTGAACCCGTTCAAGAACTCAGCGTCTTCCATTCGCCTTGCCAAATATTTATTTTGCTTGTGATTCCCAGTTCATATCACTTTTAAGTATTGATCCTAAACACTTATGCGACGTTACGTGCCTTAGATGTTCACCACTAGCCTTGTGAACAGGTACTATACGGTCCCTTCTGCCGGATCTGAAAATCTATATGCCCATGCCACACCTCATCCGGTACCTGTGTAGCTGCTTCCTCCGTGTTGTACATGCCTGACTTGAATTGGAGTATTGGAGAAGTTGGTGGAGCACAGGATGGTGCGAGATCCTTCACATCTCTAATAGGTAGCACAGACGAATAAATCCGCACCTGAGATCATTCAAGAATTTTCGAGGTGTATGCTTACAAAATAAAGCATAAAATCGCGAATTGTGCTTCCAAAGCATAAAAGTCTTAAGCGCCGTTCGTCGCCTTAAGCAGAGGTCTCAAGGCACTGATGAGAATTACTGGGGCGAGGTGACAAATCTCATTCGTACCGATTCTGGCCACAAATGCAATTTCAAGGAGTCCGTGCACTAAGTAGCCGGCGGAAATACATTTTTTACACCGACGGCAGAACTAGTCTGACAAAACTAAAGACGAATCGTACTTAACGCAATCTTTGGGAAGAATCGACCATTTTCTTGGAGTTACTGAGTCAAGTGTACGCTCTGTAACGTGCTACATATTCGTATCTTGTTAAGGTTGTTGGCTGGTTGATTTTGGGGAAGAGGATCAAACAGCGAGGTCATCAGTCACATTGGATTAGGAAAGGATGGGGAAGGAAGTTGGCCTTGCACTTTCAAAAGAACCATCCCGACAGTTGTCTGAAGCGATTTAGGGAAATCACGGAAAACCTAATTGAGGATGGCTGGACACAAGTTTGAACCGTCGTCCTCCCGAATGAGGGTCCAGTGTGCTAACCACTGCGCCATCCAGCTCGGTCTTATTAAAGCGTGCATGGACAGCCATACGGCCAATATAGACTTTCGTCTGCCATCCAGAAATCCACTATTCCTTCGCTGGTCGCTACTCACTCTGAGGATTTACTACACATTTCAAATCAAATGGCTCTGAGCACTATGGGACTCAATTGCTGAGGTCATTAGTCCCCTAGAACTTAGAACTAGTTAAACCTAACTAACCTAAGGACATCACAAACATCCATGCCCGAGGCAGGATTCGAACCTGCGACCGTAGCGGTCTTGCGGTTCCAGACTACTACACATTTAATTCCATCAGTAGGCGCTCTGGCGTCAGAGACTCCATTCAACAGCGTTAGTACAGGCTGTTGCTCAAGGCACGCTGTAGTCAATGCAGTCTAGAGCAGCAGCCTGAGACCTGAAGAACACGGCTAACGATGATTCCAACTGTTTGCAAACAGTTGCTAATTCTTCCTTCATCCACACACAACAAATAGTTCCGTATCAATCTTTGAGAAAGAGCTCTTACACAAGTTCCTTCGGAACTACCATACAGACACTTTCTCTCAGAAACTCTGATCGGATCATTTTCCGGTAAAACGCATTGTAGGCAACATAGTGGTGATCCTTACGTTGCCTGAACACCTCTGTGAGCGGGGAAACGAAATCGTCTTCAAATTATCAAAAAGGATCATGGAAAGAAATAGTACCATACAGCAGGCTTCTCAAACATATTTTAAACCGTTACTCTTATGTAATCCGGAAACTGTACCTCCTAACGTGCTTCTGAACAGAAGCGAGTCAGAATCGTTGATGCTAGCCAGGATAAGCTGCATATTTTCATTACTAGTGCAAGTACCCGCATATAACAATAGTCATTTTGATAGCATGTTTAAGTGCTGATCTTCAGTTTATTTACTTTCAATAATGTTACATTTAACAAATAGGAATTTTTATGCCTGTTGTACCCGTAGAATATCGCCAGAATTAGCTACAAGCGGGACGGGTTTACTTAGAGAGCTACTAAAATTGCCCACCGTGGTCACATGTACTTCGAAGATTGAAGTTGTGGAGTATTCTTGCTGAAAAAGCTTCGACACCATCATCCTTCACGAAGACGAAACAGCCGATTCCGAAGTGAGCAGAACTTCTGCATGAACAATTCTAAATTTTAATTTTTACGTTCGTAGCTCGTACACGTTTACCAGGCATTATGCAAAAATGAATTACAGATAACTGTCACCGTCGGAATCTGGTTTGAAAATGAAAATGTGATCTTCAGGACTGTCGTACTGTGTGCTGATGAAGCCAATTTTAAGTATAGGTGCGAGGTTAACATCCACAATGCTACCTTTTGGACAGAAGAAGATCCACACTGGTTCCCAGACCCTGTCAGATTCAGAGATACTTTGGGGTTCCTCAGAGTGTACAAAGACAGACACGGCTGTGCTTAGAACAAAGCGTAAAGTACTGTGAGTCTTTATTACCGTAAACTGAACTACAGAAGTTTTATAATTTCTAACTACTTGATGTAACTGTTACAACTACGAATACTGTTAATTGAAAGAAGTGTAAGAAGTAATTTGTAGCTCATAGCAAAATTGAAAGGTAGTGCTACTATTCGACAACAAAATATTTAAGAATGAAATGTGCAGCTGGGAGAGCTCTTTCTTATATATTATTTTTCTTCCATCTTTCTGTTTAACTTTTTAAATCTCTTGAGTCCCTTCGGGAAAAATGTTATCACTATCCTCGAGAAAAAATATCCGTACTGTAGGTCTGAAATACGGTGTCTAATTATAAAAAGGAAATTTCTAAACACAGCGGGCACACTTAATGAACTGCTATAGGAAATTGATAACCTTCTCATTTTTCAAGACATGGAACTGAGACGTTAAAAAAACGCTACTGGGGCGCTTTCCACGGATAATATTTACAAAGCTGTAAAAACTACCTACACATGTGAAGCATGAGGGGAAAGGGCTGATGCTTCTGTTCGTGTGCTATTGGATTCGAGAATACTGTGATGATAAATGCCAGAATACTAGATCCTGTTATGTTGTAATTAAATTGCTGTAGCATTCATAAGTGTACAGCATCTGACAGATATCCAGAATATAGTTACATACTACATGTTAAAATAAATGTAGTTGAAGACTATCACTAATCGGATAGCAAAATAACCGGCGACGGCAGTAATAGTGCAGACACAAGACACAGTCTGCAACAGTCGGAAAAACTGTTCTGAAACATATATGTGTTAACGTCAACTTTGTAAGAGTATTTGTTTGTAATGTAGCCTCATACAGAAGTAAAACGTGAGTGGTGACCAGTGCACACATGTAGAGAATGACAGCTTTAAAAAAGAGGTTTCGCAGAAGAATGCCACGAATTACATGGGTTGTTCGGATACTAATGAACAGGTACTGGATGGAGTCGGCGAGAAAGTAAAAGATCTGACAGACCGTTAGAATAATAATGCTACAGTCGTCTCCTTTCGTGGCATGCCACATGACAAAAAGCTGTGCTGAAAAATATGGCATCATAATTTTTTATGAGCTAAGGTTTTGTTTTAAATAAATCGAGTTTTAACATTCTACATCTTTATTCATTATGTCTACACATTTGTTACACATAGTCACTCTAGCGTCGTACACGTTTCTCACCATTTCCTGAAAGATGATGAAGTGGTGAGGACAACACAAACACCCAGTCCGCGGACAGAGAAAATCTTCGGCTGGGCAGGGAATCTAGCCCGGGACCACGTCATCCAGGGGCAGCAACGCTAACCACTAAACCGTTAGCTGGAATGGGGGGACTGGGCAGAGAAAAGTTTTGGAATTTCTACGGTCGGTGATAACCACGCCATTGAGCTCCCCACATACGAGAATCATCATCATGATCATCATCACACACATTTCTTCCAACGAGGGACTAGTTTGTTGATACCGTCAATGAAGAATGACTGACTTTGTTAACGTGGCCCCAATCTCTCCTCTGCTTGTGCAGCTTCATCACTATCAAAGTGAAGTCTTAGAAGGTGAAAATCGAATGGAACCAAGTTGGGGCTGTATGAAGGATACTCGATGACAGTGAATCCATGTTGGCGCATTGTTGCACAAGTTGCGTCGCTCGAGTGTTGTCTGGCATTGTCATACCGGTTGGGTTGTTTTGGGGGAAGAGAGCAAACTGCGTGGTCATCGGTATCATCGTATGAGGGAAGGACGGGGAAAGAGGTCGGCCATGGCCTTTCAAAGGAACCATCCCGGCATTTGCCTGAAGCGATTTAGGGAAATCACGGAAAACCGAAATCAGGGTGGCCGGACACGGGATTCAACTGTCGTCCTCCCGAATGCGAGTCCAGTGTGCTAACCACTGTGCCACCTCGCTTGGTGTCATGCTGAGTTAGACGCTGCTCCAAGTGTGGACGAATTGTTCGAATTCGAAACTCGAATGCAGCATGTTATTTTTCACATTCCATCATAGTAGTTACGTTACACACCGCAATTTTACGCGCTTTATAGTGGAGCCCTATAGCGGCAGAAGGTTGCGTCACCGAAGTGGGAAAGTCGACTGAGTAATGTGCATGACATGAAACAGCTCAGTAGATACTGAGAATGGAATAAAAAGAATTCGGAGGCGTTACTTTTCAGCACGTCCTCGTAGATACACCAACTTTAGAAGACTGATGCGTCAGTCAATGTCTTTGGTGTAGCGTGTGATTAGCTTTAACACAGGAATACTACATATCTCTTATCCTACGTGCAAACAGTTGAATATACTGTACTAACACACAGACTTTGCTCTAATGTTGTTTTTTTCTATTTTTGATTTGAAGCACATTGTTTCGGAATGAAATTAAAAACATGTGCTATACGACTCCTCCTCCTCCAGTTTTATGTAAAAGTTTTCGGGAGGTTTCCACATTAGTTGTAAGGGAAATGGAGGAACTGGAAATCAGCTAGTTATTGATTCCCACTGGGAATCCCACGGTCCAACTACTAGCTGACCTGGTATCTGGCTGCTGAAGAAACTCCACCTCTCTGACGGATCCTAACAGCCTTCTCTCTCTCTTTATGGTTAGAGAAAGAGAAGTGTGAAAAAAAAGTCAAATATGAGTCCTTGAAGCAGTATCTTACCGATGCCTTCTTGAGCGAACGACTTCTGGCCTGTGAAACTATACTGCAGGTAGTGAACAGTCGAACTTCAAAACAGTTTCTTCAATTTTTGGATTTCGTACTGCCGTTATTCAACTATCTGAATTAGAAAACGAAGACTGAATCGAGAACAATTTTGGACTGCTTCATGAAAGATTAATACCTTTCGTCTTGGCTGGTTAGCTTGCTTGGGGGTTTAGCTCCGAACTGAGTAAGAGCTAGACATAATCCTACGTGAGACACTGGGATGGGGGCCCTCAACCCCGACATGGCGCGTCCCAATGTCTGGTAGAGGAATCTCCTGTAGATATGCAGGACAGGTGTGAATAAGACCTAGCCAAATAAGCAACCGCGGATCAACTGAGATGAATAGAAAATGGTCAACGGCTTCAATGGTAGAAGAGGATATATGTCTCAATGGCAGAGAAGGCAGAAGAACCGAATATCGAATCCACTTTACGTCAGACTTGGACTGAGCGGGGAAGTGATTAGCTTCTGCCTACGTAGTAGGTACGGCTACACACCTTACGTTCCAGGAACTACCATCCCAGGTCCTAAAAGCCCAGTGGGAGCTCTGGACAAATCTTCGATTACAAGCAATTATGATTCATGAGACTAACAACAGATTTACCCTAGGCGGTAATCCATTCACCCGTTAACGGACGGCAACTGGGTCTTCGGAATCTGGGAGACTTGGGCTACCATTATCACAGAGAAAGTCGGAGTTCTCTGGCAAACTACCATCAAAGAGGCCCACTCACATCGTGACCTTCAACATTTACACTTTACGACAACTGGGTAAACTACAGAACTTGATGTCAGAATTAGATCCATGAAAGGTACAGATACTGGCTCTTAAGGAAGCAGTCTTTACAGATGAAAACTCACAAGACTATGGTAATTGCCATATGTTCAACAGTAAAACAGATAAACGAATAGGAAGATGTGGCACCCCACTCCTGGGTATGGCATTTGTCGTTCAGAAGAGCATAGCTGATTCGTGTAAACAAGTCACCCCCATATGTAACAGAATAATGCCAACGTGCATACAACATGCAAACAAGAAATACACATTAATTAATGTACATAATGTACATAAGAGAGATCTGCTAAATGTAGAGCAGTTCTGATCTAACCTCGAGATTATTATGACATTAGTCCCCAAAGATGACACAAGGATATTACTGGGCTACTTCAATGCCCAGATTGCAGAGGAAAGGAATACCAAAAGACCGTAGGCACATTCCCCGCCCATAAATGCAACAACAAGAATGGCATGAGACTCATTGAACTGTGCCAACAGAGCAACCTAGAAATAATGTCCATCTCAATGAGGAAACATCCTCTAAAACAGTTGGAAATCGCCTTCACGGTCTCTCGGACAATATCAGATCGACCACGCGGCCATCACTCACCCCTCACAGAAGGACATTCATGATGCGCAAGTCGGAAGAGGAGCCAACATTGGCTCTAACCACTATCTAGAGCGGAAAAAAGTGAAATTTACTCCGAAAAGAATCCACAACAAGAAAACTCACCTTCAAAAATTCGATACCAAAACTTCCGAGATCACAACACTCGGAACTTTTACAGGACGTTCTCAGGGAGGATTCGACGATACTCCCCTCAGAATTTATGTTTCCAAAAACTAGACCGCAAACTCTCGCTGACCAACCAGGATATTTATAGAGACTTGGCTCGATATTTGTCAGAGCTACTCAACTGCCTGGAGCCCACATCAAGATGGCCCAAAGAGACTCCCGCCCAAGTAAACCGAGAATCTCCACTACCTACCAGAGAAGAAATCCATAGACACGTCTTCAGACTCAAGAATAACAGGGCATCTGCAGAAGATGGTATAGTTGCAGAACTATTGAAGAACATAGGCCCAAGTACACTTGAGAAGCTCACACAAATCATCATAGACATCTGGAAAGGTACCGGAAGAATGGAAATTGGCAGTCATTCATCCGTTACACAAGAAAGGTGTCAGAACAGATGTCAACAACTACAGAGGGATTTATCTCCTTGAAGTCACCTACAAAATTCTGTCCGTGTGACTTCTTCAAAGAACAGAAGAACAGTTTGAAAGAAACAAAATGTTGCTACGAAGCCGGTTTCCGTATTGCAGAGACAACTTTAACGCCTGACAAAGCATTTCCCAGCTCTACATAACGAAATGCCCTGCTGCATTTCACCACTTCGCACAATTGCATCAAAAGAAACAGCTTCAAGTGGATGTAGGTTGCAGTACCTACGCAAATATGAAAATATTGCCAATGTGAATCCAGAGTGGAGAGTTGCATCAAAGAAGCCTTCCGACTAAAAACAACAAGAGTAAATAAAAGTTATGTGATACAAATGCTCCAGTGACTTTCTACATCGTTATACTCTCGACATTCGCGATGATTTTCAACGAGAGTGCAGTAGTAACTGCCAGGAACCTGTAATGCTCTTTCCTTCCCACGTAGAACACTGTGTTAAACAGGTGTACGGGAGTGGAGACCTAGTGGGAGGCCTCAAAGCAGAGGTGGGTGTGGCAAGTGTTAGTGTTATCAGTTGTTTAATAACGAAAAGTAGGAAGATTGCGGGTACAAATCCGTATTTTAACACTGTGATGTACAAAAGCTTCAGTATACCTGTACTCTTAACTTACATTAAGAAAGAGGCAGCGGCGAACAAAGCCTGTAGGAGGCCTGGGGCGGGAAAACAAAAGAGGCTCCCAGTCTTGCACCTTACTGCCCCCTCCCTCCACTCTGGAGGCCCAGGTCGGTAAAACAAAATGAGGCTCTTGTCTTGCACCCAACCCTTTGTCCCCCTCCACACCCACCACCACCCTCATCTACGCACCAATGCCACGAAATCCAGACTGCCTCTTATTTAATGAACGTATTTTGGCTCTCGAGTTTTGGCGGACCCTCCCAGGACGAGACGCTCGGGATGGGCCACCCCTCCGCCACCGCCCTCCTCCTTAGTCTGCTACTATTAAGAGCAGTGAAATAAAATTTGTGAAATTACTGTAAAAACTTACCCAATACTTACTGGGATTTTTATTCTGCACGTTCTCCAACGTGGTCTTCGAAAGGTATTCATCATCATTAGTATTATGTGCGTATGGACCCTGTCGGATCACACATTACGTTTATGATTCGTCTTTCTAATAGCCCAGATACCTTTCATTCTTTCGCTATGTGCTTTCTTCGGGCCACTTGGTCCCTGATCTATTAGGGCCTTCATTCTCTGACTTTACTACCCATCTATTTATCTTCTGACGATAAAGCTTCCAGTCTGGTATGTCCGATGTTCCTACCCGTGACTCCTTCAAGTCACATTTGACTTCCATCCACGAAAATGTTCTTCAGTTTTGCAGTGCGTGTCAAAATCTTGTGAGTTTGCCTTGAAGATGGGAGTCTGTGAATGTGTCCATAGAATTTCAGCCATCGTTTCCTGATATCTGTGGCAAGGTTGGACAGTTCTTCTGTTAATTTGCTTGATTTGAGTCAATACCCCTCTTCTGTTTCATCTGGTCCCAACATTTTCTTCGTGATCTTTCTTTCCTCCTTCAAGATGCTCTCCAGATCACCTTTTCTCTTAATTACCAAGCTTTCTTTCGTGTACAGCACTTCAGGTTTAATCACTGTATTATAATGTTTGATCTTTGCATGAATGGACATACATTTCTTGTTGCAGATTTTACGCGTACTCCCATATGCTCGTTTGAGCTTTTGTTAAAGAACATTCTGTGCTCCCATTTCCTACCCCGTTGGTTCTATGATCTCACCGAGATATTTTAAGTGTGAAATCCGTTTGATCTGCCTGTATTTTGTGTTCAGTTCCTGAATGTCAAATTTAGTGCAAATGAACTTGGTCTCCTCGAATGAAATTTCAGTTTTCTCAGCGCATTCCAAGAGAACTTCAGTCTGTTTGATCGGTGTATTTTCGCAGGTTGATAGCATCGCTAGATCGTCTGTGAAAGCTAAACAACTGACCTTGATGTCATCATTCTTTCGTCCTAGTTGAATGGGTTTCCAGTAGTCCTGGGTTTTCAGTCCTTTCTCCCATACTCGGACGACTTTATCCAGAACAAGGGTGAAAATCAGTGGTGACAATCCATCACCTTGTCGCACACTGACCTTTATCTTAAAGGGATCTGACAATCCATGAATTTCACTTTTGACTTCGTGCCCGTGAGTGTTTCGATGATGAGTCTTAATGTCTTTCGATCAAGTCCTTGTTCTTATAAGATATTATAGAGGGACTGTCGATCGACCGAATCACATGCCTTCTTGAAGTCGACAAACATAAAGATGGTTGGAGAACTTCTGGTTGCTCTGTACTTCAATAACGTCTTCAAATTGAAACTTTATTCAACACAAGAACGCCCCGGTCGGAAACCAGCTTCGTAGCCACATTTTTTTTTTTCAAACTGTTCTTCTGTTGAAACTTCCTGGCAGATTAAAACTGTGTGCCCGACCGAGACTCGAACTCGGTCTCCGCAATATCTTTTCTTTCAGGAGTGCTAGTTCTGCAAGGTTCGCAGGAGAGCTTATGTAAAGTTTGGAAGGTAGGAGACGAGGTACTGGCAGAAGTACAGCTGTGAGTACCGGGCGTGATTCGTACTTGGGTAGCTCAGTTGGTAGAGCACTTGCCCGCGAAAGGCAAAGGTCCCGAGTTCGAGTCTCGGTCGGGCACACAGTTTTAATCTGCCAGGAAATTTCATATCAGTGCACACTCCGCTGCAGAGTGAAAATCTCATTCTGTTCTTCTGTTCTTTGAAGAACACACACGGACAGAATTTTGTAGGTGACTCCAAGGAGATAAATCCCTCTGTAGTTATTGACATCTGTTCTGACACCTTTCTTGTGTAACGGATGAATGACTGCCCATTTCCATTCTTCCGGTACCTTTCCAGATATCTATGATGATTTGTGTGAGCTCCTCAAGTGTACTTGGGCCTATGTTCTTCAATAGTTCTGCAACTATACCATCTTCTGCAGATGCCCTGTTATTCTTGAGTCTGAAGACGTGTCTATGGATTTCTTCTCTGGTAGGTGGTGGAGATTCTCGGTTTACTTGGGCGGAAGTCTTTTTGGGCCATCTTGATGTGGGCTCCAGGCAGTTGAGTAGCTCTGACAAATATTGAGCCAAGTCTCTATAAATATCCTGGTTGGTCAGCGAGAGTTTGCGGTCTAGTTTTTGGAAACATAAATTCTGAGGGGAGTATCGTCGAATCCTCCCTGAGAACGTCCTGTAAAAGTCCAGAGTGTTGTGATCTCGGAAGTCTTTTTCTATCGAGTCCAACTGGTCCTTCATGTGCCTCCTCTTTGTCTGTTTGATAATTTTTGAGGCTTCCTTTCTGGTCTGAAAATAATGTTGTTGCGTCTCCAGTGGCTTCTTAGAGTTACATTTATGGAAAGCTCTCTTTCGTTCTTCCAGTGCTGCTTCACATGCGGAGTCCCACCACGGGTGTTTCGTGTTCTCCTTCAATGGTGCTGCCTGCCTCTTTGACTCTCTTGATTATCTTGTTACGTAATTGATGCCAGGTGCTTTTCTTTTCTTTTTCCCATTCTTCTTTTATATTGCTTTCTTTGATCTGTTTGGCATCGAATTTTTGAAGGTTAGTTTTCTTGTGGTGGATTCTTTTCGGAGTAAATTTCACTTTTTTCCGCACTAGATAGTGGTCAGAGCCAATGTTGGCTCCTCTTCCGACTTGCACAACATGAATTTCCTACTGTGAGGGGTGTGTGATGGCCGCATGGTCGATCTGATATTCTCCGAGAGACCGTGAAGGCGATTTCCCACTGTTTTCGAGGATGTTTCCTCATTGAGGTGGACATTATTTCTAGGTTGCTCTGTTGGCACAGTTCAGTGAGTCACATGCCATTCTTGTTGTTGCATTTATGGGCAGGGAATTTGCCTACGGTCTTTTGGTATTCCTTTCCTCTGCCAATCTGGGCATTGAAGTGGCCGAGTAATATCTTTGTGTCATCTTTGGGGACTAATGTCATAATAATCTCGAGGTTAGACCAGAACTGCTTTACTTTTAGCAGATCTCTCTTACGTACATTATGTACAGGGTTATTACAAATGATTAAAGCGATTTCACAGCTCTACAATAACTTTATTATTTGAGATATTTTCACAATGCTTTGCACACACATACAAAAACTCAAAAAGTTTTTTTGGGCATTCACAAATGTTCGATATGTGCCCCTTTAGTGATTCGCCAGACATCAAGCCAATAATCGAGTTCCTCCCACACTCGGCGCAGCATATCCCCATCAGTGAGTTCGAAAGCATCGTTGATGCGAGCTCGCAGTTCTGGCACGTTTCTTGGTAGAGGAGGTTTAAACTCTGAAGCTTTCACATAACCCCACAGAAAGAAATCGCATGGGGTTAAGTCGGGAGAGCGTGGAGGCCATGACATGAATTCCTTATCATGATCTCCACCACGACCGATCCATCGGTTTTCCAAACTCCTGTTTAAGAAATGCCGAACATCATGATGGAAGTGCGGTGGAGCACCATCCTGTTGAAAGATGAAGTCGGCGCTGTCGGTCTCCAGTTGTGGCATGAGCCAATTTTCCAGCATGTCCAGATACACGTGTCTTGTAACGTTTTTTTCGCAGAAGAAAAAGGGGCCGTAAACTTTAAACCGTGAGATTGCACAAAACACGTTAACTTTTGTCGAATTGCGAATTTGCTGCACGAATGCGTGAGGATTCTCTACTGCCCAGATTCGCACATTGTGTCTGTTCACTTCACCATTAAGAAAAAATGTTGCTTCATCACTGAAAACAAGTTTCGCACTGAACGCATTCTCTTCCGTGAGCTGTTGCAACCGCGCCGAAAATTCAAAGCGTTTGACTTTCTCATCGGGTGTAAGGGCTTGTAGCAATTGTAAACAGTAAGGCTTTTGCTTTAGACTCTTCCGTAAGATTTTCCAAACCGTCGGCTGTGGTACGTTTAGCTCCCTGCTTGCTTTATTCGTCGACTTCCGCGGGCTACGCGTGAAACTTGCCCGCACGCGTTCAACCGTTTCTTCGCTCACTGCAGGCCGACCCGTTGATTTCCCCTTACAGAGGCATCCAGAAGCTTTAAACTGCGCATACCATCGCCAAATGGAGTTAGCAGTTGGTGGATCTTTGTTGAACTTCGTCCTGAAGTGTCGTTGCACTGTTATGACTGACTGATGTGAGTGTATTTCAAGCACGACATACGCTTTCTCGGCTCCTGTCGCCATTTTGTCTCACTGCGCTCTCGAGCGCTCTGGCGGCAGAAACCTGAAGTGCGGCTTCAGCCGAACAAAACTTTATGAGTTTTTCTACGTATCTGTAGTGTGTCGTTACCATATGTTAATGAATGGAGCTACAGTGAATTTATGAAATCGCTTCAATCATTTGTAATAGCCCTGTACATTAATTAATGTGTATTTCTTGTTTGCATGTAGTATGCACGTTGGCATTATTCTGTTACATATGGGGGTGACTTGTTTACACTAATCAGCTATGCTCTTCTGAACGACAAATGCCATACCCAGGAGTGGGGTGCCGCATCTTCCTATTCGTTAATCTGTTTTACTCTTGAAGATATGGTAATTACCATAGTCTAGTGAGTTTTCATCTGTAAAGCGTGTTTCCTTAAGAGCCAGTATCTGTACCTTTCATGGATCTAATTCTGACATCAAGATGTGTAGTTTACCCAGTTGTCGTAAGGTTTTAATGATGAAGGTCACGACGTGAGTGGGCCTCTTTGATGGTAGTTTGCCAGAGAACTCCGACTTTCTCTGTGATCATGGTAGCCCAAGTCTCCCACAATCGGAAGACCCAGTTGCCGTCCGTTAACGGGTGAATGGATTACCGCCTAGAGTAATTCTGTTGTTACTCTCCTGAATCATAATTGCTTGTAATCGAAGATTTGTCCAGTGTTCCCACTGGGAGTTTAGGACCTGGGATTGCTAGTTCCTGGAAAGTAAGGTGTGCAGCCGTACCTACTACGTAGGCAGACGCTAATCACTTCCCCGCTCAGTCCAAGTCAGACGTAAAGTGGATTCGATATTCGGTTCTTCTGCCTTCTCTGCCATTGAGACATATATCCTCTTCTACCATTGAAGCCGTTGACCATTTTCTATTCATCTCAGTTGATCCGCGGTTGCTTATTTGGCTAGGTCTTATTCACACCTGTCCTGCATATCTACAGGAGATTCCTCTACCAGACATTGGGACGCGCCATGTCGGGGTTGAGGGCCCCCATCCCAGTGTCTCACGTAGGATTATGTCTAGCTCTTACTCAGTTCGGAGCTAAACCCCCACGCAAGCTAACCAGCCAAGACGAAAGGTATTCATCTTTCATGAAGCAGTCCAAAATTGTTCTCAACTGCATCTCGCCAAATAACATGAATTTGTAGTGATTCAGTCTTCGTTTTCTAATTCAGATAGTTGAATAACGGCAGTACGAAATCCAAAAATTGAAGAAACTGTTTTGAAGTTCGACTGTTCAATATCTGCAGTATAGTTTCACAGGCCAGAAGTCGTTCGCTCAAGAAGGCGTCGGTAAGATACTGCTTCAAGGACCATATTCCTCGAGATGTCAAGCAACAACTATCTTTAAGAAAAGCGTGTTTGACATTGATGTAGTATCTTGTGAGGTTTTACGTTTAAGATATCTTGAAATCCGTCATCTCAGCTACACGCTTGGGACTTGACTGAAAATAGCTGTGAACATATCTTGCGAGATCTTCAATTCCTCTTAGCAGTTAGAGACTTGCCCGGGAAGTACTAAGTGCAAATGAATGGCATATGCATTTCATTATGAAAGGATGTGGTATGTCCTTGTGCAGAAATGTACGTAATGAAGGGTAGTTCCTAGTCATTAAATCTGCACCGTCTGCAGCAAAACTTATCATGTTTCATTTGCTTTGTATGTCAAGGTCATTAAAAATCTGACAATACGTTCACACAAAGTAGTGCTATTAGCTTCATTCACAGCAATAATTCCAAGGAACTTTTCATTGGTTTTACTATTTGTAATTATACGAACTACTATATACAAATTTTGAATACAACCCTTGTCAGTGGATTAGTCTACAGTAAGGGAAATTGGGTTTCTTTTGAGAAGTTCAGCGAATTGCGTCAAACTTTACTTCCCAGTCACGATATTTATAATGGCCGTTAACTTTGTTCTACGCCACTCAATGTCCTTTAGAATTTCAGAATCTAGACATATTGCTTTTATCAGACTGGGCAAGTGCTGTATTACTCTTATTGGTAGTCGTGTTCGTAAACAAAACTAGCGGGACGTACTTCACATGCTTTGGTACTTTTCCTTAATTTGATTCCAACGTTCACAGAAGGCATTTCAGTTAATATAATCTGTTTCGCAACAGTACTACAATTTCTCACATGTTTTTTCACTGTTACATGTTTCTTCAGATCACTCCTCCCGTGTGTTAGACTGAAGTATTGATCATCTGAGAAACAGTAATAAAAAAACCTCTGTTCCTTTTACTTAACCACCCACGAAAAAGAGGATCATGTTCCGATTCTTTATTATGTTTCGTGCTCTATTGTGTCATTTATTCTTACCTCTCTGGATGAGACATTGGAATCACTACTTGATCCCGTATTTACCTGTTTAATACTGAACCTACGTAGCCATGTAAACTGGGTAACTTTCAGTGTAAACGAAGTGCTGCGCTACTGTAACTGGGTTTGCTTTATTCCGATCATTACCGATTACGAACTACAAGCAGGGCATTCTCACGTATTGGTATCATATCATCGGAGGAATACCATCTATTACATCATAAAACATTAATTTATAAAGAGATTGAAAATATAAATCGGAAGATTTCGGAGGAGAATCCGTATTTCTGACAGAACACAAAAACTGGGAACGTTAAGTTTTCCGACAAACAGGAATCTCTAGCAACGTTGGTGACGGGCTGTATACCTCACTGTGTGTGTGTGTGTGTGTGTGTGTGTGTGTGTGTGTGTATGTGAGAGAGTGTGTGTGTTTTACGGTGTGTTTCAGGCCTGGATCTACGGACGCGGGCGGAGGGCGAGGGGGGCAAACCAAGGCATCTGCACCGATCGGCAATTTCAGGGGGCATCAAATTCGTATTCTTGAAGAAAAAAACCTTGTTTCATAAACTCTTAGCATCCAACGCATTTTAGTCTATCGACTGTTCATATGATTTTGAAACGCATTCCTGATGGTTTTTGAAATTTTTTGAACACATTCTAAGTAGTTTTCTGAACTAATCATATGTTGATTTTCGAATCTGTGCATAGTGTACGTGACGGTTCTGTCAGTAGAATCCCCGTCGCATCCAGAAATAAAAAACTTTTCCACAGACAAAAGGGGACGGGGCTGTATGAGCTGCGCCGCATAAATCTGAACGGGGAAATGCCAATCGCTGTTTGTTTAAGTTGTTGAGCAGGTGTGCAAATGATCAGCATTGTAATAATTACTAACAAAATCTATACATTCAGACTACCAGAGTGGAAATAAACGACTAACAGTAAAAAATGGTAAGAAAGATTACATGTTAATCATCTTTGTGTATTCAAGAAAATGAACTTTTAACAGAACTGTTTTTCCAGATCGCTACGATACGTACTAAGGGCCAGTCGTACAATCCCAGTTAGCAGCCGCGTAAGTTATATTCTCGGAATGGAGCGGGAAACGCGCTGTACGAACTCGTAATAACGCCTAACCGGAGCATAAACGCAGGATAACTAAACTGGTGATTCTGGCAGGGTTACAGAAATTAACTGGAGAAAAAGTTTTGACAATGGCAGAAACAGATACAGAATTAGTGATGAGGAGATTGTTTGTTAGAGTGAGGAAGGAGAAGAAAATTTTGGAAATTTGGGGATAAGTTCCTATGGGACCAAACTGCTGTGGTAATCGGTCCCTAGGCTTACACACAACTCAATATAACTTACGATAAGGATAACACACTCACCCATGCCCGAGGGAGGACTCGAACCTCCGACGCGGGAAGCCGCCAGGACCGTGGCAAGGCGACTTAGAACGTGCGGCTACCCCACGCGGTGAAGGAGGACAAATGGGGACTTAACCCAAATTATATGGACGAAAATGACGATTCCAAATTTATATTAAAATTTCATACTAATACTTATCGATCTCATGCTTGAGAAAGTGGAGCGTACGAGCGTATGAACAAAATGTCAAACTATTTCCTAACGTAAGAATTTTTGATTGTAATAAGCCTAATAGACGTTAGATATTGGCATATCATGAATTATATTCTCTGGTGTTATTTATGTAAATGGGGTAGAAAAAATGAACATTTATGCCAAAACAGTCACCCTTATTTGACGTGTTTTACAATTGCTGCAATATTAGAAAAGCCCATTTCGTTTTATCCAGCAGACTATGACGAAATAGACATAATCAAATCGGAAAACCACACCAGTCTTGGGTACTTTCGTGTAAAGAGCTCTTTCAGTGTTAAACAAACGTTAGACGAACTTTGGTGAGGTAATACGCACATCAAAAAATGTTTTGCATCACCTCGGCTCCGAGAGTTCCGGACCCCGCACAGAAAACTGGAACAGAGATCACCATAAACATTATTTCAGCAATTTTTATTCACCATGAAAACCACAAATTGCATGTTGTGCGACCATACAGCGAAACCTTCAGAGGTTGTGGTTCAGATTGCTGTACACAGCTGTACCTCTAATACTTAGTAGCACTTCCTCCTGCATTGATGCGTGCCTGTATTTGTCGTGGCATACTATAATCCAGTTCATGAAGGCACTGTGTGTCCAGATTGTCGCACTGCTCAATGGCGATTCGGCGTAGATCCCTCGGAGTGGTTGTGGGTGACGTCGCCCATAATCGCCCTTTTCTATCTATCCCAGGCAGGTTCGATATAGTTCATGTCTGGAAAACATGCTGGCCACTCTAGTTGAGCGAAGTAGTTATCCTGAAGCAAGTCATTCACAAGATGTGCACGATAGGGGCGCGAAATGTCGTCCGTGAAGAGGAATGTCTCGCCAAAATACTGCCGATATGGTTCCACTATGGGTCGGAGGATGGCACTCACGTATCGTACGGCCGTTACGGCGCCTTCCATGACCACCAGCGGCGTATGTCGGCCCCATATAATGCTACCCCAAAACAGCAGGGAACCTCCACATTGCTTCACTCGCTGGACAGTGTGTCCAAAGCGTTCAGCCTCACCGGGTTGCCTCCAAAAACATCTCCGACGATTGTCTGGTTGAAGGCATATGCAACACTCATCGGTGAGGAGAATGTGATGCCAATCCTGAGCGACCCATTCGGCATGCTGTTGGGCCCATCAGTACCGCGCTGCATGATGTCGTGGTTGCAAAGATGGATCTCGCCAAGGACGTCAGGAGTGAAATTGCGCATCATGCAGCTTATTGCCCACAGTTTGAGCCGTAACACGACGACGTGTGGCTGCACGAAAAACATTATTCAACACTGTGGCGATCATCCGCTGCAGTAGTAGCCCTTGGGCGGCCTGAGCGAGGCATGTCATCGACATTTCCTGTCTCTCTGTATCTCCTCCATGTCCGAACAACATCGCTTTACTTCACTCCGAGACGCCTGGACACTTCCTTTGTTGGGAGCTCTGCCTGGCACAAAGTAACAACGCGGACGTGATCGAACCGCGGTATTGAACGTCTAGGCATTCCTGATCTACAGACAACATGAGTTGTTTACCTCCTTCCTGGTAGAATTACAGGAAGTGATCGGCTGTCGCACCCCCTCTGTCTAATAAGAGCTGCTCATGCATGGTTGTTTAAATCTATGCTGTGGTTTAGTGACATCTCGGAACAGTCGAAGGGACTGTGTCTGTGATACAATATCCACAGTCAACGTCTGTCTTCAGGAGTTCTTTGAAGCGGATGATGCAAAACTTTTTTCATGTGTGTAGATTCTTTCGCAGAAGGGAAAGCACTTCGCAAAAGGCTGTAGAAAGTTTAGAGAGAAAAAAATGCTGGGACCTAAGGATTGAAGAAATGTCTACTGTCTTGCTTGTCTCTGGTCTTTATTGGTTCTGTGTTTCTCATGTTTCATTTTATGTCACACAAGAGAGAAAGTTATTAGCTCATAGGCATCAAACAGTGCAAATTGTCTCAACATATCTTGGTCTCCCAGTTACAAATAATCTCACCCAGTACTAACAGTAAGCTTTTTAAAGGGGAGAGGGGAGAGGGTAGGGGTAGGATGTCAAACCGGCTGACTGAGAAAAGGAGAGGCACTCCATGACACTTTAATCTCCTCTGTCGTGCGTATAGGCTTGATGGGCTCCATTACAAAGTATACATACTTGAATTACACAGAGCCAAATACAAATGGTTCAATCGGCTCCGAGCACTATGGGACTCAACATCTGAAGTCCTCAGTCCCCTAGAACTTAGAACTACTTAAACCAAACTAACCTAAGGACATCACACACATCCATGCCCGAGGCTGGATTCGACCCTGCGACCGTAGAGCCATATACAGTCACGTGCGATAGAAGAATGCTGTTTGGAGAGTCGTTGCACCGCAATTTATCTCACTTAAGACCAAATAATAAGCCTTACATTTCCTAGAACGTTTATGTTTTGTATGTCAAACTTTTCAGGGGGGTATGCACTATAAAATGAACCTGTTTTTGAAATATCGAATTTTTTAAATTTTTTTATGTTGTATTTCAATTGCTCGGGGAGGGGGGGGGGGGCACTATCAAGTTTTTGCCCCAGTTCGGAAATATCGTAGATCCGGTTCTGTATGTGTGTGTGTGTGTGTGTGTGTGTGTGTGTGTGTGTGAGTGTGTGTGTGTGTATGTGTGAAACGTGGAAGGGGAACAGGTGAGCACTGCAGGTCCGTAATTAGTGGCAGTGGCCAGTGGCGTTGCTGTCTACGTCACAGCCCAGCACTCTGTGTAGAGGCCACACGCACCCCAGCACCGTCGTATTAGCTTCACAATGACTCCATTCCTATGTCGTTGTATGTAGTGACGCAACTTGTCTTTTTATGCTGTATCCATTTCGTATTTAAAACACACACTGGCAAATGGTAAATGTACATTTCTAAAGTTTGTATGTTAAAACTCGTCTTCCGCTACTGCAAACATTTGTCACTTTCTCCATATTCTGGAACAACTTGAACTCCATGTTCGCCCCGCATGATAATTTCAATAGCCATTAATACATTTGTAAAATTTACCCTTTACTTCAACAATAAACTACGACACAAACTGCGAATGACAGATTCTTTGACCGTCCAGCTGGCCTCCCGAATCACTCGCAGCATCAGATCTGAGTTTCTCCTGGCGTGTACATTGATACTTACAGGAATGTAAGTGGATGAAGTCGTCGACAACCGCCGATATTTAGGTAGGTGTACACCCAGTCACTTTCAAGGGAAAACTGCAGCAAGGAAGGACTGTGCAAGTGAATTTAAAACGTCGTTTTGCAAAACGACTCCGGAAGATAGACACACACACACACACACACACACACACACACACACACACACACACACACACACACACACTCCCACTCATGCTAGTGCCTCCACACTATCAAAGACCACCGACACCATACGTTAAACCATAGGTTAAAATTACTAAACAACGGGTGAGGTAGCGTAGTTCTGTCCTTCTGTTTTTCGCCAAGTGAGAGAGCAGGATTCCATACTGAACTAAAGCGAAATATTTAGCCTAGGTTCCACGTTAATTTAATCTCAGCTGCTTCAATAATAACACTATCCAAATGGCTGGATGCGCATGTCAGAATCGCCTTGTTGTTAAATTACAAAGGATGACCGCTGCGAAGACATGTTCTGCAGTAGCCGATTTCCTCGGCTGTTATAAATGTGTGTGCTGCTTATGCTCAGTAACCGGTTCTCCGTGGTCCTGATAGTCTGACCAACATATGATATGCAACAACTGCTAGGAATACAACAGACACCCCTCTCCCCCTTACGCAGAACAAGGTCATCCTTAACGGAAACTAAAAGGACGCTAGTATTAGATGGAAGTCGAAAAACACGTGCTACATATTACTGAAAAGTACGGCCATATTGTTGGAGAAGCTTCCTTCGTAAGGCAGGCAGGCCTTATACCGTGCTACCAACTCAGTGTTACCACTCATTTGATGCACGAGTGGTAGACAGCACAACATACGTTTGTTTTGTCTTTCACTATAACGGTTCTGACAGAAGGTGACCTCAACTTAGTTGACAAGCTGTCAGTGGTTGAAATAACGATGGCCTTCTGAACCGAGGTACGAGGTACCCTTTCACACTGAACCGGTTAATGAAAACCATCAGCCTGCAGACACTAGTCAAAGTAAGTAGGCTTTGTGCAAACAGCGTGTCACAGCCAATCATTAACCTTCCTCTTCACCAACACATCAAGGAAGGGGAAGCACTCATCCTTTCCAACGTATATTATGAAACAAACATGCGGTTAGGTTGAATTCAGCTGTCATAAAATGTTGTTCAGTTTCTCAATTCCGTGAGGCAAAAGTATCTACATATCTGAAAAATCACGTAGGTTTGAAAATCATCTACTCCAAGGCACGTTCCTCGAAGCCTTCGATAAACAAATTTGCAATAATGGGTGGCAACGTGCTGTCCATCGGAACTAACCGAGCGAGGTGGCGCAGTGGTAGGACACGGGACTCGCATTCGGGAGGACGACGGTTCAATCCCGCGTCCGGCATTCCTGATTTAGGTTTTCCATGATTTCCCTTAATCACTCCAGGCAAATGCCGGGATGGTTCCTCTGAAATGGCACGGCCGACCTCCTTCCCCATCCTTCTGTAATCGGATGAGGCCGATGACCTCGCTGTCTGGTCTCCTTCCCCAAACAACCCAACCCAAACCCATCGGAACTGCGTCTGTCTGCTCACAGTACCGGTCATATAAAAAAGTAAGTGTAAGTCAACACATGTCGAAATAGACTCGCTACCTCATCATCATACCTAACTTCAGTTAACTGTAACGAATGAGAGAGAGTAACACGAGTGAAGAGAGAGAAGACCCTAACCTAGCTAGAGCCGCGCGGGGTAGCCGTGCGGTGTGCTGTCTGTGGCGTCTTGTCACAGTTTGTGCGGCTCCCCTCGTCGGAGGTTCGAGTCCTCCCTCGGGCATGGGTGCGTGTGTGTTGTTCTCAGCGTAAGTTAGTTTAAGTTAGACTAATTTGTGTGTAAGCCTAGGGTCCGATGATCTTAGCAATATGGTCCCATAGTCCTTACCACATTTTTTTTCCAACTAGAATATCAGTGTCATTCAGAAGCGTTCCCTCTCACTGACGTAAGAAATCCGCCAAGTTCTTAGTTTGATGAACACACCTATCAACTAGAGGCTCAACATAATAGGCAGGTGTTTTTCTACATGATACGTGTGAGCGCCAACGTTACTAACACTCGAACGTGGAGCAAACCCTTCGTTGTGGATCTCCGGAGACCATATAACATAGAGGAAACATCGAAATAAGTATTCACACTCTTGATAGTCTCCTGCGAAAAGGATCTTTCCCTTCAGTAGGCTGTTAGTCTTTCTCTCAACACTTTTTTTGGGATCAGTACTGACAGTGTTTACTATCTGACTTGTATCTGCAATCTGATAGCTGTTACCATACGAATCAGCGTGAAGTAATTGTTCACACCTTGGTTGACAGGGTCCATGTCATTCCAGTTCCTGAGAATTTGTCAGCTGAGTTAACCTGTCCTGAAGCCACCTTCCATCAGAACGGATATAGTGAAAGACATACCAGAAGTGCATTGTTGCTCTATGGACCACCGGTGCACCGTGTGACTGGTGACAATGGCCGTGTGGAACCAAGGTCTATGGCTTTTCTGCTTGCCCAGGGAGCATCTCCAACAATATTGTCATATTTTGCAGAAATACGACCTCTGCCTAAGCTTAGGGTCCTTTTAGGCACCGTTAAGGACGATCTTGGTTTCCGTAAAGTGGTTGTCTATAGCGTTCCTGGCAGTGTGGCATTCACATATTGATCAGACTATAAGCACCGTGAAGAAACAGTGTAGTATTGACGGTAAAATGGCTCTGAGCACTATGGGACTTAACGTCTGAGGTCATCAGTCCCCTATAACTTAGAACTACTTAAACCTAACTAACCTAAGGACATCACACACATCCATGCCCGAGGCAGGATTTGAACCTGCGACCGTAGCAGTCGCCCGGTTCCAGACTGTAGCGCCTAGAACAGCTCTGCCACCCCGGCCGGCTGTAGTATTGAGCATAAGCGTCACACTCGTTTACAGCACAACCATTCAGCTATTGCAGAACAATGTCATCCTATGTAACATAACACTACGGATGTTCTGGCGTGCTCTTCCAAGTACAGGGATAGTGTTAGTGAGGAATTAGTAGAGATTATAATAGCAAGAAACATTCTAAATAGAGAAGGAAATTTTTCATTAAATTCTGGGTGGAATCCTGCTCTTTCTTTTTAAAAAATCATAAGGGTGGAATTAATGCTACCTCACACTTTTTATAGCAATTTTCTCTATCGATAACTTCCAGCTTCGGTCATCGTTGGTTGTGTGTTGCCGATAGTGTTTACAGTGTGTGTGTGTGTGTGTGTGTGTGTGTGTGTGTGTGTGTGTGTGTGTGTGTGTGTGTCTGTGTCTGTGTCTGTGTGTGTGTGTTTTATCTTCCGGAATTTTGTGCTTACTTCTGCCTTTTTGCCTTGAAAGTGACAGGCCTGCACCAGTCGAAATATCGGCGGTTGTCGACGACGTCAGCCGGCTGCCTTCCCATAAGTTATTTCGACATACCACCTGCTGGTTCCTTCCCATACAGACAACCCAAATCCTTTTCCATACAGCATCCCTTCCAATACCTCTCACATAATAATCCCTGACTGCAGTTATGAAGAGACACATCGCATCATCCCCACAAAGGAAAGCCACGACACCACCTTCTTGTCATATAAATATGATCCTTTTTTCGAAGCCCAAAAACCATTTTATGTTATTTTATAAATTATGTAATCTTATGAAAGAAGAGAAGCAATGTGGCTGCTGACAGCTCGCCCCTAAAAGCTTGATTAGAAATCATGTTAAATAAATGAAAATACCATATTTGTCTGAGGAACCGTAGTACTTAAGTAAATCGCTCGTAGCACCTTAAGAAGGACGACAAGGAAACCATCGACTGAGATTGAAAACAACAGAGTATAATAACTACGAGTGCCATATGTTACGGAAGAGGGCTCATAGTATGGAAATGGCAAGCTCAGAAGACATTCGGTGACTCCGTACGTAGGCGTAGCATTCATATTTTCCAATTTTCACGAGATCTTACTGTAGGCCTGCACGTGGATGATGATGTCCTACAAAGGAATTCAAAGAAACATGTTCCGAAGAAGAAGCAAGGTCCGGACACAGTCGATGACGTGTTTTGATGTGGAGTCCTAACTTGGATGGGGATGGAAATGACCACGTCTTTTTCAAAGCAACCTTCTACATCTACATCTGCAATTACACTCCACAAACCACATAATGGAGTGTGGGAGAGTGCACATTGTGTACGTCTGGCATTTCACCCCATTCCTGTTCCAGTCACGAGACGGCTCTCGGTGAATTCATGTGTGAGTGAGATTATCGCTAATTTTACCATCTTCGCGAAATACACGTCGAAGGCAGCAATACACTGGTTGACCCTTATAGTAACTTACGTTCACGGAACTTAAACAGTAAGCTATACCTAGATGGACAACGCTTTTCTTGTAGAGTTTGCCACTAAAACTCGATGATAATCTTTTCGACGATTTCGTTCTTACAAACTTAATAACAGACGAAACACACTCCCCTCCTTTGGGTGTAGTCAGCTCATCGATCAGTACTACATCCGGCAAAGCTCCCAGAATAACGAGTAATAGTCCATAGCCGACGAGCGATGGATTTGTACCCTACCTCCTTTGTGGGTAGGCTACACTTCCTTAGGATTCCACCAATTGGCGTTGGATGCGTGTCTGTCTAGGTTGCCATAGTGCCCTTCACTATGCTGTTCACAGCAGCTTGCTTTAATTCACATTTTCTTATTCACAACTTCTGCGTCACCGCTATTTGATTTTGTGTTTGTAACTAATGGTGTGGGTTTCTGTTGTCATGTCCTAGTTCATGAACCACGGGCAACGTATGAGTGGCCAAGCAAGTGGTCCTGACAGTCGGGATACCAGTTACTTTGGAATAAGGCTGGGCATTTCGAAAATATTCTGAGTTGTGGTCACCTTTGTGCTCAGACGGCAGAGACTACCAAATCCACCGGTTAGTCCCTCAACCGTTAGGGATAAAACTCAATGGGACCCTGGGCAAGTAAGGCTAGTAACCTGCTTCCCTGGTACTTTAAATATGAAGTTGGCAACAATCAGAGCAAAATGCCTCGGACCTTTGGAGGAGACGGAGTCCCACCTCTAATTGACAAACCAGGGACTCCTAAGATACGACTCGTCAAACGAATGGTAACAAGATGGGGAGCTATTAATATAAATGGAGGCTACTCTGGGAAGAAGGTAGAGCTGGCAGAGGCTACAAGTAAGATGGGGGTGGACGTTTTAGCTGTTAGTGACAATCGGGTAAGGGGTGAGAAAAAAGAGGAAGTGGCAGAATACAAGGTCTACCTGTCAGGAGTCAAAGCAGGAATAACACAATGGAGGGTAGGGCTTTACATCAGGAAAGAAATGGAACCCATCGCAGTTGCAATAAGGTATGTGAACGAACGACTGATGTGGATACATTTGACAGTGTCTAGCAAGAAAATTAGGTTCAAAATGGTTCCAATGGCTCTGAGCAATATGGGACTTAACATCTACGGTCATCAGTCCCCTAGAACTTAGAACTACTTAAACCTAACTGACCTAAGGACATCACACAACACCCAGTCATCACAAGGCAGAGAAAATCCCCGACCCCGCCGGGAATCGAACCTGGGAAACCGGGCGTACGAAGCGAAGAAAATTAGGATTGTGTCAGTATATTCGCATTGTGAAGGGACAGATCAAGATAAGATGGATAGTTTTTATACCGCACTCAGTGATGTAGTTGTTAGAGTAAAGGATAAGGACAGTGTTCTGCTCATGGGTAATTTTAATGCCAAGATTGGAAAACGAGAAGGGTATGAAAAGGTTATGGGTAAATTTGGAGAGGATATGGAGCCCAACAGGAACGGGAAACAACTCTTGGATTTCTGTGCTGGTATGGGCTTAGTAATCACAAACTCCTTTTCTAAACATAAGAACATTCACCGGTATACTTAGGAAGGCAGGGGAACCAGCTCTGTCATTGACTATGTAATAACAGATCAGGAATTCAGGAAGGCTGTGAGGGACACACGTGTATTCAGGGGATTCTCTGATGACACTGATCACTACTTAATCTGCAGTGAAATTGGTATTGTGAGGCCGAAAGTGCAGGAGGTCAGGTCCATATGTAGGAGGATAAGAGGGGAGAAACTTCAGGATAAGGAAATCAGGCACAAGTACATAATAGTGATCTCAGAAAGGTACCAGTTACTAGAATGTAGTCAATTACAGTCATTGGAATGGACAAGGTACAGGGACACAGTACTATAAGTGGCTAAAGAATGTCTTGGAACTGTAGTGTGTAAAGGTAGGATGAAGCAAACAGCTTGGTGGAATGACACAGTCAAGGCAGCCTGTGATAGGAAAAAGAAGGCGTATCAAAAATGGCTACGTACTAGAACTCAGGCAGACAGAGAAAGTTATGTTGAAGAAAGAAACAAAGCCAAACAGATAACTGCAGCATCCAAGAAGAAATCGTGGGAAGAATTTGGAAACAGGTTGGAGACTTTGGGTCAAGCTGCTGGAAAACCATTCTGGAGTGTAATAAGTAGTCTTCGAAAGGAAAGTAAGAAGGAATTGACAAGTATTTTGGACAGGTCAGGAAAACTAATGGTGAATCCTGTTGATGCCTTGGGCAGGTGGAGGGAATATTTTGAAGAGTTGCTCAATGTAGGTGAAAATACGACCAGTAACGTTTCAGATTTCGATTTACAATGGGATAGGAATGATGATGGAAATAGGATCCCATTTGAGGAAGTGGAGAAAATGGTCAAAAGATTGCAATGCAATAAAGCGGCTGGGGTGGATGAAATTAAGTCGGAACTAATCAAATACAGTGGAATGTCAGGTCTTAAATGGCTACACAGGATAACTGAAATGGCGTTGGAGACGGGACAGGTTCCATCAGACTGGACGAAAGCAGTAATCACACCAGTCTTTAAACATGGAAACAGAATAGATTGTAACAACTACAGAGGTATCTCTTCAATCAGCGTTGTGGGTAAAATTTTCTCAGGTATTGTTGAAAGGAAAGTGCGAGTATTAGTTGAGGACAAATTGGATGAAATTCAGTGTGGGTTTAGGCATCTTAGAGGTTGTCAGGACCAGATCTTTAGCTTACGGCAAATAATGGAGAAGTGTTACGAGTGGAACAGGGGATTGTATCTATGCTTGATAGATCCAGAAAAGGCATATGACAGGGTTCCTAGGAGGAGGTTATTGTCGGTTCTACGAGAGTATGGAACAGGATGCAAACTTTTGCAAGCAATTAAAGGTCTTTACATAGATAGTCAGGCAGCAGTTAGACTTGATGGTAAATTGAGTTCATGGTTCAGAGTAGTTTCAGGGGTAAGACAAGGCTGCAACCTGTCTCCACTGTTGTTCATTTTATTTATGGATCATATGTATAAAACAATAAACTGGCTGGGTGAGATTAAGATATGTGAACACAAAATAATCAGTCTCGCATACGTGGATGACATAGTTGTTGTGGCAGATTCGGTTGAAAGTTTGCAAAGTAATATTTCAGAGCTAGATCGGAAATGTAAGGACTATGGTATGAAGATCAGCATCTCCAAAATGAAAGTAATGTCAGTGGGAAAGAGATATAAACGGACTGAGTGCCAAATAGGAGGAACAAAGAACAGGTGGACGTTTCAAGAGCTTAGGATGCATATTCTCACAGGATGGCAACATAGTGAAGAAACTGGAAGCGAGGTGTAGCGAAGTTGATGCAGTGAGCGCTCAGCCACGATCTACTCTCTTCTGCAAGTAGGAAGTCAGTATCAAGACTAAGTTATCTGCGCACCGTTCAATTTTTCGACCAATTTTGTTGTATGGGAGCGAAAGCTGGGTGGATTCAGGTTACGTTATCAATAAGGTTCAGATTACGGTTATGTAAGTACCTGGGTTAAATGCAGGTACTAGTAGATGGGAACATTGGCAGGAGGGTGTCCACAATGAGGAAATCAAAGAAAAACTGGGAATGAACTCTATAGATGTAGCAGTCAGGGCGAACAGGCTTAGGTGGTGGGGTCATGCTATACGCATGGGAGAAGCAATGTTACCCAAGAGACTCTTGGGGTCAACTGTAGAGCGTAGGAGAAGTCGGGGTTGACCAAGGAGAAGGTACCAGGATTCGGTTAAGAATTATTTTGAAGTAACAGGCTTAACATCAGAAGAGGCACAATGATAGCACTGAATTGGGGATCATGGAGGAATTTTATAAGGGGGACTATGCTCCAGACTGAACGCGGAAAGGCATAATCAGTCTCAAATGATGATGATGATGATGATGATGATGATGGTGAACTCATTACTCACATGTACTACAAGTTCTTTTCTTGTTGTCATAACGCTACACTGATTTCCACTACATCTAGCGTAAACCTAACCATTTCGTTTTTTAAATTCTCTAATCCGCCTGCTCTATTAACTGACGTAACATTCCATGCTCCGTTCTGTGAAGTTTCTACTTCATACATTCTGTTGTCTTATAATACGTATGTCTTTCTTGCAGTAAGCAAAAATTGTTTATACCATTAATTTGCAATTTAGCTTACGTATTTCTGTTACACTTGTCAGTTAACTATTACTCTGTTGCAGTATAACTTTCCATTTGTGGTAATTCTTCAAGCTATTCTTCAGTATTTATTTATTTATTTTTTATTTATTGATTTATTTAACCTGGCAACATTAGGGCCATCAGGCCCTCTCTTACATCTAACCAGGCATTCTACTTATTTTACATTCATTTTTTTAGTAGGCATGTTAAACTACATCTAGTACAAAAAGTTAAATAAACAATTAGAAAAGTACACCTGAAAAAATACATACATATAGAGTTTATATTCGTAGATCATAAGTACTGTTATAATTAGACATTACTTAAGAGACAGATTTTAGATTGCAGTGCTGCCGGCCGGTGGGGCCGTGCGGTTCTAGGCGCTTCAGTCTGGAACCGCGTGACCGCTACGGTCGCAGGTTCGAATCCTGCTTCGGGCATGGATGTGTATGATGTCCTTAGGTTAGTTAGGTTTAAGTAGTTCTAAGTTCTGGGGGGACTGATGACCACAGATGTTAAGTCCCATAGTGCTCAGAGCCATTTGAACCAATAGGAGTGCTGGCAGCAGGGAGTATGAGGGAGACTCATGGTGAAGGGAGGAGACGTATTAATTTTATTTCATTTTGAGTGTTAATGTAATTTAAATGACATAGTTTTCAGGGTTTCGTTCAACGTTTTTCTCTTTTTTCCCTTTATATTTATTTGCTGTTTAATTTACACAATCATTAACACTGCACGACATTAATGATACTGAAACTACAGTGAAATGAATGCATAAAGGCATTGATATATGTCAACGGGGACAGCTGAAAATGTGTGCCTCGACCGGAACTCTAACCTGGGATCTCCTGCTTACATGACAGACGCTCTGTCCATCCGAGCCACCAACGACACAGAGGATAGTGCGACTGCAGGGACTTATCGCTGGCACGCCTCCCGTGAGATCCACATTCTCAGATTATTGTGCCGCACTGTATCCTGAGTGCCCCTGCCAATTATACTCTTTACTCGCCTCGAGTCGCCGATTTGCGTAAGAGTTCGGGCACTGTTTGTGCATCCGTACAGAAGAAGATGCTCAAATGGCAGCTGAGCCTTAACTATATATGTATGAATAGGGTATCTGTTCTTTCGGACATGTCCGAAAGAATAGTACAATTTTCATATATATTTACAGTTAAGGCTCACTGGCCGTTTGACCATCTTCTTCTGTGCGGATGCACAAGCAGCGTCCCAACTCTTACAGGAATCGGCGACTCGAGGCGAGTAATGAGTATAATTGGCAGGGGCACTCTGAATACAGTGCGGCACAATAAGCTGAGAATGTGGATCTCACGGGAGGCGAGCCAGCGATAAGTCCCTGCAGTCGCACTATCCTCTGTGTCCTTGATGGCTCAGATGGATGCCAACACGGCAGCTCAGCGTGTTTGGTCAGAGAGCTGGATGCCCTCTGTAATAAAAAAATAAAAAGTAAAAACTGAGTGAAAACATCATCAACGAGCTTCGACGGATGTAATGTGACGTCCACGACGAAATACGACGAACCATAACGAAACGAACCAAATGGGAAAGAAAATAAATAAATAAAAAAATAATTAAAATAAAAATCAACGCCTGTATGCAGCCAACGGTATTCATTTCATTGTAATATCATTCTAACAAGCTGGATGGTCACCGATGGTATCTGTTCTTTCGGACATGTCCGAAAGAACAGACACCATCTTCATATATACTAATTATACTACCACTGCACGACATTTACTCCGCAATCGTACTCCGCTCCTGATGGGGAACAATTTTTTCATCGTTTTTTAAGAATATTGTACCCCCGTTGGACGGAAATTTTAAAGTTTGATGATGGCCTTGTAAGCCGAAAACCGGTTAACAAAATAAATTAACAGTGCAGATCATACACAATATTATGGTTTTCATTTGTAATTGGGAAACGAATTGTTACTTTAAACGGCGCAGCTGCAGAATTCACAATGCATGCGATAAAAACGTGGTATTAACGAGTATATGAATGTATCGCTCTAAATGAATACGGGTCAAAGCCCGAAACGCGTCAAGGCACAGATACAGTCCAAAAATAGGTTGCCTGATGTATTTATTCAAACAGTGTGATCTAAGTGCAGGGAGATGAACCAACATTAATGTCGATAACATAATATTCAGCTAGATCTCGCTTTTCGTCTGATAATATATTTATCAGTAAGGAAGAGAATGGAAACAAAATATACAGTAAATGCGCGATGGCGCAACTGTTATATTAAATCGATGTGCAATTTTACGAACCTTTCACACGGCGCCATTGGATATGAAGCGTACTGTTTGAATATGATTACCATTAGCAATGAGTTTCATTTGCATTCTGCGTACCGATTCGGGAAATTTTTCTAGGTCATTCTAACGACACTTTCATGATATAGATGTATTGACGAACGTTACAACCAAAATTGAATATTCACCTTATTCTCGGCAGAGTCACCTTGAATCGCGAAAAGTGTGCAAGCATGACACCAATATAACTAAGTAATCTCACTGTGCGATGGATTCAGGTTAAGCAATTCCGTGAGGCCATACTGAACATCGTATCCTCAGAAGAAGTTCATCAACACAAATTTTATTCACTTTAAAGCCATACTCGTTGTTAACCTACTATTAATGTTTCAAAAAGAACATTCGGTCTTCTCAATCTGTATATGTGCTGTGGTCATCCTGGGAGAAAGAATGGGTGTTAACATACAAGGTACAAATCGAGAACGCACTACAAGAAGGCAGCCATTTGATCCGAACAATGTGACAGATAATTAGGAAGGAAGGTCTGTGAGCAACAAATCAACAAACGGAACTTCTTACTTAGCTTACATGTATCGTGAATCACACGCCCAGCGTGACGTCTCAGGCGGAAGGAAAAATGCGCAGATGATAGCTTTACACAAGATGGCTGAAAGAACGTACCCGTAAAATAACAGACTAATATCTTTAACATCGGTTTGCTGCAGATTTCTTGAGCGGGTCGGATATAATGAATTTTCTTGAGACTGAAAAGCTTCTGTCCATTTAGCAGAATAGATTTTGGAAGCACCGCTCGTGCGAAACTCAACATGGTATTTTCTCTCAAGGTATTCTGCAAAGCATGGGTGAAAGTCAACACGCAATTCAACATTCCTAGATATCCGGACAGCTTCTGTCAAAGCGCCCCTCTGCTGGCTGGTGGTAACGAATGTACGAGCACATGGAGTATGTTCCAAGATGTGTGAAGACTTCTTGCGTAATAGAACACCGTACATTGTCCTCGACGACAAGTGTTCATCGAAGACATGGGCATCGCCAGCGTTCATCAGAGACAAGAATATCGTCAGGAATGCCCCAACGAGGTGTGACAGAACCGATACTGTTCGCTAGATACATAGATGATCTGACGGTCAGGGTAAGCAGCAATCTGCAGCTGTTTGCTGATGACGCTGTGTGTACGGGGAGATGTCGTTGAGTGACTGTAGGAGGCTACGAGATGATTTGGTAAACTTTGTAATTGCCGTAGTGTAACTCATGGCAGTTTGCTCTACATGTATATAAATGTAAGTTTATGCAGATGAGTGTGCTGCTTGACACAGAGAGGTAGGCGTAACGTTGCAAAGTGATGTGGAAAGGAATGAGCACGTTAGGACGATTAAAGGGAAGCCAATTGTCACCCTCGTTTAATTAGGTGGCTTTTAGGAAAGTTTAGTTCATCTCAAAAGAGGACCGCATACAGAACAGTATTGCGACCCATTCTTACATAGGTCTATTTCTAAATTGGTTGGGATCCTCATCAGGTCGGATTAAAGATAGACATCGGAGTAATTCGGAACTTTTAAAGGTAGATTTGATTAGCACAGTATACTACGGAGATGCTTCGAGAAGTCAAATGGGAATCCCAGGAGGGACGACGATGTTATTTTCGAGGAACACTACTGAGAAAATTTAAAGGCCCACCATTTGAAGTTGACTGCCGAGCGATTCTACTGCCGCCAACGGACGTTTCGCGTTAAAGCGTGAAGATAAAGAAATCAATGCTCGTACGGAGGCATACAGACAATTGCCTTAAAAATCCTGTAGTTTTTAGTGAATCAGGCAAGGAAATGACTAGTACTTGTACAAGGTACCCTCCGCTGTGCACCATACGTTGCCTTGCGATGTAGTTGTTTATGTAGAGATGAACAATCCCTCGTACTAAGTTATTCTGGCCCTGCTCATCAGTATGGTCACAGCAGGCACCATGACTGTAATGAACACCTCTAATTGTTATTGTTGTTGTGGCCTTCAGTCCAGAGACTGGTTTGATGCAGCACTCCATGCTACTCTATCCTGCACATCCTTTTTCAGCTCTCTGAACTTACTGCGACCTACATCTTTCTGAATCTGTTTAGTGTATTCATCTCTTGGTCTCTCTCTACGATTTTTTCCCTCCGCGTTGCCCTCCATAACTACATTGGTGATTGATCCCTGGATGCCTCACAATATGCCCTACCAACCAATTCCTTCTTCTAGTCAAGTTGTGACACAAATTTATCTTCTCCCCAATTCTACTCAACACCTCCTCATTAGTTATGTGACCTACCCATCTAACCTTCAGCATTCTTCTGTAGCACCACATTTTGAAAGCTTCCCTTTTCGTCCAAACAATTTATCGTCCACGTTTCACTTCCATACATGGCTACACTCCATACAAATACTTTCAGAAATGACTTCCTGACACTTAAATCTATACTCGATGTTAACCAACTTCTCTTCTTCAGAAGCGCTTTCCAGGCCATTCCCAGTCTACATTTTATGTCCACTCTACTTCGACCATCATCTGTTATTTTGCTCTCCAAATTGCAAAACTCCTTTACTACTTTATGTGTCTCATTTCCTAAACTAATTTCGTCAGCGTCACCCGACTTCATTCGACTACATTCCATTATCCTCGTTTTGCTTTTGTTGATGTTCATCTTATATCCTCCTTTCAAGACACTGTCCATTCCGTTCAGCTGCTCTTCCAGGTCCTTTCCTGTCTCTGACTGAATTACAATGTTATCGGCGAAACTCAAACCTTTAATTACCTCTCCATGGGATTTTAATACCTACGCGGAATTTTTCTTTTGTTTCCTTTACTGTTTGCTCAATATACAGATTGAATAACATCGGAGATAGGCTACAACCCTGTGTCACTCCCTTCCCAACCACTGCTTCCCTTTCACGCACCTCGACTCTTGTAACTGCTATTAGTTTCTGTACATATTGTAAATAGCCTTTTGCTCCCTGTGTTTTACCCCTGCCACCTTCAGAATTTGAAACAGAATATTCCAGTCAACATTGTCAAAAGCTTCCTCTAAGTCTACAAATGCTAGAAAAGTAGGTTTTGCCTTTACTTAATCTATTTACCAAGGTAAGTCGTGGGGTCAGTATTGCCTCACGTGTTCCAACATTTCTAGGGAATCCAAACTGATCTCCCCGAGGTCGGCTTCTACCAGTTTTTCCATTAGTCTGTAAAGAATTCGTGTTAATATTTTGCAGCCGTGGATTATTAAGCTGATAGTTCGGTAACTTTCATTTCTGTCAACCCCTGCTTTCTTTGGGATTGGAATTATTATGCTCTTCTTGAAGTCTGAGGGCATTTCGACTGTCTCATACATCAGGGCTGGCTCTCCAAAGGCTATCAGTAGTTCTAATGGAATGCTGTGTACTCCCGGGGCCTTGTTTCGACATTGGTCTTTCAGTGCTCTATCAAACTCTTCACGCAGTATCATATCTCACATTTCATCTTCATCTACACCCTCTTCCATTTCCATAATATTGTCCTCAAGAACATCGCCCTTGTATAGACCCTCTATATACTTCTTCCACCTTTCAGCTTTCCCTTCTTTGCTTAGAACGGGGTTACCATCTCAGCTCTAGATATTCATGCAAGTGGTTTACCTTTCTCCAAAGCTCTCTTTAATTTTCCTGTAGTCAGTATCTATCTTACCCTAGTGATATACGCCTCTACATTATTACCTTCGTCCTCTAGCTATCTCTGCTTAGGCATTTTGCACTTCCTGTCGATCTCATTTTTGAGACGTTTGCATTCGTTTGTGCCTGTTTCATTTAGTGCATTTTTATATTTTCCCCTTTCATCTATTAAATTCAATATTTCTTCTCTTACCCAAGGATTTCTACTAGCTCTCGTCTTTTTACCTACTTGATCCTCTGCTGTCTTCACCATTTCATCTCTCAAAGCTACCCATTCTTCTTCTACTGTATTTCTTTCCCCCATTCTTGTCAATCGTTCCCTAATGCTCTCCCAGAAATCCTCTACAACCTCTGGATCTGTCAGTTTATACAGGTCCCATCTCCTTAAATTCCCACCTTGTTGCAGTTTCTTTAGTTTTAATCTACAGTTCATAACCAATAGATTGTGGTCAGAGTCCACATCTGCCCCTGGAAAGATCTTAGAATTAAAAAAAAAAGGCCCTATGGTCATCAGTCCCCTAGAACTTAGAACTACTTAAACGTAACTAGCCGAAGGACATCACACACATCCATGCCCGAGGCAGGATTCGAACCAGCGACCGCAGCGGTCGCGCGGTTCCATATTGTAGAGCCTAAAACCGCTCGGCCACTCCGGCCGGCCTCTTACAATTTAAAACCTGGTTCCTAAATCTCTGTCTGACCATTATATAATCTATGTGAAACATGTCAGCATCTCCAGGCTTCTTCCATGAATACAACCATCTTTTATGATTCTTGAACCAGGTGTTAGCTATGACTGAGTTATGCTGTTTGCAAAATTCTAACAGCCGGCTTCCTATTTCATACCTCACCCCATACCATATTCACCTGCTACGTTTCCTTCTTTTCCTTTTCCTACTATCGAAATGCGGTTACCCATGACTATTAAATTTTCGTCTTCCTTCACTATCTGAATAATTTCTTTTATCTCATCATACATTTCATCAATCTCTTCATAATCTGCGGAGCTAGTCGGCATATAAACTTCTACTACAGTTGTAGGCATGGATTTCGTATTTATCTTGGCAACAATAATGTGTTCACTATGCTGTTTATAGTAGCTTACCCGCATTCCTATTTTTTATTCATTGTTATAACTACTCCTGCATTACCCCTATTTGATTTTGTATTTATAGCCCTGTACTCACCAGACCAGAAGTCTTGTTCCCCCAGCCTCCGAACTTTTAATAAGTATTTGTATTTCCTCAGTTCAGAAGCAGATTCCTAGATTTTTTACCGCTAGGCTCGATGAGAAGGAAGCTCTATAGAGATACTTCGTAAAGTCAAGTGGGAATCTCTGGAGAGAATACGACGTTCTTTCCGAGAAAGAGATAGACATGGCATTGCCTTAGGGATGTTTCCAGAATGAAATTTTCGCTCTGCAGCGGAGTGTACGCTGATATGAAACTTCCTGGCACGTGAAAACTGTGTGCCAGACCGAGACTAGAACTCGGAACCCTTGCCCTCGTGGGCAAGTACTGTACCATCTGAGCTACCCAAGCACGAGTCACGCAGTTTTAATCTGCCAGAAAGTTTCGTATCAGCGCAGACTCCGGTGCAGAGTGACAATTTCATTCTGGAAATATCCCTAAGGCAAAGCCATGTCCGGGCAATATCCTTTCTTTCAGGAGTGCTAGTCTGCAACGTTCGCAGGAGAGCTGTGAAGTTTGGAAGGTAGGAGACGAGGTACTGGTGGAATTAAGAATGTGAGGACGGGCCGTGAGTCCTGCTTGGGTAGCTAAGCTGGTATAACACTTGCCGCGAAATGCTAAGGTCCCGAGTTCGAGTCTCGGTCCGGTGCACAGTTATAATCTGCCAGGAAGTTTCACTTACTAAATTACTTATCAGACTTGCCACACAAACCACAATCGGTTTTTGACCTCGCCGTTCAGCCTCCTCCAACTTCCTCGGCCCATGTAGTCCTCTCCAGCTGGTTCCTTCTTACACATATCCTCTATGATCCTCTCTATCCATTTCCGCCGTTGTCTTCCCATCGGTCTGTTGCCTCTGATGTCCTCTTCCACCACGCGCCATGTGATATGGTCTTCTCGCCACATTACGTGCCCGTAACACCTCAGTCTCCTCCAATCACAGCCACTACGCAAGCGATTTAGACACTCCTGTAATTCACGGTTTTTCTTTTTCACCAGTTGTCATTATCCAACATTAGCCTAAAAATCTGTCTCAGAATAGCATTGTCAAATGTCAGGAGTTTTATTTTTATCTTCTGTGTCATAGTCCATGACTCTGCTCCGTATAGGACGATAGGTTGTATTACTTTGCTGTAAATCCTAATCTTTGTGGATGTCGATAGAAGCCGCGACTTCATCAGCTTTCCGAGCGCAAACCTAGACCGCTTTGCTGCCTGGGTTCTTTCCATTATTTTCTGGCCTATCTCATTCCTTTCATTGAGTACTGCCACAAATTTTATGAAGATCTTTACTGTTTCAATGATTTCACCATGTACATCTAAAGGTCTGCCTTCGTTCTCTGTGATCACAACAATGCATTTGGTCTTACCCATATTCATCTTTAGGTCTGCTCTCATTGACTTTTCCGTTGCCATCTGAACCAGATCGTGTTTATTCTGTGCTATCAAAACTACGTCATCTGCATAAGCCGGTGTGTTCGTCCTTCTACCCAACTGTCTTCATGTCTCCAGGCTTGTTACCATTGTCAGTGCTCTTTCCAGAACTAGATTAAACAGATGGAGGAGAGGCAATCTCCTCGTCGCACTCCAGTCTTCACCTTGAATTTCTCTGACATCTTTCCATTCGCTTTCACCGTACATGCTGTTTCTTGTATACATGTTTGTGCTAGTTTTATTTCTCCTAGAACATGCGCTCTTTCCACTTCTTGGGTTATTACTTGCCTGTTAATACTCTCATACGATTTTTGGAAGTCCACAAAAAAGCACCGAACGTCTCTGTGAAATTCCCAGCTGTTGGATAGTACGTACCTTTTTATATGTAGTTGGTCTACGGTTCATTTTCTCTTTCTAATCCAAGTACCTCCTCGACGTATAATATTAGCCGCTTCAGAAAGAACATATTCAGAATCTTATAAGGTGTGCATAGTTAGGTGATTGTACTATAGCTGCTGCATCTCATTAGTTTTCCTTCCTTTAGTATTGGGCAGATGCCATACTGCTTCCATTGTTCCGGAATCCTTTCTTTCCTCCAAATTAAACTGATTAGACGATATAGTCTCTCTTGTAGGATATCTGTTCCCTCTGTCAGCATCTCTGCAGGTATGCCAATTTTTTATGCCTTTTCCTACGTCTTCCATGTTGGGCAGCTCATTCTCCGCTGTTGGTGTTATTACTTTGCCTTCCCTGTGTAATTCTTTTTTTTTTTTTCTTCTTCCGATGTTGCTGTCACAACACTGATGATGGTGTAGCCCACATTAAGGAGATTTTCGAAATAGTTTTCCCATTTGTCCATAGGTTTTGTATCATCTGCTACCAGTTGCCCTGCTTCACCTGTGGTCATGTCAATCCTCGCGTCACATCCTTTCTCTAAGAACCTAATGTCCTGTAGAAGTCTTTTATATCGCCTACTGTTCGATCCTTTTCTGCCAGTGGTATCTTGCTGTCTCTGTTCTCTTCCTTTTTCTGTTCGGAGGAATTTTCTCCCTTCTTTATCTGCCTCCGTGTATCCCAATGTTGTTTTTTTATTTTTTTCATTTGTCGGCAGTAATATTTTAGCCGCTCTTCTCTTGTTGGTTGCATGTCTACACTTACCATTAAACCATCCTCAGCTCCTCCTCCCATTCTCCAATGGTTTCAACACAACATAATTGTTTGATCCAGTTTCTGTACCTCTTTCAGATTTTTCATTTTCAGTAACACTTCTATATCTAGCGTCCACTAATATGTGGTTCTCTTGGGTCTCTGGGTTTTGGTCGGCTGATTTCCAAGCTATTTTACAAATGTTTCATGAGATAAGTAGGTACTCATAATCCTTAGGTGTCTTGAAGTTTCCAGATTAACTAGTTTCATTCCGGAGTTGTTGGACGAATCGTGTAGACTATGGGGGTCAATATAGGGTCTCAGTTAATCCTGTTTTCCTTCTTTGGCGTTGGCATCACGGAGGAACATTTCCACATCGTCTTCATACATTGCACCTAAGTTTTCGCAGAAACTTTCTTTATCGTCTTTATACACTGTAGATGCATGATATGAGACCATTGTTAGGTTGTAAGACTTGCCCTTAATTTTTATCCAGCATGTTTTTTCTTCGTCAGCCTTGAAAGCCGTGATATTTCGTCCTATTCTGTTCGCTACCGAGAAACTAACTCGAAGTTGACATTTACAGCCTCTATTTTCACTATCGAAAAAGCTGTAGAACATATCTTTATGCATTCTTGCTCCATCCCATCTCTTGTAGTACCAGTACGTCTAGCTTGTACAACTTCAGTTCTTCATCTATCACCTTCATCGCTCCAGCAGTGCAGACAAACGTTACTGAGAGGCTTTAGAAGAGCGTCATTTGATGTTTAATGCAGAGCTATTCTGCTGCCGCCAACGGACGTTTCACGTTGGAACACATGCTAAGATAAAGAAATTAGGGCTCGTACGGAGGAAAATAAACGTCCGTTTTACCCTCGCTGTATTTATAAGTTGATCAGGAAAAGAAATGACTAATAATGGTATAAAGTACCCTCCACCATCCACCATACAGTGCCATGCAGTGTGTGTGAGCAACTATAGATGTAGAAGCCAATAATCCTTCGTACTAAGACACTGTTGAATTTTTCTGCACGATGGTCAAAGCACATGCCGAGACTAAAATGAACATCTTTAATGTGTATGTGAACTTCGTTTGGTGTTTTTCTTTGCATTGCCATTGTAAAATGAACATTAATTTTTCTACTTCGAAACATAATGTTTTGTTAAGCAATTTCAATTAATCAACAAAATTTTTGATTGGTAGACGTCTCTAGGAAACCTTTTCCATTGTTCCTTCGTATTCTGAGAGCAGTAAGATTACGCAGTCCCTTTAATTTTTCATTTCATCACTAATTCGGGACTAGAATTTTGATTTCTGTTTCGGTCACACAGTATTAAAAACTGAAAGCCTCCTACCATCATTGGCAGCAGCCTTAACAAACGTAAATCTTTCACATCCAAGTCAATCATCTCACAACTGTTTCTACGGAATCTGAAATAAATGTGTGACAAATCTGTAAAGTTTGTTGCAAGCTGTTTCATTTTTCACATGCACAAACGTAAAGCCACACATTGCTGTGCACAAGTGCAAGTGCTGCAACTAGTCTTCCTGTTTATTTTCACAGCCTGGCACAAAGAGAATAGGTTGGTAGCAGTGGATTTACTAGTCGCACCAAACATCACATGTAATACTAAATAGAAGGAATGGTGAGATGCTGTTGGACAGTTCACACGGTATAGTGCACATAATCTTTTATCTTCTAACTGATTCGGGTTGCTACTTATTATAAGGGTAAATGTCAGTATTTCTTTCACTGAAGGTAAATAAGAAGGAAATCGATGGTTCAAATATAAAAAAGATGAATTGCTTTCAC
The DNA here is from genome assembly GCF_023864345.2 of Schistocerca serialis cubense. Lineage (NCBI taxonomy): Eukaryota > Metazoa > Arthropoda > Insecta > Orthoptera > Acrididae > Schistocerca > Schistocerca serialis. Next base: position 1,070,832,000 of record NC_064639.1, read on the forward strand.
ATTTATGTAAGAATTGAAGCTGCGAAATTGCTGGTACACGTGATGATATAACCATGTTATCCATGATCATATCGGAGACTGAATGATAATACAAGTCAACAACACGTTACGGGTTTACGTAACCTCTGGAATTTGACATCACTTCCAAAGTTATCCTTTTGCTATATATTTAGTACTCAATAAAAACTGCTTCCAAATAAAGTCTAGGGGAAGTCTCAGAACGTTATGATTAGGATACAGACTGTTGTGCACAATGAGGGGTTCGCCAAGTGACGTGTGTAGCCGCGTTTATAATGCTGAGGTAAGCAAAAACGGAAATTAGGCGGGGGTCTAAAAATATACCCATAACGCCGACTGGTTGTATACATGGAAGAATCCTGCAGATATTAAAAGGTATCAGATAGATTAAATAATGGGAAGACAGAGATTTAGGAACCAGGTTTTAAACTGTAAGACATTTTCAGGGGCAGATGTGGACTCTGACCACACTCTATTGGTTATAAACTCTAGATTAAAACTGAAGAAACTGCAAAAAGGTGGGAATTTAAGGAGATGGCACTGACTAAACCAGAGGCTGTATAGAGTTTCAGGGAGAGCATAAGGGAACAACTGAGAAGAATGGGGGAAAGAAATACAGTAGAAGAAGAATGGGTAGCTCTGAAGGATGAAGTAGTGAAGGCAGCAGAGGATCAAGTAGGTAAAAGACGAGAGCTGGTAGAAATCCTTGGGTAAGAGAAGAAATATTGAATTTAATAGATGAAAGGAGAAAATATTAAAATGCACTAAATGAAACAGGCACAAAGGAATGCAAACGTCTCAAAAATGAGATCGACAGGAAGTGCAATAGGGCTAAGCAGGGATTGCTAGAGGACAAATGTAAGGATGTAGAAGCTTACCTCACTAGGGGTAAGATAGATACTGCCTACAGGAAAATTAAAGAGACCTTTGGAGAAAGGAGAACCACTTGCATGAATATCAAGAGCTTAGAGGGAAACACAGTTCTAAGCAAAGAAGGGAAAACAGAAAAGTGGAAGGAGTATACAGACGGTCTATACAAGGGCGATGTACTTGAGGACAACATTGTGGAAATGGAGGAGGATGTAGATGAAGATGAAATTGGAGATAGGATACTGCGTGAAGAGTTTGACAGAGCACTGAAAGACCTAAGTCGAAACAAGGTCCCGGGAGTAGACAACATTCCAATAGAACTACTGCCAGCCTTTGGAGAGCCAGTCCTGGAGAAACTCTACCATCTGGTGAGCAAGATGTATGACACAGGTGAAATACCCTCAGACTTCAAGAAGAATATGATAATTCCAGTACCAAGAAAGCAGGTGTTGACAGATGTGAAAATTACCGAACTATCGGTTTAATAAGTCACAGCCGCTAGATACTAACGCGAAGTCTTTACAGACGAATGGAAAAACTCGTAGTAGCCCCCCTCGGGGAAGATCAGTTTGGATTCCGTAGAAATATTGGAACACGTGAGGCAATGCTGACCTTACGACTTATCATAGAAGAAAGATTAAGGAAAAGCAAACCTAAGTTTCTAGCATTTGTAGACTTAGAGAAAGCTTTTGACAATGTTGAGTGGAATACACTCTTTCAAATTCTAAAGGCGGCAGGGGTAAAATACAGCGAGCGAAAGGCTATTTACAATATGTACAGAAACCAGATGGCAGTTATATGAGTCGAGGGGCATGAAAGGGTAGCAGTGGTTGGAAAGGGAGTAAGACAGGGTTGTAGCCTGTCCCCGATGTTACTCAATATGTACATTGAGCAAGCAGTAAAGGATACAAAAGAAAAATTCGGAGTAGGTATTAAAATACATGGAGAAGGTATAAAAACTTTGAGGTTCGCCGATGACATTGTAATTCTGTCAGAGACAGCAAAGGACTGGGAAGGTCAGATAAACGGAATGGATAGTGTCTTGAAAGGAGAATATAAGATGAACATCAACAAAACCAAAACGAGGATCATGGAATGCAGTCGAATTAAGTTGGGTGATGCTGAGGCAATTAGATTAGGATATGAGATGCATAAAGTAGTAAATGAGTTTTGCTGTTTGGGGAACAAAATAGCTGATGATGGTCGAAGTAGAGAGAATATAAAATGTAGACTGGCAATGGCAAGAAAAGCGTTTCTGAAGAAGAGAAATTTGTTAACATCGAGTATAGATTTAAGTGTCAGGAAGTCATTTCTGAAAGTATTTGTATGGAGTGTAGCCATGTATGGAAGTGAAACATGGGCGATAAATAGTTTCTGTCAGCACGACACAGGTTCGGAAGATTTCGTGATCAGGCAGGGGATAAGGTGACAAGAAACATCAACTGTCCATTGAAAATGACAGTCGAAATCAATGTAGTCCATGACAGATATCGAAGCAAGTTTATATACATATCAAAAAAAAGTTTCACATCATCTCGATTCCGAGAGTTCCGGAACATGTACAGAAAATTGGAATAGAGATCAACATTAACATCATTCTCGCCTTTTTTATGATCCTGAGAACCACAAACTGCATGTTGTACCACTATACAGTGAGACGTTCATGGTTGGTGCTCCAGGTTGCTGTACACACCAGTACCTCTAATACCCAGTATTACGCCCTCTTGCTTTGATGCATGCCTGTATTCGTCGTGGTATGGTATCAGCATGTTCATCAAGGCACTGTTGGTCCAGATTGTCCCACTCCTCAACGGCGATTCGGTGTAGATCCCTCAGAGTGGTTGATGAATCACGTCGCCCATAAACAAACATTTTCAGTGTATCCCAGGCATGGTTGATAGGGCTCGTGTCCGGAGAACATACTGGCCACTATAGTCGAGCGATGTCCTTATTCTGAAGGAAGTCATTCACAAGATGTGCACGATTGGAGCGCGAATTGTCGCCCATGAATACGAATGCCTAGCCAATATGCTGCCAATATGGTTGCACAACCGGTCGGAGGATGGCATTCACGTATCGTAGAGCTGTTAGGGCGCCTTCCATGACCACATTGGCCCAACGCATTGCCACCCCAAATGTGTAGTACACCACCACCTTGCTGCACTCGCTGGACAGTGTGTCTAAGGCGTTCAGCCTCACCGGGTTGCCTCCAAACTGGTCTCCGACGATTGTTTGGTAGATGACATATACAACACTCATTGGTGAAGGTAACGTGATGCCTACACTACGCCGGCCGTTCGACATGTTGTTGGGCCCATCTATTCCACGCTCCATGGTGTCGTGGTTGGAAAAGTGGACCTTGCCATGGACGTCGGGAGTGAAGTTGCGCATCATGCAACCCATTGCGCACAGTTTGAGTCCTGTGGCTCCACGAAAAGCATTATTCAACATGGTGGCGTTGTTTTCAGGGTTCCTTCGAGCCATTATCCTTAGGTAACGGTCATCCACTGCAGTAGTAGCCCTTGGGTGGTCTGAGCGAAGCATGTCATAGACAGTTGCTGTCTTGATGTATCTCTTCCATGCCCGAACAATATCGCTTTGGTTCACACCGAAGCGCCTGGGTGCCTCTCTTCTTGAGGGCCTTTCCTGGCACAAAGGAACAATGCGGATGCGATCGAACCGCAGTATTGACCGTCTAGGCATGCTTCAACTTTAGACAACACGAGCCATGTACCTCCTTCATGGTGGAACGACAGGAACTGATCGGCTGTCGGACCCCTTCCGTCTAATAAAGCGCTGCTCATGAGTGGTTGTTCACATGTTTGGGCGCGTTTAGTGACATCTCTGGACAGTAAAAGGGACTGTGTCTGCGATACAATATCTACAGTCAACGTCTGTGTTCATGAGTTCCAGGAACTGGGTTGATGCAAAACATCTTTTCAAATGAGTGGAGGAAGTACCGTTCTGTAACCATATACCACGTCAAGTAAACTTGTTGCTGAATTATAATTACAGCATTGGAAATGCTGGTACGTTATGTTTAGACATCATTGAGTTCAAAATGGTTCAAATGGCTCTGAGCACTATGGGACTTAACTTCTGAGGTCATCAGTTCCTTAGAACTTAGAACTACTTAAACCTAACTAACATAACGACATCACACACATGCATACCCGAGGCACGTTTCGAACCTGCGACCGTAGCGGTTGCGCGATTCCAGACTGTAGCGCCTAGATCCGCTCGGCCACTCCAGCTGGCCGTCATTAAGTGAAGCTGAAGAAAAATTGAGGTTTGATCACTCACCTGTTGTAGCGTCGCAAGTTGTTCCTAGTGAACGTTTGTTTGTGGAATAGCTTGCTGCATGTAACTTCGGGGGCTGACATCCAGCGGCCTAACTGAGAGACACACGAGCATCTGTCACTGCCTGCCGTGGCAAAGCTATTCAAGGTCTCTTACTGGATGCATTTATTCACAACCTATAAGAACCTAAATAAATTCTATTAAATTTTATCCAATCATTTTAGAAGTCAGTACACTAACTTTATTTTTTAATTCAGATGAAGATTGTATAAAAAGTTCAACATTGTAACTATCATAGTTTCGGAATAAAAAAAAACTGCTAAAAAGGACAAAACAGACACTTAGCGAAGTAAATTCAGTTAGGAAATATGATAGTGTATTATTTGGTATAATTGAAAAACATAAACCGATCTGTCAGTGTGCAGAATTAATTATTTGAGACAGTCATATTAAAACTTCAATAAGAAAATCAGACATAGTTATTACTTGTGTCTAAAATGGTTGTGCTAGTAAATGTTAGTAAATAAGAGTGTTTATGTGGGTCATTCGTTTAGTTTCAAAGTATCATTATATACCATGTTAAGTAACGTGGCAGAGTTACACAAGCTTGTAGTGGGAAAATGATCCTATGGGATTTACTCACTTTGCTGATGACGTACGTCTAAGTGTGATTTGTATTGTAACAGAGCAGCTAGAAATTCTGCTGGAGTAAATTCTGTATCTAAAGAATATTTCCAGAATTATTGACTTTTCTTTTTCGTTTATTAAACATTATATTAATATCTACATGTCAGATTGACGCAAATAGGTCTGTGTATACGGATTGGTGCTGGCCAGTTTTGACGCGAGTATGATGATGATGATCGAGCATTGTGATTGGCAGCGAGTGTGGTCACTCAATCACAATTGAGACGTTTCCCACTTGTTACCTGATAGTTATACTGGGAGTGAGGCTGGAAGAAGGGAGTCAGTTGTTAGAGCTGAACGCGGACCGTTATGTTACTAGTGCCAGTCAGATTAATGTATAAGTTGTAGAATTTCATAGTGTTCCAGATACTGGTGAGCTAAGTCGATAGCCGTTGCTGTTGAGGACTGCTTGGCGAAATTTTATAGATTTTGACTAAATCTGTTGGACAGATGTTCGTGTGTGAAATATTGGCCTTCATAATACCTGTTTGACATGTTTCAGTATTCAGCCACTGAGCATTTTTGGCGAGTAGTTTCTTTTTTAGAAATCCACAAGAAGGACCGAATGTAATAACTCAAATTAGTGGTGAAATTAAAGACTGTGAAAACGTTGTTTAATTAGGGTCAGGTTTGGACAGATTTCTGACTGCTGGGCGTGTGAAATGTGTGTATGAGTTATGAACTGGAAGAAAAGAGTTAATAGTTTAAATGTGGTCTGAATAGTACCTTTCTTGGCTATCAAGAACCAAATGACCATTTTTGTGTGGGAATTTCAGACATTATTTTCGAGTAGTCAATCCATTTTCTTACTGTCCGATATAATTGAATGACAGTTTTTCTACAGAACTTTCTTTCATAACGAGAGTTGAGCGGCCTCAGTAACTGTAGGTATTAGATGGTGTTTTTTATCAACGCTGCTTTTACATCATCTTGTAAGTATCTACGTTGCCGAGTGAAGGGATATCGAACAGACGCCGTTCGGAGGTAGGTGAATGTTACGTAAGGAGGAGAAAAAAACTAACCCTGCCCCACCGCAATTGAAGCAATAGTAACGTTCGAGTATGTAGGAACTTTATAAAAAAAGCAGCATTGTTTAAATGTACTCATAAAGTATTCACACTCGAGTGAAAAAGGAACTGTTGTGGGACAACAGACACGTGTTGTAATGAATTGTAGTTGGAGTGCAGTAGCAAAGAACTCGAGTGCAAAATTATTAGTGAAGTGTATCATGTAGGGGGAACATTTGATGGTGCGCTGTAGCAGACGATGTGCCGACAACTGTCGACCGACAGGCGATGCGCTACTGCAGTAAACAAACCAGACGGACTGGGAGTTTGGAGGCATGGCGGACGCAGTGGCCCTTAAACTTGACTTGAGTTTGTTGAGCCTGCTGTGTGGACCTGCTGTTCCATCTTGCCGTGGTGGAGATGTCTGATGACTAACGTTAAGCAGTCTGTGTGTGTGCCGAAAAACTGTCTGAAATTGCTGAAAATAATCAGGCAGTAGTAAAAGAGAGACTGGGGGTAGATTTGGGAAATGTAAAAGATGAAAATGATTCCATGATTGATAATTTCAGTTTTGACATATCACAAGGAAATGTTAGTAATAGTTTGCCAGATTCGCTGTGTGTTAATTGAGGGACTGACAGTGAACAAAACATGATGGGAGGCGAAGTTGAAAATATACCTGTTACTGTAAAAGAAATAAAGCAGGAACCAATGTTAGCTGCTTGTGGGCCAAAGATCAATATGTGAGAAATGTTAGCAAATATTTTAAAGCATATGGGTCAGATGAATACTAATATGAATGAAATGTGTCAGATATTAAAATATCATTAAGTTCTGAAATAAATGAACAGCATTCTGAAGTTGAACATGGATTTAATAATTTGTCAATTGAAATGGAAACGAAATTGCAGATAAAATTTCGAATTTTGAGACATTCATGGAAAAATTACCTGACTTTGGTTATAATAATTTTAATAGGGAAATGAATCAGGTCAGGCAAGAATGAAATGCAGCAATTGTAACAGTGGAAAGTGAACCAACATCCCAGATTAAGCAGGTTGCTGAGGGTAGCGAACATTTCAAAGAATACGTAAATTCCAAAGTGGATAAAATTCACGAACATGTACAGAATATAGAAGATTACTGTGAGGTTAACCGTGCTGCCTTAAAAAGCGATATTAAAGAAGAGAAAGACAGGTGGTAACACCATAGCCCTAATTCTGTACTGATTTATTTTGCTTTTGTTTTATTTAAGCTTACATCATTGAGCTTCTGTGAATGTTGTTTGATTGAATCGATAACACTAAATTGTATACTCCTTTCTTTGTTAAAACTTTAATGTCGTGGTTTGACTCTATGCAATATAGTATATCTGTTATTTAAATTCCTTGCCCCATTTGGAGGGAATAAAACTTACTGTATATAATTGTAATTTCCGTGTGAATAATTTTTTGTAGAAATGTTAATATGTGCAAATGTTCTGTTTTAGTTAATGTGTTTTGTTGCTGTTATGTAAACTGCTGATCCTCACTTAGGGTTCTCAACTATTCCGTATGGAAAAGCTAGTGTGGTTCCCCTTGGGAACGGAACTCAGTAGCGCGTGCAAATTGTGGTTGGCCTAGGTAGATGGAATTAAGAGTCAGTCGGGGACGAACTACCAAACTGTGCACTGCCCATGTTAAAGTTGTACATTGTGCTGGTCCGAGAGAGGATTTTTCTGCCACTTTCCAATGCCTCGGATGGATGGATAAATAGCTGGAACAATTCTGGAATTGGTATCCATCATCGCCACCAAGAAGGAACAGAGTCCTGCAATTCTGCCTGCAAATCCACCTACCAACATGCAGTTGCCACCACATTGCGCAATCACTGTAACGGAATGCTATAATAATGTACACTGAAGGATCAGCTTATTGGATGTGTTAGTGTGCCGAAATATAAGTTATCTTATAACTGAATTTATGTACCTACCTTGAATTTTTCCCTATCACAATACCTTTCAGGTGCCTCTCATTTTGTACTATGATTACCGAGAGTCCAACTTTTGTGGAAAAAATGAAAGCCTCAAAATTAGACAGTTAATTACATAATGTTGTCTGATCTTTGATGAGAAGGGAGTATCCAGATTTTCTGTGGCTTTAGTGATATTGTGGGAGGCAGTAAATGTACTTTTGTGAAGTTTCAAAGTCACCTATTTACTTGAAAGTGGAAGACTGTGGCAATAAATACAATTTGCTGTTTCTTTTATAAATTAAGGTTCTTGAAATTGAGACATATAAAGTTTTGCTTAGTTAATGATCATAGTGCTACCTGTAGTGAATTTGAAAAGGTGAGTCAGTTTCTTGCAAAAGTTGTGAACATTGTGTTTCACTGCTGTAAAAGTGGAAACTGCAACAGTAGAAAAGTATATGTTAATGATTGCTAAGTGTTTGTGTTTCTTGTGTATTGGAAGTGCGTATTAATAGTGTAACAGGATCCACAGTATGTCTATTGTGCTAATGCTAGGCAACATGTAATGGGAAGACCACTATTTATGAGAAGTAAGCTGTTAGTGAATTCTATTTAACTTTCATTCTAAACAGAATAGTATTTAGTTGAGAGATACTTAACCTGTGACCAGTTTATAATTTTGCAGTAAACTACATTTATTATTTCATGCCAGATAAGAAAATGTTTGAACAATGATACTGAACCTATGTCCAATTAATGATTCTGCAGTGAATGTTAATAGTAATGTCAAAGACCATTCAGTTTCAACAAGCCCTGAAAGAAATAGTGTGTTTCGGAATCTGTTATATTTTTGCAAATAGTTTGTGCTGCTCTAGCCGTGAGCTTCAATCTTACCGTAAACATATGTCTGTGTCAGAGTTCATTGCAATTGCATGTGGCCAAGTCTAGGGTGTGTTTGTCCGTTAAGGTTACTCGTACCTACTTTCTTAATTGAGAACGTTAATCTTTCTCTTGCCGAATTAGGCTGGCAACCGTTTTCCTTATTCTTTAAAAGGTATAGCTAGGCAAAAATATTGTTTGTTACTGTTCAAATATTTACGTAATTCTGACTTTCACTTCCGATATGCCACCTCCATTAGGCACAACATGGTCAACATAACAAAATTCTTCTCAGAGGGTAACACTGCCCTGTTGCTTTATACCATAATTGTTTTAACTAGATAGTTTTATTTCACAACCTGCCTCTTACTTTAAGGTTATGGTATAGCAGTAGCAGACAGGAGTGTTATTCGTGGCGCCGCGTGACAGGACGTTGTTCAGCTTGGACCTACAGACGGAAAAAATTATAACCAGTTAGCATTTTACAAACATAGAGTGAACATTAAACGTGCAGATGCACGAATCTGTACATTATTTGACAGAACGGATAGTGGAAATTCAACTTAAATTGAAAATTAAAGTTGTCAATACTTAATAGCAACAAAAATGGACAGGGAACTAGAAATGAATCTAAATCCGCAAGAACAGAATGCAACCGAGAGTAGTTCCGGCATCACACCAACCGATGGCACTATGCGCGAATTTAATTACGTATATGCCACGCCGACGCCAATGAACAGATCAAAGCCATGTATGTCACGCGTACTGAGCAAGACAATATGGGCGATGTTGTCGAAGACAGCGGCTATGCAAGTGAATCGCTGGATATGTTTGTATCTCTAAAAACTGAAAGGGAAGTAGGACTCGAAAACAAAAATGTAGCAGAACCTAAAACTGAAAAGAATCCAGACATGACGGAATTGCTGTAAATGCTGTCTGCACAAATAGCAGCACAGGGACAACAAAATGCAGCAGACAATGAGAATATCAAGGCGCAAATCGCAGCACAAGGTCAAAACATTAATAATCAACTTCTTGAGCAAAACCAACAGATTATTTCACAAAGTAAACAAATCGAAATACAGAGTACCAGACTTAGGAAACAAACTGAAGAAGTCAATTCAAGGGTAAGAATAGTGAATAATGAAATTAAAAGCCTCAAAACTGAAATTACTGTCATCAATGGCAATATTGCCAATGTACAAGGACAGATTGATGACATTAACGAAAGATTTGACACTGAAGTAATTAAAATTCAAGATCAAATAGAACTCTTAGTCAGTACCAAAGTGGACGAAAAGGTATTCGGTATAAAATCCGAAATACAAACCGAATGTAACGCGGAATTTGCACAGATTAAACAATCTGTAACAGAAACAAGCTGAGAACTAACTAAACAGATTGTTACTTGCGAAAAGAAGTGTGACCATAACACTTCACAAATCCAAGGCAAAATGTATGACTTGGAAAGAAAAATACAAAAAGGACCTACACATCTTACTGAAAGGATGCCTTTCAGTAAAATATTGGAGGGCGAGGAAAAATTCGACCCTGCAGAGAGACATAAACGATGGCACCCTCTTCATTTTGTAAATAACTGCGAAAAAAACTTTCCTGAATATTTATCTGACCAGGAAAAAATTAATGTTGTAATCAGTGCATTAACGGGAGAAGCAAAAAGGTGGTGGTTGAATCTGGATACTGACCAGATGTCTTTTGAAAACTTCAAACAACAATTTATTGACGAATACTGGTCAGAACAAAAACAAGACCAGTTGTGGCGTGAGTTTCTAATGGCCAGACTGTATGATATCAGAGGTAGGCAAACCATGAAAGAGTTTTGCGAATCATGGTACAGAAAGCTGATACACCTAAAAGCAAGAAGGACTGAAGCCGAGATAGTTTGGGTTCTTTGGCAGAAACTGCCTGAGGATTCTAAACGGTATGTTGGGAGTACCCACACAAGTTTTTCTGCATTCTTGGAAAGGTTAAAGGATAAAGATCACTGGCGAAGAAATCGCGAGTCCCGTCCCCGTAATAACAACAACTATTCGCGAGAAAGTAATGACCAAACTGAACGACCTGAAAATAATAGATTTCCTGTAAACACGACTCAAAGAGGTCGCGCAAGAGGTATGGGAAATTATACGACGCGCGGCAGAGGATACATGGCGCGGAATTTCCAAACTAGAGACGCAATGGAAAACTGAAAACCGCGTGTGTTACGGGCCGGATTCACGCGGAAACCGGTTTTGGGCGCAAAGAAAAGATGTCAAATAATAAATTTGAGTAGGAGAGATGTAAAATACGGGGCAGGAAGGTTAAGGATGTGCCTATGGAAGACGGGCGTGGAGTGACACATTGTGGCGTTCCCAGTGCGAAGTCACGTGACCGTTTGTGCTCCGGGCAGCGCTTGCTGGAGCACCGTACATTGCACTTGGCAGCACACAGAAATGACCGAGATCAGAACAAGATGGATGCCGTAGACTGAAACAGAACAGGCGGGGTCGGACAATTCCGTTGACAGGTTTCAGTATTAGACGAATGTAAAACTGAAAATAAAGTTAATATGTCATACGATAAAGATAAGTCAATATCGGAATCGTGCGAAAAGGCATAATTAAAGAATGAAAGGGAGCCAGAAAAGGCGAGTGAGAAGGAGAATATTTGTACTGTTACTGATGTATATGAGATAAAAGACGTAGATGTGGGAAAGGTTATGATGAATAAAGAGGAAAGGAAGGTAGAATATGCCACGCAAAAGACGTGTGCACAATTAATAACAGATGAAAGTGATGTAAAAAAGGACGTTAGTAAGCGTGACATTATAAGCAGTGCAGATGAAATTATTGTTGATGGAAAGGTATTTTGTGGTTCTGATGCAGAAGAGTCTAGTAGGAATTTCGCACGGTTGTCTGAAATTGACAGTAAAGGAAACAATGAAATGAAGGTTATCGAAGTGTATGACGATTAATCTAAGTGTGAAGTTAAGGCTGAAATCGTTGAAAGTGATACTGCTGAAATGCCTGAGTGTCCAAACGATGTGCAGTGTGTAGAAAATGAGTCGAAAAACGAAGTGTCTGAAACATCTAGAGATAATCTGCTCCACTGTTTAAAAGTTGCTTTCCTGCTCGAATCTGATAACGAAATAGAACCTAGTGATAGCCCAGACGAAGGAGAGACTAGAGATTCAGATGAGTTTTCAGAGGTCGACAAACATAATTATACCTTAACAGTAAGAGGTTACGAAAAACTTAATGACATCTTTTCGAAACAGACTCCGGAATGCATAACCGCAACAAAACCTAAAGAGCCGCCAGATGACTCTATATTAGGGAAAGCTTTGCTTAATGTAATGAAAGAAATAGAGTTACAGAAACCTAAAGAACCTCCAGATATAAGTATATTAGAACGTGAACTGTTGAAAATCTGTAAAGATGTAGAGGTCAACAACCCCAAAAACCCACCTGATATACAACATAAATCAGTAGGTAATATTTCCTGGAAAGACATTATGGTTGAGCAGGATCTGTTATCGGAAGAACAGGAGGAAAAGGAGCACAGAATTATTAAACGAACTACAATACGTGTAAATGTTTATAACACTGAGCTGCAAGTGCTTTTAGACACAGGATCCCAAATCAGTGCCATATCAGAATCATTCTTTGATTATATTTCATTTAAACCAGAGTTAGTAATAATGCCTGTGAGTGGAGTAAAAATTATACAGGCTACTGGTAGGTCCAGCAAGCCCATTCTAAAACAAGTATTGATGGACTTTGAAATAGGAAGTCAATAATTTGAACATGATTTTTGAGTGGTACCTGAACTAATTGCTGAAATGATTCTAGGTATTGATTGGTTAGACAAGGAAAAAGTAATTTTAGATTGTGGTGGTGGAACTTAAGATTAATAGGGAAACCAAAACAATAGAAATTAAATTTGGAGGTGATAACCAGGTCCAAGTTGTTAATGTAGAGCCCATATTGTTAAAAATATAATCTGAAAATGATGGTTTATCCCAACTATATGAAATATAACATGTGAAAGATTTATTGCAGGGTGATCAAAAAACTGACAGTTTTAGGGAAATTGTTGGTGTTACCCAAGAGATCTTGTGTGAACAAAAGGAGGATTTATTTAATATCTTGAATAATAGTAAGGGAGTGTTCTCTGATAATACAGGTGTAGTAAATAACTTTGAATGTCGTATGGATGTCCTGGAACATGAACCATTCTTTGTCAGACCATATCCAATACCTATAGCTAAGAAAGAAGCAGTACAAGCTGAAATTGATAATATGTTGGAATGGGGGAGGGGCGGGGGTAATAGAGAGAAGCAATAGTGAATAAAATAGTCCGCTTATGATAAGCAATAAGAAGGATGGAGGCATAAGAGTAGTCATTGATACGTGGACACTGAATAAAATTGTCAGGAGAGAAGTAGACAGACCTGAAAATTTAGATGAATTATTACAAAAGTTCCATAATGTAAAATATCTAACCAGTTTAGACCTCACTGCCAGATATTGGCAAATCCCATTACACAAAGATTCTAGGAAATATACAGGTTTTTTGTTTGCAGGAAAATGTTACCAATACAAAGTTGTACCATTTGGTTTAAGTACTTCTGTTTCTGTTTTCATAGGGCTTTGGATTCTGTGTTAGGAAAAGAATTTTGTGCCAGATTGACTATACATGTAGATGACCTACTGATTGCTACTGATAACTGGGAGGAGCATTGTGACCTGCTAAACAAAACCCTTATCGCTCTTCAAGCAGGGGGCATGACTTTAAAGTTAAAAAAGTGTTAATTTGTGGGACAAGAAATTAAGTTGTTAGGACACATAATAACCACATCTGGGATTGGCAAGGACCCAGAAAAGCTTAATGCTATTGAAAAGTGTCCTCCTCCATAGAACAGGAAACAGTTGAAAGCATTTTTAGGTCCTTGGTGGGTTTTACCGCAAATTTGCAGATGGGCAAGCTTTTAACAGCCCACATTTGAACAGCTTGTTGAAGAAAAATAGTATATGTGTTTGGACATCTGAATGTCAGAAAGATTTTGAAAATTTAAAAACTTAGTTAGTAAGGGAAAACGTTTTACATCATCCAGTTTTAAGTGAGCCATTCCAAATGATTACAGACAGTAGTGCTTATGGTAATGATGTTGAAATATTTCAGGAAAAAACAGAATCTGGGGAAACAGAACATAGGACCATTGCTTTTGCTAGTAGGACTTTATCTAAATACGAGAAAAACTATACTATTTCAGAGAAAGAGGCTTTAGCAATCATATCGAAATTAAAGAAATATAGGAATTATTTATGGCGACATAAAACTATAATTCATACAGACCACAAGGCATTAATATTTTTGAAAAACTGTCTACTGTTTACTGGCAGGTTGAGTCGATGAGCCCTGTACTTACAACACTTTGATTATGAGATATTGTATATTAAAGGTAGTGACAACCAAGTAGCTGATGCTTTATCATGATTGCTTGAGGGTATGAACAACTTACCGAGGGAATGTAATGAAGATGGCAAATTTCATATAAAATATATTAAGGAGGTTCCAGGTAGGAAAAGAATTGACCAAATTTGTAAGAGCATGAGGTTCCACCAGAATGAGGATGAAATTAGGAATTCAGTGAAAGTTAATTTTAGTAACCCTAATTTCCCAAAAATCAGTAGATTTTACAAGATATTTAATGGAGTTTTATACAGGAGAAAGAATACCAGTACTGAAGAATGGAAGGTGTGTTAGCCTAGGCAATTTAAGACTGAAGTGATTGATTATTTTCATCTTGCCTTAGGGCATTGTGGACCCAAAAAGTGTATTGAAAAGTTAACTGATGCGGTCATGATTAATGTAGGTGCTGCTAAGAAAATTACTGAGAGAATAAGTTCTTGTGATGTATGTCAGAAGGCAAAAGTAACAAATAGGGTAAATCAAGATTTTATGCAGAATACAGTAACAGAGGACACATTAGAATTATTGTCAGCGGATTTGTATGGTCCTTTACCTAAAACCTCAGGTAATTGGTCTTACATTGTTGTAGTGTTGGAAGTGTTCTCCAAATTTATTAAATTATATCCAATCAGAAAAGCCACTGCTAAAGCAGTCTTTAGTAAGATGACTGAGTATTTTAACACCATCGGTAAACATAAACCATTTTTGTCTGATTATGGACCACAGCTTATCTCAAAAATCTGGAAGGGAGGCATGAAGTGACATGATGATCAAGTTAAATATATTTCGGCCTACCACCCAGCTTGTAACCCTCTCAAAAGATATATGCAGGAATTAGGAAGATTAGGTAGAACCCACTGTCACCATAACCTTATGGCTTGGGGCAGATTTGTAACTGATTTTGAAAAGACCATGAACACCTTATACCAAGAAACCACCGGTTTCACCCATGAAGAAATTCTGTTGGACCATAAAAGTAAAAGAATTATTGAAGAGATCTTGCAAAGTCCCACCTATTGTAGGAATTAAACTGCATGAGAAAAAAGAGTTAGAAAAAGAAAAGAATGAAAGAGAAAGCGGCTACTAGATCTAATAGGCATGATAATAACATTAAAACTACTAAATTGAAGTTTGGAGATTATTTTTTAGTGAAGACCCATGAAAAATCTAGTGAAATTAGTAATGAAATTTCTAAATTTAAATACATTTACAATGGGCCTTTTGAAGTGCTAGGAACTCCACATGCAAATGCTTATTTTCTTGTGTACCCTGGGTCAAGAAAGCCTTTAGGAGTTAGAAATATAGTTGACCAGAAGTTGTATGTCCACAGAAACCAATGATGAATGAAATGTGGTACCCTCAGGGGACAATGCACTCTTTTCATTGTCAGGTGTCTGACGAGCACCAAGTGCCTTAGTCGTTGCCAGCACTACATCCTTTTCTTTTCGTGATGGCAACCTTCCCCTTCTTCATTCAGAACTTTGACTATCTTCCTTCTTTCTTCCTCTTTTATATTGAATCATGTCTTACAGAATGTAAATTTAACTTTAAAATAACTTTCAATCAGTGTGGATTTCAAGGTTGAAGCAATTGGTTAATATTGTAGCTTGAACACCGAAAGTAAATAATTTTCTTTTAGTGAATTTGAATGATGATAAAAAAATTTTATAATACTAAATTTTCCTACTATAATATGACTAAAGGTAAACGTATTTGTGAAGAGTAATGGACAAATAATATGAGTACACTAGAAAATGACTAAGAATAATGTAAGTACATTGGATATTGTAAAGAGAAAATGTAAAGAAAAAAATATCTGTGGATGAGAAAAGGTAAGAATTCTGAAGACAAGGTAAGTTAAATGTAAATGTTTTTTGAAAATAAGGATAAATATGATGTTGATAAACTGTGTGTGTTAAAAACTGAGGAGATGAACCTGACTAATGTGTGTATAATAGATATGAGATGTATATGTCTTGTGATACAAAAAAGTGGCAGAAATGTATTACCAGTGTCTAATTACTGTTTCTAAGTTACAGGTTTCATGTTTTTTACTGTTAATGCAATTGGTAACAAAGACGTGACACAATGATGAAAAACTCAAAGATGCTGACAAACTGCTCAAAAATATGTTGTTGGGCAGCAAAACAAGATAAAAGAGTAAGAATGCTGTGGTCCTGAAGTCAGGACTACCTGATATGCTATGTGAGCAGTAGCCAAAGGACTTGCAATTGTGGGGGCAAGGAGCTAATAAGTGGTGACGAACTGCCAAACCTAGAGGATGGGGCAGCATGTAGACTTAAAAGGATGTTCTTTAATGTTCTTAATCTAAACTGTGTATTTGTGCCTAAATGTTTACATACAAAGACTGCCAAACCAATAATGGGCAGAATGTGTAACATGGACTGCATATGCAGAGGCAAGCAGTGAAGTAAGTTAGGTTTTTTTACCAATGTGTTATAGACTGACTGTTCTTACTGAAGGCAGTGAAAATGTATTATAAAATATACATATAGAATCTTGTTCAAATAATTATAGATGTTTTGAGAGTAGGTTTTCTTATGTAAATTAAAAATTGGGCTGTCTTGTTTTAAAACACAGCAGTGATGATTAAAGATAGGTTCTGAATATGTTAGTGTGTTTAAATGCAACAAACATTTTGGACTGCTATTCATGAAGAGCAGCTTTAAAGTTAATTATTTTGAAAAAAATAACTTGCAAAGTTGCTTTGGTATTTAAAGAGTCAGTTGGATAAGGTTCTCATAACTATTTGTTTAAACATTCGTACATTTGTGGATGCAAACTGAATTTTTCAATATTTCATTAATTGCAAAACCTTGCAAAAGTACTGTGATCATGAGTATGCTTGTGTGTCTGAAATTTACATTCCTTTAAAAATATTGAAAGGCAAATTTCTGTTTTGTTAAGTTAAAATGTTCGGTTCTATTGTATATGAGTTTATTTTTTTAATTTTATTTGAAGGCTATACCTATTCTACTAATGGGCAGATTATTTTGTGTACTGTTTGTCTACTTCTGTGAGAATAATTTTTTGTAGAAATGTTAATATGTGCAAATGTTCTGTTTTATTTAATGTGTTTTGTTGCTGTTACGTAAACTGCTGATCCTCACTTAGGGTTCTTAACTATTCTGTATGGAAAAGGTAGTGTGGTTCCCCTGAGGAATGGAACTTAGTAAAGCGTGCAAATTGTGATTGGCCTAGGTAGTAAAGGTGGAATTGAGAGTCAGTTAACGACGAGCTGCCAAACTGTGCACTGCCCATGTTAAAGTTGTATATTGTGCTGGTTCCGAGAGAGGCTTTTTCTGCCACTTTCCAATGCCTCGGATGGATGGATAAATAGCTGGAACGATTCTGGAATTGGTAACCATCATCGCCACCAAGAAGGGACAGAGTCCTGCAATTCTGCCTGCAAATCCACCTACCACCATGCAGTTGCCACCACATTGCGCTATCAATGTAATGGAATGCTATAATAATGTACAGTGAAGGATCAGCTTATTGGATGTGTTAGTGTGCTCAAATATAAGGTAACTTATAACTGAATTTATGTACCTACCTTGATTTTTTCCCTATCACAATGCCTTTCAGGTTCCTCTCCATTTCAACTATGATTACCAAGTGTCCTATTTTTGTGGAAAAAATGAAAGCCTCAAAGTTAGAAAGTGAATTACATAATGTTCTTTGATCTTTGATGAGAAGGGAGTATCCAGATTTTCTGTGGCTTTAGTGATATTGTGGGAATCAGTAAATGTACTTTTGTGAAGTTTCAAAGTCACCTATTTAATCATTTACTTGAAAGTAGAAGACTGTGGTAATAAAGACAATTTGCGGTTTCTTTTATAAATTAAAGTTCTTAAAATTGAGGCTTATAAAGTTTTGCTTAGTTAATGATCATAGTGCTACCTGTAGTAAATTTTAAAAGGTGAGTCAGTTTCTTGCAAATTTGTCAACATTGTGTTTCACTGTAGTAAAAGTGGAAACCTGCAACAGCAGAAAATTGTATGTTCATGATTGCTAAGTGTTTGTTTCTATTGTGTATTGGAAGTGAATATTAATAGTATAACAGGATCCACAGTTTGTTTATTCTGCTAATGCTAAGTAACAAGTAACGGGAAGACCACTATTTATGAAAACCATAATTTCTTTATTCAAAATATAGTGTGAAGTAACCTGTTAGTGAATTCCATTTAATGTTCCTTCTAAACAGAGTAGTATTAAGTTGAGAGATACTTAATCTGTGACCAGTTTATAATTTTGCAGCAAACTACATTTATTATTTCATGCCAGCTAGGAAAATGTTTGAACAATGATACTGAACTTATGTCCAATTAGTGATTCTGCAGTGAATGTTAATAGTAATGTTATAAAGACCATTCAGTTTCAACAAGCCCTGAAAGTAATAGTGTGTTTCGGTATCTGTTATGTTTTCGCAAATAGTTTGTGCAGCTCTAGCTGTTAGCTTCAATCTTACCGTAAACGCATGTATGTGTAAGAGATCATTGCACTTGCGTGTGCCCGAAGGTTAGGTTGTGTTTGCCCATTAAAGCTACTTGTACCTACTTTCTTAAACAAAACGTTAATCTTTCTCTTGCCTAATTAGGCTGGTGACCGTTTTCCTTAATTTTTAAACAGTATAGCTAAGCAAAAATATTGTTTGTTACTGTTCAAATATTTACGTAATTCTGACTTTCACTTCCGATAAGCCACCTCCATTAGGTACAACACGGTCAACATAACAAAATTTCTCTCAGAGGGTAACACTGCCCTGTTGCTTTATACCATAAGATAGTTTTATTTCACGACCTGCCTCCTACTTGAAGGTTATGGTATAGCAGTCGCAGACAGGAGTGTTATAAGGTGTACAAAGTTTGGACCACAAGTGGCTAGTAAAATGACTAATCTAGAAACTAACATTAGTCAGTTAGGTACCAGAGAGAATGAACAGTTGTTTGAACGTGACGGTAGATTAACAAAAGTAAAACGGTATGTCAACAGCAGTAGTGGTAACAACCCATCTAACAGTGTAATAGACTCATCTGAAATAGCATATGTAACTCATCCACAATATTTCAAATTTAATCCACACAAGAATGTGCACCTGAAAGAAATCTGGAGCAAATTTGGTGATGCGTTACCTGAGGTATGCAATGACAAGCAAAATATTCGTTTTATTACATCTAATTTAATGGGAGAAGTTAGAATTTGGGGTAATTTAGCTTATGATAAGTATGATAAGTTGGCGGACAACAAACAGGCATTTTTTGAAGAATATCGGGCGAAGAGGAAACAGATGGATGTTTTGAATAAGTTTTGGTCCGGGGCAGATACAATCCCAAGAAAGATTATATTAAAAGGTCTGTACAGAAATGGGTACCTTATCGTATGTACTACCTTATCGTATCTAAGTTCAAAAGTAGAAACTTAGCAAATAATTATGGGGATAGAAAATAAGCGGCCATTGTACTCGAGAAACAAAATAATTTCAGGTACTACAAATAATTTTGATAGATTTATTCAGTATCTGGAAAAGCTAGAAAGTATTTTAAAGGAAAAAGAAAATTCCAGGAGAGAGTATAGGCCTCGTATCAGACGGAATGATGTAAACAGAATCAGCGTCCAAAGAGGTGATGGATACAGAGGTAGATTTAGAGGACGAGGAGGTACTAGTGAGAATAGTTTCAACGAACGGGTTCAGTATTACCACTGCCGTCAGCTATCGACTGATGACGTGACAGAGAGGCGGTGCCCGCCTAATGACATGCATGTTAGGCATAATAACAACACCCTTCAGGAAAACTGTTAGCAATCTGACACGATGCTGGCGCTCGCAGACGAAAACATTACAGGTTAAACCCGCTAGCGACACCCTTTGTAAGCAAGGCACCTACAATACAACATATTGGTAATAATAATTTATCACTAAGAGAGTGGAGGAGAGTGACACAGAGAAACTAGAGGTATATCCAGTAAATAACGTAGCATTATATGATAGAGACAGGCCAAATAAAGATCATAAGGACCATAATGTTAAGGAACAAGTGGTTTAAGTAAAGATTCAGATCAGGAAATAGGGATGATTCAGCACTGCGAAACTGATGAGAGGCTACGAATGAATTGTTGAATTAATGCGGAAGTAAGGGTTGAGGAGGTTTTGAGTAAATTAATTCAAGTAATTTCAGAAAGTGAGAATGGAGAATCAGAAGAATGTGAAGAAATAAATGGTTTGAAAATTTATGGCAATACCTTGGAAGGGTTTGCAGAATCAGAGGAAAATTATGGTGAGAAGTTAGAGGAGGGTTTTAAGTTGTCAATACTTGACAGACTTGTGGAAGCTGTCACTACTAATAATAAGCAAAAGGAGGACGCAGTAAATATAAGTATGATTTGCAATGGGAGAGAGGATTCGACAGACGAGAAGTGGTGCAGGATTTGTTAGAGGAGCCTGAGACTGTAGTCAGAAGACAGTATGTAGGACAACCAATTATTGAAGGTATGATGTTTGAAGAAAAAGTTTAAACATTATTGTAGCGACTGGAAAAACAGAGAAAGTGGTTAAACAAGAAGTCCTATTACCAATAACTGTAAGTTGGGTAGCCATAAAACAGAATCTTCTGGTTATAAATGGACTCAGTGTGGAAAGCCGGCCGGAATCGCCGAGCGGTTAAAGGCGCTAAAGTCTGGAACCGCACGACCGCTACGGTCGTAGGTTCGAATCCTGCCTCGGGCATGGATGTGTGTGATGTCCTTAGGTTAATTAGGTTTAAGTAGTTCTAAGTTCTAGATGACTTATGACCTCAGCAGTTGAGTCCCATAGTGCTCAGAGCCATTTGATCCATTTTTTTGTGGAAATATTGATGGGTGCCCACTCCTTGCATAAATATGAAGGATGGGTAAATTTTGGGTCAAATGATGTAAGAATAAGTGGAAAATATGTAGATATTCCATTCATTGGAAAAAGGACAGATTGTAAACGAAGAACAATGTGACATTCCAGTACGATACTGTAGGGCGGCTACATTGATCGAAGGCTATAATTAAGATGGTGAAAGGGAGGAAGTGGATCTTTCTGAGCTAGAGAGTGTCAGAATTAGGATAGAGGAGAAATTAGAGGAACTTACAAATGGCTCTGAGCACTATGGGACTTAACATCTGTGGTCATCAGTCCCCTAGAACTTAGAACTACTTAAACCTAACTAACCTAAGGACATCACACTTATCCATGCCCGAGGCAGGATTCAAACCTGCGACCGTAGCAGTCGCGCGGTTCCGGACTGAGCGCCTAGAACCGTTAGACCACCGCGGCCGGCAGAGAAACTTACAGAATTAACTGAATTACAAAAGGACTATTAATTAAGACAAATTTTGAACAAACATTGTGAGTTATTTTCAGATCACTTACATAGTAAGTGGAGAAGGAATTATGCTCGATCCAAGTAATATAAATGCTATTAGGTACTATGCAGCACCGACCACACGTAAGGAACTAAAATGAATGTTCGGTTTGTTTGGATTTTATCGCAAATTTATGGCAGGGCAATTATTTAATGATCCTTGTTTAAGAGAATTATCTAAGAAAAATGTTCCCTGCAAGTGGACCCCAGAATGTCAAACCACTTTTGAAACACTTAAGGAAGCTAGGGAACAGCCAGATGTTGAATCATGCTGACTTTTCAAAACCATTGTGTTTAGGATCAGATGACTGTGGTTACGGTCTGGGGTTGAATTGTTACAGACTGGGATGAGTGGGGAAGAACAAGTCCACAAAACGTTAAAACAAGCGGAGAAAAACTACAGCATGACTGAACATGAAGCTTTAGCGGTTATTTTCGGTTTGCAAAAGTTTGAGCAATGCCTGTTAGGACATAAAGCGTCGATTTTTACGGACCATAGTGCTCTGACTTATTTAAATACTTGTCTGCTCAAACATGGTAGACTCAAGAGGTGGTCTATGTATTTGTGAAAATGTAACTATGAGATGCAGTACATAAAGGGTGCTGAAAACATAGTGGCAGATGCGCTATCCAGAAGTAAAGAATAATGAGCAGGGGGTGGATCCTGTAACGAACAGGGATTTTGATGGTTATATTGATCGCAGTATTTCAGTTCCAGGAAGAGGGACCGATTAAACGCATCTGTAAGAATCTTAGACGAGAACAAAATCAGGATGATAATATTAAATTGCTGAAAAGTAGAATAGGTCACCCCGATTTTCGTAAGCTAGCAGAATATTTCCAAGTTAACAAAGATATTCTTTTTAGGAGGAGAAAGAACACTAATGAGGATTGGTGTATTTGTTTCCCTGAGCATGTAGATCTGTTAATTGATTTTGCACACAATAAATATGGGCATTATGGAGCACGTAAATGCATTGCCAAGCTATGTGAAGTTTCGTAGTTGAGAACATGTGGTGCAGAGTGCAGTAGAGGCTGGAATACTGTGACTGGTGTCAAAAGGTACGAGCTAGTAACAGAATTAGGCAAGGACAGATGTACTCTGTCGAACCCCAAAACAAACTAGATTTAGTAGCATTAGATCTTTTCGGTCCTCTACCAGTTTCAAGAGGAGGTTGTGAGTATGTGTTCGTACTGGTAGATGGATTTCCTAAATATGTCAATTTTATCAGCTTCAGAAAGCTAACTCTAATTGTAAGTAAACTAGAGAAAGACTATTTTGCCAACACTGGGGTGCCAAAAGCTATTTAGTCAGATAATGGTCCACAGCTTATGTTTAAGCGTTTTGAAGAACGTTTAAATTAAAAAACATGGAGCACATCAAAATTTCGGCCTATTTTTCACAGGGAAACATGTGTGAAAGAATTGTAAAAGAACTTAACCGTCTCTGTAGGACATACTGTCATAAGGAGCACTCAGCATGAGCTAATTATTTGGGATACTTTGAGGAAGAATTAATAATTTAAAGCAGGAAGCCACAGGTTGTCCTCCATTAGAATTAATGGGAGGGATTAGACCTAACAACATCCTATTCGGTTTAGTAGAATTCCCTAAAATCACAGAATTAGCTATGGAAGAAAAGGAGGCGGTAGCTTGTTCCAATATTAGAGAAAATTCGTTGGAAAGAAATAGGAGACATGATGCGAGAGCTTCTCCCGCGAGCTTTCAGATTGGTGATGTGGTGCTAGTAAAGACCAAGGAAAAGTCTAAGAAACGTACGGTTGAAACTAAGAAATTTCCAGAGTATTATGTAGGACCCTTTAGAGCTATAGATAAACCGCATGCTAATGCCTATAGACTGAAGTAAGTAAACTTTTTGGATTAAGAAACATTACTGATTTAAAGAGATACATTCCGAAAGCAATGTAAAGCCGTAGTATTGCACCGGATTCCTACCCTATTATCCGTCCTGTCTTTTCCTCCAGGGACGTGTGTCTTGCACGTTGCGATTAGCGCCCGCAGAGTGTCCAGATTATCGGTTTATTTCTTCAATTTTCGTTTTCGTAAACTGGTCGCCTATCTGTCAGTTTAATCTATGCGTCCTTGCTTCCCACCTTTGGGAGTGGCGAAGGTACACTTTTCTATCTATCCTTTGCAATTCCTTATATTGCCACTCATCACTACCAACGGGTTACTCATCTGGTGTGTGATGTGAAAATTGCAGCAAAAATGCTTGCCTCTTTTTTCCCTGGCTTAAGGAAGAAGCAGAACCGCTTTCTACCACTGTTTCTTGGCTAAACCATTAACAGCGTCCTTAAGTGGTCTTCCCATTCTTGCGCAGGCCCCTGTATGGAACCATGACAATACCATCTAGTTACCGACTTCTTGAAAGTAAAAATGACGTCTGAGGAAACATTGCACCTCCCTCTTATCCTTGACGTAGGCGTTCAGCAGAGCGGTTTTTCAACTAAACAGCACAAACTTGCATTGACACATTAATTGTAATAGTGGACTAAGATACAGACCAAACGTAACATAATGACAAATGAGATGATTTAAAAGCCACAGAGAGGTGGACTAAAGTGTATTTAATATTGTCAGTAATGTAGGTTTTCTTGAAGAT
The DNA here is from genome assembly GCF_023864345.2 of Schistocerca serialis cubense. Taxonomy (NCBI): domain Eukaryota; kingdom Metazoa; phylum Arthropoda; class Insecta; order Orthoptera; family Acrididae; genus Schistocerca; species Schistocerca serialis. The sequence continues at coordinate 1,070,856,221 of NC_064639.1, forward strand.
AGTGAATGAGATGTATTGGAGAGCCACATAAGTTGGCATGAGTCAGGCTTAATGTATTCATATGTACTGCACATAAATATTAAGTAATTTGGTAATTTCATCATGAGATGACGAAGAACCACAGTAACTGACTGGCGTTAGAGGTGTTTTGACATCAGAAGTTGGCTAGAGTTAGCTTCAGTTATGTGTAATGAAGAGCCACAGTAATGACTAATGGTTTCAGTACTTTACTATAAGGACTTTTTGTATTTTTCTTGAATTTCGTGTACGAGGAGTACAGAGCCACAGTGGTGGCATGAGTTATGTTCAAATTTCTCATAGAAGGTCTCTTGGCAGAATTTGTCAATAATTTATATACTTTATAAAAGGTGTGTCTAAGGTGAATTGCTGAAAGCCACAGAAGCTGCAGTAAAGGATTTTTTGTCTGTTACCACAATATGGCAAATTTTGTATGTAGGATAAATGTGAGGACTTTGCTGCAGTCACTGAGAATGGCAAGGATATTTTTCAGAGCTTTTTAAGATGACTTTTCTGTAGAATTGATTTTCTTTAAAAATAGTATTACGTAAGATGTGAGTAATATTTCAGAGATTTTATAAAATAGTTTTTCTCTTTCTGTAAGATGTATATAGAAGTAGCTGCAGGACCGCAGGAGGTGGCCTGAATGATTTTCAGTGCTCAATAATTTTGTATTTCTTTACGTAATGTGTAATGATGTTTTTCAGAGCAGCATATGGCGGCGGAGATAACTTCGCAGGTTATTTTATGATGTTGTATTTTGTTCTGTGTGTCCAAAAGCTTATTTGTGTGAAGGGAAGCAGTAAATCATGTTTTCTGAAAGAGAGTTAGGAAAGAGTGTTTTTTGGGAGTTAGCGGTATTTGTAACAGTAACTTGCTTAGTGATTAAAACAGATTTTGGAAAAGGATTCCAGTGGTAGTGCCAAAATTGGGTACTGTTGATTTTTTGAGGGACAGTTAATTCACTTCTTACTGAGATGATTAATACTCAATTTAACTACTGTGTATAAGATGTTGAGTTTTGATGAACTATGAATTCGCCTGAGAAAACAGCTCTGTGTAAATGAGAGAAGTAAATTTAAAAGGAACAATAAGGTTCCCCAAAAATTTTTATGGAGTTCTTTGCTTTCGAATTTGAGAGCAGTAATGGCTTACTAAAGGATATTTAGTGTGTTAGGTTAGGATTTTGCAGGTACAGAAAAACTATACAGCACCCGATTCAAGACTGAGAGAGAACTCCAGTCTCTAACTAAGAGCTGGAATGATGTATCCCAGTGACGAGCAATGATGGGAACCATATGTAAGTGTTGATTAGAAGTGATCCGAGCACATTTAATACATCGGAAACAGTTATCAGAACCATAACATGTTGTCAGAGAAATACTAGGTAAAAAGACGAAGTGAATACATTCTGTCAAGGTTCAGGAATGAACACCCCACACAGTGCCTAAATTGTATTTTAGTAAATTTTTCAATGTTGTTAAAGCGACTTAACAAAATTGATGGTTTTGCTTGAAGTCAAAGTGAAAGATTAAGAACTTTGTCCAGAGAAGAATGTAATTTCAAGGAAAATTCAACGTAAATATTTTGGTAATTTAATTTTGAGAAAAATGTGATTTTGGAGATTGATGGAAATTTTCTGTAAATTAATTTGATTGTATGCTATTCAGTCCTAGCATTTAATGTTCGATGTAATTGTATAGAATACTGTCATGAAGTTGAGATATTGTTAATTGAGGAAAACAAATTTTAATTACCAGTGTTGTGGTAGTTAAAGATTCAACTTTTGGACGCAGTAAGAACCATAAAATGTAATTAAACGAAATTTGAGGTCCTTAGGGGGTGTGTAGCGACGCAAGTTGTTCCTTTCGAACGTTTGTTTTAGGATGGCTTGCTGCATGTAACTTCGGGGGCTGACATCTAGCGGCCTAACGGAGAGACACACGAGCATCTGTCACTGGCTGAAGTGGGAAAGCTATTCAAAGTCTCTTACTGCATGCGTATATTCACCGCCTATAAGAACTTAAATAAATGATATTAAATATTATTGAATCATTTTCAAAATCGGTACACTACCTTTTTATTCAGGAGAAGATTGCATAAAAAATTCAACACTGTAAAGTTTAGGAGATTAAAAAAAACTAAAAAGTAAAAAACTTACATTTAGGGAACTCAATTCAGTTAGGAAATATGTTAGTTAATCTTTAGGTATAATTGGAAAACATAAACCGAGCACTCCATGTACAGAATTAATTAATTGAGATTTTCATATTAAAACTTTAATATGAAAATTAGACAAAGTTATTATTTGTGTCTAATATGGTTGTGGGAGTAAATATGAGTAAATGAGAGTGTGCATGTAGGTCATTCGTTTAATTTCAAAGTTGCATTATGTACCATCTTAACTAACCACAAGAGTTACACAAGCCTGTTGTGGGAAAATGATCCTAGGAGATTTACTCACTTGACTGATGACGTATGTCTAGGTGTGATTGATATCGTAACAGAGCAGCTAGAAATTCAGCTGGGGTAAAATCTGTATCTAAAATATATTTCCAGAATTATTGTCTCTTCGTTTTCGTTTATTAAACATTACATTAGTATTTGCATGTCAGATTGACGCAAATGCGTCACTGTATATGGATTGGTGCTGGCAAGTTTTGGCGCGAGTATGATCATGAGCGAGCCTTCTGATTGGCAGCGAGTGTGGTCAGCCCGTCAGAACTGAGACGTTTTCCACTTGTTACCTGATAGTTATACTGGGAGTGAGGCTGGAAGAAGGCAGTCAGTTGTTAGCGCTGAACGCGGACGGTTATGTTACTAGTGCCAGTCAGAATAATGTATAAGATGAGGAATATCATAGTGTTTCAGATACTGGTGAGCTAAGTCGATAGCAGCTGCTGTTGAGGACTGCTTGGCGAAATTTTACAGATTTTGACTACATCTGTTGGACAGATATTCACTTGTGAAAAATTGCCCTTCATAGTATCTGTGTGGCATGTTTCCGTATTCAACCACTGAGCATTTTTGGCGAGCAGTTTCTTTTTTTAGAAATCCACAAGAAGGACCGAATGTAATAACTCATATTAGTGGTGAAGTTAAAGACTGTGAAAACGTTATTTAATTTGCGTCGGGTTTGGAAGAGTTCTGACTGCTGTGCATGTGAAATGTGTGTATGAGTTGTGAACTGGAAGAAAATAGCCAATAGTTTAAATGCGGACTGAATAGTACCTTTTTTTGCTATCAAGGACAAAATAAACATTTTTGTGTGGAAATTTTGGACATTATTTTGCAGAAGCCAATCCATTTACTTACTGTCCGATAAAATTGAATGACACTTTTTCTACAGAACTTTCTTCCATTTAATTACTGTCCGATATAATTTAATGACACTTTTTCTACAGAATTTTCTTTCATAACCAGAGTTGGGCAGCGTCAGTATTTGTAGTTACTAGACTGTGTTTTTTAATCAACGTTGTTTTTACGTCATCTTGTAAGTATCAACGTCGCCGAGTGAAGGGACATCGAGCAGACGCCGTTCTGAGGTAGGTGAATTTTAATTTGCAGCCTGCACAGTGACTACGGTGTAACGGGGAAAAAACTCGCCCTGCCGCACTGTCGCTGCACTTGAACGTATTATGACTAACATACAGTATAATTTTCTTTAATAAGCATTTGTGCTTCCTCGTAGAAGTAACTGTTCAGATTAAGATTTCGGTGGTCCTCTGTACATGACAGTATCGAAAAAAAGAGTATGGGACAACGAATTTCAACAAATAAGGTAAGAATCTCCTGCAACATAATTTATACAGACATAGTCGTGAAGCTGGAACACTGTATTCAATGATAGTTGAGAAAGAAAACGGATAATGGTTATATAATATGATGAGATATCATTTTTCTATGTTCTCTCATCTATTACGTGGAGTTGCGAAAATTCTGCCAGCTGTAATATAAATCTTTTCAGAAAATACACCTACGTATAAAAGCTGCGACCAAAATGGTTTTCGTGGATTATACAGGCTTTCTGGACCATGATGGTAGTAGAGTACTAGAACTATTGTATTATTCGAGCCTAGTGAGTGTGGACTCTTACTACTGGGAATTATAATAGTCAGAAAGCTGTGAAATTCTGGGAATAGGCTTTCAGAGTTTAAAACCAGTAGTGGGGAAAAAATATTTTGAGGGGAAACATCCATGAGTCTTTCTCCCTGGTGCCAGCCAGTCACCAAAGAATGTCATTAGAAGGTGTTTTACATGTTCAAAGTTTTATTCACGTGTTGCAGCCATAGTGGAGGTGGATTACCAAACCTAGAAACGGTATACCACACGGAGAAAAATGTGAATTATTCTAGAAAGAAAAAAAAAATGCAAAAAATTGTTGCTGTGGTTTGAAATGTAGCTAAAGAAGTTATTTGCGACGAACAGAATTACCGAAACCTCTTGGAACGATAGTGGGCTAGATGGGAGCAATGGGCGATTTCCAGTTGTATACGTATGCTGGCACAAGGGTGCCACACCAACAATATTAGTGAAGGGTTCTTGAGGATTTTGAAGGATCAATGTGGTGCAGATAGTGCAAAATCGATTTGTATTTTTAGAAATGAATTCTAGATGCTTCGAACGGAACAAGCCATTGATCTTTCAGCAATTCAGTTGATATACCTTCACCGGAAGTACTAATAAAAATATGGCAGGTTTACAAAAAAATTCTTTTGTTTCGCAGTAAGGATAAAAAACCTGCCTGATCACGGAAATGATCCTGGTAGTAGACCAAGAACACCAATTTCTGGCAATAAATAGTATATAGCTGCATCTGCTGCGTATTCTGTTAACTATGTAATCACTACATAATAATGTATTTATAATTGAATAACCATTGGCGAAATCAATTATGTGTAAAATTTTTATTACAACAAACGAATTAAAGTAGTTTTGCTGTGCACGTATATCGTATCAAGCGATACGACGAAAAATACTGAATCCTCATATAGGTTAGTTCTTTGCGTGAAAACTTTCGTGTAAATGACAGCACTTTGTATAATTTGATTTGATTTATTCAGCGCCGATTTCATCGCATTCATAATACCGAGTTTGACCAGATGAATTGTGTTGTGTTTTTTTGTGTGTTTGCTCAAGGTAAAATATTAAATACTTCATCTCAAATATGTTAGTTACTTACATCTAAACAAACAAACAATTAACAATAAAACGCACTGTCTTTTTCTTGTAGAAACTACTTCAGAAGCCACGATTTCACTTCATACATGCACAATTTACGTGACTTTTCTGTATAGAAAAGCTTTAAAAGCATAAGACTTTGATATCGTAATCGTAACAAACGTTAATTTTCGCGAACAAGAACAACTGTCGCAAATAAATATAATCTTCTGAGGAAAGTTTTCACAAATGAATAGGCAAAATACCAAGAATCTGCATATCTTTAAACTTGGGAGGGTTAAGAAAAATCAGTTGCTTCCAGTGGACAAGTTTATGTTAAAGCAGCCCTTTTTAGATCGACCTCAGTTCTGGCTTTTCATTGGTTCCTTGGTTATAGCTCGCGGCCTAGTGGGGTATTGCTGGAATCCATGCTACTTTCGTTCTCGTTGTGGCAATAGCGCGTCACGTTTCAGCCAGCCAATCCCGAGCGTACTTGTGGTCACATGACGTATAGTCCGCTGCCTGCGTAATCAGCTTTGTGTAACAGCTCGCTTCTGCTTGAAGGTGTCGCAATGTGAACTGCTTCTTGCGACAGTTACTGAGGTGGGGTCGCCGCATTCTTCCCTCCCCCATTTCCTGCCACTCCCCGACGGTCCGATAACTGCGTTTACGTGTCTCCCTTCCGCCAATCCATGCCTGCTAACGGCAAGCATGAGCCTGCTCATTTTAATAATAAACGTCTCTGGCAATCTAAGCGAAGCCTGCTCGAGGACTGTTTGTGAAGGTACTATCCAGAAGCTTCAAAGCGATAAAATTTTTTATTTTACTTAAGGCTACGGCGTTGGTTTGCTGTCGATTCGGATGAGGATATTTCAGTCACTAAATGCTTTGCATTAACGCTTCCTTTCCTCTATGCCTATATTCTTATTCACAAAGAATCTTCACTACACCATTTCCTGCTGGTGTTGATTTTACCCGACACTCAACTGATCGGAAAGATCGTACCCCTTCACTTTCAATTACACATCTGTAACACCACTGATATTTTCATTTTCCTTTTCAGACTTTCTAGCATGCTTACTTCAGACTTCTGACACTCCTCGCAACGACTGTTTCGATGGATATTCAATCTTTTCCTTGTGGCGACATCCCATGTAGCTAGTCCCTTCCGAAAATCTGAATGGAGGACTATTCCAGAATTTTTGTCAGTGGTAACAACCTTCACTACGCGTTTTCAATCACAGGCCACATTTACTGTAGATGGATATTATGTGACTTCATTACCCAGGTGTCCACCCACAGTAGCTGAGTGGTCAGCGCGACAGAATGTCAATCCTAAGGGGCCGCGTTCGATTCCTGGCTAAGTCGGAGATTTTCTCCGCTGAGAGGATGGGTGTTATGTTGTCCTAATCATCATCATTTCATCCCCATCGAGGCGCAAGTTGCCGAAGTGACATCAAATCGAAAGACTTGCACACGGCGAACAGTCTACCCGACGGGAGGCCCTAGTCACACGACATTTACATTTACATTACTCTGCCTTCTGTGTTGCGTCCGCGTTTAGAGGCAGTTTCCCACACGAAGCGCAAAAGGGATCCTGGACCTTCAACCATTTCTCCATCATCTTTGACACGGCTGTAAGAAGAAGATACTGACACCTTATTCCGGAGGTTTGCGGGTTCATGCCTCATTATTTTTATTTGCTTCATAACCAAAGACGGTATGGCTAGACAATTATGAGATCCTACACGCAATAACTTTGCACATGAAATCTCCACGAGGTAGAAAAGAACACTAACAATTTTCTACTGTGTTGTCAAATCTCCTGGAAACGATAAAACAATTTGAAGGAAATATATAGCTGCTCTAATCCTCAACAGTCTACGAGATAAGAACATACACCTAATTAAGGACATTTATCTTCCCTCACTTCTCCCCTTTGCATCCATGTACGTTACGGCGCTAGGGACGGTTGAGTTAATCAATATGGTCTTGCTAAGTTAGCAGCCAGAACGGCCAAAAGCATGGGAGACTAGAGTCGATATATTTGCCGTGGAAATACTGCTCTACTTTGTGGTTTAACTGTGATGCCATTCTTCTGGATAAAATATTAGGTTGGTAAAATGTTGCCCCGTTTGGTTGAGAGTTTAGTCCAGAGTGTATTGCCATCAAGACAATCGAATCTGCCTCTTGACGGGTCTTGGAGCAGAAAAATTCCTGAATCTGAGTGGAAGGCAAGAGAATTTAAACATAGGGCTGAATTACTTGAAGTTGGAAATGTTGTGAACTAGTCAGTTTGACTGAGAGGAACAAGGGGACTTCAGTTGAATCTACAAATGACAGTAATGGGCTTACGAAACGTGTTGCGTTTCATGACTGGATCCCCAGCTCTCAGATCATTCTCTGCTCATTCAGATACGTTGTTTAAAATCTAATATCGTGCAATGGATTAAAAAGGAAGACAACCTAGTAAATTAATAATGGGTGCCAGTTTTGCAAATCAATAATACCGGGGGCAATAGATAATTAACTACCGATCCAATACACGAAAGTCCAGTTGATGCTCTATTTTTGGTTCTGATGGTTACAGCCAAAGGAACAGCATACAAAAATGTGTGTTCAAATATCTTAAAATCATATGAAAAACCTTTAATTGGTATGATTCAGAGCCTAAGTCGGAGGCTGAAACACTTGTGAGTGGGTCGCAAGTTACGAGGGGAAGGACGGAAACATGGCCTAAAGGTTTCTCTCTCGAATATAGTTTCATTTGTTCCACAGGAGCAAATGCACCGACTATCATGTGGATGCGGAACACACATGCAAACTTAGTCAATAGTAGGGAACTGGCACTGTAATTAGCAATCACTTAGTCCGACCCTCACTGGGGTAACCACGCTTCAACAAGAAACAAAATCACACTGTACATTATATCGTTCGTGAATTCACGTGCGTAATTCCCACAGCAACGATAAGAATTTTCTAAGTGGTTGCATAAACGTGGTCTGATCTGCACATGCAACAATGTGTTCGTGATGCAGAAACAAACCCTAAGAAATTCGTCAAATTAGGTGGCGAAATGAAACCCAAGAATACAGTTAATGCAAGAATAAGTCAGTTTAAAAACAAGAAAGCGATATGCAAATCTACAGAAGCACGAACAACAGCGAAATATTCTTCAGCGCCATACTTGCACAAACCAAAAGGAAACCATATTTAAATTGTAATTTAGTCGAATAAAAGTTAGTGAGGACGTGACGCTCACCAGTAAAATGATTCTGACAAATACAAAGTTGAGCCGAAAAGGGTGAATTAACAAGGAACTTTGTATAACCCTACCTCACACACGTGTCCCCTCATCATAAAGGAAAATCTAATTCAGCACAAAAAATTAAATTAATATAAGAGGAATCGAGTCATCCAGAAAACTTGCGGACACGTTTCAAAGTGAGAACAGAATTGCTATCGCAATCTCACATAACGAAGATGTGGATTTAATAATGTGGATACTGTTTTGACCTAGTTTAGGAGTGAATGTAGGCTTCAAAGGGAAGGTTTATTTGTACATGCGTCACGCCTTGACTGTAAAATGTTACATCACACGGTTTTGCAGCAGATACTTCCAAACAGCGTGTTAGTAGATACCCTTAAGACAGAACAGCTGTAGACCTTAAATATCTGTTAGTAACCAATTTTTCTTTCGAGAGGCAAAGCTCAATCGCTGACAAAACAACGACGCCTACCCGGAATCGGCACTCTCTCGTAGTTGCAACAGGTGTAGGTGGGCTCATTTCTAGGCATCTGCTAAGTAAATGCAGTATGCTAGAATGGACGTAGCTTCTCGAAATGATTTGAGTGACTCTCTAGATTCAAGCCATATGTTGTTGTTGTGGTCTGCAGTCCTGAGACTGATTTCATACTGCTCTCCATGCTACTCTATCCTGTGCAAGCCTCTTCATCTCCCAGTGCCTAGTGCAGCCTACATCCTTCTGAATCTGCTTAGTGTATTCATCTCTTGGTCTCCCTCTATGAATTTTACCCTCCACGCTGCCCTCCAGTACTAAATTGGTTATCCCTTGATGCCTCAGAACATGTCCTACCAACCCATCCCTTCTTCTAATCAAGTTGTGCCACAAACTCCACTTCTCCCCAATTCTATTCGATACCTCCTCATTAGTTACGTGATCTACCCATCTAATTTTCAGCATTCTTCTGTAGCAGCGCAGTTAGAAAGCTTCTATTCTCTTCTTGTGTAAACTATTTATCGTCGATGTTTCACTTCCATACATGGCTACACTCCATACAAATACTTTCAGAAACAACTTCCTGAGACTTAAATCAATACTCGCTGTTAACAAACTTCTCTTCTTCAGAAACGCTTTCCTTGCCATTTCCAGTCTACAATTTATATCCTCTCCACTTCGACCATCATCAGTTATTTTGCTCCTCAAATAGCAAGACTCCTTTACTACTGTAAGTGTCTCATTTCCTAATCTAATTCCCGCAGCATCACCCGACTTAATTCGACTACATTCCATTATCCTCGTTTTGCTTTTTTTGATGTTCATCTTATACCCTCCTTTCAAGACACTGTCCATTCCGTTCAACTGCTCTTCCAAGCCCTTTGCTGTCTCTCACAGAATGACAATGCCATCGGCAACCTCAAAGTTTAAAGTCATATACCGAATGAAAACCGTATTTACAGGCGATGTAACCGTATCGGAAAGAAATATGGTAGATTTCTATCCTACCAGAACAAATATTGCGGAGATATATTCGAGACGGAAACACTACTGATGTGGCGTACATGTCGATGCAACTGTTTTGCAGAACGCTCGGTGTTACCACGGAGGCGGTGGAGGTGGGGGCCATTAGTCCGAGATGAGGAGAATGTAAGAAACAATTGAGAAATAAAAGAGCAAATGGAAACGACTCTTCCATTGTGCCCAGTTTTTGTGGACAAGAGGTAGCGGAACCGGTGTTTGATTATGAATCCCCGACATTTTCATACATAACTGCTACGACAGGGAAACCAGAAACGAGAAGTGAGCTTCCTGCCTGAGTCCGTCAGGAAGATTCATCAAAGAAAGATTCATCAATGAAAGTCCGTCAGCATATTTCGAGTTACCCTCCAACTAACGCATCATGCAGTTCGCTGAGCGAGAATACGATGAGGGGTATTTCCCAGAAGAAAAGATAAAAGTAACGAAGATAAAATGGTTCAAATGGCTCTGAGCACTATGCGACTTAACTTCTGAGGTCAACAGTCGCCTAGAACTTAGAACTAATTAAACCTAACTAACCTAAGGACATCACACACATCCATGCCCGAGGCAGGATTCAAACCTGGGACCGTAGCGGTCACACGGTTCCAGACTGAAGCGCCTTTAACCGCACGGCCACACCGGCCGGCAACGAAGATAAAGATAATGCTGCTAGTGGTTCTGTAGAAATGAATAAAAAATAAATGTGTAAGTATTCCACTATGAACATCGTAATGAACGCTTTACCGTTGACACAACAGGCAAAGAACACACATCCAACACAGTCGTAGTAGATTATGTGCGTATTATCCCGGCAGTTGATGAATAGTCTGAAATGAGGAGAGAGGTTCATATCAAAGGGGACGATAATTTGTGAGGTGGGGCTGGAAAATTTAGGAAACGAGGAGCTAAAACATTTTATCATACATGTGGGGAAAGATATGAAATAGGAAGCCTCCTGTTAGTATTGTGCACAAAGCACATAATTTTCTTAGGAATTGTTTAAGATTCATCAAAGAAAGACATTTAAAGGAGAAAAAAGGCCTAGGGCCACCGGATGGTAGCACATAGATTATAATTTTAATTGTAAGTCGCATCAAAACTGATGGACCCTACAAAGGGGGAAGTTAAGGAGATATGATCTGGACAAGTTGATAGAAGAAAATGGCGCTGAGAGTTTCAAAGAGAGCATTATGAAACTGTTTACTAAATTAGGCGAAGGAACACCACAGAATACCAATGAGCTGCTTTGGGAAATGGAAAAGCGTAGGCTCAGGAAGACAAATAGGGAAAAAGACAGGGCCCAGTAGAAATGCTTGAATAACAAATGACGTACTTAAATGAAATGACGTAGGAGAAAACATAAAAACGCAGGACTGATATTAGCAAAAATAAAAAATAAAACACGTCCAAAAGTGAGAAAGTGAGACTGACAAGTAGTGCTGATCTAAAAGATAAATGCTTCCGATAGAAACTTTGTAGAAGCCTTTGGAGGAAACAGGATGCAGCTGTATGATTATCAAGAGCTCAAATCAGAAGCAAGTTTGAAGCGAAGAAGGTACACTGACAAGAGTATATAGAATAGCTACAGAAGAAAGAGAAACTTGGAAACAGTATTATCAAAAGGTGACAGGAAGAAGATAAAAATTATTTCAATACAAACAGTCTTCATCGCATGTAAGTTATTTATTTATTTCTATGACAGATTTCTATCCGTTAAAGGATCATGATCAGACAATGTTACTCTGTGGAAAAGAGCAATTTACTTTCCTAGGGGCCAGTGGGTTTGAATACAGTCATTAGAATAAAATAGTACAAATATTTGGCAGATATAATCTTGGTGATAGCAGGAGACGTTGACGTAGGAATGGCAGCTCTGGAGAGGCTTGAAGAGCAGTCCTAATAAGGCACAATCACCAGCCGTTTGATAGCGACACCGCCCACCGTCTCTGGCATAACGTAAGTTTAATAGCCAACGTCTGTGATGCATAAATATATTGCGTGGTATCCATTTACAGAAATATGTAGTTATTCGATGTTTGTTTATAGGATATACTACTAAAGATGTTAAATAAATATGAAAGATGTGCATAATAAAAACTTCAGAAATTCAGAAGAAATCATTATTAAACAGCACCAGGTCATTTAAACGTAAGCTGCCCTCTAGAAGGACTTACAGTAGACGTAAAAGTAGCAAAGATGGTCGGTAAGATGCCTACTGGCAACCAAGTAAATGGGATTTGTCTCGGTATGTCCCTCCATCAGTCAAAGGCGCCAATCGGTAACCAGTGAAACGATACCTCGCCTTCTATTGGTGATGGGAAGGTAAGTTAAAGTTTCTTAGATAGCATTTCGGCTACGGACTATTTACATTCGCAAAAGAAATATTGTTTTTGTGTCTTTATCCTACGGTACGGGATTGAAGTGTGAATATTACACACATCCTCCAACTTAGGAAACGGAGCAAATCGGTTGGTTCTCGTTGCATTAGATGTCATCAATGGTGCGCCTTAAAGGGCTTAGGGATGCACGATTTAGTTCACGGGAGGTCCCAGAACAAACCTGAAAAACCTCGTTTTTGGGTACCAAAACCAAGCCGCAGTTTCCAGTACGATAGTTTCCAACACGCCTGTGCACAGAAAAAGTGCTGAAACTTTTGCCATATGTTCCTAATACGCCTATCTCGAATATCTAATAAAATTTCTTGATATTTTTATCCATTTCCGAGGTGCATACGTTCTAAATTTCCCTGCTTGTGCAGATAACGTGCAGGTAAGCTCCCGTGTGAGGCGAAAACGTAGCTTAGTTAGGGAGGTAGCACAGAGGAATATGATGTAAAGCGACTCCGTTATCATCAGAGCGGTTCTGGGAACCCCATGTTTTTATAGTAGTGATGCACATGACAAATTTTTGAGCACATAAACGTCCAACACAGTTTCTCGTTATTCCACTTTCACATAAATAAATTAACAAAATTTTAATGACCCAGTCAGTTCTCTTCATATGTGTGACATTCCTTGCAGCGAAAGAAGGGAAATAGTAGACAAATACTCCTTCAGAAGCATAAAAAGGTGAATTTTCTCCTGTTTACTAAAAGACTCGTAATGGACAGGGCAGTACCATCTACTCATTTTACCTTCCTCAGTGAATTTAAAAATTTCGCTCAAAAATTTGGGCACGCAGGCATATTCGACTTTTTTATGCAGGGAGGGAAGAAGACAGTGGCAGTGAGAGAGTGACGGAAAAGTAATATACGAGGGCAGTTCAATAAGTAATGCAACACATTTTTTTTCTGAAACAGGGGTTGTTTTATTCAGCATTGAAATACACCAGGTTATTCCCCAATCTTTTAGCTACACAACACTATTTTTCAACGTAAGCTCCATTCAATGCTACGGCCTTACGCCACCTTGAAATGAGGGCCTGTATGCCTGCACGGTACCATTCCACTGGTCGATGTCGGAGCCAACGTCGTACTGCATCAATAACTTCTTCATCATCCGCGTAGTGCCTCCCACGGATTGCGTCCTTCATTGGGCCAAACATATGGAAATCCGACGGTGCGAGATTGGGGCTGTAGGGTGCATGAGGAAGAACAGCCCACTGAAGTTTTGTGAGCTCCTCTCGGGTGCGAAGACTTGTGTGAGGTCTTGCGTTGTCATGAAGAAGGAGAAGTTCGTTCAGATTTTTGTGCCTACAAACACGCTGAAGTCGTTTCTTCAATTTCTGAAGAGTAGCACAATACACTTCAGAGTTGATCGTTTGACCATGGGGAAGGACATCGAACAGAATAACCCCTTCAGCGTCCCAGAAGACTGTAACCATGACTTTACCGGCTGAGGGTATGGCTTTAAACTTTTTCTTGGTAGGGGAGTGGGTGTGGCGCCACTCCATTGATTGCTGTTTTGTTTCAGGTTCGAAGTGATGAACCCATGTTTCATCGCCTGTAACAATCTTTGACAAGAAATTGTCACCCTCAGCCACATGACGAGCAAGCAATTCCGCACAGATGGTTCACCTTTGCTCTTTATAGTGTTCGGTTAGATAACGAGGGACCCAGCGGGAACAAACCTTTGAATATCCCAACTGGTGAACAATTGTGACAGCACTACCAACAGAGATGTCAAGTTGAGCACTGAATTGTTTGATGGTGATCCGTCGATCATCTCGAACGAGTGTGTTCGCACGCTCCGCCATTGCAGGTGTCACAGCTGTGCACGGCCGGCCCACACGCGGGAGATCAGACGGTCTTGCTTGACCTTGCGGCGATGATGACACACGCTTTGCCCAACGACTCACCGTGCTTTTGTCCACTGCCAGATCACCGTAGAAATTCTGCAAGCGCCTATGAATATCTGAGATGCCCTGGTTTTCCGCCAAAAGAAACTCGATCACTGCCCGTTGTTTGCAACGCACATCCGTTACAGACGCCATTTTAACAGCTCCGTACAGCGCTGCCACCTGTCGGAAGTCAATGAAACTATACGAGACGAAGCAGGAATGTTTGAAAATATTCCACAAGAAATTTCAGGTTTTTTCAACCACAATTGGCCGAGAAAAAAAATGTGTTGCATTGCTTATTGAACTGCCCTCGTATAATGGGTGATAGCAGACAGTGATCGTTGCATAGAAGTAACGATGGAAGCAATGCCAGTGTGAGAGGAAGAAAGGGACACAGTGGCAGTGGAACATACTTGACAGTGACAGAACCAAACTAGGAAAAGGGTAAAGGTGACAGTGCCAATGGGAGAGTATAACGCACTAGCGTATTTATGTCACTCTTCCGTAACAACCGAACCTTTAGTCCTGTCACGGGAAAAGCCACATATAACATTAACGTGCCGTGAATCACGCTAATGTTAACATCTGAGAGGATTTCGAAATCTCACCCGCCATGCGTCTAATGGACAAAGGCCCGGACCATAATTTTCAATATGGTTAAATTAACAGAAAAACTAAACTGACCTTAACCTTCGGAGTTAATGAAAGTGGTAAAATCATAAGTGAATAAAAATAAATGAACGGTTGGCAGTCCTATTAGGCACATTAATTTGGAAATATATGTTTACGAAAACTGAATATTGGTTATTGAAGTTACTTTCGTTGATATATCCATTTGAATAACACACTGGATACAAACTGACACAGTGCCCTCTGAATTGTGTTTAGCAGCAGTTACCAATAATGCACACACCAGTGAATTATAGAAAGCAAATTTCCACCAAGATCGTACTAATGACAGCTACACTCAAGATTATCCCTTAATCAAATACTGAAATGTTACCGTGTGAAGTGCAGAACAAAATTTGGACATGAGGGGCTTTTATATTCACAGAAATTATAAAAACAAATAAAGATGAATAGTATCACAAATACAATGTTTAAGCTCCTCTACAAATTTCCGTTTTCCTTGGCAACGGAAATAGATCAATGTTTTTCTAATGAGTGGAGAATATGATGGGGACCCATCAACTAATGTAGTTTCACTAGTCTACGCTCTCTGGTTATTACAGTAGAAGACGCTAATTCAGTAAGCTAATCATTCATTTCACTTGGAGTAGTCCATAATTTATTTTGAAAGACAGTAAAATACAACAATGGGCTTAATTAACTTCAAAAACGGAAACATTCAATTGAAATCAAAACTACATTATTTTGAAAATGAGCTTCACTTATCTGCTTTGTTATCACCTATGAAGCAGGTATTGTGAACAATAATATTTACACAATCTTTCACTGTAATCATAGAAAACTATATTTTGTAATAAACTAAGGATACTTTAGCAAAAGTCTATCCAACTTCACTTTTGTGGTTTTAACTTTAACTTTTAGTGCTCCTTCTATATCAGGCAAAAATCACTGTTAAACCCTTGAATGCTAGAAATGTTCATTCAAATTAGGATACTCGGTTTTAGTAGTACTTAGTGAGAACCCTGCATATGTTCGTGATCAGGCTAGAATATATGGTTCTGGAAACGGATTTATAATGTTGTGGTTATTATTAAAACAAAGCATAAATAAACTGGTCTATGCCCTTATACATTACTGAAGTTTGTGAAGCAGTGGCGAAGATTTTTCGCAAGCGGCGTGGCGGCTAACTCTAGTCACGGCTCTTGACGTTCAAATACTATACTAAATCTCTTCTTAGCCTCAGATTTTCTACATATTAGAGCCATTCATTTATGCTGAGAATACCCAGTAATAGCCAGATCCACATCTGAGCCAAGACCTTTACAAAGCAGCTACCAATTTCTTCCTATCACTGTCGAAGTGTACCGTGCTACAGTTGCGACATACTGCATACCGTTCACACCAAGGAGCCGCTCCGTTCGACAGCCAAAACCACTTTTTACATCGCGCCATTCCAATTCCGTTGCGGGGGGACTTCCCTACAGTTTTGGCATGTTACAAATACAAGTTCCCTAAGCATGAACCAGTTTTCTATAAACATTTTCTTTTTATAGACAGACACATATTATAATAATTTATCATTTTAACAAAGCCTTTTGCTTTTTTCATATATACATTACAAACTCTAATTTTCTTGCCATAGCTCAGGGACTTTAAATAGCAAAGAACAAACACTCAGTACTTAAAGATATGCGGTCACATAATATAAACCTACTTCTAATCGATATAAGTCCTAGAAAAGGAATTAAGAAAAGGAGAATGTGGAAGTAGGTCAGAGCCAGTGATAATGCGAGACAGAGTTCATGAAATAACAGCGAGGAGGAGAGAGATAGTGACGCGGAGAAGACAAAGCAGCATTGGTAAGGAGTGAATGGGACAGTAGCAGTAACGGAAAGCAAGAGAGAGACATTGATAGCGAGAGAATACAGTATTAGTAGGACAGAATGGAGAAGACTGTGAAACAGGGGCAGTGACCATAAATGAGATACAAACAGATAATGACAGTGAGATGGGCTGAAGGCGTAAGCGACAATGGGCAAGTGATAATGGATGGGTATGAGACACTTCTTCTACAGGCGAGTTGCAGGAGTGAGAGGTGAACTAAACGTTAAAAGAGAGCGCGAATGCGTTCGAATGCAAAAGTTTTGGGAGGTGCTAAGGAAGGTAGAATGAAACAGTGCGAAACCCACTTTTCAGTCAGTCTTTTAATACTTAGGAGCTGAGCGTTCTGGCTTAATGGTTAGCACACTAGACTCGCATTCGGGAGCATGACGGCTCAAACCCGCGCCCGGCCATCCTTATTTAGGTTTTCTGTGTTTTCATTAAATCACTTGAGCCAAATGCCAGGGTGACTGCTTTGAAAGGGCATGGTGTATTTCCTCCCTGTCCTTCCGTAGTACGAACTCGTGCTCTGTCTAATAACTTCGTTGTTGATGGGCCGTTAGACACTAATTCCTCCTTCTTCTCCAATAAACAGGAGTGTATTCGTTTTCTTTGTTCTGGTAATTCCATTTAACGCTGGTAGACATGCGCTCACATGCAATTAGCCACCTTTTCTTCGTTAAGGCTGGGTAAATGTAATGTTATCGTTCAAAAAGCTAAGCCACTGATAACAAGTAAAATAGAAGCATAAAACCATACTGCATAGACATTGCATTAGTACAGCAATTTTTGTGCAACTGTGATATAAAAATACACATCACGTATACAAATGACCACAGATCATATACGAGGCTTACTGAAGAAAGCACGACAGAGGTGGTAGCAAGAATATTATAGTGCAGTTAAAAGACCATGTGTAGCCATTAAGTACTATTTTTAAGTTATGTACAGTGTGATAGCCAATACACAAAGCTAAGATTTTTTGATAAGGAATTGATTAAATAAAACAATATTTACCAGAGATTCGAAGAAGGTGTCGTAAATATTATCAAAGATACATGACATTTATATTAAATTTTGAGGTATTTTAAACTAAAAAAGAGCATAAGAAGTGACCAAAGTGACCATAATGTCACCCTATGTGGTGTGCGTACTGTAAGACCTTCGGTACACACACCATCAGATTATTCGAATTGTCGCTCTAACGAAGTAGGCGAGTGTCAGCATTATGTCTCGTGGTCTTATCGTGGCGTGTTTATCTTCTGCCGTTAGGTCAGATGATAGAAATGCCACTTGCATCCTTAGAGTAGCAGATTGACGGTGACCAACTTTAAACAGAACTTGATTGATTTTCACACACATTTATTAAAATAGTAACAAGCATAAGCCTTACGTAACTTGATTCTGGATGCTATTTACAATTGACAATCTGAAGTTCCGTTGGTCTTTGTACGTTAATCTTATTCTCACATATCTCAGATACTTGACAAAGTGTCTATACATTTCTCTTCTTGGCTATGTACAGGAATATGATAATCCTCTTAGGTGCAGACTGAAACTTGACTATAGACTGGTACAGGCTAATGCAGACTGGTACAGAATGGTGCTGACAAATGCAGACTGACTAATCGGAGGTCTTTACACTCGTTATAATACCTCGTGCGTTCAGGTATCACTGCACGAGTGTGATCCACGAGGAGAAAAGGTTTTACGTTAGCAGCAATCTCATTGGCTGCGTTACATATTAATACGCGGATCGGCGGAAGCAGAATTTGGTTCATCTCTAAGGCAGCGACATCGCGTTGTGCGGAGACGGACGTGCGATGCTCCTGCGCTGTTGTGCTTAGCGGGGCGCGCTCTAGTGGGAAAGTTATGCACGTGCTGACTATGCAGAACTATGTACACAACTCCCTATATTTACATACTCCGAAAGTGCACTTATGGCTGGTGTAGAGTTATATTTGTTTATTCCCAACCCACTAAATGTCTATCAGGCCAAATACCTTGTTAATTTACTGCTTCCTTTCAAGTACACAAATATCTTGTTTACTAGAGTATAAGAGAATAAAAATATACACACTAATTTGCAATAAGGGGTATGCTTGTTATTGCAGACATGCAATAAGTGTAATCTCTATTGGCACTTACCAGTAATGTGCCATTGCCGTAAAATTATGCTAACGAGAGTCAGAAAGAGAGTAAAGTATGGGCAGTCCCAACTTCATACAAAGTGCACAGTAAAAAGAATCAACCTAAAACATTATTGTGAATGATACAAGCTTTTGTCTTGAAAGAACAATTAGCTCGAATGTAAAAAATGGAAGGGAGAGAAATATATGGAAAATTTAATCGAAAGAGAAGATAAATATTTGTGAAATATAAAGCAAATAAAATGATGATTAAAAACATGTAGCAGAGAAAAAGACAAGTCATAAAAGAACGTCATCTACATTCGAAAGAACTAATTGACATCCTATGAATCAGAAGTGCTTTGAATTTCTGAGTAACTCATCGATAGGTCGAAGAAAACTTTCTCTCCTAAGTTTAACTGTTTAATAAGCAGATTCAACAGTTCCTGCTATATGATTAATGTAAATTCGAAGTTCCTCCAAAGTATTAAGTAAAATACATTTAGACACCATATGAAGATCTTTGTAGTTATTAGCAATATTTCGCTCAAAAAGCTTGTTCTAAATAATGTGCTGACTGGAAACAGATTTGCTACTAAATGTTCTGGAAGTGTGTTCATGGTACAAAATTTGAACACTCCTTTCTTTCTGTCTTACATAATGGCCATCACACATGTTACATACTATTTCATAAACTCCAGAATTCTTGTATTTGTTGTTAATTGTATGACTTAACTGATTCAACAGAAGGTTATTTGTTGAAAGATCTATGTGAATACTACATTTTTAATAATTTTATTAACTTAGCCAGAGATGTCGCCTAAGTAAAAAATTTTAGTAAACTAATGATAGCTTTAAAGTTTGTGTTGAACTGAATTTTGATAAGACGTTTTTAATTTAGTAAATAGGGCATCAAAAATTCTGTGTCATAATTATTTGCTGTAGTGACGTGTCTGAGTACTTTTAGTTCTTTCTGGACTACATCTGTTCCTATCGGCAGCTTTAGAATCCTAAAAATAGTCAGTAACAGAAACTGTCCATCATATACACTAAACAACAAATTAAATAGTATTCTGAAAACTTTTTTAGCGTTCAAAGAAAATTTCAGTGTCAAGGATACATTTCAAATAGCTGAACTGATGGTGCATGGTTTCCATCAGTGGACATTACCATCGTGTATACCAATATTCCAATGTTACCAACCTCTATACCAACATTTCAATCATATAAATTCTCGCATTTATAAAAGATTATCTCATAAAACACAAAACTAAGAAGAAGAATCATATAGAGACAACAGAGATAGTGTACCATTGGGGGAGCATGAACTATCAAGCATGGAGGAGGTAAGAGCGACCATAAACCTGCTGAAGAGGGGGAAGACACCAGGAATAGATGGCGTACCTGCAGAGATGCTGAAGGAGGGAAGAGCTACTCTACAAGCGAGACTGTACCAATTAATCTGCTTAATTTGGAAGAAGGGAAGGATCCCAGAAGAATGGAAGGAGTCTGTCATCTGCCCTGTACTAAAGAAAGAAGACCCAACTAGATGTAGCAGCTATAGAGGAATCACACTACTACGCACAGCTTATAAGATCTTGATCATGGTGTTACTGAAGCGGCTAACACCACATGTCGAGAAAGTACTGGGATTCCAACAAGCAGGTTTCATAAAGGGCAAGGCTACTGTAGACCATTTATATACAATACGGCAAGTGCTAGCAAAGAGCTCGGAATTACGCAAAAATGTTCACTGCCTTTTGCGGACTTGCAAAAAGCATATGATAGTGTGAATACACAAGCAATACGGCGAGAACGCGAAAGGGCTCAAGTTTCAAGAAAACTCATAAAACTGACACAGAGATGCACCCCGGAGACAACACGCATGGTGAAAGTAAATGGAAACGTGTCAAAGTAGTTCAAAGTGAGGATTGAAGTGCGACAAGGAGACTGCCTCTCCCCCCTTCTGTTTACCCTGGTACTGGAGAGAACCCTGAGAGAGGTAGCCAGCCTAGAGAGAGGAATACAGCTGGGAAGTGGGACCAACACCCTGGCCTATGCAGCTAATGTAGTTTTAATAGCAGAGAAAGAGCAAGACCAGGTTCAGATGACAAGAACATTAATGGAAGAGGCCATGAAAGCAGGCCTGAAGTTGAATATGGATAAGAAAAAATACTTCTTAGTTAGCAGAGAAAATGATGACAGACCCCTGAAAGTGGAGGACAGTGTTTGAAAGGGTAAAAGGCTTTAAATATCTTGGGCCCATACTCAATGAAGGGAACGAGATAGTCCAGGAAATTACAGCACGAATACAATCAGGAAACAGGTCAAAGTTTGCTCTGGGAAACATGTCAAAATCCCGGCTTCAGTCGAGATCCTCAAAGACCACGCTCTACAAGACAATAATACAACCTGTAGTCTTATATCGAGCAGACACCTGGACCTTCACCCAAAAGATGGAAAGAAAACTCCTGATATTTGAGAATGCCATCCTCAGACAGGTTTTTGGGCCAGTGAAGGATGGAGATAAAATGAGGAAAAGAAATAACTGTGATTTGCAAGAGCTATACAAGCCGATGGACATCATGGCTGTCATCAAAGAAAGAAGACTCAAGCATTATGGACACGTAATGCGTCATGAATGTCAGATCATCAAGCTGGTAGTGGAGGAAGATGTCAGAGGCAAAAGACCAAGGGGAAGACCACGACTCCGATGGATTGATCAGGTCAGAGAGGATATGAGTACGCTGGGGCCGTCTGAAGAACAATCCATGGACTGAGGACGCTGGAAGAGGCTGATTGGTGAAGCCAAAGACCGAGTGAGGTTTGTGTGGCCAACGCACTAAGTAAGTAAGATGACCTTGCCATTGGTAACTTCCTGACAGGCAAAATTTCAGTAATTTTATTAATTATATAGAAAACAATTTAAATTCAACCGTTGCAAAAGGTACGTTCTTGATATGATCTTCCTTTATATCAGATCCCCTGAATAAATTGAAACTCTGACAGTTATGCTGACAGTATTAAGCTAAAATAGCGGTTTCTACACTGATCATGAGTTCTATAAAAGCATCAGTTTCCTAGATATCACAATTACTAACCACGATGGTAAACATCAATTCGCTATCTACAGAAAACATAAACTTCTGATGCCATAATTGGCACCAAATCTTGTCATCCATTTGAGTATAGGCCGAAACTTTTTAGTCCTTGATTTTTAGAATGCTAAACCAGTTCAGTCAGTATTAATGGGTTACCCCCCTTTACCTACCGTTATGATTATAGCGTTGTTAGCTGCCAGTTTATCAATAGCCCCTTAAATTATGTATCATCCATAATTTATGTTTACATTTTTTCTCATTTAAAATAAAATTCAGTTTAACAAGTTTCAGATTCATTACACTTAGCAAATTTATTGGTAATCCTGACATTAGCTATTAACTGCGCGACATTTTTATGGTAAGAGAGGGAACCAAATTCAATTTTAGACCTTTATTCAGCAGAGAATTTTCAGTATTAGTGACTTGAATGTTAGTCAGATTTGAAATTCTCAGCTAAAATTCATCGTTAGTAGAATCTGAAAATAATTTATGTAGTCATGCTACCAAAAATATAATTTCCTCTTATCTTTATCAGCAATAGTCTCATGTAGTTGCTTAATGTTTTGACGTGTAAGGACCAACAAGTTTTGGAAAGTTAGAGGGGGAAGTTCATTACCTTTTAATAGATGCAATTAAACATTTTATGACTCAAACCCAGTTTTTATAAGATTTCCTGATCTCAACTTTCATACATAGTGTCCCCTTACTCCATTTTACTTAACCAATAATACCCAAATTAGAATTGAATTTAGTTTTAACTCTCTTAGGAGTAACATTTTTCACTAAGCAAAGTACATAGAAACTTATTTCATTCTTTATCTTCATGATATCCGTCCTGATTACCTTAACCTTTTTGCAGTTTTCTTGTCATTACCTGACTAGGTAACACATCAAAAAGTATTTTCCCCCTAAAGATAACGTTCAAAATTTTTTGAAGTAGATTAAGAGGTGATGGAAGACACAACACAGCACCAAAGTGTGACAGAGCAGTGGAAGATCGGATTTAAAAATAGGTGTCGAAAGTAGACGACGGTGGTTGGGAATAATCGATAGTCTTGAGAGTAAGGTTACTTATGAATTTATTAAGTTTGTGCCTAGTCAGACTTCTGATTTAATGCGAACTGTCAAGGATCCCTCGCCTATGCCAGCCTCTTCATTTGCGAGAAGATCTTGCACCTTACATCCTCAAATACAAGTATTTTTTGGGTGTATTCCAATCTGTGCCTTTTCCTGGAGGTTTTACCTCCACCAGCTGCCTCTAGTACGGTACAAGTTATTAATATAGATCCTATCATTCTGTCACCATTTCTTGTCAGTGTGTTCCATATATCTTCTTCTTCGCCAAGTCTGCGGATGTTATTTGTCAGCCTAATCTCCAAAACCCTTCAAACATCTCAAACCTATTTCCTCCTTTACAGAGCCCCCACTGTCCACGATTTACTACCACACAGTACTGTGTTCCAAAAGTACATTCTCATAAATTTCTTTGTCAAATTATTTGCTTTATACGAGTAGATTTCGTTAGACCAGGCTTTCCTGTACTGGTCTGCATTTTATATCTTTTTTCGTAGTCGAGCATGTATTATCTTGCGTCCAAGATCAAAATTTTTTGGAGATTTGTGGTAAAGTCTTATGGGACCAAGCTGCTGAGGTCATCGGTCCCTACGCTTAGGCACTACTTAATCTAACTTAAACTAGCTTACGCTAAGGACAACACACACACCCGTGTCCGAAGGAGGACTCGAACCTCCGACGTGGGGAGCCGCCCGGGTCGGGACAAGACGCCTACGACCGCGTGGCTACCCCGCGCGGCTCCGAACATAAAAGAATTTCCTTATGTTCATCTGTATAAATCTACATACGTACTCCGAAATCCACTATCAGGTGCATAGCGGATGATACTTTGTACCATTCCTAACCATTCCCTTTCATATTCGTCTCTGAAATGGAGAGAGGGGAAAAAGGCTTTCTACACGCCTCCAAAAATAGCCTTAATTTACTTATCTTCACGGCCTAAACGCAAAAGTTTTGTTGACGGCAGTAGTTTCGTCCTGCAGCTTGTCGCAATGGCAGCTCTTGAAATTTTCTTAATTGTGGTTCGTGAAACGAAGTGCATCTTCCCTTCAGGAATTCCCATTTAAATTCTTAAGGCACCGCTTGTATGTATGTTCATCGAACCTACCGATAACAATTCTATCAGCAGGCCTCTGAATTGATTTACATTTTCCTTTAATCCAACGTGTGGATACAAAATACCTCGAGAGTACTCAAAAATGGAACGGACAGATGCTCTCTTGTTACAGATAATTTAAACGTGTCATATCGCTTTCAACGTTACGTATAGACATGTAATCGGTATGCACTGTTACTATGTTTCAAAATTAGTCGACTGTTTTTGCTACTCTCTCGCAATATTTACAGTTTTCTACATTTAGAGCTAGCTGGTATTCATCACGCCGGACAGAAATTCTGTCTAAGTCACACTGTATCCTCCTTCTGTCACTCAATGACGATAATTTCCGGTATTCTACTGTGTCGACAACCAGCAATCGAAGACTGCAGTTCACTTTCTCCGATAGATCATTCGTAGTTTACTCTCTGTGGCCACAAACATTGATGTTTATCGCTATCATCACGTCTGGTATAGCTCATTACCTTCGCGTTCTTTCCGCTATTCTCAATTAGTACTCTGTGCCCATCATAGTGTTCATACCATTCCACAGGTACCATTCACTTTCACTAAGGATAACAATGTCATCAGCTAATCTCATCAGTCATATCCTTTCACCGTGATTTTTAATTCCTTTCCTGAACCGTAGTGTAGACACTGTCTTTAGCAGATAGGTTGCAGATTCTAGCAATAAAACTCAGTCTTTGGTCCATCGTCCCCACAGCTCTCAGTCACTAATCTGCAAGTTTTTGCCCGTAGCCCGGCCAATAAATAACAAAAACTGAATAGAAAGTGCAATAATCTAGGGCCCCTCTGACAAGCACATGAAAGGTTACTGTCTAGAGAGATAATTCCTTCTATTTCCTCCTGCCCGTGACACCACGCAGTCTGGGGCTCATCAGGTGGGTACATCACTCTCTTGCATTTATTTACGTTGAAATGACCAATTTTGTAACAGAATGGTGTTCCAGATTATTCACTTCAAAGTCGCGTAAACAACTCGATTTTCTGAAAACGCCACATGAAGAAACCCCATTCATAGATAAAACAGATACCTGAACTTACAACTTTATTCTAAATAAACCAATAGAATGAAAATAATATATCATTGGTATCGTTGCCATCTCTTATCCAGGCAGAGAATTGTGTATTGAAGTAAGAGAATATGTCGCTTCCCATTGTAAATCCTCGCTTGTATATTGGGCGAAAAACTATGTATCTTTTTCTCTAGTTTATTACTTTGCTGATTATATTTTAACTGAGACATTTGTATACAACAATTTTTGCCACTAAATCTTCCACGATTATGTCTATGCTGTCCTTGTACAGAAACAGATTTGTTGTGCAGTTCATATAGCTTGGATATTATGAAGCTTGTTGATCTATAGCAGCTATGGCCAGGAAGTGGTACTTGGCATATTTTACTGCAGATTTCAAAGTATCCTGCTTTGAAACTAACTTTTGTGGATACAGAAAGGCAAAATATTCCATACACTACCTGCTAACTTCTATCTACTAAAAGTAGTACACTGATTTTGGAGCAAAGAATCCCGTTGGTATCAATGTAAAGGAATTAAGGTGCTCCTGAAAGCATCACGTTCTACATGCACCCGAGTGAAAAAACAAATAAATGGATGTAGTAACTGTACATGGACCCACACATATCTGTATTATTTGCCACTTCTTTCACTTATCATCTTAAGTCATTTTCTGTTTTATTAGAGTTACCAAAAATGTAGAATAATAATTGCTTGACGCTTCAATGCGTATTATAGGCGTACTGCTGGATTTTATCTGGCTGCACTGATTCATTTGTAGATGGTGACCGCTTGTTTGCTCGAGCATCAGTCGGACAAAGTTCACGGAATTTCCGAGAAACCGCAGAATGAGTAAGCAGCTGCGATCTGACATGACCACAGGGAAAATGAAATGGGAATAATTGCTAGATTACGAAATCATGTCACAAGTTAGTGTCTTAATTGAAGATTGTTTAATACAATGTAAGTTAGAGTCAATTGCGAGCATTCGAAAGAATTAAGTTGTTAGCTTGGCTGATACTATTAGCAAAGTAAATAAATAAAATACAACTTGGTGCCCGGAAAATGAGAGCAAAATAACTAGTAAGGTGAGACTTCATACACCAGAAGCGAGACAATGCTTATTGCGAGTACACTCAATGTAAATAGCTGCGTTATTGTAAGTGCTGGCGGATATAAGGTGTGAGTATAAGACAGGGCATTCTAGACACCGATAAAAATAGGCCTGTAGTTATCTTAGGGCATATAGTAAAATAGTGCGAATCATTTGAGTTGTAACTGCAGGTGTTGCCTCATGCAGCGCGTTATAAAACAGTACAGAAGAAGACGACACTCGAATAATGCCTAAGGTGCTGATCTCGTAGGTAGCTGCTATTACCTGTGCACTGGCTCAAATATCACAGTTAGAACTCGTGTGTAAAATTATGTAGTTGAAATTGCTTAACATTTTTGGGTTTATTGCACTTTCTACTTTATAAACAAATATTCTGGTACAGCTAATATTAAATCTGAACACACAGATGAAACTATCGCAGAAAAAAATTGGAAAGTATTACTAGTAATCAGATACATAAACACGAGAACCTTCAGTTTAAATTTCTTTCACATATACGTGGTTTAGACCCAAACTAACACACAAAACACGGGACTAATATAAATGTAGGGGTCATAGTGGAATACAATGTGATGCGAATTGAAACAATGAGAGGTACATAGTCTAACATCACTGAAGGCAAATGCTCAGATTTTCATTTCCTGATTTACCTCCAGGAGAATCTTCCATAATACTGCAATCTATGAAAATAATATGATTAACCTATGCAACAACTTGCCTTAGAAAAATCCTAGAACTGCTATTTTCAAATGAGGTGTAATCTCAATTATCATCCAATATTTTGTTTTCGTCATCTGTAGACTCATCAAGGACTTTGAAAATTATTGCCTCTAAATTTTTCCCTCTTCACTACACCTTCTGAGTACGAAATCGACACAAAATCACGTAAAACGTATGCAACATAGACATAGCAAAGGTTTCAGAAACGACCAATTTTTACCGTTATTACAGTCCGGCTGTCACAGCAGAAAGTATGAAGCCTGACGACCTGATCTACGTTTGTGGGAGCCTTAAATATACTTTCAACACTGCGGAAAATCATCGTAACTGGCGTGACGTAATATTACATCCTCCCACAATCCGACTTCCCGCAAGCGCCGTAATATTGCGTCAGCAGCACGCAACGTGTTAGTCAGTTAGTGGCTGTATGTAACAATTACTTGCGCTTCAGATAAAGCTTCTGTGTTTAAAGTACCTACGCGCAGTCGTGTGTACAGTGTATGCATTCCTCGTGAACAATATGCATCTGACCTACCTTGTGTGATAAATTGTTACTGTGTAAGCTTTGTACATAATCTCAATCCCTACATTACCAGCAGAAAATAGTTACACAACCACTGAACTTAAGAAGAAAACAACGTCAGTATGAACTGAAAAGATATTGTCTGTTGCCTAAACAAATAAACAATGTTCAGCTTTGCCCCTAATAATCAGCTTGGCTTACCCGTGTGACAATAGATAACCGGCTATCCCTTGCAAATGCCTGCCTGAAAGAAAGGATTAGGTTTTACCATCATTTAAAAAAAATTTCCAAGTGCAGTGCACTAGCTTATTACATGTTTAATAGTCATTTCGCGTGAACTATATTGAGAGTCCAAAATACTTTTCTTTCAAAGTTCTGAATAGCAAGTCGAACATGGAGAATCAGCATTGAATAATCTGAAAAATAATTTCACTTCATTTTTGTATTGCCTAGCAGAAACCACGTATGAACGTATTTACATCACTAGAGATTGTTAACAAATAGTTGAAATAAGGAAATAAACGCTAAATGTACAAAGTTAGTCCTTCTTGAAAACTTCCATGAAACTTGGTACTTTAACCAAAATTTATATTTGCTATTAAAAATGATTAGATGTAAAGAGTCATATATTTCTTTTCTGAGTTCATGTATTTATGAGATAATGAAACAACAGTCACATAATAATCAAACAATGCAAGTTATGAAAATTCACAAAGCAAACCAGCAAATGCTCGCTTAATACGATATCCAGTCTTCTGCAAAAGTAGCGGAAGTGACTGGATGTCAGCTTCTTTCCAGGTTACAGCAACACCATTCTGAAATCAAGCACGTCTGTTTCCAACCATAGTTAACATCCTAGTCTCACTCTCTCCAGTGAAATTACTACTTGACAACAAAGTAAACTTTAGAATCCAGAGAACATCCTCGACACATGCACTCAAAAACTATTACCTGGGACCAATTTCGCATACAGAACAGTCACATCACACTTTGTAACAACCTTTCATCACCACACACTACCATCCAAGAATTTTACAAAACGTTTCTTGCTAAGACAGGCAGCATGGGATACTAATGAAATACGAATAAGAAATAGGGGTACATAAATTTGTGCATCCAGTGATTACAGAACAGGTCAAACATTATTTTGAGTTGAAATAGTAAACAAGTGAAACACAATTAAAAAGAATGAGTAACGGTAATGTAACATGAACATATAAAATGATTTTAATGTCACAAGTACCTGAAAAAAGAAATAATAATCTTCTTTTTACGAACATGTTAAGAAGGTGGGCTCTAGTAGTATATAATCAATAGACTACTGTTCAGTGTAGAAATTATTATAAGTTGAAAGTAATATTATAGTATGTGTAACAATAAGGTATTACGCATCTTGAGCAATGAAACAAACTCAATGGCTTACAACTATTGCCGGTTGTTTATAATATAGTGATGAACGGCTTTAAAAATGTAAACTGTGTTGCTTAGGTGACACATGGGACAATGTCATGCACTGGGAGGTGCAAACTTAACTAACGGCATATGTCGCACACCGCCAACTCTTTTTTTGTGGAGGACACACTTTTAGCTGATTCAAGTGGCCATATCTGAAAAGCAAGGTACATCTTTGTGGACTAAGGGCAGACTCAGGGAGCAACACAAAGGGATCAGTTCCTCCACTGACAATCTTAAGATCCCCTAGAACAAAAGTAGCATTAATTAAGGCAGGCTCAGGGAGGACAACGAATTCCTCCACTGTCAACCCAAAGGTTCAGTAATGACGAAATACTAACCGTGTCGTCTTTTTCATCATTCTTTGTCCCCTGTACCTCGTCTGGACCAATTTCGATGAAAATACAGGCAATGAAACAGAACATCGGACCAACACTGTCGTTTATTAAAATAGCAGGACTCCTGACACTATGCCCAACTAAGCATGTCTGGTCATCCATTGACTGAAGCAGAACTGATCAAACCTTAATGTTCATATCAACACAAGAGCTCCTCTCAAGGTAATTTATGAGCGTCTATCTTCACAGTATTGCATGCCTCCCAGTCTGACATGTTTGGATGTGATAATAACGTTTGAACTGTCCCTCCACAAATGCATTGAACTCCTACATTTGTGTGGCTCTAATAAAAGACGCAAAAAATGTTAGAATTTGCATGTCCGCTCCCGTTTTTCCACTATAACTGTGTCATGTACTGAAATATTGCTACAATCGCTACACAATCAGTAGATTACTCCATCAATGCCATCCAAAATCTCGAGTTATAGCAGGTATTTTTGTTGGAATAGGTTTTTTAAAAGTATATGTACATGCCTGGTGCAAATTCAGTTAGGATGTTTTAATCAGTGATAGAACTAGATTAGTTCTCCAGTAGTCAGATGATCCGACAATCAAAGTACATACGTTATCGTGAAGTAGAGAGTTTTTCTTGGACTATATTTTTGCTTTATTTATAAACTGTTACATATAGCTGGATATAAGAAGAAACTTAAGTAAGGTCACACTACTGTGCCAATATCTGACATAGCTGCCTCGCAAATTTATTCTTGTATGGATACATGACTTGAATTGTAAAGTTGAGCTTGTTTAACAAGCCATCTCCAACAGGTTGCTCCACATTCTCTCCTAGAATCGATTGATTTACAGCTGCTAGCTTAGTGAACAGTTTAGAGAATCCTGGATCGCATAACTGATGTACATTAGATTTTTAAACGTGTGCTCCTGTAAAAGACACAACAGTTCATCAGAAATCACCTACTGCAATCGTATCATCAGTCACTGCCACTGCCGAACAGTGAACAGTACCGTGGAGTAGTGCAGAAATCTGCATTGAAGCACCACACAGATGAACTGATACATCCAGGGATAATATTTCTCTGATACCACTATATCAAGGATTTTCGAGTATCAGCACTCAACAAAGAATGCGGTCTGACATCATTCCAGTACTGACACGTTCACAGGACCCTTGTTTAAACTGTAGGTGATGTTAAACAGCAATATACTTTTGTCAGGTGGCTGCTGCTGCAATGAGTTGGCCACAACTGTAAGGAAAATGAAAAAAATAGTATTATTCAAGTTAATATATTTTTTGCTGACTACACTCAACCCATCATCATTGTCAGTGCTTGTATGTGCTTTTGGGCTAGTCTTGCAGTAGGGGGTAGTGTTGCTATATGTCTCGAAATGATTACCCGTGACATTTTTCAAGTGTTAGTAGCAGTTAATTATATGAAAGATTATGACACTAAGAACGAACAAGATTTCTTACACTGACAAACTGAAAGTATTGCTATAAAAAGACGAAGTGGAAGGAAAGATGAGCCTGGTACTAGGGCAGCTATGTTCAAGTATTATCTTAAAGATTCAGACAAGCAGATAGAGGTAGGTAAGAAAGCCTCCCTGAGTGTTTATTGTGTTACCGAGTCCAGGAAGAAGAGACTATGGAAGTTGCTGCTTCATAGCAAGTCTGCTAAAGACCAACGTGGAGAACAAAAATCCAAAATAGGGTGATATAGTTGCTTCTATTCATGCCCATACTGCGTCATTTCCAATTAAACAAACCCACTATAGAAATAAAGATGTTTTCTTCTTAAACAGTGAACTAACTGTGACAACTATGCATGAAATGTTTCCTGTCTAATATCCTGATAGTAATGTGTCTTACCACTATTATCACAGAAATTTCAATACCATTTCCATTTGAGATTTGGCAGGCCCAGTGTAGAGACACGCATTATGTGTGAAAAATTGAACGTTCAAGTGAAAAGCGGTGCACTTAATGATTGTGCTAAATGTGTAGTTGCCGCAGAACTCCTAGTCCACAAACGTCGCAGATATAAGTTCTGCGAAACACTAGAAGATGCAACCAAGTTATACACTGAGAGAGAGGATTTTCTTGATTTAACATTTGACTACACTTGCAAAATATATGCTTGAATATGATACCAGTTCAGGACATGTATTATTATCGCCAACCGACAATTCCAGTTTTATCCCTCTACATCTACCAAGAGGGGCAAGCTAAGGAAAGTCCAAAAGAGGTATAAAGTTTTCTCTTCCAGTTTTTTTCTTGTTTCTGAAAATGTACCTTTAGGGACTTAAGTTCTTTTGCAAATTCACGATTCAAAGACTATTACACTCGATGCTAAATTAAATATATGTGGGACGACAGTTCTCGTTGTAAACCTGCGTAGTTATGACTCCTGATGCATTTATCCACTCTGTGAATAAAGCTATTAACTCACTTTTAAGGAAGAATAGTGGCTGCACAACTTTGGTTTATCCTAGAGACTTCTTAGCCCAGGTGACCTACATATTCTAGAACAAATTAGTCCTGACTATGTTACAACATATGAGCTGAAGGACTGTGGTTTCGAAGAGATAGAACTTGTTACTGATTATTATATGCATGAAGTACTTTTAGTTACTTGTAAGAAACTTCCAGAAACACTTTGCAGTTTAAATACTATTGCTTATAGTATGTTTCCTATGTAACGTATACCTTTTTTGTGTGTTGCTTTGCACAAATTTCACTGGCTACCAGAAGTGTTTAAGAATGATGAGATCCTTTCTAAGTGTGAGCCCTGCTATACACGTTATGATGAGAACGCACGAAGTCAGATTTTAGGTCTCCCCACCATTAAACTGCCGTATAATGGCTGTAAAAAGGAAGAAGAAATAAATGAGTTTTTACCAATACGTTATTCCTTTATCAAAATCAAATTATGTGTAGCTATGACAGCTTAGTAGGTTAGTTTTCGTGAAGGAATCATACACCTTACTCAATAAACCGTTGTGGCTATGTCTTCTGCCTTACTCTATATTGAAATCTGAATACTGACGATGAGGATGGGTTGGAAGAATAAGAACAATTTTATGGGAAGTGGTATGTTTCGTTTACATATTACATAGTTACAATCATTCTTTTCAGCAATATTTAGCGAATAATTTTGTTCTATATGCCCTAAATTCAGCCTGTGTAGCACGTAAACATGCAGGTGCAACAACACACATAGGTATACAGCTTCTGTAGACATGGTACTTGTAGGATATACACTTGTACACTTTGGCACTGGGTGAATACAAGCGTATATACAACGTTATAGTTGACTTACTTGTACACCATTCTTGCTCAAATAATGCATAATGTTATAGTAGGCATCTCTGGCGTTCCATGATGTTTTGGGGTGGCATGCTGTGGGGCCGAAGTACGCCGCTGGTGGTCATGGAAGAGGGCAGTAACGGCTGTACGATACGTGAACGCCATCCTCCGACCGATAGTGCACCCATTTCGGAAGCATATTGGTGAGGCATTCGTCTTCATGGACGACAATTCGCGCCTCATCGTGCACATCTTGTGAATGACTTCCTTCAGGATAACGACATCGATTGACTAGAGTATCCAGCATGCTCTCCGGACATGAACGCTATCGAACATGCCTGGGATAGATTGAAAAGTTCTGTTTATGGACGACGTGACCAACCAACCACTCTGAGGCATCAACGCCGAATCGCCGTTGAGGAGTGGGACAGTGTGAAGCAACAGTCCCTTGATGAACATGTGGATACCATGTCATGACGAATACAGGCATGCATCAATGTAAGAGGACGTACTACTGGGTATTAGAGGTACCGGCGTGTACAGCAGTCTGGACCACCACCTCTGAAGGTGGTACAACATTCAATGTGTGGTTTTCAAGAGCAATAAAAAGAGCGGAAATGATGTTTATGTTGATCTCTATTCCTATTTTCTGTACAGGTACCGGAACTCGCGGAACCGAGGTGATGCAAAACCTTTTTTGATGCGTGTACATTCCGTCTGTATGTAATCGACAGCTCTAGATGGAAGGCTCTTTCTCAATCATGAACTAAATTATCGCGATAAAAAATCTATTTCTGAGGTAACATAACAGAACCTTTCTGCTACTACATAGTGATTTAAAGGGTCCGCGACTTTTAATATCGTTGTTTTCAATTATGAATGGTTATTTATTGATCTTGTCAGATTTCGAAGTGTAATATCTTGTTTAGGAAATATCCCCAATAATACTAACGTTTTACTGGACGTCAGAACCACCTTCTACTCACAAGACGTAATAGGTTTTGTAGGATATAACTTCCATGAACCAATCCTGTACATTATTGGATGTCACAACAACATCTAACGGGTGCATTGCTCAAAGTATACAATGAAGCTTTCTTTGAAGAGCGTTTTAAAGCAAATAACTTAGGACAGTACATGTAAGTGTGCGAAACATCTAGACACATGTGAATTATTTCATCAAATAGACGACGGTTCATTTATTGCATATTAATGAAAACGTAGATGAAATATATCGATGACTTCGAAGATAATTTAACTTAACCAAACTTGTGTATATCAATCAAAATCTGTTTAATTTTTATTTTGGAATTTTCGTTGTGATATCTGTTTTTTATGCTTTTAGGCTTTCTGCTTTTATGTCAGCCCGATTCAGTAAATATACTATAGACATTATTTCTATGCTATCACAACTATCAATCTGTCACATCCCCACAAATTCTAATTTCATCCACAGAATCATTCTGAAAGTTATCCTCCAGTGTCATCTGAGAAAGTGAAAATGATTATTTCATTACAGACATGCTTTTTGATTCTTATATGGAGCTTCACCGACACAATAGCCGCATCTCGTGGTCGTGCGGTAGCGTTCTCGCTTCCCACGCCCGGGTTCCCGGGTTCGATTCCCGGCGGGGTCAGGGATTTTCTCTGCCTCGTGATGGCTGTGTGTTGTGTGATGTCCTTAGGTTAGTTAGGTTTAAGTAGTTCTAAGTTCTAGGGGACTGATGACCGTAGATGTTAAGTACCATAGTGCTCAGAGCCATTTTTGAACCGACACAATAAGTAACGATAAAATAAACCATAAAAATAAGAGAAGCTGTCTCAGATTTGGGTGACAAATTTTCACCGAGTTTCGGAAGTTCCTGTCAGAGTGATGGAAAGAGTACGTGGTAGATTCTTTTGCGAGTGAGTAATAGTATTTTGCTGTGATATACAAACATAATATAATTTACTGCACGTTGTTCAAACATCTGTAATCACCTCAGGCTAAATACAAAGAAGAGATCTAGCAACCTTCGAAAAAGCGAATTCAAAAAAACAAGAAAACATTTCAACGAGAATTGAGGAATTGTGAAACTGCTTTAAGGGGGCTTTAATTTTATGGCTATATCTATGTAGATCTCAACCGTACGATGTTTGAAGAGCATTTCATACGGATGACGGTAGAAGGACGTCATCAAGTATTAGTGCTGGTTTTCGCATCTACATCTACATACATACTCCGCAAGCCACCCAACGGTGTGTGGCGGAGGGCACTTTACGTCCCACTGTCATTACCTCCCTTTCCTGTTCCAGTCGCGTATGGTTCGCGGGAAGACCGACTGTCTGAAAGCCTCCGTGCGCGCTCTAATCTCTCTAGTTTTAGATTCGTGATCTCCTCGGAAGGGATAAGTAGGGGGAGGCAATATATTCGATACCTCATCCAGAAACGCACCCTCTCGAAGCCTGGCGAGCAAGCTACACCGCGATGCAGAGCGCCTCTCTTGCAGAGTCTGCCACTTGAGTTTGTTAAACATCTCCGTAACGCTATCACGGTTACCAAATAACCCTGTGACGAAACGCTCCGCTCTTCTTTGGATCTTCTCTATCTCCTCCGTCAACTCGATCTGGTACGGATCCCACACTGATGAGCAATACTCAAGTACAGGTCGAACGAGTGATTTGTAAGCCACCTCCTATGTTGATGGACTACATTTTCTAAGGACTCTCCCAATGAATCTCAACCTGGTACCCACCTTACCAACAATTAATTTTATATGATCATTCCACTTCAAATCGTTCCGCACGCATATTCCCAGATATTTTACAGAAGTAACTGCTACCAATGTTTGTTCCGCTATCATATAATCATGCAATAAAGGATCCTTCTTTCTATCTAATGAAGCTCGTTTCATGGCCTAGTGAATTCATTTTCTTATAGTCAAGTAAGAAGAAGTGATTGTTCAAAAACTCTGTTACTTTACGCCTCGTGTAGCATTTGAACTAAACTTTCAGCACTCGCCATGGAATTGTGTTAATTTCCGTTTCTATAACGAGCACGTGAGAGCTACAAGTTCACTGATGCTCCTTTTCTTTCTAGGAACCTGACCTGCCTTGAAGGCCTCACTAAGCACGGCCCTCACCAGTAAGCGGAACCTCTGCAGTCCACAGTTGGGAGTCCCCTTTCTAGCAGGTTGGCACACCCCTACGGCAGTAGCGCTCCTTCTCAACGCGCTGCTCGCTTCCGACTTCCGCTCGCTGTTACGCCTGTCTCCCAGGCTCCCCATTACCGGCAATGAAATTATAATGACTTGCTCTTCGGTGCTGCTGCTCCTTCCCTTCCCCGTCAAACCCTCTTCTGCCACTGCTGGTGGCACATTTCAAAGGAATAATATCAGCCACCGCCTCTCGTCGGGGCCGCCAAAGCGCTTACGTGTATTCAGCTGCTCCTCTTACGAGGTTCTGTCGAAATACAGTCTCTCGCATTTGCCAGAGGCAGTATACTCCGCCTTGACGGTGGGACCCTGGTTACTACTTTGCTGTATCTTCTGCTCACACCAGGGTGGAAATAAATTTGACGCCTCAGTGACTCATTTCCAAACACGGACAGGCTTCTTAAAACCTTAAAAAAAATTAAGGGCTGCTAGAGACTGTCCAGAAGGAGTAGAGCACACTGAAAAGAAAGAAAAGTTGGATGATAAGCAGCATGCACAAAAAAATTAGTCTTACACAAGAGACACCAAAACCGTCGCCTCTGTCATTGACACAGCTTCAGTTGCTTCAGGTATACCATATCCAGCTCAAGCAGCCTGATTCCCACTCAGCTTGTCCTTTTTACACATGATATTCTACGAACCAGGAATGAAGGTCAACAGACACATTCCATATTCCTAGATATCCGAAAAGCGTTTGACACGAAGCCCCACTGCATACTGTTAACGGAAGTCTGAGCGTTCGGATTAGGTTCCCAGATATGTGAGAGGCTTGAAGTGTCCTTAAGTAGCAGAAGACAGTACGTGGTCCTCGAAACCGAGTGTAGGTATGTCTCAGGGAATTGTGATAAGACCGCTCTTGATCTGTACACACTTAAACTAAACGGCGTGAGGAACAATCTGCGTCTGTTTGCACATGACACTGTGATTGACCGGAAACTGTCGTCGTTGTGTGACTGTAAGAGAACAGAAGATGACTTACACAACCTTCGTAGTTGTGTGATCAAAGGCAGCGTACATTAATTGTAAAGAAATGTAGGTTAAGGCAGACGAATAGGAAAAACAATCACGTAGTATTCGAATACAACGTTAGCAGTGTTCTGCTTGACACATTCACGTCGATTAAAAATCTGGGCGTAACGGTGCAAAGTGATGCTAAATAAGACGAATACGTAAGGACGGTAGCAGGGAATGTGAAAGGTCAACTTCGATTTATTGAGAGAAATTTAGGAAAGTGTAGCTGATCTATAAAGGTCATTGTGTACAGAATAGTGGTGCAACGCATTCTTGAGTATTATTCGATTATTTGAGATTATAACCATTTCGGATTAAAGGAGGACATCGAAGCAGTTCAGAAGTGTCCTGCTAGATCGGTTACCGGTAGATTCTGTTGAGTCCTCGTCGCCAATTGTGGGGTCTTGCCCACTCGTCTCGTATTGGGTGCCTAAGGGATGCTGCCTTCTCGGAATGCTTTACAGCAATTCCAGCAAATAACATCAGTAGTTTTATTTCAATAAAGCAGATTGACAATACTTAACTTGTATTTAAGCCAAGTGTTTCAAGCGGTGGGTGACATGTAAACACTCTTCGCTATAGACAATGTCCTAACAATCAGTGGATACGGATCACTAATAACTGTACTCGTTGCACTCTTTGATAGGCCATGCTAATACTCTGCGAATACTGTCCACCAGCGTCCTGTCTCAGACAACACACGAAACAAAGAAAGCAAATTTGCTGTACGTATTTTCTTCAAGTGTACGACCTGCTACTACAATATCGTCCACAAAGTTTGAACAATTTGTTACTTGCGTAGTCAGCTGTTCTGAATACCGTTCGAAAATGGCAATTGCGGAATCACTGCCCAAAAGGCAGACGCCGATATTTAAAGAAGAACAAATGAAATTCTTCATCGAGCGGTATTTGAAGATATTCGTCGCTTAAATTAATTTTTGAAAAGTTGCGTCCAGCGTCTAATCTGTCCGTAAGATCCTCTGGGCGTGGCAATGCAAGAAGCCGGTGCGCAAAGGGACGATCAGAAGCAAGGGAATCAACATGACAAGTAACTGGCTGCTCAAATTTAACAGCCGACAAGGCACCGGAATCGTACTGATCTAGTATTTGCACTTCAAGCTGAAGTGATGGATCAGAGTGTTCCACATTCTGTTCTCTGAGTTTGACATCAGGTAAGTTGTACACAATCGCATCACGCAACATAATATCTGAATATAAAGCACCGCAAGCACGTTTGAATTTGCATTTCCTTGTCATACCCTGAAAATCTTGCTATTCTTTGCGTTCAACAGTGACTTTGCCCTTAATGCACTGGGAACAGTTCTACCCCAGCACAGTTTCGGCTCAGCACTGTCTTCCAGAGTAACATGTGCAAAAAAATTGTTAGCTTTGCCTCAATCTTCCGGCTATTCCTTTAGCAAGCAAGCTATACTGTCTTCTGTATTGAACGCAGACATTAACAACACATTGTCCTAAATGGTAAAGCCAAACAAATGAAAAGAATAAAGACCAGATATATTCTCGGACTTGTGTGATCGTAGCACTGTAAAAGTCACTGTTCACGTACGCAAGCGGTATATTGCAAGCAAAGTACATGTTCCGAGAAACGGAATGTCTTATCCATTATAAGCTGTCAGTGTCGTCCTAGTTTTAGACAGAGGTGGAGAGCCTACAAGTTCATATGTGTGACGATTGAGCAATGTGACAGAGGCACCCGTGTCCAACTGAAATTTCACACGTTTCCCACAAAGAAGTAAATGAACAAAAAGTTTGTTCGACTGATGTATCACAGACGAAGCAGTACGCTTGCTAGTTGCAAACTTGAAATATACTGCATTAATTCCATGGGCCTTGTAACAAGATTTCTGTGGGTGGGTTGAATTTTGATGTTTTTCCCGCTGCAAACATACAGGTCGTATATATCCTTTCCTACCACAAGCGTAACACTGTGCATGTCGGGAGGGGCAGTCGTGGCACTTGTGCCGTGAATAACACCTAGGGAAAGACTTATTTCTGTTTGCCTGTGTCGCAGCCTATTTAGCGAACTGCCTACGCAGCGTGGAACGTTGTTTACTCAGTTGGCTAACGCTAGTTCACTCGGAGTTGGGTTTTGAAATAGTTTCTGATTGAATCTGAATACTGCTCTTGCTACTGTTGATAATAGGGAACTTTCACAGTACCTGGTACCTTGTGGGCTAGTAGATGGGCCTCTAACAGTAACAACCACCCTCCTATGGTCACGAAACTGTTAAAAACGTAGTATAGCAGCTGTAGTAGGCGGTGCTTGTTCTGTCGGGCGGGCAGCGTTGGCCAGCGGTCGCTGCAAATTCGATCAACATACGAGTGTCAGGGAGATGCCCCGTGAACTTAAATGAGAATCCACATAGGGAAGACGTCATTCTTGTCACGAAACCTCCGTTAGAAAATTTAGAGAACTGGCGTTTAAAGTTGTTTGCAGAATGATTCTGCTGCCTCCGAAGTACATTTCGCGTAAGGACCACGAAAATAAGAGAAATTAGGTGACTTATGGAGGTATATACAATGTGGTTTATCCTCTCTCTCTCTGTTTGTGAGTGGAACAGGTAACCAAATGATTAGCGCTCATACAAGTTGCTCTCCGTCAAGCAACATACAGTGCTTTGCGGCGTATGTATGTAGATATAGAGGTAGAGCTGGTTATTAGATCACGTAGAGGTACGAAATTGCAGGGATGTTCACATGCTGTTTCATATTGTCTCAGACGTATTCTACGGGATTAACATCGAGTGATTCAGCAGGCCACTCGAGATGCGAAAAACTTGCTAGAGGGTTCGTCAAGTCAAGGATGTATGCATGAGGCTGCGTTCGAATGGTAACTGCCTCTTGGAAGATGCAAACATCCACAGCGTACTCTTCACGGCGTTGTAGAAGGAAGGGCAATACCTGCTCACCAGGAATGTTGAAATAAACGTCTTAGTTCACATTCATGGTAACCAGAATCTGAGTACTCAAATCATGATGCCAAAAACTCTCCTAAAACATCAAACAGTAACCGCTATCCTCTTTAGTTCGGCGGTGCGTTCGATTGCTTGAATAATTGGAAAAGATACAAACCGTGAATCACTGTTCAACACTATACTTTTCCAGATAGCTACTGTGAAGTTTCTATGTGTTCTTAAACGCAATGTAGATGTGCATACTTGATAATTATCTTAGTTTTGTGCGGGAAAGCGTCAGAAATTTCTCATGTATTCCATAACTCTCGCTTTGACTAGAGGCCTGTAGTGAAGTACCCGTGAAAGGAGTTTCTTTGACATTATTCGCTCGGAAGCTGATCAAGGTTGAGCTACATTCACTGGAAGCAGCAGTTCCTGTCAGTTCTGAAACTGACTGTCACTGAGTATTCGTAACATTCGTCTCCATGTGTTGTTTGTTAGGATCTCTTTATGACTATTCTTCTTACGCTGTGTTATATGGCTTAGAGTGGTACAGCATTCCTTGCAGAGATGTTTTCAGTACGCGTTGATATATCAAGAAGTCGAGCGACTTCTTTCACGGAGCGGTAATGCGTAGGTGCAAACAAGACACCTCCTTCATGACATCCTGTCACATCATCCCTCTTACTGCGCTGATTTCATTCAACAGACAGGTATATAACATCAGCTTAACCACAATACTATAAGAGCTTTCGAGCTACAAATAAATGGGGTACATGGTTCATTTTGTAAATCAGTTTTTCATCGGAAGAACTGCAGACACATAAGGTATTAGTCAAGACGATGCAGTAGACGTACCCATATCTTATCTTACCAGGCAGCGTCCTACGTCTGTAATTTCAAAACTAGTCATTTGACAACAAGAATAATTCCAGAAATTCTGCCTAGTATAAAGTCCTCTTTGAGGTGGTTTGCTGTTACCTTCCTCAGTCCTATTACTGACTGTTCTGTATCATCAGGAACGTGGAATGACACGGACGAACCGTATAATATTCTGCGTCGGTACGTATCCGACTCTTAAATAGTATACAGGGAGCTGCCGAATTTAATGCCCAGTTCGACGAACGAGTCATCAAACCCAGCCACAAGATACTCCATGAGATACTGAGGATCGTTTTGATCTTAAACATTGGATACCGGTGCTAGAAAACGTTTCAAGGAAATTGATGCCTCCTCGTGTTCTGATCCTGTCCGCTTGCCAGCAAAACAGATATCCAAAACTGCCTAGAGACCCGAGATTCGAACAGAAAGCGTAAGAATCGAGCAACAGCGCATTAACAAGCGCACTTGTATATGTACACAATGAAAGTCTGAAGCCTTCTTTTTATTCACTGAGTGCATTTCGCAAGCTCTTAAAAGGCATTTTGCGACACGCACAGAGAAATTTGTACCATTTAGTTTGAATACATTTACAATTTATTGATTTTGCTCTATAATGTATGCCGTTTAGTTATCGTGTAGGTTAACTGAAATGCAAGGCTTACTGTATTTCAAATTGTTTTTCTCCGGAAGAGAACGATTTTAGCGGACAACTTAGAACATTCTGAAATATTTTTGACCGTTTTTAAGCAGCATGGCAGGCAGGCCAAGGAAATAAATAACAAGTATGATCAGTATATCGTCCTGGAGACTTTGTTCAAGGCCGGAAACTGAGAGAAAATACTGTATAGTTTCTCTGCCAGATCATGACCCGGGAAGGACAATGCCAAATACTGACAAGCAAGCCAATTTCCTCCTATTTACGGTGTGATCGGAATGAGAAATGACCTATGGCTGCGAAAAAGATCACTCTCATTGATGTCAGATTACATGTTCAAAACCTTTGTCAGAAAAGAATGTGAATTAACAAAGAGGAAAGGTGAAAATAAAAGTCCACATCTAAGCTGAAGAGAACGAAACTGAATATCAGCGAAAGAATCGGACACCTCACGCGTCTACTAGTTGTCGCCCCAGGCCTTCCACCTACGGGATGAGCACTGATAATAAAAACTAAAGGAGGAAAGATTACGATTCAACGTCCCGTCCACAATGAAGTCATTAGTGGCGAAGGAACAAAAGCGCAGACAGCGAAGAGAAACTGCCTTTCAAGTCAACCATTCCGGCAACCAGCTTAAGCGATTTAGAGAAGTAACCGAGAACCTACATTTGGATATCCGGAGGGATATTAGAAATTCAGTACTCGCAAATACGAGCCACATCTTACAACTGCGTCACCTACCTCAGTGGAAAGCCAACGACTGGAATTTGTCGCTGCTATGGACTCCACTACTAAAGGATGAGAAACTGCCTCTGCTCTTGTTTGCAGTAACGATTATGCTTTAAATGACCGAGTAGAAAGGACAAAGCGTCCTGAATTGCTCATGTTAGCGGTTGAACTACCACTAAGGCTGCTTTGCCCAAGTTTTCTGTTTTCTAACGTAAATTTTCACAACTTAATAAGAGGAATTTTCTAATTTCTAAACGTGTCTCATGAGCTCTCGTCGAAGTAGCCCTGGAACTGGTAATTCACTGCCAAAAACTCACTGTTATGGTCTCCACCAGTGTACCAAACTTAAAGTTCCAAAGCACTTAGTAATAATTTGACACTTGAGAAGCATTTAATGGAATGAAATAAAGAAATGTTTACGTAGTACATGAACTGCTGCAACGTTTCTCTCCATTTCTGAACAACGTCACAAACGCATAAACTATTAATAGGTCACCATATTTTGTTATTTAATCTGTATCAAGCTCTAATGTGCTACAAAGGCGTATCGTATCGATTCGATAGGAGAAATAACTAATGTTTTGTAGTACTAAACAAATCCTTTGTCTATTTTCTTGGCGTCAAGATAGAAACAGTAATTTGCGTCCCTAACAGTCTTAAGAAAAATTTCACCACTGTTTTTCACATTAGTCTGTTGTATGTCTCTGGTTCTGTATTGCCCATGCAGTCGAAGAGCAGAGTGGTCATGGTCGTCGTGCCGAGGTTGGGAGTCGCTCTTAACTAGGTGGCACTCTCTGGCGGGAGCCGGCCATAGTGGCCGAGCGGTTCTAGCCACTTAGTTAGGAACCGCACCGCTGCTACGGTCGCCGGTTCGAATCCTGCCTCGGGCATGGATGTGTGTGATGTCCTTAGGTTAGTTAGGCTTAAGTAATTCTAAGTTCTCGGGGACTGATAACCTCAGATGTTAAGTCCCATAGTGCTCAGAGCCATTTGAACTCTCTGGTGGAAGCAGGTACCATAGGGGACGAGGGCTAAGGCCTAGCGGGCACCGAAGGAAGAGCTGCTTTAGTGAACAGACGCATCGGAGCATGCTGCCCATGTGAAAGCAATATGAAGAGTGTGTGACAGTCATGTAGAATTTGGTAGTCGTATAGCAAGGCACTATTTGAATATCTTTGGCTGACTGTAAACCCTCATAATGTGACGTGGATTGTCTACACGTAAAAGCAGAAAAGCATTATACTTTTGGCCGTAGCGACATGACACAGTTTTGCCACCAAAAATTTTGTCCCATCAGTAAGTTTCATCTCTATCCCTTATGAGTGTGCACACAGCGTCAAATATACTTAAAGATATGGGCAAAACTGGTCTATTTCCACGTCTAAAACGTCTGTGTTACTAGTGAAAAATTCCTAGGCTTCGTCAAGAAGGCACACATGTGATATATATGTCGGTTGTCAAATGTTACGTGCATGACTGTATTACTTGATAAAAGTACATAATGATCTTGATGGTATAGGTATAACTTACATGTCTGAAATGCCGGTATCATTTATCAAAAAT
The DNA here is from genome assembly GCF_023864345.2 of Schistocerca serialis cubense. Lineage (NCBI taxonomy): Eukaryota > Metazoa > Arthropoda > Insecta > Orthoptera > Acrididae > Schistocerca > Schistocerca serialis. The sequence goes on from NC_064639.1 coordinate 1,070,899,809, forward strand.
ATGTAAGCGCCTAAAATTCTCCCTCATCGGTAGATTTCATCTCTCCTTCTCCCTTTCTCCCTTCTCTCTCTCCAACACAAACATGTACACACATTCACAACACACACACACACACACACACACACACACACACACACACACACACATACATACATATGGTCATGTCAGGAACTGACATGTCCCCACTTGCTGAGCAGGCATGTTCCTGTTTGTTGCCTAACAGTTTTGTGTGTTGTAACAAGTTTTGACTTACTGATATACCGGGTGGTCAAAAAGTCAGAATAAGGTGACTTAATAAACCACGGAATAATGTAAAAAACAAAGTATTGCTAGACGCCTGATAGATCTCTTGCGAGCGTCATTTGGTGATGATCGTGTGCTCAGCCACCACTTTCGTCATGCTTGGCCTCCCAGGTCCCCAGACCTCAGTCCGTGTGATTATTGGTTTTGGGGTTACCTGAAGTCGCAAGTGTATCGTGATCGACCGACATCTCTAGGGATGCTGAAAGACAACATCCGACGCCCAAGCCTCACCATAACTCCGGACGTGCTTTACAGTGCTGTTCACAACATTATTCCTCGACTACAACTATTTTTGAGGAATGATGGTGGACATACTGAGCGTTTCCTGAAAATAACATCATCTTTACTTTGTTATGCTAATTATTGCAATTCTGATCAGATGAAGCGCCATCTGTAGGACATTTTTGTTCTAATAAAACCCCATGTCATTCTTAAACATGTGTGTCGATTTGTACCTCTCTATCTACATTATTCCGTGATTTATTCAGTTTTCAAATTTATACTGACTTTTTGTTCACCCAGTATATTAATTCTGGCAATCATATATATTTCATGTAGTGATTATTTACTGTAACTAAAGAGAACAGGGCTGCTTCTCATTCATTGTATCCAAATCTAAAAGAACAGAAAGAGGGAGGGAGCACTAAATGTATTCTGGGTCTGTCATCCCTACAAAACGATGATCCGATAGTCATTGTGCGACACACAATGATGTAATTAGTAGCACTGGCCATTATCTATCTATTCTGCAAAATAAACTCCCCACATTATTTTCTGGTCTCACGAGAGGCCTATTTGACTTTCTAACCTCTACACAAGTCTCTGTGATATACACTCCTGGAAATGGAAAAAAGAACACATTGACACCGGTGTGTCAGACCCACCATACTTGCTCCGGACACTGCGAGAGGGCTGTACAAGCAATGATCACACGCACGGCACAGCGGACACACCAGGAACCGCGGTGTTAGCCGTCGAATGGCGCTAGCTGCGCAGCATTTGTGCACCGCCGCCGCCAGTGTCAGCCAGTTTGCCGTGGCATACGGAGCTCCATCGCAGTCTTTAACACTGGTAGCATGCCGCGACAGCGTGGACGTGAACCGTATGTGCATTTGACGGACTTTGAGCGAGGGTGTATAGTGGGCATGCGGGAGGCCGGGTGGACGTACCGCCGAATTGCTCAACACGTGGGGCGTGAGGTCTCCACAGTACATCGATGTTGTCGCCAGTGGTCGGCGGAAGGTGCACGTGCCCGTCGACCTGGGACCGGACCGCAGCGACGCACGGATGCACGCCAAGACCGTAGGATCCTACGCAGTGCCGTAGGGGATCGCACCGCCACTTCCCAGCAAATTTGGGACACTGTTGCTCCTGGGGTATCGGCGAGGACCATTCGCAACCATCTACATGAAGCTGGGCTACGGTCCCGCACACCGTTAGGCCGTCTTCCGCTCACGCCCCAACATCGTGCAGCCCGCCTCCAGTGGTGTCGCGACAGGCGTGAATGGAGGGACGAATGGAGACGTGTCGTCTTCAGCGATGAGAGTCGCTTCTGCCTTGGAGCCAATGATGGTCGTATGCGTGTTTGGCGCCGTGCAGGTGAGCGCCACAATCAGGACTGCATACGACCGAGGCACACAGGGCCAACACCCGGCATCATGGTGTGGGGAGCGATCTCCTACACTGGCCGTACACCACTGGTGATCGTCGAGGGGACACTGAATAGTGTACGGTACATCCAAACCGTCATCGAACCCATCGTTCTACCATTCCTAGACCGGCAAGGGAACTTGCTGTTCCTACAGGACAATGCACGTCCGCATGTATCCCGTGCCACCCAACGTGCTCTAGCAGGTGTAAGTCAACTACCCTGGCCAGCAAGATCTCCGGATCTGTCCCCCATTGAGCATGTTTGGGACTGGATGAAGCGTCGTCTCACGCGGTCTGCACGTCCAGTACGAACGCTGGTCCAACTGAGGCGCCAGGTGGAAACGGCATGGCAAGCCGTTCCACAGGACTACATCCAGCATCTCTACGATCGTCTCCATGGGAGAATAGCAGCCTGCATTGCTGCGAAAGGTGGATATACACTGTACTAGTGCCGACATTGTGCATGCTCTGTTGCCTGTGTCTATGTGCCTGTAGTTCTGTCAGTGTGATCATGTGATGTATCTGACCCCAGGAATGTGTCAATAAAGTTTCCCCTTCCTGGGACAATGAATTCACGGTGTTCTTATTTCAATTTCCAGGAGTGTATTATGGTATACGGAACAGTGTGGACATTCGCGAATGTGAGACTGTTTCATAAATAATAACCTAAGTTTAGCTGTAACAGTATTAATATATGCTAGTATATTGTAGATAAATAGCATAGCGACGAAAATTCGTAAAGAGTCATGGGATCATAACTAATTAGTGTTCACACTATTAGTATCTGGTTCAGAGATGCATTTTCTGAACTGAACTCAAAAATAGTGGAACTTATTAAGAAAGACTGCTGGAGAATATTGGGCTATGATAAGGACAAGTCTGCTTTCACACAAAGAAAGTTAAATAATGTACCTGACAAGTTATTCAGTTTTACTTTATATTTTCAGTGTTAGTTTGATTCTGGTAGCTGATCTGCTTTCCTGAAAATGCGGCTTGAAGTTAGAAGCGTTTCATTTATGTATTTGAATGTGTTGACAGTTCATGACAAATTGATGAAAAAATATTGAGCGAACTGTCTGCAATACATATTAAATGTACCAAAGAAACTATCTGCAAGGGGTTTCTGCTGAAAGTTTATTTATGAATTGAATATTCACTGGTGTGGTAGCTAATCAGGTTTAGTTTAAAGATCCTAGATACTTTCTGAACTGCTGCTTTATGTGTTTGAGATCATAGTCGGCAGCTCTCTCCCGTATAATCCAGGTTATGTACAAGAAACGTAAACAAATACAACGAATGTAAGTTGGAAGCTGTTGAAATTAATGATGGGTGGTACTTAACTCTTGTTAGTAATAAATTATAACAGAAACTTGAGACTTATGAAGAGAGAGATTCCGGATGTGCATTAATAGAAATTGCTGTCGAAAATAATGGGTTTTATGCCGAACTATAAGGAAAACTGCCAAAAGTGGTACAATATCAACATACAGTAATAAATGTTCACTGAAAAGACAATACCTGTTTCAAGCGGTCAATTATAGCTAGTTTTTGTGCACTAAATGAGAATGTGCATCATCTCTTGGCATATTTGCCACTTGCAAGTAAATTAAACTTTGCTAACACACCGTTGCCTAATGAATCACGTGCACACATTCAAAAATCAGAACGAATATTCCTCTGGTAAAGTGTATGGTATGCAGTACTCTGATTATGAGTGGATGGTCATATAAAACGAGGAGAATGAGACAACTGATGTGATAAGGAAACAAGAAGATTCAAGAATTACTAGTTATGCCGCTATATGTCACAAAGTACCATCAAGAGAACCACTTAAGCGTATTAATAATTAAATTTATAAAATAGATACAAAACATTCCCATTACATAGGAGTGTAATTGATGCTAGTACATTCTAACATTACTCCTTTTCACCATTACACGGTAGTATGTGAGCGCGGTTTTTCCTGTTTTCAGTAGAAACTGAATTTTACCGTAAATTTACTTGATTGTTGGCAGTTGAAAGCAGTCAAAACTATCATATTTCATGGCATGAATGGGAACATAAAATCTACCAAGTTTGGCAACAAGCTTAAACTGCCCTTTGTAATTTATTTTGATATAAAATATATCCTAGAAGCAGTTGTCACTTGCAGTCGTAGTAATAACTTTGGCCCTTATTCTGATGTAGTACATTTACATACACTGTTCACAGTAGCTTATTACATGCACTGTAGTTACGATGATGAATGTTCAGACTTTAAACTGTGCAGAAGTCCCGATTGCACGAAATGGTTTACTCAACAGCTACATGTAATTACCGAGATTTGGCATGGGATTTTATTGCAAGATAGGTCCGCCCCATCAGCTGAGTGGTGAGGGCAGCCACCTGCCACGCAGCAGGCTTGTGTTCGATTCCCAGCCTACTCGGAGAGTTTCTCCAGTGGGGAACTGGGTGCTGTATTGTCCTCGTCATCATTTCAGGATCATCAACACGCAAGTCGCCCATTGTGACGTCAACTGGAAAGACGCTTCCGAATTTCCCCTCGTGAGGTCTCCCAACCATCAATGGCATATGATCATTTAACTTCATTTGAAAGTAAAGATAAGTATACCAGTTCTAAGGAAAAATGAGTGTTTCACTCAGCAGAGGTCTGCCATAATTACCGAGAATATTTTGAGGAAGGATTTGCTATACACAGAGATCATTGTTCTACCGATATGCACAGGATGCAGCACTTCCCAGCAGTAACTTGAACTGCTGGCCCCGTTTTACATTCCCAGTCGTATTTCACAAATTCAGCTTCAAGCAGTTACGAGATAATTTATGTATCACAATTGTATACATACAAACGGTGACAGGCAGTGATAAAGAAGTGAAACTTCGTCTCGGAAACTTTTCTCTGCTACATTAATTAAAACTTCCGGGCTGAATTGCCGTGGTCCATATATAAAACTTTAAAGGTTACCTCATCTGATTTATGCAGTTTGTATTACATCTGCTACAGTGGTACATCCGCTTTACCATTATTAGAGCAAGCAATGATTAAAATTGGAGACAGTGAAGAGAGATAATATTTCCACTAAGAGATATTTAACTGAAGTAGAAAAAATGGCAAAGAGTATGATTATTTCGTATGCAGAACTTGTACCAACAGTATCTGATCTACACTTGTTTTGTCTTCTCATGCATCTAACTCAACGGTGGACCTCACGATGGGGAGAATCTAAGTGAAATTGAAGACACGAAGTCAAATTCCAAATATCACTGAAGACACTGGTCAACGTGTAGTATGATAAAACTGAGGTATTACAATGAACCATTGTTTCTTTCGTAAGGTATTTACATCACTCTGACACTGACTTATTCAATGATATTGACGACATTTAAGGAGAGAAATTCCATTTTTCTTACATTTGGTAATTTAAATAAAACTAATTTTTCACATAAACACAAATAAAATTAACTGATTTTTATATTTTAATTGATCTCGTAGTAGACAAATAATTATAATGAAACTAATTTAATTCTTTTCTGGTGAATGTAACAAACGTTTCAAAAGATTTTCATCTTGTTCTACATATGTTCGTGCCCCACCTTCCTACACATCTGAGCATTTGACAAATAGCAGCAAGTTTCCCGAGTTCTTCCATTTCACATTTTGCTGTTCGAGAGTGATTATCTGGTTTTCTCTGATTCGTCCCCGGAAAAACGTTATGAAGGCTAGTGAAGTTTAAACTTCTCCTTCCAGCACATGAATCATGCAAACGTTTATGTACAAAATATATCGAAACAAAGCCAAACTCAGTCAAACACAGAGTGGCAAAAAAAGATAAATGTTTCCTCTTTTGACGTTTTCTAAAGAAATTGTTTAGAGTTGAGACATTTTTTCAAAATAAAAATGTAATAGTATGCATGTGGTAAACATAGCCAGAGCACAGAATACGTGCTCTTCTCTATATTTTTGAAAATAATTGTTGAAATATGTGTATTATCCCTCAGTATTTCTATTTCATGCTAGACGGATTCATACATATGTTTTTGCTATGAGGTTCCTTCCAGTAATCTTGTAGAAACGGGGAAATGAATCCCACAGCAATTCACGTGAATATGTTCCAGCTCTGAATCATATTTGTTTACATTGTATTTCCATTTTAATATATGACACTGACATCATTTCCTCCACTTCACACCTGAATGTAGAAAATGGTAGTCTCATTAAACTGTCCGCCCTTAGTGGTTTGATTTGGCGCTATACACCCTAAATTTTATTTATATATATATATATATATATATATATATATATATATATATATATATATATAATTTTATCCATATTTCGCAGCTGTATTCAATATACTGGAGGTACGAATCAAAAAATGCTTTCAGTCACAACTTTTCGTATTTTATTAAGTACACGATACATTTTGGATCTTGCGGTCCATCATGAGGTGTAATTCGTCTTAATACATGCTTTATTTTTTCTCTTGAATGAGGTGAAATGCATATTCCTGTAACGAAAATGTTTGATGTTAGGTTAAAAATTTCGTAAGTCAAAGCTGTATTCCTCTTTGTTCATTAATGCTAGGGAATTGCTATTGTCAGCATGCAGAATTATGGCACTGTTTTTATTGAGGTTAATGTTTATGCTGTTTAGTAGCTTTCTTTCCTGATGAAATGCTTTGGGGTTTTATTATAGTTACTGATGCTTTCCTGAATAATTGTATTTCTCTTGTATGTATGAGTATACTGCTTTCAGTGCCAGGCTGGGAAAATTCCATTTAATTTTATTCATATACTCATACAGGAATTACAAAATAAAACTGATAAAAGCCACCTTTTCCAGATAACAAATAAAACATTTGCATTCTCAATTAATAATAAGTTAGGAAACTTACCCGTCCGTAATATAAAATCAAACACGCCAACATATAACAAAGGCGGAGTGTACAAAGTATCATGCTCCAGATGCCCTGCCTACTATCTCGGGAAAGCCGGCAGAAACTTCAAAACCCGTTTTCAAGAACACATAAATGCTTTCACGCTCAACCACTTCGAAAAATCAGCCATTGTACAACATATGTTGGAAGCGAAACATGTCATCCACAATCTAGAAAACAATTTGGTGGTATTACATAATGAAGACAGTGGTAAGATCCTAAATGTGTTGGAGCAACTAGAGATATACCTCCACAAAACCAAAAATACAGTATTTGTGTTAAATGAAAAAACACATTTCGGAAGCCACAGCTACTTCAGTAATTTTAAAGACCTATTCTAAAGTTATTTCCTCCATATATTTCCTGCATATAACAATTATTTAAAAATTATATCTTTAACACTACGAATAGATTCATCTTTGACAATACCGTGTACAGAAACATCTGCGAAGTGTTTACAAATATGTGTAAGCGAATGTTCCTCTTGTACGAAGTGATATGTACGAAAACGATGGAGAAAAGAATGTATGCTGGTGCTGAAACGCTAAAAACGCTCTCCTTCGATTATTTGGCAAGTTTACACTGTTCATCTTTTCCACTATTGCGCACATATTTTCCGCGTTTGACTTACGAAATTCATAACCTAATATAAAAAATTTTCGTGACAGGAATATGCATATCACATCATTCAAGAGAGAAAAAAAAGCATGAATTAAGACGAATTACACCTGATGATGAACCCGCAAGGTCCGAACTGTATCGTGTACTTAATAAAATACGAAAAGTTGTGACTGATGGCTTTTTTTAATTCATACCTCCTATATATTTGTTCTGTTCAGCTCTCGATTAAAACATTATTTTCTGTTTCTTCTGTGTTTCACTCGTACACGACGATCTCAATTGCAGACAGTCTTTTCACAACCCAAATTTTGATCGCGAGGAACAGAGTTATTCTTCACTTGTACTAAATTATTTTCGGGTTACACCGAATCACACTGAGATATTTTTTCAGTCAACATTAAGGATAATGAATTGAGTTCATTGTCTTTTGGGCTGAATACCATAGCATTGTCTAGCTCTTCATTCGTGTCTATTTATCACGAAAGTTTCATAAAAACCGAAGAACGTTGAGATGATTACTCTCGTCATCTATCAATGGTGCCCACTGCAGTAAAAATTAGGTAACTCGGGACGCTATACATTTGTAGCTCCCTACAACCATCGAGAGGGAGGAGGAGTAATTCAATGGCTAGGGAAACAATGACAAGTAGCGTTTCAGCTGAAATTATCGCCAAGTTAATATAAGAACCATGGAAAATGCGGTATACGGAACTATGTGCTCTTGGATCCGGCTTTATTTTATATAGCATAATTCAAATGAGAGGCACATTTCAGTATCAGTTCTAAATAATGGTTTTTGCTCTTCACAGATGTACGAGATTCGCGAACGTATTACGATAGCTGCCGCAGTGGCAACGTACATTTGCCGTGTGGTGGTCATGCAGATAAAAGTTGTAAAAATACGTTCTCAATATTCGTGAACTCCCGCAAAGAGATATAAAAACACGCGAAAGTTCAGCGGTAGAGCCAGCAAAGACTTTTGTTCTCTGTAGTGTACTCTACATTTGAACGTAAAAATGTGGTTAACTCGGAGCTATTACTGAAATTCTGGAACAAAGAAAATACACACAGCGGTGTTCTCATTAAACAGAGTGACGCGCAAGCTGTCAGACGAAATTTGCCAGCTTCATATTAGCTCTGTTTATTTTAAGCGAGTGAGAATTTTCTCGCAGTTCTCTCACTTAAATTTTTCTTGCTACAGTGTCTCTTCCCTCTCAAACCACCAGCATTTCTTTGCTCTTCTGTTGTAGCCTGGACGATTCTCCAGACTGAGACCTTTATTGCAGATATACACTCCGTTGCATGAAAAATGTCGTCTTTCCGATAACAGGGAGGAACCTGTTATCCCTGATAGAATTGTGCACAGATGACTCCATTGCAGCAGTACAGCAAAGCAAGTACGACAGCGCTCGTATCTATTATACAGATTTACTACCCAGTAAGTAAAATCGTGTGAGATGGTGCAATAGTGTCGAAGGGAGGAGTATGTCGCAGTCACAGTTTTCTAAGTGAACTTTACGTTTTTCGTTGTTTCTCCAAGTCATCTGAGGCAAATGACGTAAAGGTTCCTTTAATAAAGCCACGATTCACTTCTTCCATCATTATTTCGTTTTTAATGAGCGAAGTATTGAGAAGTCATTAAAGTTTAACATTTCTTCTTTCAGACTATCGATATGTATCGGTGCTAAAGAGTTGTCGAAAGGAATGCAGGGTTGTGTATTTATTTGCAAAGCATAAGAAATAACAGAGGTGTTATACGTCTCTATCTAACTGAGAGCGTTCAAAGGCTTGCAAGAACGTCGATGGAAGAATCATGCTACTCACCAGAAGCAACTTCAGAACAGATCTTCAAAATTAAAAAGTTTTTCACAGTTCTCTAGTACAGTTACTCAGTGTGTATCCTTGATACAACAACTTACAGTATTGTTATGACATTGCGAGGTATAATAAAAACACACGACCAAAGTTTCTGAAAATATTCATCACACTTGGAGAAAGAAACTACTATACGGCATGATTGTCAACACACTATTTTCCATATTGCAAATGACTGTCTGTAGCGCTTTATAGTTAATTAACCACACTCTTTCATGCACAACACGTTCAAAATGCTCTCTCTTAGCATTAACGCATTTCCAATATATCCCTGAGGAACTGCGTATAGTTTCGTAGGTCCCCACAAACTGCTGAACTGGTCACTATCTTGTCAAATTTAGACATATTTAGAATCATGGCTCTAATACTATTATATTACTTATAATTAAAACCTAGTTAAATTTAAATTTTTTTTGTAAAAATTTATTCACTAGATTTTTTGTCTTCTTAACTCTCGTAATCACGTTACCTTCAGAAGTCTATATTAATTCGGTCATCGTCTTCATGTGGAGTTTTACTGAATCTTCGTAGTGTAGAGTGAAACCTTTAGTTTTGGTTCGATAGACACAGTTTTTTGGTCCAGTGCTTATCTATTCAGTGCCGAAATCGTCTTTGCCATTTTCATCTGTCCATTCGCCAAGCATGAAACCTCTTTGCACTATGTTTGTACCATCGTCAATGTAAACAATGGAGTTTGTGTCGTAGTATACAACTTTATCGCCTAATATATCGAGCTTATCATACAACCTCATTCTAGCGTTGGCGGTGATGACAGCGGCCACAAATATGTTAGTACTTGTACTATCTTCAACATAGAAATCAAAGTATCGATATGTCACCATAATTATTTCCTCGTTCATCGGTATGACATTAGTTATCTGTATTTTTTCGTTGAGTAGTAGCTCATGCCATCGTTTAACGTTGTCTATAACTTATGTTTGTGACAAGTTCGGCCTGTGACAGAACTTTGTCTAAAGAAAATTTAGGCAAATTTTGGCAACAGATCGTTTGCCTGCATTCGCTTCAATATTGCTAATGTCGAGCTCGATATTTTGCTTTTCCTTGATAACTCGACCGCATTCTTCTTCCCAACGACTAGATTCCACTTCGATCTACATGAAGGTTTTAACGTAGTCAATGAACAACTCATTACTAACTCGATCAAAATGCCATACCTCGTAGATTTCCTGTATTTTATAATCTTTTTCAATAGTCTTGTTGAGCTCTATCGTTGTCCCAGTTCCTCTAAATGCTCACTCATCATCACTATGGTTGCAACTTCTATGAGGCTTTTCTTCTACTCATTTCGCACATAGAGCGAACAAAAGCATTTCCTGCTTAACTGAAGGCCCAGGATGAAACAAGCCTCGAGGCGCAAGCACTTTGTGTTTAACAAAACAAAACCATTCTTCGTCGTATTTTTCTGGTCCCAGTATCTGTACGGGATGACCAACAGGATAATCGTCGCAAAACATCACTGTTGGATGTAGACTTCAGATATCTATGTATCGCAACTTCTTGCCTGAAACCTTCAATTTAGCAGCGTTTGTACATCCACAGAAAAATGCGTCTCTGGGATTCAGAGGTTCTGCGATATTTATGGCTTTATTTACTTTCACTTTGTAAGCTTTAGAATTTTTCCACTTACAACTCCACAAAGTTATATAACCAGCATTCCTCAACGATTGTGTTCGCTCTGCCGCCATTGAAAAGAGATAATCCGTCGATTCATTATTCACATTGCTGGTAGTAACTGGCAAATAACATTTGGGACAACCGTGCCAAAAGAAGCCGTGATACTGATACACCGTTTTCGTGCTTGCGCCGTAGCCGTCAACTTTTGGACCACATATTGTGGCTTCTCAGTCATTCAATGCATGTTTTACATTAGGGAATGAGTTTAACAACGCAGTTGACTCTTTGCTGACTCTTTCCTTATTTTGATCTTTGACTACAGCAATTTTCACCTGTAAACAACCATACATAAATTAGCGACTGTTATATTCTGAAATGGATCAATATTTGTTATTTCCAGGAAATGTCGCCTAAATTCAATATATCCACGGAGAAATATGTCGACATCAGATGGGCAACATTCAGCTAGTTCCTTCTGGATGTCAAACACGTAGTTTTCCTATAACTTCTGAGCGTGCCTTTCTAAAAACCCTTTTCGAGCTTCAGGTTTCATAGTATCAACACCATAATGCTTGGTCGGTGGAATTTGCCCTACGTAATTTTCATTTTCGCACTTATTGAAGAAGTGCGGAAAGTAGCTTTCTTCAAGCCGAATGTCTTTGGAAACGACGCGAGGCCGCCTTGGATAAAGTTTATGCTGTCAGTTATTCTGAGGTTTAGGGTAGGTATTTTCAGCTCCATGAGCTGAAAAATGGTTTTGATATTAAGTCCGATATTGACACAATACTGCAAAATGAAGTACCCATCATAAGCCTTCGTATAGTGCGATATAGACTTATACCCCCTGTCACTGCGTGATATCAATCATTTCTAAAATTCTTTGTTATTTCTATACTCGTATCTGTTTCCTCTGAAGTCTTATACAGCGACAAAGCTTGGCGTATGTACTCCTGTATCTTGGTCTGCTTCGAAATGGAAATAGTAGTACCTTTCCGTGTAACTGCATTTTTTTTAATCGTTTAGTGCCTCTTTCGTGACAAGTAGAATTATCTTCGCAATAACCACCGTGACTTTTTCTCCTCTGCATGTAGCATTCGTGTTCCCTTATTTTTACTTTTTCATTACAGTTTCGGAATTCATAAAAACCACAGTTGTGTCCGCTTATGCTTCTACTGCTGGTGAATGTAGGTGCTTTTAGAAAGTACTTTATCACTGCCACACCGACTATATATACACAAGTTTCAAACGCCTTGAACAAGCTCTCTGGTTTGCCTCAGGCTAGGGACCTGGGCTGGGCAACCAAAGCATTGAGGAACATCTTCATCATCAAGCCGCTGGTGTTTTTGTGTTCTGTCCCCTCAAATAAAGACGACGGGTGAAAGATGCAAGAAGAGCAGCTTCCGTCTCATCGCGGATCATCGGATCTGGCAATGGATTTGGACTTCGATAGAAAAGAAACCCCGGAGGGTAAAAAGATGAGAGATAGCATGGAAGAAGAAAAATCCCTCCGTGGATATCCTTCTAGTGGCGCCGTAGGTTTTCACTTTTTTGCAACCACAATTGTAATGGATCTCGATCCATCAAAATTTACACCGACAACTTAGCCTTATGGAAATATTTGATATCATTAATTAATTCGTCTTGCATGTAATCGTCCTTGATATTGAAATAGTTCATATGGTAGTCAATACTCAAGTTTTCCTTCATTCTTTGGTACAAATTTATCGAATTTGGCTCGTACTCCAGCCTCAGCATGTCCGTCCATGATTCCGTACAAATGTTTTTTTTTTCAGAATTCTTCTCTGCACTCTGATGACATAGTAAGTGTAGTTGCAATTATCGTCAAATAATGTCAAGTGTACAAACATGTGTCTCAAATTTTTATTGACTTCTTGAGGAACACCATTAGGTAACAATTCAAGTAAAGTTCAGTTTCAATTTTGAATGTGCTCCTCGAGAATTGTGTTTAAATTTTTGAAATGAGTTATTTGGCCTTGATACATCGCTTTAATTCTGTACTCAACGTGTTTTCTTATGGATGGCAAGATTTCATTTGCGTGACACATTTTTGAAACTGCTTAACCACTTCTTTCTTCGATGACAAAATCTGTGACTAAAGTCTTGCTTCGTTGATAAATATTGATGATTTCTCCTTGCCCTTTAACCCCGTCTGGCAGACGGGGTTAAATTTTTCTGATATCTTAGTATCATCTGCGTGTACATTCATTCCAATTGCTCGATCGCTACCTTTATTTTCCAAAACTTGAGCGACGTCTTTTGCCTTGAACCACTGATTATTCTCTTCATCTAACACCACGAGCACTTGCTTATCATTGTTCTCATGTTTGTTGTTGATACTATCGATAACTGCTTCAATTTTATATATACAAATAATTTTTTATTTCATTACACAATTACATTTTCTAACAGCTTCAACAAAGTTATACTTACATCCCTGAATAAGTTGAACTGCGAAAAAAATGATAAGAATGTTTTTATTTAAATAAAATGAACAGAATAATAATTGTCCTTTCAATCTTTTTACCCTTATTAGTATCTGGTCTTGATGAATCAGCAATAAAGTACTTGCACAACTTCGGCTATTTCGATGCCCAAGAAGAGGAAGATCAGCTTTCTAAATTGAGCGACGAAGTGTTCAGAGAGGCGCTTGCGTTAGTCCAGCAGAAATATAATCTAGTAGCTAATCGCGAGCTGACTGACGAAACTATGCAATTAATGGAGAAACCAAGATGCGGCGTGGAAGATTACGTTTTGAGCTTTACTACACACATCTAGAAGTGGAATAAGAAGAATATAAAATTGCCTTACTATCTTGTGACTAGAAAAATGTTGCAGGCAGCTGAAGCAGCTTTTAAAATGTGGCAAGATCACACAGATCTTACTTTTAAGACTAGCAACCAAAATCCTGATATTGTCATTTCAAACAAGAGAGGAGCTCAGAGAAGGCAAAATTTAGTGTAGCAATTCTGTCAACGCAGTTTTGACGGGACGGGTATTGTACTGGGTCATGCAGATTACCCTAATTTATATAATAACCCTATTCAAATTCACGTTCATCAGGATGAATACTGGTACATAGAAACGAACAATAATACACCTTATTTGCTCGCTCGCTGTCTTAGTTCACGAAATTGGCCACACGCAAGGTTTAACGCATTCAGACATTGCTGAGTCAGTGCTGCACGCGTTCTACAACAGCACTATCATGCAGCTATCTGAAGACGACATACGCAGTGTTCAAAGTTTATACGGCAAACGTGCTGCTGCCGCTTCTGAGCCTACTCAGCCGCTGACGCCAGCAGTGCCTGAAAAAAGATCCTGAATTATGCAAAATCAAGCAGTTTGAAAGGTCTGACACTGTAGAAGAATTCCTGTACGTTTTCCAAAGGAGATGTGTTTGGATGGACGCTCTTAATAATAATGACGAACACTCTACTACTAAACCTCTGCTAATCAGAGACGAGTTAAGATTTCTACCGCGGAATTTCAAAAATATATCTGCTGCTTATCAGAGGCCATCAGGTCAAGTCGTGCTGTTTGCTAATAACATGATACACATGATTCAAGTGCCAAGTTTATCGCTAGAAGCTGGCTATCTTAAAAAAGAGTCTGATATAGGCCTGCTGCAAAACTCTGTCATCCACGAAGCGTTAAACACTTATTCAGGCAGAAAGTTTATTTTTTATGATGAGGTATACTTCGCAGAAAAAGATGAATGCTGATTAAGGGAAAGGCATGTGGCATTATCAGTAAAAGTTTTCCTGACGTACCGTCAGCGTTAGACTCTTTATTTAGATACATAAACGCCATGTTCTACTTCTTCAAGGACGGCATATTCTACGAATACAATAAATTCTCGAACGTTCTAGTGAGAGCATACTGTTGCCCCTGTAACTACTTGAAAGGCTGCTGCCCCTCTTCAGGAATCACATGTTTGACTGGCCTCTCAACAGATAACCCTCCGTTGAGGTTGCACCTACGGTACGGCTATCTGTATCGCTGAGGCACGCAAGCCTCCCCACCAAAGTCCATGGTTCACAATAAATTTAAAAATCTGCAAGTCACTATAACGGATGGAATCGACCCTGTCATAGATTTTGATGGTGCGAATGTAACTGTACTCCTGGAAATGCTATTATAAAGAAGAACAAGATAGAAAGTCATCAGTGACAGTCTATTCCAGTAAACGATAACACTAAAAATAATTTGAGCGTGCAAAACAAAGATGTAGAAATAGACGTCAAAGTTGGTGATGTTTAGTTTGATAATAATGCTTACTGGCACATGACATTTAATGTGACACAGGCAGATGGCTCAGATTACACTGCCTATGAAGGCTAATCGAATGTGAAACTAGGTGAAAAATATCCAAGTCAACTATGGAGTACAGTAATTGGCAAGAAAAGGGAAAGATTATCTAAAGGATAGAACATCCAGGCGTTTCTTCAATAGTTTTGTATCACCTAACGTCTTCTCTGGACGATGACACAAGATTTTAGGAAAATTTCATTAACAACGAGAAATTACAGAGAAAAGAAAAAAAAGTACTTTAACCAATGAAAATGCTGGGGGCCTTTTTTAAAAACTATAGAGAAATCATCTGGGAAGGAGATTTAACGACATAGTTTGTAGGATGTCCAAATGCTGCTGACGCGTTGTATAGATGGTTTTCAAAGAAGGATGATGGCACTCACATTCCAGATTCTCGACCATGCCATGGTAAAGTGACAACTACGAATATGGAATTTCGAGTGCCTATTGTAAAGTACGAACCAAACTATGAAATGTAACTGAGAGAAAACATGCTTAAGCGGCCTAAAATACCAGTTTCATTTTTTTGACCTTCAAACGCAGGAAATAATTGGAAACAGCGGTAAAAGAAATTTTGAACTGGATGTAACAAATTAATATAATTCTATGGAGTTTGATGTGACGTATTTTGTGTTTGTGGTATTTCGTACCAAAAGGAAGGGAAATCAATATGCAGACTCGTCGTTGTATGATCATGGTAAGCTGCAAATTATTTATCTCAAGAACGGCCGAAACGAGATATTTCCCGAGGAACTGTGGAACATTAATCCTTCAGCCACTTGTTTGAATGCATACAGTGCGTTCACAGATTTCAAGAGAATAACTGAATCGAATAATGGCCCTAAAATTAGCGCATATGCTTTCGTTAGTTTACATCCAATTTACGTTATCAATATGAACAGGTGCAAGAACGTTGTCACTGCTCAAAAGACAGCCATGAAACTGTCAGCGACTTTTAATGAACCTATTCCTGATGGCACTTTGAGGTACATCATTACGTACGACAAGAGGAATTTGACTTAATGTCTTAAGCATGGAATAATTCCTGAGAACATTTAAGCATATGATGTTTTTAATGGATCTTGATCCATTAAAAATGGTCACTCAGTATTTCTCTTCATTACTGTTACGCACATTGAACAATTGGTTTGCATTGCTAGGCAGTTGTCAATGCATTCTTTATGAAAAATAAGTTTACATTTAGTTAACACAAATTGGCCATTCCCGTTTGTTAAGTATATAGAACATTCATTTCCAGGTTGTTCAGTCAGCATTAAATATGGGCATAACATCTTTTGTTTGAGCGATTCAGATAGAAATTTAAATTTTAAAATTAATTCCCAGTTTTCTTCATGCTGAAATTCCATTATAAAAGCTTCTTACATCGTTTGACAAAGCGAGATACCCTTCCAGAATAATGTATCTTGGATATCTCGCATCAAATCTTTAGACATATTTTGATGGAATAACATAACTCCTCAGCCTTATCTATCTGCGAATTCTCGCGTGAAACTTTCAGACAGTTTTTGATGTGATGATGTAAGATACCAGGTTAAATTGTCTTTAAACTCTCTCATGAAATCATCAGACAGTTTCTGCTTCCATGCTACTGTATACCGGTCTAATCTGTCTTTGAATTCTGTTATGAAATCTTCAGACATTTCTCAATCATATGATGTTTTATCCCAGTCTAATCTATCTGAATTCTCTAATAAAACCTGCAGACATTTTTGATGACACAAGATTCGAGGGAAATTTCATTAACAATGGGAAGTTGCAAAGAAAAGAATATGAAGTACTTTGCACTTTGCACGCGTTTAATTTATCTGGAAACTCTCTCATAAAATCTTCAGACTTATTTTGGTTACATGATATTTCAGTCCAGTCTCATTTGCTTGAAAGTCTCTCATGAAATCTTCAGATAGTTTTTCCCATAGTGATATATGTATATATAGATATATCCATTTGGGAAGTCTGAAGGGATTTTCTTTTTTGATAAAATCAGCAATTATTGCAGCGTTTGATTCATTTGTTGAATACAATTCTTATATTTCTTCAAATTTTAAAAATTTACACATTTGTTTAATCATCCGAATAAGTTGTTGTTGTTTAGTCAGTGGTTGAATTGGTTCTTCTTGTTGTTGTTGTTTTTCATTCACTTGAGCATTATTAATTAGGTCAATAAGTTGCTGTTTTCCCAACTTTGAATAGCCTTTTAAGCCCATTCTTTTCGCTTCATCTTTTAGTTCTTGCATAGTATTTTTATTCTATTTTCTTTCGTAGCCATTTTATAACCAACATAAAATATTTCGACCATGAAATTCAGTTTTCATATAAGACAGCTCGCCAGTTGCTACTGACCGACTGGAAGCATAAAAAAAGCGGCTTGCCAGAAAATGCTCCCAAAAAGCTAGCACTTGAAAAGCGGCTGCCAGAAAAAGCGGCTGCAGAGAAAGTGGCTGCCAAAAAAAGGGTCCCCCGTAAAGTGGCCACAAAAAAGCGTCTGCCATAAAGTCGCCAACATTTTACGTAAAAGTTACCGCTTAGACGACCGACTTAAAGTCGCCAAGATTTCACAACAAAATCCTCGCCATCTTTAGGGCAAAAATATGCGGGGTGGTCCTCGACCACCGCCTATACTTAAAATTTCCGTAATTTTGCAAAAAAAGTCCCCGCCAAAAAGTGCTTGCCATCTTTTCCTCAAAAAGATGCGGGTTTGTCCTCCACCGTCACCCTTACTTAAAGTCGCCAACATTTCGCCAAAAAGTACTCGCACTAAAAGATACTGCCATCTTTTGCGCAAAAAAGATGCGAGTTCAAGTAGTGGCAGCTTTTGCCGTAAAGTCAACAAGATTTCATAAAAAAGTTAACGCAAAAAGTGGCTGCCATCTTTTGTCCGGAAAGATACGAGTTCACAGAGGCAGCCACTTTTGCGCAAAATGTTTTAAAATTGAAAGTGAAATATATATGGAAAAATTTTTACTTTGTTTTTACTTGGATCGCCGCATACCGACCCCTGTACTACTTTATTTCCTCGATTTCCTAATGGGACTTTGTTTTGCACTAGCTACTAGCTTTGGGGACTAAGATAATTATCTTTTTTTCATTTCAAATTAGGTAAACTTACCAAGGATTGTAGAATTGCGAAAAAATTAAGTAGCGGACTATCTGTAACGTTATACTGCAAAAAAAGTGGCAGCCATTTTTTGTCCGAAACGATGCGGTTTCAAAGTGGCGGCCACTTTTACGCAAAATGTTTTTAAATTTAAAGTGAAAATATATGGAAAATTTTTCACTTGGTTTTCACTTGAATTGTCCCATACTATACTACTATCTTTCGTTGTTTTTCTGATGGGGCCTCGTTTCGCACTAGCTACCAGCTCTGGAGACTAGGAAAAATAATTTTTTTTATTTAAAAACAGGTCAACCTACCATGGATTGTGGATGGGCGACAACAATTACGTAACCAACAACCTAAAATGTTAACGAAGAAAATGTGTGATATATTTTACAGTTACGCTCATCGTAAACCCTCCAGTGCGTGGGATACTGTAGACGACTATAACCTTATTTAACAATATGGATTTAACAACAGAGTTCGCTGAAATTTTTATCAAAAAGGAGATATGTGATTACCTAACATCAGATCATGACTTCTGCGTGCAAGAAGACTGCCAAGCAAATAGAAATGTAATTGTAAGCAACGATAATACTTGAATATTGAGTTTAAATAAATGAGCTCTAATTGTGGAACAACGTCATTAACAAATCAGAACCCCAGGAGTGAACACTGACATCAGCAAACATATCAATGAATTTAAAGTGTCACTGGTATGTATTTACAATAAACGTTTATGTCTTCCTTGCATAAAGGTCGTACTGCCACCAGACTGGGAGCTACGGATTGACAGCTACAGTACTGATAGTGGATATGACCCCCTGGAAGATTTTCTTCAGTGTATTAAATGCGAACTTCCACAGTGTGACAGCACTAGTGGGTATTACCAGTGGAAGGTCACAAACGATTTGTTCTGCAAAATAAAGTTAGTAGTCTAGCATGGGGTCCCTGTAAGGTTTGGCCGTGTGGAAAGAGTTGAAAGTGTATAGCTGAAAGCACTGCAACCCTAATTTCTTACCTATATGAACATATGTTAAATAATATTGATTAATTGACTACTCAGCATATAGTTCGTTATATGCTGAGTACAGATTCCAATTTGTGACAGCAAAACTCGCTTCTCATCAAGTGTTACTTCAGTAGAGCCAATAAGTGAGCCACGTGTGTTGTGTGCTGCTATAGAACATATACGTACCAGTTTTGACAAATAATACAGACAAAATTTGTTTCATATATAACTGTTTCAATTTTGTATGAAACTAGAACAATTGTTTGTAACATGTAAGCCAGCAAAGGTGGCCGAGCGGTTCTAGGCTCTACAGTCTGGAACCGTGCGACCTCTACGGTCGCAGGTTCGATCCTGCCTCGGGCATGGATGTGTGTGATGTCTTTAGATTAGTTAGGTTTAAGTAGTTCTAGAGGACTGATGACCTTAGGAGTTAAGTCCCATAGTGCTCAGAGCCGTTTTTTTGAGCCATAACATGTAAGCTTTCACGGCCGGCGTCTTCATTAATTAAAACTTCTGGGCTGAATTGCCGGGGTCCATACATAATACTTCTCCTTCCTGACGTCACGTTGCCTACTGCGGGCAACATCTTCTAGGGTGAGTCGGCGACTGGCTGCTAGGCGCTGGAGGTCCCGCTTATATAGAGCGCTTAGATGGCGCCATCACTCATCACGTGCTTTCGACTTTAAAACTACCGCTGGCTAGTGCCATCTCTCTCGATTACAGGTAATCGATTGTCACTTCGTTGGTACAAAGTCGACGGCCATATCTTGTCTAGTTTTAATCCTCCTTCTTTTCTATTAAAATTATTTCCGTGCTTGTAGGTCTCTATAGCTTGTCTGTACATGTGAGTATAATAATGTGAGGTCCTAGCTGTCACGTTAGTCTCATTAAATTTTATTTCGTGATCACCGCCTTCGAAAATGTGTTCCGCTACAGCTGATTTGTCAATTCGTCCCAATCTACAGTCCCTTTTGTGTTCGTTAGGCGGTTATTACCACTCGTTTTAGTTGTTTCAATATAAACAATGCCACAGCTACACGGAATTTTATACACACCTGCGGTAGCTAAGGGGTGTCGAGCGTCTATCACCGATCTTAAACTTTCATTAATTTTCTTGGTAGGTCGAAAGATGGTCTCCACTTGAAACTTGGCCAAAACTCTCCCAATACGGGCCGTGATGTTATGAATAAATGGAAGAAAAGCTTTTCCAGTCGTCGGGTGTTGTTGTCGTGTATTTTAGGACACTTTTCTTCTAGGGTGTAGTGCTCGATCTATATCGTTGTCAGTGTACCCATTTCTCTTGAAAGCCGTTTGGAAATGGCTTAATTCATCTTGCAAATAAATTAGCTCAAAGATGTTATTAGCCCTGTCCACTAAAGTTTTTATGACTCCTCTCTTCTGCCTAGGATGATGATTCGAATCCTAATGTAGGTAACGATGAGTGTGCGTGTCTTTCCTATATAGCTTGTGCTCTATAGTCCCATCTGCCCGTTTAAGAACCAATACATCCAAAAAATTTAGTTGGCCATTACTCTCTTTCTCCATGGTGAATTGTATCTTTGGATTGAAACTGTTTATGTGCACCAAAATATCACGCAGTTCCTCTTCAGCATGATTCCATATCACAAAGGAGTCATCCACATATCTATACCATTTCCAAGCGCTTTTTTGGCCGACTGCAGCACTTGTTGTTCAAAAGATTCCATAAGTAGATTAGCAATAGCAGGGCTCAGAGGGCTACCCTTGGCCACCCCATCAATCTGTTCATAAAACTCGCTTTTATATTGAAAATAAGTCGAGGATAGACAATGTCGAAACAAAGCTATTATACCAGTTGGAAACATATCAGTTATGTAAGAAAGAGCTTCGTCAACAGGGCCCATGGTGAACATGGATACTACATCGAAACTGACAAGGATGTCACTTGGACTAACTGTGATCTCCCGCAGTTTTTCGACAAAATGCATGGAATTTTCAATATGAGTGTCAGCTTTACATCTACATCTACATCTACATCTATACTCCGCGAGCCACCTTACGGTGTGTGGCGGAGGGTACTTATTGTACCACTATCTGATCCCCCCTTCCCTGTTCCATTCACGAATTGTGCGTGGAAAGAACGACTGCTTGTAAGTCTCCGTATTTGCTCTAATTTCTCGGATCTTTTCGTTGTGATCATTACGCGAGATATATGTGGGCGGTAGTAATATGTTGCCCATCTCTTCCCGGAATGTGCTCTCTCGTAATTTCGATAATAAACCTCTCCGTATTGCGTAACGCCTTTCTTGAAGTGTCCGCCACTGGAGCTTGTTCAGCATCTCCGTAACGCTCTCGCGCTGACTAAATGTCCCCATGACGAATCGCGCTGCTTTTCGCTGGATCATGTCTATCTCTTCTATTAATCCAACCTGGTAAGGGTCCCATACTGATGAGCAATACTCAAGAATCGGACGAACAAGCGTTTTGTAAGCTACTTCTTTCGTCGATGAGTCACATTTTCTTAGAATTCTTCCTATGAATCTCAACCTGGCGCCTGCTTTTCCCACTATTTGTTTTATGTGATCATTCCACTTCAGATCGCTCCGGATAGTAACTCCTAAGTATTTTACGGTCGTTACCGCTTCCAATGATTTACCACCTATGGCATAATCGTACTGGAATGGATTTCTGCCCCTATGTATGCGCATTATATTACATTTATCTACGTTTAGGGAAAGCTGCCAGCTGTCGCACCATGCATTAATCCTCTGCAGGTCCTCCTGGAGTACGTACGAGTCTTCTGATGTTGCTACTTTCTTGTAGACAACCGTGTCATCTGCAAATAGCCTCACGGAGCTACCGATGTTGTCAACTAAGTCATTTATGTATATTGTAAACAATAAAGGTCCTATCACGCTTCCCTGCGGTACTCCCGAAATTACCTCTACATCTGCAGATTTTGAACCGTTAAGAATGACATGTTGTGTTCTTTCTTCTAGGAAATCCTGAATCCAATCACAAACCTGGTCCGATATTCCGTAAGCTCGTATTTTTTTCACTAAACGTAAGTGCGGAACCGTATCAAATGCCTTCCTGAAGTCCAGGAATACGGCATCAATCTGCTCGCCAGTGTCTACGGCACTGTGAATTTCTTGGGCAAATAGGGCGAGCTGAGTTTCACATGATCTCTGTTTGCGGAATCCATGTTGGTTATGATGAAGGAGATTTGTATTATCTAAGAACGTCATAATACGAGAACACAAAACATGTTCCATTATTCTACAACAGATTGACCTATATACGGTTGCAAGAAAGAAGCAAGACATCTAGTCAGCTCTGGAGTAGGAGCCCCAATGGCACTTTCTATCGGTCTCAATGGGACATTGGGCTTGTGTATCGTAGGTAACCCATACAGTCTAGGAGGGTAAGGTTCCGTTTTGCAAAGGTATTTTTTAGGAACGGAAGAGCTTTTTATTGATCGCTGGGTAGCACTTAACAGTTTCGTTGTGGGATTCTTTTTCAGTTTTTTATAGGTGTGTGGATCCATTTATTCATAACATCCCGGACGTGGTGGGAAATTTTTTGCCAAGTTTCAAGTGGAGACAATCTTTCGACCTACCAAGAAAATTAGTGAAAGTTCAAGATCGGTGAAAGACGCACGACACCCCTTAGCTACCCCAGGTTTGTATAAAATTCCGTGTAGCTGTGGCATGGTTTATACTGAAACAACCAAAAGGAGTGTTAATACCCGCCTAACGGAACACAAAAGGAACTGTAGATGGGGACGAATTGACAAATGACCTGTAGCGGAACACGTTTTCAAAGACGGTGATCACGAAATAAAATTTAGTGAGACAATCGTGATAGCTAGGACCTCACTTTATTATACCCGCATGTATAGAGAAGCTATAGAGATCTATAAGCACGAAAATAATTTTAATATAAAAGAAGAAGGATTAAAACTGGACAAGATATGGCGGTCGACTTTGTACCAAGGAAGTGGCAATCGGTTACCTGCAACCGAGAGAGATGGCACTAGCCAGAGATAGTTTTAAAGTCGAAAGCACGTGATGAGTGATGGCGCCATCTAAGCGCCCTATACAAGCGGGACCTCCAGTGCCTAGCAGCCACTCGCCGACTCACCTCAGTAGATATGGACCATGGCACTTCATCCCGGAAGTTTTAATTAATGTAGAACAATTGTTGTGCTTTAACCAGCAACTTAGACAACAGCGCCGTAAGTGAGTCACGTCTATTTTGTAGTTTAATAGAAAAATGATAGAATGTTTGGTTTCTTTAAATTGCTATTTTACTGTGGTGAAAAGAGCGATTTTGCGATAGCAATCGGTTACTACTACTGAGACTAGTCTAGTCTTGCAAGACTTTCAAGCAAACCGAGCAGCCACCATGTTGATCTAAGTGGCTACGAAGTTAGCATGTCGTATTTGGCGCCTTTAGATGTTATACTGAAGGGTTAAGAGGTTTAAATGATACGCCACGTTAAAGATTCTCGAAAACCCGTCATTTCCATTCAGCTTTGTTGTGCTTAAGGTTTGGAAAATGAGACGTCAGTCGGTGGCGGGGGCGGCTCGGATTACCTCATGCGCCTCCCCAGCGAGTCATCCCGCACGCTATGCGTTCGTTTCTTTTGTCAGTTGACTCGACTGAATCGAGTTATCGAGTAGTTGTACTTTCCTCTGTAGCACACGTGTCCGCGTCATCGTATTTTATACTTTTCTGTCTTACACATAGATAGCTAACACATAGCTATGAGAAAAGTCGCCGCCATTCTAGTAATCTCGATACGACATTCTGTATGGCCTTGGTTCGAGAAAGTCACAAATATTCTGCTGTATTCTTGTACAGAGAAAATATTTATCAAGAAAATATTTATCATTTACAATTCAACATATTTTTGCCGTCACAAGTACGGTAATTAATTGGCACATAAATTGAATCAGTGCATAACTGAACTACCGTTATTTGATGAAGAATCACTCTTCGTGATTAAAAAGAGACTAATGGAAGAGATTCTTCAATATGAGCAAACGAGCATAAACGCCCTTAATGACTGTGACTCTGTTATGCAAGCATTGTCTGTTTGTCCTAGATCTGACTATCCTACTTTAGACACGCTGTACAAAATATTTGCTTGTCTACCTGCATCTATTGCTACAGTAGAAAGAAGTTTTTCAACACTGCGGCGTACAAGACAGAGCTGAGCTCGAGAATGAAGGAGGATCGACTTAATGGCTTAGCTCTGTTGAACACTCACCCTGACACTGATTGACGTAATGACTATGTAATTAACCAATTCGCCAGGAAGAATAGGCGCATAGAATTCAGCATTTACGTAAGAGAACCACAATTGTAACTCTTTTTATCATAAGATGGCATTGTCTTGTATATGTGTATAACCATTTTAAATAAAACTTTCTTAAACTTTGTATGTGACTTGATTATTTTTTATCATGGTGTAAGAGGTTCATGATTAAGCAATTTGTTGCTAGCGCACTCGAGCACATGCAATTTCGATGGATTGCTCACGCGCTGCCTGCGATATGTAAGCTATAATAGAATCTCAGAGCAGAGAGCAGTGTTGTATGCAGTAAGAGCAGTGTCAGTAGCAGTTGTAGTAAGTAGTTGCTAGAGAGGAGTCTGGTGTATCGGGTTGGCTGGGCCGGTCGTGGGGACCGATGGCGGTGCCTGAGCGTTGCAGTATAAGGTAAAAGCAGCGTCGCGCGTATGTATTATTGTTATATCAAGTCCCATGTAAATGTTTTTAAAAAAATTTTTTAATAATAATCGTTCTTATAAAAATTAACTTTTGACAATCATTTAACTCAATTTAAAGATTTTACTAATTTCTCCAATCCTTGGTCATCTTGATTATTGTAAAGAAAAATCAGTTGTTTCATTTTATACATGACAAATCAATCGGCCAGCATTGCACTCGGCTGTGCCAGAAAAATTTCTTATAGGAGCAGATATATATGCGTTATCCGGTGACCTTATTGAGGTAAGAATTTTCAGTTTATTCAGAATGACCTTTCAGGGCCATGACGCAGTACTGCTGACGTCCAAAACGTACCAGTTTAAATTCACAGTCAATTATTGAAAGGTTATAACTGAGCCACGATTTTTTATTGAGAGATTAGTCATTTTATTATGATAGGTTACGCAATTTATTTATTGGGAGGTTACGCTAAATGTCAATGTTATAGTTATATTTTTTGCTGTTGGGAGGTTTCGGAATTTATCTGATGGGCAGTTACACTGAATGTGAATTATATAATTATATTTTTTACTGTTGGGAGGTTATTATATGTATTACTTTCTGTCGGGAGGTTACAATGGTAATAGTAGAGGTAGCTCAAGATATCATTATCTCCCCTCCACGAGGTTCTTCTGTATCCGCCACTGGCGTCAACGGATAAACATGTTATATATCTGGTTTTTAATACTATGGCGTGTTGGAAAGTAAGGATTCCGAATTTGGATTGTGAAAACTCTCAAGCTTTTAAGTCAAACAAATGGTATACACGTTCTGCATCTTTATTTTTCATGTCTACATATTTGTTTCTGAATATAGTCACCCAAGAGACGAACACATTTCTCCAAAGGGGAGACGAGTCTGTTGATACCTATACTGTAGTATGTTTGTGTTTGTTGATGGTGCTTGCACCGCTTCATCATTATCAAAGTGACGTCTTCGAAGATGTTCTTTAAGTTTTGGAAATAGATGAATAGTGAAAATCGTAACGATACTAGAAAGAGTAAGGGCAAACTTTACGAAGAAAGCAATAGGATTGTCCAAAACATTGCGATCCACACTTGTATACGAGCTGGCGAGGGAATCATTCGTCATTTAAGACCTACGGGGAAACCTGTCGCTACCCACACCAGGGCCTCAGTAAGTGTACGAACAGCATTGAAAAAAAAAAAAAAAGGAAGTTTCAGCGTGGGTGCCGTGACTGACCGAGCATGGACAAAGAAACCATCGAAACGAGTCACGTAATCATCAAATGGCAATCCATGGTTTCCACCACCTTATTTGCGACAACACGTCGTATCATGAATCAAACACAATGTGTGAGTGTAAGCTGTTTCTTCGGATATGCAGACATTATCATACAGAAATCTGTACCAAAAGAACACTATTGATAACTGACTATGCAAAATACAATACACGAAATTGCTAATTTCGTGTATTTTTATCGTTGTACTTTGAAATTGTATGGTTATTTGACTGCAATAAACTTGTTATAATTCAGTGCTCACAAAAGCAAGGAATAAGTAGCTTAGCTACAGAACTTTGTACTGCCTCCTGGCTCTTGAAACAAAGTAACAACATACAGTTAAAAATTATAACAACATTACTGAAATAATTATTGGATTACTGGGTGGTTATTTTAGATAATAACGTATTGTAGAATCCATTCCCTTATTTAGGGATATGTCAGATAGTGCTTGTAGCATTTTGTGCTAGTATTTTGTTATGCGTATCTTCCTTGCGTTTTTTCGCATAACACACTTACTTCGTCAATTACAACGACGTTTACTTATTTAACTTGGTGTCGATTGTAGCTGTTGTCTTTCACATTAACACTGCCGGATGCAGTCCTGACTAGCTTCTAGCCTAACAAGAAAGCCGATGGAACTGAATGTTTGCTTGGGATTGCACATCAGGGTAGTAATTACATGTTTGATTTGCTGAGTATACTTCGATCTGACTAAGGCGAATGTCGCTTTTGTAATATCACCATCTCGGGGGACAAGTCTTATTCCACCATGACAATGGATGTTGTCATTGTTGTTGTAGTTTTTGTGCTCAGTGGCTGATAATTGTTCATTGTAATTTCAGGCATATCTCTTCAATTAAATGAGACAGAAAAAATCGAAAAATTATTTCAGGGATTCAACGAAGGCCAAAACTTCATTACACTAAGTTATTTGTATGTTTTGTTTGGAAATGAAAAATTTTGATTTGAGTAAAAACAAGAAAGAGGTAAACTTTTAGAATTTTGCCAAAGCAATTAACTTTATCTCACTTCATCGCCATGAACAAAACTCGAGATTACGGTCACAGTATATAAGCTGTCTTCCAAGCGTTATGACAATACATCAAAACAATAACAACTAGAAGATGTTTGTCAAACGTGATGAAACTTGGACAAAATATAGAACATTAGGCACAGCAAAATAAAAAGTGAAGGCCAAATATCGATATATGTTGTATGTTTGAGCTGATACCAAGTTTCAGGCCAATTTGGTACTGCAGCGGTAACGACAGCTCTGAGAGTGTTTAACAGGAACAGTGCGCATATAGAAATGCTTGACGCTGTTGGAGATGCCCCCTATGGCCTCTGCAAGAAATATGGAGATGAGCTAAAGGAGTGTTAAAGAAATGTGGACATGGATTTTGTTACAAACTGTGCAACGTCTTAACAGTGACACAGCATACTACTTCGTCTCCATTTTACGGAAAAATCAGCTACTGTTTCTTCCGTGCAGTATTCATTTTATATGTGATTTCCTGTCTTGCAGTTCAGTGCAGTTATCGCAGATTAATTACTAAACAATTTACAACCATTTTAAACGAGTTAGCACATATTACTATTCATGAAAATCAGTCACAAAAAACTTAGGCGCAAAATATTTTCTGCAGTGCCTCCCCAAATTCAGCTATCTTTTCATCCCGTGATAAACACATGAAGGAGACCAAATTTTTACCAGAATTTTGTAACATGATAAGCGAGATAACAGGAAAATTAATTTCCGCACACTATGTTGATTAACTTGAAAAACATTATTTTGTCTTATTTTTAAGTTTTCACAATATTACTTTCTCATTAAAAATTTATTTCTCCATAATTTGGTTAAGACCCCAATGAAGTTCAGGGCTATTTGATGTAGACAGTTGCAAGTCAGAAACAAGAAAATAGTGCAACTCTTTATAAAGTTTTGGAGATATATGTATATAAATTCTGAGAAATACAACTTGTGGGAAGCCGCGCATGAACATATTAATCGTATTGAACTGAGTCTCACAACATTCCTGAAGCATAGTATTCATTCTGCTTCGTTTCTTCTTCTTCTTCTTCTTCTTCTTCAAGTTTCCTTGTGGCACTTCTTGCTTCTTTAGTGACTCGAAGAGCGAATCGTTCAGCTTCCTGCATCCGTTGCAATCCAAGGTAAGCAGTCGGTGTTTCATATTAGAGTCACATTTTACGTCCAAATTTCTTAACACTTCAGGTCACGCTGTTATTCCATTATTGAAACATAGGACTACGAATAAAAGAATATCTACACCTACAAATAGCTGTAGCACTCAGGCAACGAACTTTCAGTAGGACGCGAAGAAAATAGTTCACCAAAGCAATACTAAACACGGGCAAAGATGATCATTTACAGACGGAGAACCTCACCAGTGTTACCAATATACACAACATAATCCAAACAGAATCGCTGAAAGCAAAAAGTTCAAAGTTTTTTTGCGAAATACCTTACGTCCATGACAAGGATAGAGAGGAAAAGCTACTGTACTGACACAGAGCATTGAACAAAAGCAATACACTGATTCTCTCTTACATTGCATTTTAAAGTGTCATCTCTGTTAATTACAGTCTTCAGTTTCCGCTTCCTTTTTGCTAATTTCATTCATTCAAAAGTGAAGAACTAACCAATACCCTATCAGCGAAAGAAAGTAATAAACTACTATAACATAAGGAATAAAGTTCACACGATTCACTGATTTCCTTCCTCACGTCAGCTGACAACTGTGGCGAGATGACAGGGTCCAGACAGAAAGTTAAATTAAAATTAAATGTCTCACCCGTGTAAACTTGAAGCAATACATTGGGATAAATTATGATAAATAGAGACAAATTACATTTCTGTAATTCTGTGAGTTCCATTGCCCTCTGCATCGCCAAAGCATTGTTTTTATTGTTGATTCTTTCAAATCTAGTGGTAGAGTCCCACCGAATATGTATGTATCCACTGCTTGCACCTCCAGCATATTTTGGAAAGGCTGTGGGCTTAATGAAGAAGACTGCTTTTAACGGAAGTCCTCGACCACCAATGATAATTCTTTTCAGTCAAAATTATACCTGTGAGTGGAACTGAATCCAGAACGTTATGTCGCTAGTAAAAGCCTTTCTTGGCCATGCTAACCACTAAGCGTGATCTCTATTGGTCATCGTTACAAGAGGAGTTAGACACCGCGCATGTCCTGCCATTGCAAGGGAAATTAGGAAACTTTTTTCTGGTTTTCTAGAGATGCATAGGGACTCAACAGACGAACATATTATAAACGGAAGTCGTTTGTAGTTTTGCGCCGAAACATTCCAGTTTCGCCTCGTTATGTGAGGGTGGCGCCACAAATTGTGGGTGGGGAGATGTGCAGCTGCACGCAGGGAGCGAGTTACCCATAAAACTCGGCCTTCCTCGGTCCAGTGTTTTACGGTGTGCACGTGAGCGCTCGCCCCAGCTGATAATCTGCAAGCAATAACCCCGGCACACGGGGCTGCGGGAGCTAAACGGCGCAGCTGGCTGGCCGGCCCACATGTTAAAACAGGGGCTTATCGTCTGCGCACGTGCTCCAGCCTGCCCGCCGCCCTTGTTACTTACGGAAGGACGGGGTGTGAGGCTTTCCGTGTTATTCTCTCTAACAGCTATACGGGAGTCTCCGAACATCTCCTTCAAAGTACAAGCGTGACTAAAACGGCTCGAACGTACCATCAATAAGTCAACTCATTATTCTTTACTTACCAGCAACGTTGTTGTTAGAAATATCTGGTTTGCTCTGGGACATTACCTGGCAACGACTAAAATAGTCTCAGGCATAACTAGTATCTCACACTTGTGCAATTCAGCCTAGTCTCATCTTCAGTACGACCCCTCCGCCAACTGTTTCGCTTACTGCGTTCATACATCAAAATGGTTCAAATGGCTCTGAGCACTATGGGACTTAACATCTCTGGTCATCAGTACCCTAGAACTTAGAACTACTCAAACCTAACTAACCTAAGGACATCACACGACACCCAGTCATCACGAGTCAGAGAAAATCCCTGACCCCGCCGGGAATCGAACCCGGAAAACCGGGTGCGGGAAGCGAGAACGCTGCCGCACGACCACGAGCTGCGGACTTCATAGGTCAATTGAAATCAATTTATACTGAGTTATATTCTACTTATCTTCAAACGATCCTGTCGGAGGAGCTGCCGCAACTCATCATTGTACCGGAGCCTGAAAATACCGCTACAGTTGTAAGGTTATTTTATTTAGCACACAACAGGTTTCCGGCTCTAATATGGCCATCTTAAGTTGTCTTAACTTGGTGCTGTGATCCCGAGAGCCGCGGCGGACGAGTACAAGATGCGGTGTGCTACCAAACAGGCATCCTCTGCACTCGCTGGTAGCACACCGCGTCTTGTACTCGTCCACGGCGGCGCTCGGGATCACAGCACCAAGTTACGACACCTGAAGATGGCCGTATAAGAGCCCGAAACCGGCCGTGTGCTAAATTAAATAACTTTACAACTGTAGCGATATTCTCAGCCTCTGCTACTTATCTTCATTAAACGCTAGTATCAAACTTCGTATTCATTCTAATTTACATCTGTATTCCACAGAACGCCTTACGATACGTGACGGAGCGTAATTCATGTACGGCTGTCAGTTCCAAATCTTCTGTTCCATTCATGAACGGTGAGTGGTAAGAATGACTCTTGGGGCTGTAGGTAACCAACTGTGTGAGTATGAATCTTTCTAATATTATCTTCATGATCTTTGGTGGGGACACCTGAACATTTATCGCTCTTCTAGGAGTGTACGCGCTCCAAATGTTGACATTGAATTTATCACTAATGCACAACTCATCTTTTGTAGCGTCTGCCACTGGACTTGAATGACCATTTCTGTGACGCTTTCGTATTTACTAACCGAATTCTTGACGAAACACGCTGCTGTTCTTTGGATCTTCCAGTTTCGTCAATCATTCCTGCCTGCTGCCATACGGAAGTAATATATTCAGGTAAGCTTTGTCTGATTGTGAGAGAACAGAATCCATTTATTCCGAAAACTCGGCCCTCACGTAAGATGTACTTTATGTATCGTATTCTATTGCTTAGCGACATGGACTGTTGGTTGCCCTGCGTTGTGCTTGCGAACAGTGCCGTGAAATCAAACTTAACACTCCATGAAATACAAAATTTGAATAAGAAAAGTGAATCTAATTAAACTCGAAATGAAAGGGTGTGCTCAATGAAAACTACATAACTGAAACTCAGTACCGAAGTACATTATGAACGATGCGTAATATGAAGTGCCATGATAGACTAAAAGTATTCTCAAAAATAAAGTACTGCTCTACCCGGAAGGAAATAACTGTTTGAAATTAGCAACTCTAGTCACTGAAAATTAATGTACTTCCTAGCATGACAATCCTGACTACATAGAGTCTGTACAGGAATGCAAGTTGAAGTGTGCCCTAAAATAAAATTGACTTACCTCTTGCTTAGCGCCCCTGTTTTTTTATTTGTTTGTGTGTGTGTGTTTGTGTCTGCGTGTGTGTACGTGTGTGATGGTCTGGAGTACCGACGTACTCGAAAGAAAGTACAAATACAAATCAGCAGATGCAGCAACTAGGTATAAAAATCTACTCTAAGTCTTTTTTTTTTTTTTTTTTTTTTGTGTCTGAAGCAATCTGCTGCTTCGTGTGGTGCAAGGTGCAATGTGCAATGTACAAACGATAAAAATTCAAAACATTACCGTGAATCATGAAGGCAGGTTTTATGTTATAGAAAATCGTTTTGAAGAAGTCAAACTACGACTATTGACAGAAAGGCAGCACCACGTAACAGTTCTCTAACAGTTACAAATTCTCTCATTACAAAAATCACAAACATAGCCTTACAGTTATTGCAAAATCTTCATCAGTATAAAGAACAAGACAGTATTATATATCAGTTTTCCTCTCCATTATAAAATATTCCGAATAGTTTCTCCTAGTTCGACAAATACGGATCTCTCTCTAGGAAGACCTCAACTGCTCAGTACTTTGTCTCAAATAAGATTCTTCAGCGCTGCACAAGAAACTGGGCAGCCAGTGAACTGCATATAAAACTAAACACAGATTCAAGTATCTTATCCACTAAACATGCAATGCGCTCATTGATATTTGTCCCAGTACAGTAACAGTGAGTTACGTACGATAACAGAAAACATATGAGAGCCTTACAGTCTAACGAACATTTTGTAAGCTACCTCCTCATGAGTCAACTATACGTCTTGAAGATTAGACCAGTGAATCACATGCTGGGATTTAGTGTCATATTATCGTTCTAGATTTAAAAACCCCCTATGCTCACATTTGCAGTTCGTGGAATCTTAACAAATATGTGGGGACTAGGAAGCCTGCCTTCTCGGATCGATAGACAACATTCAAGCAAATCGTATTAATTAGTTTTATAATGAAATGAACAACGAGAGTACTTAACTTTGTTAGGGTCGCTCAGAGTACAATTGGCTGACGTCTTCTTCACAGCCTTATCCGCTCTCTCGTTCCCGACTGGCTTCCCAGCGCTTCACTTTACGCGGTAACACAGTGATTGTTAGCAATTCATGTGATAGAACAGAAACGGTTGTAACACAAATTTATTATTGTTATATTATTATAATAATAATATTTTCGATTGTCTCAATAGCCGGGTGCAGGTCTATAAACTGTACACTATTTCAGTGACTTACGTGTCTCTAATACACCCCACTTATCCAACTAGGGAAAGAGGACCTACAGTTTAACATGCAATCCCAACTACGTATCGTTCGTGGCAACTCATCACATCAATGTGAGGTGGGGGCTGGATTAAATACAGACAGAATTACCGTGATCTGACCGGGGTGCCCATAACACATGGATAACAGAGCACCTTAGTTAAGCGCCGCCATTGATGACACTGGGAGGCTGTGAAAATAAACCGAGAGCTTCTTTTTAAGTAAATGGTAGTCCTATCATAGCAGAACCGTTACAAAGGGCTAACACAGTCCCCAGTTTTCGACCGTTTATACGGGCTGTTGTCAGGTGGTACCTGACTATCATTTGTATATTTTTAAAACGTTCCATTCTGGAAGCAGAGTGGGCTGTGTGATGAGTCGTGATTTATGGTAGAGTCAGAATTTTCTCACCCAATTGCCACGCGAACCGGTAGGTTGGCAGAGGAAGTCCCAATTGAGACAATACTGAAAGGTTTACCGTTTTCCACATTTATGCAACAAACTGTGATCAGAACTAATCCAATTTTTGGGGAATATGCCGAAGAAGAAACCCTAGTTAATGAGAAAGTGTATTTATTCACGTATATACGCAGAGTAAAGTCGATTACATGTTATCCACATGCAGTGTACCCAATTGAGAACGTGCAGTTTCAGGCCTCGTCCTTGCGTTTCCTAGTACCACATGTTTCCCGTGCTCAGAGGGATAACGATGTCAAGCTCGGGATTCCAGGTTTCCATGCTGTACTCAGTTTCAGACTGCCGTCTTTAATATGTTTTCATTTGTATAGCTTATTTTACTTCGGTAATCAAGAAACGATTCGCCCTCGTGTGACTAATTTGCCTTCGAATATTCTTTTAAGTTAGTTTTCAAATGTTTTTTGTGTAACGAAGACTTTTTGACTAGCGTAGATGCTGACACATGTCGTGTTCAATCCGGCGTTCTACTCTCGTGCACGCTATTAGATCACGCAGAGTGTGCGCAAATAGAACAACGCCGAATTTGTCATAAGAGATGTCTTCAACAACGGTATTCAGAAGAGTCGTCGGTGGCTGAACATGCGCTGGAGAATGGACATGAAATTTCATTCAACGACAGACTATTTCTATTTTAAAAACATTGATTGTGTACTTTCTCCGAAGACATTACGTCAATATTTGCATCATACTGACTACACTTCACTACACTTCTACTCGTTTACTGACGTATTTGAACACCACTATCAGAATCTCATCTATTTTCGTGAACTGAAAGAAAAACTGTTTTACCCCTAATCAGAGCTGAACTCCTGAACTTTCCTCTCGGTCAAGCGAACATGTGAGTGAAATAGACTCTCAGTTCATGTAATGGCATCAGCCTGTATTTTAATATCCGGCGATGTTGTGCAACTGCGTGGCGCCAACATTTTTAGCCGATACAGAAACATACGATTGACATAAGACTTCAGTGGATCACATTCCAATTGCACTCAGTATGGATTCCGTCGAACGATATGACGGCACATTACACCGATCTACGATGAGTCTCCATGAGCTATTGGCGGTGGTTCAGTATCATGGCTGTGAATGGCTCGCGAATCGTCCTGGTACCTCTTAAACAGTATGCATCGATGCCCCGTCGCGACGAAAGAGTGTGCCGCACGATACTAAATAAGTGTTGTCAGTTGTTTAAAATATGAAAGGAAGCTTTTGATTTAACATCTCCTAGGTTGATAATTAATGGAATCTCTAATGAACTTGGTCATTATTGCACATTGGACAGAAAGCTCTCATGTTTCATACGGATCACGCTGAAATATATGTAGAAAATTAGTAAACATTAACACATATAAGGATCGAGAACGTGGAAGTGTTACTGGTAGATTTAAAACAAACGTTGGTCTACATTTATGATTAAAAAGCTACCAAGAAAGAAGAATACAATAGAAGAAGAAAGAATAATGCTCAGATTGAAAAGCGCATTAAGAAGTGAATTGAGCGAAGGTAAAAATTAAAAAAAATAGTTGAAGAAGTGGGTTGAAGATTGACGATGAATGAATATCAATGATAATATTCATTGAAGACATTGCAAACCTCAGTAGGGTTTAGGAGGATTATCGGATCTGTTAAAAGGAATGTACGGTCTAATGACCGCAAATTATGGACTAAGGGAAAATAACGGAAAGATGAAATGTATGAGGTGTCACAGAATTCAGACGATTAATAAACTTAACATCTAGACACTGGGGACGAACTGAAGGAGTTCTGCTAACATGGAAGTACGAGGAGCGTTCAGTAAGCAATGCAACACATTTATTTTCTGAAAGCAGGCTGGTTTTATTAAGGATTCCAACACAGTTTTATTTCCAACACTTTTGGTTACGAAACACTATTTCTTAACATAACATTCATTTAATGCGGCGGCCTTACACCACCTTAGTGGGAGAGCCTGCATGACCGCATGGTAGCACTCTACTAATCGACGTGAGAGCCAACGTCTAACCGTAGCAATAGCCTCCCCATCATCCACCTACTGCTTCTGGGCCAGACAGATGGAAGTCGGCACGTGTGAGACCTGGGTTGTTGGGTGGATGAGGAAGAACAGTCTAATAAAGTTTTCTGAGCTCCTCTCGGGTGCGCAGACTTGGGTTACACCTTGCCTTGTCATGGAGAACGACGCGCAAGCAATTCAGCGCAGATGGTCCTTCGTTGCTCTTTATGGTCTTCTATAACGCGGCGAGGAACTCAGTAGTTGCACATGTATCCCAACTGCCGGGCGAGTGTGTCAGCGCTACCAACAGAGACGTCCAGTCGTGCAGCGACTTGTCTGATTGTGATCCGCTGATAACCTCAAATGAGACTTCCAATATTGCTCAAGTCACAGCTTCATGCGTCCGACCAGCACGTAGGTAATCGGACATGTTTGCACTAACTTGTTGTGATGATGATACATGCTTCGCCCAACGATTCACCATGCTGTTTTTCGCTACCATGTCTCCGTAGACATTCTGCTAACGCCTATGAATGTCTGCGTAGCTCTGCTTTTCCACAAAATGAAACTCACTAACAGCTCTTGGCTGGCAACACAGTTCCATTAAAGACGTTATTCTGAAGGCTACGTGTAGTGTCTCCACCTATCGTAGCGTCATGAAACTATATTGGCTGAAGCAGGAATATTCAAGAGTTTTCCATAAGAAAGACCGCTGAGCCGTGCTCTCTCCCAGCTGTGCGTTTTCGTGAACTTTGCTGTTTATCTGTGTTTGGTTTCCCGCCCTTGTGGCGGTTACGTCGTGGTTCTTCCTTCGACGTGTGGCAGCAGTGATGTGTATCGATATTTGCACCGTGTACCATCTTTTGGTTTGGTGCATATAGTTTCCGGCAAGGGGGTCTGGAGTGAGTCGGTCGGCTGTTGCGGACTAGGGAGGATATCTCCATGTGGCGCAGTCGACTGGGTCTGCTGGCGGACACTGAGCAGAGTCGGAGCATGTGTGGAGCTGTCCGATCGCTAAGAGCTTCGTGGCTCACCGACCGAAGAAGTCAAAGTTGAGTAGTGGTTTCAACTACCCGAGCCACTTCTATTCATGTTGTGGTGGTTCGCTTCAGTGGTTTGCTGTTGGGGAGGTTTTCTGGTGACCAACACTGGGTGGTTCTACTGCTGAGTTTTAGCAGCCCTGCATGCAATTAACTATTTTCCTCGACTACGATTTGAGTGCACCAGTGGAATTTTCTGTCTTGTGGCCATTAGTGTTCTGGTTACCTGTCCTGGGCACTGATGTAATTTCAGGCAGTGTTCTATTGAGCGAAGTTAACTATTACCGTGTTTCAAATTCAAGTGTACCAGCGAAATTTTCTTCCTAGTGGCCGTTAGTGTTTCGGTTACCTGGCTCAGCCACTAACGTAATTTCAGGCAGCGTCCTTTCCTCACCTGTTGTCGCTGTCCAACATGGTGTGTAATTTTGGCAGCTAATACATTCTCCATTGTGGATTATCACGTTTGTAACATTGCCGATTTGAGGTCTCATGTACTGATTGACTAGAAGCAAGTCATTCTGTCGGTCGGTCCGGGGCTGTCCCTTGCTTTTAGAGATTATGGTAATATATTTTAAATTTTGAAGTTTAATTGTGGCCCTCAGCCATTGGTATTGCACCTTGCATATGTGGCTTTTTTAAAATTATTTTATTTCTACCTTAATTTAATTTTTATCTTGTTGATTTTTGAGATTTCTTGTTGTTAAACATGCTAGCCTTCTGCCTTTAAAGGTCTATGGTAATATATTCTGAAGTTCTGAAATTTAATTGTGGCCCTCAGCTATTTGTATTGCACTATGCGTATGTTATTTTTTGAATTATTTTATTGCTACATTGATTGGATTTTTATCTCGTTAAGATTTCTTGTTCGAGGCCTTCAGCCGTGAAAGAGTTGCATTCCGTAAAGATTTGGCTATGTGCCACTTTGGTTGTAAAGGTTATTAAATTACAATAAATGACAGAAGCAGAAACTGACGTCAACCCTTTGCCCTTTCCACAATCCTATTACCTGTTCTGGCCAGAGGATTTAGCGGGAGTTTCAACCGCATTTTTTCAACCGGAATCAGCAGACAAAAGTAAACAAAAGATGCCTATCGTAAAGTAACACATGAGGAAAGAGCAAGAAGGCAGTAGGAAACATACTAGCACAAACAAGACTAAAGAACTCTATTGGTATCAAACTGAGAAAGAAAGATATGATGCGAGAATGGGGCTACTGTCTCAGATAATGATTAAAAATAACAGTATCTACAGCTGATATTAAACCTTCAAATTCCACTTCACTCTCTGAGATGGTTCTAATGTCGGGTTTATGTCATCGTCGTGAAACCGCAAGTTTGTGAAATAGCTCAATAATTTTAAACCACACCCGCAAAGTGTCCAGAGCTCCATACGCTCGCCAAAGGACGACGACTGTGGCTATTTATACAATGCGTTGTTCGATATTAACGCGTCCTGGATATGTTCGAGTAAGATTGTTTACCAAACAATACTCCAACTAGAGAATCGATTGCACTCTGCGTGAATGGGCAATAGTTCCCAGAGCGACGGCCCGTGCCGTGTGTACGGTCGCTGTTTGGCGCAGATCAGTAACGACGCAGTTAGGCCCTGCGTGCGCGTGCGCAGCGCGTTCGCAGCTGCCGACCCGTGCCGCCACTGACGGAATGGCCGTAGCCGATGGCGGCGCCATTTGCTGCGCCCGATCGCTGAAACCGATACCCGCACGGCTACGTAATTGGTCCGATTACTGCGCCGCCGTTCCGCTCGCAGACAAGGTCAATAACAGTTTGTCGTGGTTAACGCGCCGCAAGTCTTAAATGGGTTTATTCCGAATCTCTTGGGGCTCTAGCAGCCAGCTGGATATTCCCCTAGGGCACAGTGGCCCAAGCGGCGTTCGTTTATTGCTACAGTCGTCTAAGAGATTAATATTTTCAGAGGCAAACTTATTTGCTAAGGTAAAACTCGTACTCTTATGCCCTTAAGAACAGAAGAATTTTTCCTTTCGTGACGATTTATTAATCTATAAATTTCCCTAAGTGGCGGCTATCGAGTTTAAAAATTACAAGTTGGAAAACTTCGAAAACTACAAGCCCTCCAACTCAGTTACTTCATGGTGATGATCGCGACACGACGTTAGGGTGCACAGCAGTTAAATCCTAAACGACCACTTATTTTGTCCATTTGCTGGCATTATGGATATGCATGTCGAAATACGTACAACCGGCAATACACTCCTATGCAAAGATTAATGGCGAGATACATAAATTAACATATTAACTAATCGCTACAAATGAACGGAAGTGCTGAAGCATGTTGCCAGAGGTCTTCTAGGCGCGCACAGAAAGTTGGATGTTACATGTCGAGAGGCGTTGTCCCTGCCGCGATGCCGGTGTGACTGCGGTGCCAAATGGGACTCTCTGTGCAACATGATGTAGTCAAAGGAACTGCCAAAGATAGTGTTTGTGTGCTTAAGTAAGGAAGCTTTAGTATGCATTGTGGTGGTGTTCTTCAACTCGGTCCAGAGACAACTTATGGATGACTTAACAATGGGAAGTATCATCAGAAGTTGTCGATTTCGGTCAGCTACAGCAGCAGATGACCGCAACATAGTGCAACAGGTAACGAGGGTCCGATGCAAACAGCAAGTGCAGTTGCAGACACATTTAACACGACTGCAAGATTCGAAATCTCACACTCAACAGTGGCACGACGACTGTAAGTGTGGTCTCTTTGCCTGCCGAACTTTTCGTTACGTTGACACCATCGCATTGGTAGCACCGTTTAGATTGATGCCAAGTACATACCGACTGGACCAACAAGGAGAGTAGTGTCTGCTCGTACAGTTATATGGCGAGATGTGGGAGCACGTAAGGGGCCCAGAAACATTGTGGAACATGTTAATTTTGGCAGTCCATGTGTCATGATATTGGACCACATAACGATGCGTCGGCATACTGACCTCCAAATCTTTGAACACGGTACACTTACAAGTCAACATTATTGTAAGACTAAACTCCTTCCCCCTTCCCCGCCTTCAGTTTCATGGGTGATGCTATGGGACGTAGTCGAACAGCGTAGGTGGACGTGCTATTGGAGAGAGAAGATTTTCAGCGAATAGACTGCCTGCCATATCCCCGACTTAAACGTCTCTTGCCACCTGTGGTCTAGAGATAGCGTCTCCAACAGTTCAAATGGCTCTGAGCACTATGGGACTTAACTTCGGAGGTCATCAGTCCCCTAGAACTTACAACTTCTTAAACCTAACTAACTAAGGACATCACCAACATCCATGCCCGAGGCAGGATTCGAACCTGCGACACTAGCGGTCGCGCGTTTCCAGACTGTAGCGCCTAGAACCGCTCGGCCACCCACGCCGGCTCTCCGACAGTAATCAAACCGTCCTGTCCTACGTTTCAACCCCACCACTGCGTAAAATTTGAATAAAAATCATCAGCAATGGTGAAATAACACATTCGGCATAAGAAATCACCCTCATTCTGCCAATGTCTTGTCAAAGAGGGCGGAGAAGCGGAAACAGATTCAGGGCACTCTCTTGCACTTGGGGTGAGAGCTGCTCCTAAAAGGTGGAAGAATCCCCAAAGATCAACGGCATGAGCATACAGAAGGCAAAGAAACCACTGCATTAAAGCACATAATATGCAACCGCAGGGCATGTGGCCTGTAACTGAAAAATGATAGGCCAAACTTCCGGAACAGTCCCTTGTTCGGATTCCGAGAAGGGACTCCAAGTGCGAAGTGACTATGAGAAACAGATTGAATAACAAATGGAAGTATGGCGCTCTACGATTCGGGGTGTGGCATGTCAGGAAGTAGAACTTGGTGGGGTACCTACAGCAAGAGAGAATGGTATAACGGGAGTACGATTCGTTATGAAGAGTGAGTGACCGCGAGTAGTTCAGTGACACAGTTATTCACACCAGACACGACAGCAAACATGCCGACAACAAGAATTACGGTGTGCATTCAGACGTCGCAAGCGAATGATGAAGAGTTTCAGTAAGCATTTTAGGATAATGAACGGGTAATACAGTACCTAAGGGGAGATGAAAATGCTGGCCGCGGTGGCCGTGCGGTTCTAGGCGCTCCAGTCCGGAGCCGCGCTGCTGCTACGGTCGCAGGTTCGAATCCTGCCTCGGGCATGGATGTGTGTGATGTCCTTAGGTTAGTTGGGTTTAAGTAGTTCTAAGTTCTAGGGGACTGATGACCACAGCAGTTAAGTCCCATAGTGCTCAGAGCCATTTGGAGATGAAAATCTGTTATGGGGTTGGTAATGAGGCTGCAGGGGAAGTGTAATCTCCCCACGGAAAATTACCCTCTACCACGCAATAACTAATAATTATCAATCAAACCATCCACATTTATTCACTTTTGGAAAGTATCTGATCGGATTTTCTAGTAATATATGCGCCGACAGCTCGTCGACGCCAAGGTATTTTTCTAGTACGTTTATTCTTTGGAAGAACAGAGATACATATATGTATTCTCCATGGTTGTTAGGGACGGATAACTAGGACAGCTTCGGAAGTATCTGTGGGAAGATTGTCGGGTTGCTAAAAGAGACATATTTGCTCTTCTTCTCGCTAAAGCGAGCTATTAATGTTTGTGCCACTAGCGGCTTATTTGAAGAGAGAGAAAAACTGTAAACGCAAATTAAGTAAGACTTGGAATCAACAGAAAACGGAACATGTAATGGAGATGGATTGAATATACAATTTTCCTCAGAAATAAGGTTTGTGACCCTTTTATTCTAGAGTGAATGACGAGTTCTCTGTCTGACTCATTGATGATTGTCTTGGCCCTGTAATTAGTGGGGAAGTTTCAGTTGTGACGAAGAGAGCCTGCAATCACCGAGATTTTATAAAATCGTCCAAAAAGGCTTCGGACACATCTGAAATTCTAAATCTGTCGTAAAATGAACGAATTGTTCAAACGATCGATTTTCCCAACTGAATGCAGCGCTTAACAATAATAATAGATATAAAGATATTTTACAGCAAGCCAGCCACTGAATATTAAGAC
The DNA here is from genome assembly GCF_023864345.2 of Schistocerca serialis cubense. NCBI lineage: Eukaryota > Metazoa > Arthropoda > Insecta > Orthoptera > Acrididae > Schistocerca > Schistocerca serialis. Next base: position 1,070,941,594 of record NC_064639.1, read on the forward strand.
GAAGGGCTCCACCAGAGATTCTATTGGGCTGAGTTCCCGTAATGAAATATTATATTTAAAACTGTATATAGATAAAGGACAGAGAGAGAGAGAGAGAGAGCGAATGAAATTAGAGAAAATACGCAGAATCCTCCGTTAGTATAATTGTTTGCCTGTCTTATTACGGATCAGCCTAAAGATAAAACAGGAGGCCCTTACTTTACTGTACAGGTTTATGTGTGAGAGACATTACACCAAGTTAGCGGCAAGCTGCATTCACATACTTTCATCATTTACAGTATAATCCATTATAGAAGGAAGAGAAGAAAGTGTTACTAGAGCATATGGGGCTTGGTAGTACGAATGAGAATGGACAAAAACTAATTGAGTTATTCAATAAATATCAGCTAGTAACAGCGTATACCCTGTTCAAGAAACATAAGAGGAGGAGGTATACTTGGTAAAGGCCGCTAGGTGCACGAAAGTTTAGATGAATCGCTTCATGGTCAGAGGAGGTTCTGTAAGCAGGTATTGGATAGTAAGGTGTATCAAGGAGCAGATATGGAATCAGATCACAATTTAGTATTGATAAGGAAGTTGAAGGTTATGAGGCCAGTCGTGAAGAATCCATGTCCAAAAATGTGGGGTACGGAAATATTAATAGATTAAGAGGGACGCTTGAATGAGACAGGGGAATGGGTATCTCTAGAAATGGCGCTCACAGAAGTTGGAAGGAGAAACATAGGCACAAGGAAGGTAACTGCGCAGAAACCATGAGTAACAGAAGAAACATTTCTGTTCATCAACCAAAGCAGGAAGTACAAAAATATTCAGTGTATTTCAAGAATATAGAAATACAAGTTACGCAAGAATGAAAGAAACAGGAAGATCAGGGAAGCTCAGGTGAAACGGCTGCATTGGAATTGTGATGATATCGGAATATAGATGATTGTCGAATGATTGTCGGAACGATTCACTCAGCACGTACTAAAGTCAAACCAATCTTCTGCAAAATTGAAAGCAAAAACAGTACTATTAAGATTGGACTGGGAATTCCTCTTTCAATGCAGAGGAGAGAGCATGTAGGTGGAAAGAGTAAATTGAGGGCCTCTATGAGTGAAGGACTTGTCTGATGAAGTGATGAGAGAAGAAACAGGAGACGACAGGGAATATATATGGGATCCAGTATTACAAGTTGACAGATCTCCGGAAGAATTAAGATAAAATAAGAAGAAGGGATACATAACATTCCAACAAATGATTGTGAAAAGTGGCAACAAAACGACTATTCACGCTGGAGTGTAGAATGTATCACATCATCGACAGTTCCGAAGAATGCAAGAGCCGACAAGTGCGAGCATTACCGCATAATCAACATAACAGCTCATGAATCCAAGTTCCTGACAGGAATAATATACAGAAGAATGGAAAAAATAATTCGGACGCTGTTACATGACGAACTGTTTGGCTGTAGAAAATCTGAAGACACAAGAAGTCAGTTGTGACAATGTGGTAGGTAATGGACCGAAGAAAGAAGGAAAATCAGGTCACGTTCATAGGATTTGTCGACCTTGAATAAGCGCTCGACGATGTCGAATAGTACATGGTATTCGAAATTATGAGAAAATTCCTGGAAAGGTAATAGTATTAAAGGGAGACGAAAGGCTTGCAATATGTACGAGAACCAAGAGGGAAAAATGAGACTGTAAGACCAACTACACACTGCTTCGATTGAAAAGGGTGAAACACAGGGCTGTAATCTTTTCCCTCTACTCTTCAATCTGCTTATAGATTAAGCAGTGACATAATAAAAGAAAGATTCAAGACGTAAATAAAATGCAAAATGAATGGATATGAGTCTTAAGATTCACTGATGACATTGCTATCCTCAGTAGAAGTGGAGAATATTTTACAGGATCTGTAGAATGGAATGAACTATCTAATGAGTACAGAATGTGGAGTGAGGGTAAATCGAAGAATGACAAATTAATGCTGAAATGAGGACAGCGACAAACTTACCATGAAAACTAATTATCACGAAGTAGATGAATTTAAGGACGTCTGTTACCTAGACTGCTAAACATACCTTACAAGGGAACCTCCCTATCGCACCCCCCTCAGATTTATTTATAAGTTGGCACAATGGATAGGCCTTGAAAAACTGAAAACAGAACAATCGAGAAAACAGGAAGAAGTTGTGTGGAACTATGAAAAAAATAAGCAAAATATACAAACTGAGTAGTCCATGCGCAAGACAGGCAGCATCATAGATAGTCTGAACTCAGGAGTGCCGTGGTCCCGTGGTTAGCGTGAAAAGCTGCGGAATGAGAGGTCTTAGGTTCAAGTATTCCCTCGAGTGAAAAATTTACTTTCTCTATTTTCCCAAAGTTATGATCTGTCCGTTCGTTCATTGACGTCTCTGTTCACTGTAATAAGTTTTCTGTGTTTTGCGACCGCACCACAAAACCATGCGATTAGTAAGACGAAAGGACGTGCCTCTCCAATGGGAACCGAAAACATTTGATCGCAAGGTCATAGGTCAACCGATTCCTCCACAGGAAAACACGTCTGATACATTCTATACGACACTGGTGACGGCATGTGCGTCACATGACAGGAATATGTTGTCGACTCTCCCAACTTCTACACTTGGCGAAAGGGTAAAATGATTCTTGTACCTTGCCCGATTTAGGTTTTCTTGTGGATGTGTTAATCACTCCCAAAAAATGATGAAAACATAAGAGTTTGTAACACAAACTGCAACAACAGTCGCACGGTTTTCCCTGTGCTCTGTCAAAACATATGTTTTTAACGTTTTTATACAACGTCCTCGTACTACGGCGCAGTTACCTCGCATCGGACGGCGGACGGACAGATAATAATTGTCTGAAAATAAAAAATCAAACTTTTCAATCAAGGGAAGACTTGAACCAAGGACCCCTCGTTCCACAGCTGCACACGCTAACCACGGGACCACGGCGCTCCTGAGGTCAAGCTATCCTTAATGTTGCTTATCTTGCACATGGACTACTCAGTTTGTATATTTTGCTTTTTTTTTTTCAAAGTTCCACACAACCTCTTCCTGTTTTCTTAATTGATCTGTGTTGAGTTTTTCAAGGCCTATCGACTGTGCCAACGTATAACTAAATCTGAAGGGGATGCGATTGGGGGGGGGGGGGGTTTCCCTTGTTAGTGGAAGGAGGATGGAAGACATAGAAAGTAGACTAGCATTGGCAAAGAGGTCATTTCCGGCCAGTAGAAGTCTACTGCCTTAGTTTGAAGAAGAAATTTCTGAGAATGTACGTTTAGATTACAGCATTGTATGCTAGTTGATTGAAGACTCAAAAAACCAGTTATTGGCCGTGCTGATTCCGGACGGTGGAATGGAATGCCCCATTTCAAGATCTTACCAACCTTGTGGCCAATATTGGAGCATGTTGCAGAGAAATGAATTTTCCATCTGTGGTTATCACACACAATCTTAAGAACCTTACCACGCCTTTTGTAATACACAGTGGACCATCATACTGTAATTTTTGCCTTCTTTCTGTATGTGACAAGTTTCATCGAGCTGTTTTACTTTTAAGTGCTGCCTACAACTACTGCTACCCTAACACTGTATGTAGGATTGCAGGAAGAAACTGAAATACACAGAATACATCATCGAACGCTTTGTTTATACACTACTGGCCATTAAAATTGCTACACCACGAAGATGACGTGGTACAGACGCGAAATTTAACCGACAGGAAGAAGATGCTGTGATATGCAAATGATTAGCTTTTCAGAGCATTCACTCAAGGTTGGCGCCTGTGGCGACACCTACAACGTGCTGACATGAGGAAATTTTCCAACCGATGTCTCATACACAAACAGCAGTTGACCGGCGTTGCCTGGTGAAACGTTGTTGTGATGCCTCGTGTAACGAGGAGAAATGCGTACCATCGCGTTCCGACTTTGATAAAGGTCGGACTGTAGCCTATCGCGATTGCGGTTTATCGTATCGCGACATTGCTGCTCGCGTTGGTCGAGATCCAATGACTGTTAGCAGAATATGGAATCGGTGGGTTCAGTAGGGTAATACGGAACGCCGTGCTGAATCCCAACGGCCTTGTATCACTAGCAGTCGAGATGACAGGCATCTTAACCGCATGGCTGTAACGGATCGTGCAGCCACGTTTCGATCCCTGAGTCAACAGATGGGGAAGTTAGCAAGATTACAACCATCTACACGAACAGTTCGACGAAGTTTGCAGCCACGGACTATCAGCACGGAGACCATAGCTGCGGTTACACTTGACGCTGCATCACAGAGTGGAGCGCCTGCGATGGTGTACTCAACGACGAACGTGGGTGCACGAATGGCAAAACGTCATTTTTTCGGATGAATCCAGGTTCAGTTTACAGCATCATGATGGTCGCATCCTTGTTTGGCGACATCGCGGTGAACGCACATTGGAAGCATGTATTCGTCATCGCCATACTAGCTTATCACTCAGCGTGGTGGTATGGGGTGCCATGGTTTACACGTCTCAGTCACCTCTTGTTCGCATTGACGGCCCGTTACATTTCAGATCTGTTACGACCCGTGGTCCTACCCTTCATTCGATCCCAGCGAAACCCTACATTTCAGCAGGATAATACACGACCGCATGTTGCAGGTCCTGTATGGGCCTTTCTGGATATAGAAAATGTTCGACTGCTGCCCTGGTCAGCACATTCTCCAGATCTCTCAACAATTGAAAACGTCTGGTCAATGGTGGCTGAGCAATTGGCTCGTCACAGTACGCCAATGACCATTCCTGATGAACTGTGGTATCGTGATGAAGCAGCATGGGCAGCTGTACATGTACATGCCATCCAAGCTCTGTTTTGACTCAATGCCCAGGCGTATCAAGGCCGTTATTACGGCCATAGGTGGTTTTTGTGGGTACTGATTTCTTAGGATCTATGCACCCAAATTGCGTGAAAATGTAATCAAATGTCAGTTCTAGTATAATATATTTGTCCAATGAATACCCGCTTATCATCTGCATTTCTTCTTGGTGTAGGAATTTTAATGGCCAGTAGTGTAATAACGCAGTAGAAATGGGAAGGTATCTACAAAATGAAACAGGGAGGGAGTTCGTCTTCAACGGAGCAATTATAACTATTAAGAACAGATTTTATCATTCGTGTTCTGGCGTAACCAGAAACGTCGGAACGAAGATGCGGCACGTAGGAACAGAGAGGGCTGTGAGGAAACGGCGGCCAGTGGTGCGCGGAAGCGGACCGCTCTGCGCCAGGCGCGCTCCCGGCAACAAGTGCATATGAACGACGCTCCTGCTAGCCTCGGCCGCTTAGATCGGCTCGTGTCTGCAACGTGATTAGAGCTACACTGTCAGATTGTCGTTATCCGTATCAAGTGTTTCCTCGGACTCACTGTGTAGAGAGAAATGTACTGTTTTCTCGTCGTCTCTCGCTATTGACATTTGTTGTAAAGAAAGTCAAGTATAGTGAGTTTGCTTTCAGGAAATAAACTACTAATGTTATTTGTTTGAAATCATTGTATAGCATTCCGAGAACGCGGCACCCCGTAGGCACCCTGTTAGCAACGAGTGGGCAACACCCCACGAACTGTGTTTTACAAATGAGAGCACCAAGAGATTGTAGGTTTTTTCAGATACTGCAGAAAATTAAATAGTTCTGGAGAAGATCTGGTGTAATTTTTTTCCAAATTCGATCGATACACTACCGTGCTGTCCTCTTCAGCAAGACCTGGTCTTTTGGGTCAAACAAGTTAGATTCTCTTTTAGATTAGAGACGTTCCTCAACATGGGCCGTTCTGGCCCTTTGACGCCTCATAAGATTTGTTCTCACATTTATTTCTTTAACCCTGTCACTTAATCTCACACATTTCTACAAGAGCCTTGCTCTGCTCCTTAATTGAAACATCATGGAAATTATTTCATTACAAGGATTCTTGCCACAATTACTTCTAACTCTCTGTTCCAAACTTACAAGCTAAAACGAATCAATTACCCTTAATGCTACGTCCTTGTGTTTTCATGTTCCTTCTGCTGTTTTAATGCTTGTGTTATTCAGTACACTGGAGTCTACATGACGGCAGAGTCTGAACTCAGTCTTGTACTTCGTCTTCTACATACCAAAACAAGGCCTATGCTCAGAATAACAAGTCCTGCTGTTGTGTTTGGTATGACAATAGTCACTTTGTCTCTTTCTGGTACTGCTTCTCCCGATATAAATTTACATACTGCAATAAGATTTCCAAGGACATTCATCCCTTCTGCTGGTTCAGAAGCGTGTTGTGTGCAAGCCTGCATCAATTCCTGCCCAAAAGTTTGATTTAAGCTGGTTAGATTTTCAACAGGTAGCACTTCCATGGGCTCCTCTGGCCAACACAAACAAGGCTGGGAAATATTCAGGCGAGTTACCTCTGAAATCATGGGTGGCAGATAGAAACTAGGCCAAATTATCTCGCACACTGTTCCACTCCCATTTAATTCTATCCTCTCTGATGACGTAAGCTTCTCCTGATCGAAACAACTAGCCACTCCTACCATCTTGTTTAAGGTAAAATACAACCAATGCACTGGAGCTGCTGAAAGTACAATTCCGGCTCTATCACTTCATTATATCATTCTCTTACCTCCGAAGATAAAAGAAATTATTCAGATAGTGAAGGGAGACTAAAATTTAACACTCATGGGTGACTGGAATTCGATAGTAGGAAAACGAAGAGAAGGAAACGTAGTAGGTGAATAGGGAATGGAGGCAGATAATGAAAGAGGAAGCCGCCTGGTAGAATTTGGCACAAAGCATAACTTAATCATAGCTAACACTTGGTTCAAGAATCATGAAAGAAGGTTGTATACATGAAGAGCCCTGGAGATACTGGAAGGTTTCAGATAGATAATATAATGGTAAGACAGAGATTTAGGAACCAGGTTTTAAATTGTAAAACATTCCCAGGGCAAATATGGAATCTGACCACCATCTACTGGTTACGAAATGTAGATTAAATTGAAGAGACTGAAAAAAGGAGATTGGACCTGGATAAACTGACCGAACCAGAGGTTGTAGAGAGTTTCAGGGTCAGCATTAGGGAACGATTGACGTGAATTGGGGAAAGAAATAAGTAGAAGAAGAATGGGTAGCTTTGCGAGATGAAATAGTGAAGGCAGCAGAGGATCAAGAAGGTAAAAAGTCGAGGACTGGTAGAAATCCTTGGGTAACAGAATAGATATTCTCTTTTATGCATGAAAGGAGAAAATATAAAAATGCAGTAAATGAAGCAGGCGAAAAGGAATAGAAACGTCTCAAAAATGAGATCGACAGGAAGTACAAAATGACTAAGCAGGGATAGCTAGAGAACAAATGTAAGGATGTAGAGGCATATATCACTAGGGGTGAGATAGATACTGCCTACAGGAAAATTAAAGAGACATTTGGAGAAAAGACTACCACTTTTATTAATATGAAGAGCTCAGATAGAAACCCAGTTCTAATCCAAGAAGGGAAAGCAGAAAGGTGGAAGGAGTATATAAAGGGTCTATACAGGGGCGATTTTCTTGAGGCCAATTTATGGAAATGGAAGAAAATGCAGATGAAGATGAAATGGGAGACATGACTGAGTAAAGAATTTGGCACAGCACTGAAAGATCTAAGTCGAAAGAAGGCCCCTGAGTAGATAACATTCCATTAGAAATACTGATAGCCTTGGGAGAGCCAGACCTGACAAAACTCTACCATCAGGTGAGCAAGATGTATGAGACAGGCGAAATACCCTCAGACATCAACAAGAATATAATACTTCCTATCCCAAAGAAAGCAAGTGTTGACAGATATGAAAATTGTCGAACTATCAGTTTATTAATTTAGGACTGCAAAATACTAACACGAATCCTTTACAGACGGATGGAAGAACTGGTAGAAGCCGACCTCGGGGGAGGTCACTTTCGATTCAGTAGATATGTTGCCACACTTGAGGCAACTGACCCTACGACTTATCTTAGAAGATAGATTAAGGAAAGGCAAACCTACGTTTCTAGAATTTGTAGACTTAGGGAGAGCTTTTGACACTGTTGACTAGAATATTCTCTTCCAAATTCTGAAGGTGGCAGGGGTAAAATGCAGGGAGCGGAAGGCTGTTTACAATATGTACAGAAACCAGATGGTAGTTATAATAGTCGAGGGGCATGAAAGGGAAGCAGTGGTTGGGAAGGGGGTGAGACAGGGTTGTAGCCTATCCCCAATGTTATTCAATCTCTATATTGAGCAAGCAGTAAAGGAAACAAAAGAAAAATTTGGAGTAGGAATTAAAATCCTCGGGGAAGAAATAAAAACTTTGGGGTTAGCCGATGACATTGTAATTGTGTCAGAAAGAGCAAAATACCTGGAAGAGCAGCTGAACGGAATGGACAGTGTCTTGAAACGAAGACACAAGATGAACATCAACAAAAGCAAAACAAGAGTAATGGAATGTAGTCGATTTAAATTGGGTGATGCTGAGGGACTTAGATTAGGAAATGAGACACTTGAAGTAGTAAATGAGTTTTGCTATTGGGTGAGCAAAATAACTGATGATGGTCGAAGCAGACAGGAACTAAAATGTAGACTGGCAATGGCAAGGAAAGTGCTTCTGAAGAAGAGAAATTTGTTGACATCGAATAGATTTAAGTGTTAGGAAGTCGTTTCCGGAAGTATTTGGATGCAATGTAGCCATGTACGGAAGTGAAACGTGGACGATAAATAGTTTAGACAAGAAGGGAATAGAAGCTTTCGAAATGTGGTGCTACAGTAGAATGCTGAAGATTAGATGGGTAGATCACATAACAAATGAGGAGGTACTGAATACCATTGGGGAGAATAGAAATTTGTGGCACAAGTTGACTAGGAGAAGGGATCGGTTGGTAGGGTATATTGTCAGGCAACAAGGGGTCACCAATTTAGTATTGGAGGGCAGCGTGGAGGATAAAAATCGTAGAGGGAGACCAAGAGATGAATACACTAAACAGATTCAGAAAGATGTAGGTTGCAGTAGGTACTGAGAGATGGAGAACCTTGCACAGGATAGAGTAGCATTGAGAGCTGCAGCAAACCAGTCTGAACTGAAGACCATAACAACGACAAGCTCCTTTTGTCCCTTTAGCAATTTCCCTGAGCAAGAATCCTGGTCCTTTCCTATTCGAGCAGACTGTGGTTTCCTCTCAGTAGCACTTTTGTGGCCTTGCTTCCCCCATTTCTTCTTATCTTCCCTCGTCTTTTGCAGTTAATAGTAGTCGCTACATTTTGACTCTTACAGATTTCTTCAGAATTCACCATGCATGAATTGTGTAGCATTCGTAACGTGCTTGTTTCCCTGCTACTGTTATACAATCAAAAATGTAAACTTTTGTTCTGTCAGTTCTCCGATACTATGGCTACCTTGAAATAAAAGGACAAGTTTTTGTGCTCGGTTTCTAAAAGCATTCCCAAATCTGGCGGTAGTTTCTTATGTTCTCCCCGTAGACTCTATAAATACTGCTCTGGCGACAAGTTTGCCGTTAGCTGACCTCTGACAGCCTGCTGCATAGCCTTCAGTAGTTTTGTTGCTTTCCCTTGTGCTTACCAAACACTTACGGACTGTAACCATTATGTCATTACTACTTCCCTATCTACGACTTCTACTTCTCTTTGATATTCTAATTAACTGCCTCTTCTGCAGCTCTGGCACATCGCATTACTTCTCCAGTCGTTCGTAGCAGTTGTGTGTTATTCAGTACGTCCTTCTCTAAAATTGCAGTCTTAGTTGTGTGCTAATTACTATGACTTTGTTCCGTTTTTCCCACCTCTTCGGTGTCGTTCTACCTTCGAATGTCTCCATCAGCAGTGCCAAATATTATTCTGATAAGCCGATGTCCAGCGTCGATCAAACCCTCTTTCTTCGAGTATGTGGAATACCTGGGTCATCTCACTCCTTAATTTCTCGTACACCTTATATACTCTCTCATATATCACGTCACTACCCTTGAGTCTCTTGTGCCTTTCCGCTGCTTGACGGAATTTGTCGAATGCTTCTTCCAATCGTCTAATCTCGTTTCGCATCTCCAATGCATTGAATACCACCTGTATCACACAGCGATGACAGGTGATCAAATCGCCTTCCTTCTTGGCGAACAGTACTCCCCCTTCAAGGTGCTGGTTCCTAAACACTTCCACCCCGACGAAGATCAGTAGTCCCGCTATGAACAGCTTCATCTCGCCTTCTCTGCACCTCACCTAAGTGCAGATTACTTCTTATTTTCCTCATCCTTCAATTCATTGCTGCTCCATAACTGCTTATACTAATTACACTAACTATTTAAATAACTTTGTCCATATGGGTTCCGCGCTACCGTTTCATTCACTACCTCTTGTTTATCTTTCGATACCTTTCTCCTTATTCTCCGTTTCCGTTTCTCATCTCTTGTTACTGCAATAACGTACAGACTCCTTCGGAATGGTTTCAACTGCCCTACGTGCTCAATTCTCGCTCTCGTTGGCATTTCAATCTTGACATTTACTGGCGACGTAGTCTCTACCACTTGATATGGCCCCTAATACTTTGCAAAAAACTGGTTTTTCTTTCCCCTGGCGTATGCAATGCCCTTAGATCACTCAGTGACCAACCCTGTATTCTGGCATTCCTGCCGTACTGCACAATGCTTCTTCCTGTTTCTCGGCTGCCCCCGTACTCTATTCCAGATGCCCCAAATCACTCTGGCAAATTTCTTAACAGTCTCTCCTGTCTTCAATTTCGTCGTTTCCAATATTTAGAACGATGATGGTATTTTATAATACACTGCTTCATATGGCGATAGTTTATGTTCGTATGCTAATTTGAGTTGTAGGTGGAGACGACGCACTTCGAACAGACATCCCAGTTGGTGTGATGTGTGTCAGCGTAGTATCCAAGCATCTTCCCGATTGACCTACGCTCTTTTTCACCTCTTCTCATGGCTTGTGGGCGGAGAAGACCTTTCCTTAACTTCTTCACATTTAATATCTTACACAATTCCTTGAATAGATCTCACATGGGGTTCGTTCCCTGGTCTTTTACTACTGTTTTAGGCACTCCAAACTTCAATATTCAATTATTCACAAGTGCTTGTGCCACTGTTGCGGCCTGCTGCTCTAGCATCGCTACCATTTCTACGTACCTTGAGAAATGGTCTATGACTGTGAATGCATGCTTATTCTCTGCATCTGTTTTATTGAACGGACCTAAAACGTCAGTCCACAGAAATCTGAATGGTGCTAATGCTTCTGGCAACCTCTGAAATGGTACACTTCTTCGTCACAAATCCGCTCTCTGTGCGCACTGTACACAACTCCGCACGCACTGATTTACGTGTGTGTACCTGTTCTTCCACCAAAATCTTTCTGCTACGCTTCTGTTGGTAGATCTGCAACGTCCATGACCAGTAAATATCTTATCATGAGCCTCTTGTAGCACTCTATTCCTAAGCTTCGCTGGTACCACTGTCCACGGTCACAGCTTGGTTTCTTTGCGTAGCTACCTACCTGTACACAAAACTGCAATTGCTTAAAATACTACTTACATTCATCATCCGCTCTCTGTGCTGTTTGATTTTCCTTATGCTCATTACCCTCAAAACGCAATACTCCTACTTTTCTACTTAAGCCATCTGCATTTCCGTACTTTTTCTCAGGTTTATGCTTGACTTCTAAATCAAATTCCCTTGGTATTAGTGCCATCGCGTCAACCTGCTTGAAAGATCCTGTAACTCTCACAAACATTTTAATGCCGCATGAACTGTTATTACTATGAACTTTTTACTGTAAAGATAATATTTGAAATATGTGATTCCATAAATGAGGCTTAACACCTCTTTCTCCATTGTGTAATAATATTTTTATTCAGAATTTAGCTGTCTTGGTGCGTAAGCTACCGGATGTTCTACACTTTCTATCCCTTTTAACGACTCACAGCCAAGTGCATGATTTGATGCATCACAGGATGAAACAAATTCTCTACTAAAATCCGGAAATACCAAAATCGGATTCGATGTTAAAGCTTCCTTTAGCACCTCAGTAACATCCTGGCACTCTTCTGAGCAGACAAATGCAGCAATGTTTTGTAACAGTTGTTGCAACTTTCTGGGATTTTCTGCAAATCCTTTCACGAACCTGCAGCAATAGTTTGCAAGTCCTAATATTTGTTGTAATTCCTCTACAGATTCTGGTACAGGAAATTCTGTTACAGCTCTGCCTAATCATAGGTCTGTCTTAGCCCCATCTTTACCTGTGATGTGTCCTAGGTGTGTTACCTCTCCCATCATAAAATTAAATTTTTCTGTACTCGAGGTGCGGAGTGGGCGCGGGGTTTGAGGCGCCATGTTACGGATTGCGCGGCCTCTCCCACCGGAGCTTCGCGTCCTCTCTCCGGCATCGGTGTGTGTGTGTGTGTGTGTGTGTGTGTGTGTGTGTGTGTGTGTGTGTGCGTGTGTTCTGTGTGTGTGTGTGTGTGTGTATGTGTATGTGTGTGTGTGTTTTGTTCGTAGCATAACTTAGTTTAAGTGGTGTGTAAGTCTAGGGACCGATGGCCTCAGCAGTTTGGTTTCTTAGGAATTCACACCACATTTGAACACCCATTTTTTTCTGATCTCGATATCAACTTCGCGGCTATAACCTTAGGAATACTTCCCTTAATCGTTGCATATGCTGTAACATATCACTCCCCCATACGATAATGTCATTGAGATACACTAAGCATTGCCGTCGTTTTAAACTTCAGAGTATTCTGTCCAATAATATCTGAAAAGTTGTATGTGCATTTTTTAATCCGAATGGCATTCTTCTGAATTGGTAGTGTCCTTAGGCTGCCGAAAACGCTGTTTTCAGTGGATCCTGCGGTGCAACTCAATGTGGTGATAACCACTCTTCAAATTCAAATTTGAAAAATATTTGCATTGCCCTAAATGGTCCACGGTTTCCGAGAAGTTGGGCAGAGATTAGGTGTCCGTTATGGTTGTGCATTTAAATGTCTCTAATCATAATAAAACCTATACTTTCGTGTTTCATCCGCTGACATTTTTGGCACAACGATTATTTGCGATGAACAAACCCTTCGTCAATCCTATGTCCTCTGCGCTAAAATTATCTAAGGGAACTACCCACTTGTCGCTCTTAATTTATTGTACTTGCAGAGCACTTCTTTTAACTAAGGAACCTGCCTGATTTAACACTTCATTCTCTTCTAATGATTCCACCACACACAAAATTCCTGCAGTGAAATTAGACTAAAGACTTATCCAGAGTGATCTCCCAGTATCCTTAGGTACGTAATCGAGCAAATCATTTCTTAGTGTAATAATTAGCGGTTTAATCGGTTCGTCTTTCGTGACAGACTACTCCCGTGACACCACTTCAATGGTAATCGTGTCATGTAACTGAAACTTATTCCGTCAAGTTCCACCCTATGTTGCCAAAGATCGATTATGATAAAATTCTGATATAAGAAATACAATCCCAGAATCATGACGAAGCCCTCATTCACGTGTGTCACAATCACTCCACATTGTTCAAATTGAAGGGTATCCAGCCAAATGTCTATGTTCACCGATCCTAATGGTGGGACGTCTTTATCCCCCGCTCCACGCAGTCTGTACTGTGATGGGTCCCATTGCTTACGTTTCAGCAGATCACTACTGGCACCGACCTTTCCACCCCTGTGTCCATAAAAGCCTGCAACAGTTTTTTGCTACTATTCCTCTTATCGCCCAATCCGCCGGTGCATACGATTTCCTAGCATCAAATCCTACTGGGAATGGCGGTTGTTGGACCTGGGGTCCCGTTGGCGTTTAACACCTTATTCTTCGCCGATCCTCTCCTTCTTAATCTAATACTTCCTCTCGCTTTACGTACATCACAATGAGGCTGATGACACTGCCTCATGACATGGCAGGTTCCCCCGCACCAGAAATATTTTATACTAGCAGCAAACACTGTCCGTTTACCCTGCACTCCAGTCGACAAACCGATCTGTGCGCAAATCCGTGAGACCCCCTTTTCGTACACATTTCGACATTTCCGCATGCAGCCCTCCTAAAAGAGCATCGAGCGACGTCTGCTCAGCTTCTTGTAGCATCCTGTCCTAATTCATAGATACATACATTAATATTCCTCACATTTTTCAAAAATTGTTTCACAGTATCAGTATTATTCTTAGTTATACTCCTAATTTTTACACTATAGGTGTCTGCCACTATTTCGTTCCGTATATCTCTGAATTTAACATTCTTTAAATCCTTTTGATATTGTGCCTCACTTAAGAGCTTCTGTATAACCTACCTAATTTTTAGTTTCCTCTGTTAGTCTCAACTGCGCAACACTCAATAATTGCTTATCAGGCCAACCTCCGATCTCAGCAAGACTTCCAAGGTCTCCCGCCACGACCTGCACATCCTCAGTTGACTTACCACAAAAAGGAGCAGTTAAACTGACGACTGACAAATCTACATCCCACTATCACAATCGCGATTCTAGCAACCCGCGCATTTCTGTATTATCCAATGTTAATTGTGCTACCTTTACTAGCAATATGCTCACACTCCGCTGCAGAGTGAAAACCTCATTCTGGAAATATCCCCCAGGCTGTGGCTAAGCCATGTCTCCGCAATATCCTTTCTTTCAGGAGTGCTAGTTCTGCAAGATTCGCAGGAGACCTTCTGTAAAGTTTGGAAGGTAGGAGACGAGATACTGGCAGAAGTAAAGCTTTGAGTACCGGGCGTGAGTCGTGCTTCGGTAGCTCAGATGGTAGAGCGCTGCCCGCGAAAGGCAAAGGTCCCGAGTTCGAGTCTCGGTCCGGCACACAGTTTTAATCTGCCAGGAAGTTTCATATCAGCGCACACTCCGCTGCAGAGTGAAAATCTCATTCTGGAATATGCATGTTGCTTCCGTACCTTGCGTCTCTTGCTTCTGTCGAAGCTTTGTTCTCCACAAAACTCATTTTGAATACTAACACTCACAGGACAAGAAAAAAAAATACTTTAATTCTCACATCTAATCATGAGTCACCTTGACTCCCAGCAACATACCTTCAGTGATTACGAGTATAACAATTTAGCGAGTGTAACAATTTACATGGTGTTGAATGGCTATCAAGGTTATTATGTGTACGTCTAACAGGCATTAATGAATCACGACCTCTAGTACCTCTAAAAGTAGACAAATTCACTGGTTGTCTACTTGCAAATACAGTATCATTCACAAAATAAACTTTCACCAAACCTTTTCGCCATGGCCAAAATACGATCATATTTTAGACTCCCCTTACCATAGTCTGTAGGTTCAGACGTTGCTCTAAGAAGGTGTCGTCAATGACATAAAACCAGTGCTAGATGACCCAAGGATTGCCCAAAACATCAGGATAGCAGTGTATTAGATTAATTAGCTTCTTTATTCCAGCCCTCCGCCGTAGTACATGAGAAACAGCTTTGTGGGCGCATCAAGTCACCTCTCAAGTGAAACGATAGACTTCCGGCAATGCGGACAGTGCAAAAGGAGGGCCCAGCTTGGAACCACTCGAATGCCTCTGTTAGTGACGTGTCCATCTGCGACAGAGATGACAGCACTGCAGTACAGCTGACAACCCCACGGAGGTGGCTGCGACCTAGTTCCAGCGAGTGGGCGCCTCTCTGCTCTTGCGGTGGCTGCTTTCAGGACAGGGCAGACCGTACTGCATTCCAGGATGTCGCTCTTAGTGTCAAGGGCTCGTGCTGTTGGCTGTTGTACTGAGATGAGAATATTTTAGTACATGAATGGCTGAGTGCTTACAGACTCCAGGCTATGTTCGTTCAGGGCTTAAGGCAAGTACCTTAAACACTTCTATGGCGGCAAGTTAGAAAAGGCTACCGTCCTTCTGCTAGCTTATTACAGCGTTGCTGATTGCTATACCACGTCCACTTGGCTCTGCATCGCAGCACCTGACGGCTGTGTTTTGCTTTGGAAAGCATTATATCTTTCTTCTTTTTCTTTTTTTTTTTTTGTAGAATACGGTCGATATGCTACATTATGATTAAAACGTAGTAGAGTCTTTGATATAAACTCCACTCAGGATGATGATATTGGTACAGGCGAGGTAATGTGGTGGAATGCATCAGCCAATATACAAGAGTTGAAAGAAATTAATATTGAGAAATGATCTTGTGAGGCTGACATCAACGGATGGTACAAAGTAGCAGATAGTTATTGTAATGGCGAGCTTCTGTCTGCCTGACACAAATTTTGCGTGCAACTTTTTTTTGCCTATTATAATTATAATTTTTATTACTGTTGTTGTTATTATGATAGAAAACATGAGTGAAAAAACTGTATGCAAAATGTCAGAGTTCAAATTAAAGTAAAGAATGTGGTGACCAACTTCTTGGAAACTGAAGTGGATGGTAATAACATAGCTACTTTGAACACTCTGAATGAGTAATACTTTACTAAGAGCAACTAAACTTTTTCAGAATGGCCACACTGCTGCTACAGTCACTAGGCAACAAACAAGTTTGTATACAGTTGCTGACGAACTTCTGATAGCCTTGGCACGTGTGCACAGTTCAACGGAGATGGAAGCCTCTTCACTCCCTGATGGTCGGCGGAAGTGGCTGAGCGTTTCTAGGTGCTACAGTCTGGAACCGCGCGACCGCTACGGTCGCAGGTTAGAATCCTGCCTCGCGCATGGATGTGTGTGATGTCCTTAGTTTAGTTAGGTTTAAGTAGTTCTAGGGGACTGATGACCTCAGCAGTTAAGTCCCATAGTGCTCAGAGCCATTTGAACCAGCCAACTCCCCGATGGCTGGAAAAGGCTGGTTCAATACGAGTAGGTAGCACAGCAACGTTACTCCGCCAGGAACTTCCTGCAAGTGGGCAGGATCGGACCTCGAACAGAACTGCCCCCTTGGCCTCTGGCGACATAGCACAGGCAAGGCGGTGGTGCCACAAAACTACGGGAGGCTCGGCTTCATTCTAGCATCTCATTGCTGCGCAGTGTCTCTGCGGTGTTTGATACTTCTTGCACTGCTCTCGATGCTTGACGACACTGCGAAGACGATACTGTGAAATTCTTCACCTACAAGCTTATACCGTTGCTATACTTGAGCTAGAAGCGGTTAAATTAAAGTGGAAATAGCAGTAAAAGAAGTAGACGAAAACCTTAGTAACGACCTTGCCCTATTGGAAGTATGTTACAATGAAAGATAACAGTTCCCCATATAATCTGTTCAGATAACTATATAAGCACATTGAGCCAAGCACAGCTCGCGTTTATGCCATTTATTGTTCGTCATCGTCTATTGCGGTAATGCAGTCTCGTTTTCTTATTCCATTTACAAGGCATCACTAACTTCCTGCCTTAAATGCCCGTGAGCGGCAGCTGCAGCGTGTATCTATAAGTGCACTATCGTGCCATCTCTGGAATGAACGATAGTATTTGCGGGTCGTCGTGTGTCTGGCAGTCAGTTGGAGACGGACCAGCAGCGCAGTCGGGACGCAGCAGCAGTGAAGTCGGGGAAAGTAACGCTAGTGAGGCGCAGACAGCCAGTGCTCGCCGACCGCTGGCGGCACACATGAAACAGTTCGACGGAGTGAGATTGGAGCGGGATGACTGTGGGTTGGCCGTTCGGTTGGTCGTCTCATTGGCCGACGTATATTTGGTCCTTTCACCGTTTCCTGGCCTGGGCCGTTGGTCAGTTGGCGTGGAGCAGCGAGGAAATCTCCGCAACATATAGTTTTGCCGGGCCCACTGGTGTTCTCTGTGTGGTGTCAGTGTGTGTGGTGCTGTTCCCATTGTTGCGAGGTTTGTTGCTCACCAATCCTGGACGTGTAAGTTGAGTTTTGACTTAATCTACCAGAAACTCACGACTGTTCACATTGTGCTGTTTGGAGTTCGTTGTTGGGTGTTGGGATATTCCTGCAAGCAACAACTTGTGTTTTCAAGTTGGAAAATCTTAGCCACCCTCCGGTCGAGTTTAACTCTACTTGGTTATTTGAATGGAAGTGTACCAGCGGAATGTTTTGCCTTGTGGTCGTTAACGATCCGGTTACCTGCCCTGGCCATTGACGTAAATTCAGGCACTGTAGTTTCCTCATCATGTTGTCACCCTCCGTCACGGAGTGTTGTTCAAATGGTTCAAATGGCTCTGTGCACTATGGGACTTAACATCTGAGGTCATCAGTCCCCTAGAACTTAGAACTACTTAAATCTAACTAACCTAAGGACATCACACACATCCATGCCCGAGGCAGGATTCGAACCTGCGACCGTAGCAGCAGCGTGGTTCCGGACTGAAGCGCCTGGAATCACTCGGCCACCGCGACCGGCACGGAGTGTTGTGTGACAGCTCAATGTATAATTGACTGTGGGCGCCAATACTTTCTACGTTGTTCCATTGAACTCCCTGTTGTGTGCTGGTGGGGCCAAGCGGAGGTTATCTTGTCGGTGGGTCCGTTGACTGTCTGTCGGCTGGGTTTTCGTCGGATCGAGGATGGTTGGGCCGACTGCCTGTCTCACCTAAGCGAGCGTTAGTGATTGAGTTTCAGGCCGACCCTCGGGACTTCTGAGCGCCCTTCGGAGTACTGCCTTTTCTTGTTTGTTCTTGTTGTTTGTACTTGCATGGCTTCTAGCCGATTTTTAGATTAAGGTTGCTTTGCCCTTAAGGGGTCAGATAGTTTGGGCCTTCAGCCTAATTTAAGAACTGTTTTATGTAAAGCCGTTGGCCTTTTTAAAATTAATGTTATTGAGTTTTAAGTGTTGGGCCTTCACTCGATTTTGAATTTAAATTGTTTTGCTCTTAAAGTGTCAGATTCTTTAGGCCTTCAGCCGATTTTGAATTAAAGTTGCTCTGCTCTTAAGCAGTCAGATGGTTAGGGCCTTCAGCCTAATTTAAGAACTGTTTTATGTAAAGCTGTTGGCATTTTTAAAATTAATGTTATTGAGTTTTTAAGTGTTGGGTCTTCAGCTGATTTTTAATTGAAGTTGTTTTGCTCCTTAAGTGTCAGATTCCTTCGGCTTTCAGCCTAATTGAGGAACTGTTTTAAGATAAGGCTTTGCTTTTTAAATTTCTGATTTTGGTTGAGCGGTAAGTTTTTGGCTTTCGACCGTTTTTAAATTAAGTGTACTTGCCCTTAAGGCATGAGATTGTATGGCGCATTCAGTCCCTAATTAAGTTACAAAACTGAAGCTCGTTTTTTTTAAAGTTTGTTGGCTCTTGTAATATTTGATTTAATAAAAGGGTGTATGTTCGAGTGTAACTGACAGCCGATTATTTTGGCCCCTTTCCACAACGTGAACTACCTGTCCTGCCCGATGGGTTTAGGAGGGCGTCTCACACATCTCATACAAGTATACGATCTACAATAAATTCAGTTCAGTGAAAGAGACATATGAAGTAGACAGTGAACTTCGTTTCTGGACTACAGGTAGATCACGACTTTGGTTGGAAAATCTACACCATCCAAATGGTGGAGTGGAGAACTATTTAACTCGTAATCATAGTACGTATGAAGGCAGTTTTCAAAAAAAGTGTCACATAGAGGAAGTAGTGTTGGTATAAAATTGCCAGATTAAATAATGAAAATAAAGATGGATCTAAACTGGAAGAAATGTTTAGAAATAGGCCATTTTACTTCTTAGGAATTTTGTATGGAAATCAGTGATGTAGAATTCACAAATGATGGCGTAGTAAATTACCACAGTATCCACACGAGGGCAGGTGCAAATCCTGGAGTAGTCATGCAGGTGATCACTTCAGTATCAAAGTTTCGACAGGAATTGTTGGTGGCGGACTCCTAGAACCATACACTTTAGAGCGCAGATTAACGCACTTGTTTATCCGTTTGTTAAAGTATATCGTCGATTTCTGAGCGATGAATAACGAATGGCAATGGATAACGTCACCCTTGCAGAAAGACAGTGACTGTGGTTTATGCAACGTGAGACAATACTGACTCAACGGCTCATCTCAGGAGAAAGATTAAGGAAAGGCAAAGCTACATTTCTAGCATTTGTAGACTCAGAGAAAGCTTTTGAAAATGTTGACTGGAATACTCTCTTTCAAATTCTAAAGGTGGCAGGGGTTAAATACAGGGACCGAAAGGCTATTTACAATTTGTACAGAAACCAGATGGTAGTTATAAGGGTCGAGGGGCATGAAAGGGAAGCAGTGGTTGGGAAGGGAGTGAGACAGTGTTGTAGCCTCTCCCCGATGTTATTAAATCTGTATACTGAGCAAGCAGTAAAGGAAACAAAAGAAAAATTTGGAGTAGGAATTAAAATCCTTGGAGAAGGTATAAAAACTTTTAGGTTCACCGCTGACATTGTAATTCTGTCAGAGACAGCAAAGGACGTGGAGGAGCAGTTGAAAGGAATAGACAGTAGACAGTGTCTTGAAAGGAGGATATAAGATGAACATCAACAAAAGCAAAACGGGGATAATGGAATGTAGTTGAATTAAGTCGGGTGATGCTGAGGGAATTAGATTAGGAAATGAGACACTTAAAGTAGTAAAGGAGTTTTGCTATTTGGGGAGGAAAATAACAGATGATGGTCGAAGTAGAGAGGATGTAAAATGCCGACTGGCATTGGCAAGGAAAGCGTTTCCGAAGAAGAGAAATTTGTTATTGTCGAGTATAGATTTAAGTGCCAGGGAATCGTTTCTGCCGGTATTTGTAGCCATGTATGGAAGTGAAACATGGAAGATAAATAGTTTGGACAGGAAGAGAATACAAGCTTTCGAAATGTGGTGCTACAGAAGAATGCTGAAGATTAGATGGGTAGATCACGTAACTAATGAGGAGATATTGAATAGAATTGGGGAGAGGATGAGTTTGTGGCACAACTGGACAAGAAAGAGGAACCGGTTGGTAGGACATGTTCTGAGGCGTGAAGGGATCACAAACGTAGCATTGGAGGGCAGCGCGGAGGGAAATAATCGTAGAGGGAGACCACTAAACAGATTCAGAAGGATAGAGGTAGCAGTAAGTACTGGGGGATGAAGAAGATTTCACAGGATAGAGTAGCATGGAGAGCTGCATCAAACCAGTCTCAGGACTGAATACCACAACAACAACAACGTGGTTTATGCAGAACGGGACAACATCCAATTTTCTACGAATCGTGTGACAATAGCTCACTGCAACGTTTCACACTCGATGAATTGGTCGAGGAGGTGCGATAGCATTACCTTCCCGTTCGCTGGGCGTGACTCCGTTGGATATATTGCTAAGGGTGCATGTAAATGCATTGCTGTAAGCCCAGCCCTTCGCTAACGCGTAGACCTTACACGTGATGCAATCCGAATGGAGCCTTGTGTATTTGAAAGAGTGCTGATTTACTGCAAAAAGAAGGGCTGAAGGACCTATCAGGATGCATGGTAACAACAGGCAGCACCGCTTGGAGTACCTGCTTCTACGTAACAGACAAATGGGGATTAGAGGTCACTGGCCCATATCTCAACAGATACTGGTTTCCAAAATATATAGTTTTCGCCAATTCTGTCTCCTGTGGGAATATATGACACTTTATTTAAACATCTATCATCTTCTGCTGGACATGGTTCTCTTCCAGACTTCCACATATATTTGGATTTTCTGCTTTCCATATCCAAGATTGTCCTGCTTGTTTCTTTTTGTCATCAACCCATCTTCCAGTAGATGTTGTCGTAAGACAGGATCTGCTTCGTACGTTTCTCGTCATTTCGTCCCATTATTCGCCAATATCATTTCCATTTCAGTTTTATAACAAGAAAGTCAAATGTTCGTTCGATGAAGATCTGAAATATCTTGAAGTTTCTCACCACTTATCTTGAAATTTTGACACAACGTTGCATTGGAATATGCACGTGTTTCTCATATGTATTGGAACGCATCTTATAAAGCAAAAGACGTGTTTGTTATACACAAAGGGGAAACGGTGTTGTCGAAAATTTCGACAACTTCTTGACCGATTTACTCATAATTTTTACACTTTACACCAACAAACTTTCGAATGGATATACAGGTACATTTGTTAATAACTTACTGCAGAAATGTATATGTAACAGTAAAAATCTAGAGATCTTGACGAATGCGCTTCATAATTTAGAGGACAATCTAACAAACATTCAGATGGATATAGGATAGGAACGATGTACGTGAAAGTTTCTTGGTGTTAAAATCGACTGCGAGAAAGACAATGCTGTGAATACGTGTGGTTTCGTTTTCTTCCTCGCAATCTGTTTTAGCTACATTAGCTGTGAATTGAAACAATTAGAAAAATATTTTCCCATACATATTATTTCTCATTATACATATTTTTAAACAAAAATAGTATGCACAACAATTTCCTGTTTCATTTTTCTGCCTCACTGCCGGTTTTCATTCAAGCAGAAAATGTGTATTTATGGCTTACCATCTTATCATTAGAATACTACTACGGAATCTGAATTTGTAGTAACAATAAACAAGGCTCAGAATCAAAAAGAGGGGCGATTTCCTAACGCCCCCCCCCCTTTTTTCTCGGTCCTTCTACTGATGGACACGACAAGGGGGAATGAGGAGGAGGACAAACAGAGGAACAAATAGGGCATTACCACAAACATCCCATTCTCGTACGTATTTAGCAATTACGTACCTTACGTACCTGCGTAGCACAGGGTGAAACCGAAATGGGCATACAACCGCTCAATCTGTGTCTCTTGTGATATAGGGGTAGCGCATTAAAAAGATTGACTGCAAGGGAACAAAATAGTGAAACTCATACAAAAGAAAAGGTGACTCTAAATGAAGTAGTAAATCGAATCACAGAGAGGAATTGTCTAGCCGCTGACACCAGTGAACTCCCAAAACAAAATATGGAATCACTTGCGAATATTGCTGACTAATGGATGAAACCGGTATGTTAGTGTGCGAACTAGATTTTTGACTTTCCGCAGAGCATGAGTAATTGTTTCGTTAGAACATGAAAATAAAGAAACAGAAAACTTGAAATTATTACGAAGGAAAATATCTCGTTACCACAAGCTAGAGTCATGGGCCTTACGTTTGAATCATCTTGTGACTTCATTTATATGGCTTTCATACCCTAAAATCCGCAGTTTCTCGTAGTCTGCGAACGGAAACTCTCGGATTAGTTACATATAACTATGTGTTTTTTTATTTTTTGCTGGTATACTTGACAGAAGTAATCGTAACAGTCCACAATGGATCTATGAAACATTATCATTAGAAATAAGCTTTCACTGACCTAATAATACTTCTAAAGATGTTGTTCGTTTGTAAAGAAGGTATATTCTAGAAGGCAGTCATAAAAAGCAAGTAATGCTGCGGGTAGCATTTCTCCATCGCCCATTAGTTATTCCAAAACTGAAAGTTTTACCTGAGCATTTGTTGGCACGTTGTTCGTCAGGCAGGATGAGTTGCCCTCGCGAAGACTGTGTTCATTATCAGGCACTCTCGCGAAGCTAACTTTGGTACTGCAGACAGGAAATTATTGTGAGCACCTAACCCGTTAACTCCTTCCCCACCGTCGGATGAGTTCTCAGAACTTGCCTGTACCTGCGGTACGGCGAGGTGCTACCCGCCAAGCGTAGAGATTACAGATCTATGCATACATTGCGAAATTCGTATAATAATAATTGAGTGTTACAGCCATTCCGCGAAATGGAGATTAGATTCATTTCTTGTGCGTTTTAGGTAATTTCGACAGCGCGTCTCAGTGAAACGCATTACGAAATGATTCTGAAACGCTGCGCTGAGCTTCTTGGTCCAAAACCTACGTTTTATTAGGCGTTTCAAGGAGGAATACAACTTGCAGG
The DNA here is from genome assembly GCF_023864345.2 of Schistocerca serialis cubense. NCBI lineage: Eukaryota > Metazoa > Arthropoda > Insecta > Orthoptera > Acrididae > Schistocerca > Schistocerca serialis. The sequence continues at coordinate 1,070,965,395 of NC_064639.1, forward strand.
AAGACTTTTCCCCAGAAAGTGATATTAAAATGGACAAGTAAAACTTGCGTTGGAGCCAAATTCGATGTTACTTGTGGTGAAAGGTAGCAACGGATACAAATCTTTTCCGGATCAGTTTAAGGATAAAAACGGAATTTGTTATGTAACAATCATATCAAAGTCTTTTTTCCTTCGAGGAAGACCTAATTATCTACGTTAATGAAGCTCGAGACGTCAGACAACTAAATGTACACTATGTTTTGTAAGGAAACAAATATGTTATGAAGAGAACGCCACTACGATACTCAAGAACAGAAGAAAAGAACGTCTGCGAGACATCCAGCTGAATCAGACCAGCTAAAGGAGCTGACAGCAATCATAACAAGTCCAATATAATGAGACAGCTCCAAGTCTGGGTCAGCGTAATTAAGGATTCCATTGAAATCAGTTCGTTGGGAAACCTAATAAACAGGCTCACAGATTTCTATTTAAGAATGCAGTTTATTAAGATCTCGCAAGCCATCTCATTCGGAGATGAAAATGCCGTAAGTCGACATATTTTACCGAACACTGGCGCTGATTTAGAAATGCTCTGCAAGCGCACGTGCCAGAAATCTAAGTTGGATATAAATAATGGCACAGCAGAGAATACTTCCAGACAGGATTTCTCGAATTTGCAGGACGATATGTAACGTCTACATTATATTATTTTGTCTACTATGGAATCTGTCTAGATGTGAAAGGTCGTAGGAATATTATATTTTGACGGTGTGGAAAATGTAATTACATGCCATGAGAAAAATGATATAACGTAGGCCTGAGTGAAATAATCTGTAAAATACGCATCTGACAAAGAACGTAGCTACCTCAGTTCGACTGAACCAGAGACAGAGAAAGAGACAGAGAGACAGAGGTAGAGAGAGGGGGAGAGAGAGAGAGAGAGAGAGAGAGAGAGAGAGAGAATGGGGCGGGTGGGTGGAGGGAAGGAGTATGTTTGTACCATAATTCGTATCGAACAACGAAATTATCACTTTGGAAAATGTGCAGTTCCGTTAGTGCTAAGCATGAATATTTCCACGCTCCTAAGACTTGTTAAATGATAAAAAGGAGGAAATAGTGTTATCACACATACATCATGGTACTCAATGAAGGAGAATTAGTAACTGTTAGATTCTTGCGCCGGATCCACTGATAAGCATAAGATAGTTGAAATGCTCCCCGCTATCGTAGAAAAGTATTATCGTCCAAGTAGTCTCAAGTCAGAAGGAGCTTTAGATCATAAGTTGTAGCTGATGGTAGAATATGTGTACAGACATTAGTGGACGAAGTAGACAGAAACGAAAGAACAGCAGATATGTTACATTCTTTTTCCTAATGATCTGTCACAGAGAAGAAACAAGGAATGTCGTCATCATTCAATAGCTGCACGGCTGCACACATGCGTGACCTAACAATCAGTACTGGAAAGCAAGTTGAACAGTTTAAAATCACTAAGAAGCCAGGGCCACGCGAAGACACTTTCACCTTGCGTACATGATTTGGGAAATATTTAGCCCCACTGTTGATGATTCTGAAGATCCCTTGAGCAGAAAATCTCAAATATTCTAAAACAAACGGGGAAAATCTATCTTGAAAATGTATTAGTGGAATTGATTGTTTGTTTTAAGTCATCAGTCTTGTGACTGGTTTGGTGTGGCGCACCACGAATTTCCCTCATGACCCAACCTCTTCATCTCATAGCAACACTTGCAACCTACGTCCTCAATTATTTGCTGGATCTATTCCAGCCTGTGCCCTCCTCTACAGTTTTTAGCGTCTGTAGTTCCCTCCAGTACCATGGAAGTTATTCCGTGAGATCTTAACAGATGTCCTACGATCCTTCTCCTTGTCAGTGTTTTAAATATACTCCTTTCATCGACGACTTGGCGGAGAACCTCCTCGTTGCATACCTTATCAGTCGACCTAATTTGGAACATTCTTACGTAGCACCACATCTCAAATACTTCGATTCTCTTTTGCTCCAGTTTTCCTACTCTCCATGTTTCACTACCACAGAATGCTGTGATCCAAACGTACTTTCTCAGAAATTCCGATTAAATTATGCAGTATGTTTTACACTACTTCTCTTGGACCGGCTGCCATTTTTGCCACTGCTAGTCTGGTTCTTTATGTCCTCCTTGCTCCGTCCATCATGGGTTATTTTGCCGCCTCGGTATCATAATTCCTTAACTCCTTATATTTCTTGACCATCCATCCTGATGTTAAGTTTCGCTCTGTTATCATTCCCGCTACTTCTCATTACTTCAGTCTTTTTCCATTCATTCTCAATCCATATTCTCTACTCATTAGACTTTTCATTCCAATCAGCAGATCCTCTAATTCTTCTCCTCGTTCAGTGAGGACAGCAATGTCATCAGCGAATCTTACCACTAACATCCTTTAACCATGAATTTAATTTCCATCATATTTCTTCGTTATAGACTGAGCAGTAGGGGGGAAATGTCTTACACACTTTTTAAACCGAGCTCTTCGTTCTCGGGCTTTGTACTGTTTCTCCTGGGTGGTCTTGGGTTTAAAAAAATGAAAACTAAATATTACGATATATTTTATAAACAACCGACAAGTTATGCCAAGGAAGAAGAGATAGAACTACACTACTGGACATTAAAATAGTTACACCATGAAGCTGACGAAATACAGACTGAAAATTTAACCAACAGGAAGAAGATGCTGTGATATGCAAATGATTACCTTTTCAGAGCATTCACACACTGTTGGTGCCGGTGGCGACACCTACAACGTGCTGACATGTGGAAAGTTTAGAACCGATTTCTCATACACAAACAGCAGCTCACCGGCGTCGCCTAGTGAAACGTTGTTGTGATGCATCGCCTCATGAGGATATTTGCGTACCATCACGTTTCCGACTTTGATAAAGGTCGGATTGTAGCCTATCGCGATGGCGCTTTATCGTATCGTGAGATTGGTGCTCACGTTGGTAGAGATCCAATGACTGTTAGCAGAATATGGAATCGGTGGGTTCAGGAGGGTAATACGGAACGCCGTACTGGAGCCCAACGGCCTCGTCTCACTAGCAGTCGAGGTCTCAGGCATCTTGTCTGCATGGCTGCAACGGATCGTACAGCCACGTCTCGAACCCTGAGTCAACGAATGGGGACGTTTGCAGGACAACAACCATCTGTACGAATAGTTCGACGACGTTTGCAGCAGCATGGACTATCAGCTGGGAGACCATGGCTGCGGTTACCCTTCACGCTGCATCACAGACAGGAGCGCCTGCGATGGTGCACTCAAAGACGAACCTGGGTGCACGAATGGCAAAACGTCATTTTTTCGGACGAATCTAGGTTCTGTTTACAGCATTATGATGGTCGCAACCGTCATCGCCATACTGCCGTATCACCCGGCGTGATGGTATGGGGTGCCACTGATTACACGTCTCGATCACCTTTTGTTCACATTGACGGCACTTGGAACAGTGGACGTTACGTTTCAGATGTGTTACGACGCGTGGCTCTACCCTTCATTCGATCCCTGCAAAACCCTACATTTCAACAGGATAATGCACGACCGCATTTTGCAGGTCCTGTACGGGCCATTCTGGATACAAAAAATGTTCGACTGCTGCCCTGGCCAGCACATTCTCCAGATCTCTTTCCAATAGAAAACGTCTGCTCAATGGTGGCCGAGCAACTGGCTTGTCACAATACGCCAGTCACTACTCTTGAAGATCTGTGGCATCGTGTTGAAGCTGCATGGGCAGCATTACCTGCACACGCCATCCAAGCTTAGTTTGACTCAATACCCAGGCGTATCAAGGCCCTTATTACCGCCAGAGGTGGTTGTTCTGGGTTTTTATTTCTCAGGATCTATGCACCCAAATTGGGTGAAAATGTAATCACATGTCAATTCTAGTATAATATATTTGTCCAACGAATACCCGTTTATCATCTGATTTCTTCTTGGTGTAGCAATTTAAATGGCCAGTAGTGTACAATGGACATGTTATTCCTTGGGCTTTTGCGCTTCTATGCATGAACTATCTTTCCTATGTCATTCGCTTATCTGATGTGCTTGAATTCCTACCTAAGAGGACGTTCTTGTGTAAAGCTCATCTTGCTGTACCAGCTAATAATGTAAGTTGTAATTAAAACCAGAAATATATAGTGGTTATTTTGTCAAAAGTATTTGTGTATGTGGTCAGTCAATTTGCAATCTGATACCTGGATTGTCCGAAGTAGATATGGGACTTAACAAGGAATTTTCAATGTTAGGCGCCATCTTGGAAAATCTTTAAAATTTTTCTTTTACCTCATCTACAAGACGGGCGATCGGTTAGGACAATTAACTTTCTTGCAGATCCTACGTGCCCCGCCGCCGCTGGTAATAATTTACCAAATTTTACTTACAGCTTTTCTTTATATAACGAGATAATATCGCAAGCAGAAAAGGTCTGGTCACAGGATTCCAGTTCCATTATAGGATTTCACTTGTAGATGCTAATCTTGGGCCGGGCGAAGTGGCGGTGCGGTTAAAGGCGCTGCAGTCTGGAACCGCAAGACCGCTACGGTCGCAGGTTCGAATCCTGCCTCGGGCATGGATGTTTGTGATGTCCTTAGGTTAGTTAGGTTTAACTAGTTCTAAGTTCTAGGGGACTAATGACCTCAGCAGTTGAGTCCCATAGTGCTCAGAGCCATTTGAACCATTTTGCTAATCTTCTTATCTTGTATTGGTGAATCGAGACGAAACCACGATATTAAGTTACGTATAGCAGTAACTTACATCGAACAGACTTGTGAAATATTCTTTTGTGCAATAAGCACACTATTTGTCACGAACCTGGAGTAACATCCGTGGTGTTGGGTAAAGAAGGAAAGGACAATTACTTATCAATGATTACGTAACTACTCTGTGAACTGAGCTAGTTTATTAATTACTGATCAGTGTCGGCCTAACTTAAAAGATATTGCACTATTAAGAACATTCCTGTGAGTCATTTTCCGGAAAGTGTTTTCAACCGCTGGTATCGAGTCATTAAAAATACTATTACATTGGCAGACTGCCGTATACTTTTTACTTATCACTGTTTTTATATTTTTGCATTACACCTTTCAGTCTTATTATTCATACTGGGCTCTTGTAGATGTTCTACATTACCCGGCTCTCCCTACAGTTATTCATATTTCCTCAGTATTTCGAACATCTTGCACTATTCTACATTGTCGAACTATCCGTTCTGCGTGATCTAACATCTATGAAAACTATTTTAAAATCTGATTTTAATACTGGATGCTCTATCTCTTCGATATCGACATCTGTCTCTTCTTCTATCACATCAGACTAATCTTCCCCTTCACAGAGGCCTTCCGACAATCATTTACTTTTCTATTTCTTCACATTTTTATACAACCATTTCGTCTTAGCTTCCCTTCAGTTCCTATTTATTTTACTCCCCATCGACTTGTATTTTTGTATTCCGGTATTCCCTTAACATTTTTGTACTTCCTTCTATCAACGATCAACTGACTTCTTCGAAGCTACCTTCTTCGTTACAACGCTTTCCTTTCCAACCTCGAAATTGTCCTAATTAGAGATGTCCATCACCTTCAAAAAACTGTCGACTGAGCTATTCCTTATCACAGTACCTATACTCCAAGAGAACCTCAAGTGCACCACATTATTCCTTAGAACTTTTATATTCCGCTTCTCTGAGTATTGATTCTTCCTGACTAATCTCTTAAACTTCAACCTAGTCTTCATCAGTACCTGTGATCAGAGTCTGTATCTGCTTACAAATCAGTTTCTGTTTTTGGAATTTCTGCCTGATCATGACGCACTCTAATGCAAATCTTCCGTATCTCCTGGCCTTATCCGCGTTATCTTCTCCTCTTGTGATTCTCGAGGAGAGTATTCGCTATTACTATAAGAAATTCCCTGCGAAACTAAATTATTGTTTCTCCTCTCTCATTTCTAGTACCAAGCCCATTTTCTCCCGTTACCTTTTCTTCTATTCGTTCTCATACAGCCGCATTCAGTCCTCCATCATTAAAAGATTTTCATCTTACTTTCCATACTGAATTACCCGTTTAATGTACTCATGTAATCTGTCTATCTCTCCGTCTTCAACCAGTGGCGTCGGTGTGTCTGCTTGAAATGTCGACGGCGATGTTGATTTTCTGTTGATTTTGATGAGAACAACCCTATCACTGAACTATTCACAGTGAGTCACTCTAGGCCTTACCTTCCTGATCATAATGAATCCTGCTCCAGTTATACCACTTTCTGCTGCTGTTGATATTTCCCTAAGCTCACCTAACCAGAAATCCGTGTTTTCTTTCCATTTCACATCACTGACTCCTAATATATCTAGATAGAGCTTTTGTGTTTCCGTTTTAAGGGTTTCTTGCTTCTATACTAGTTTCAAACTTCTGACATTCCGACACCCCGACTCGTAGAACGTTATCCTTTCGTTGTTTATTTAAGTCTTTTCTCATTGTCGCCCTAACGTTGACAGTCTCGTCCCGCAGATTCGAATGACTAGTCCGGAATGTTTTGCTAAATCGGTGTTTACAGATTTCCAGAAGGCTTTTGACACTGTACCCCACATGGGGCTTATAATCAAATTGCGTGGTTGCGGAATATCGTCTCAATTATGTGACTGGATTCGTGATTTCCTGTCTGAGAGGTCACAGTTCGTAGTAACTGCGGAATGTCGTAGAGTAAAACAGATTGATTTCTGATGTTCCCCAAGGTAGTGTTATAGGACCTATGCTGCTCCTCTTCTATATAAACAATTTAGGAGACAATCTGAGCAGCCGTCGTAGGTTGTTTGCAGATGACGCTGTCGTTTATAGGCTAGCAAAGTCATCAGAAAATCAAAAGAAATTCCAAAAAATATTTAGAAAATATATCTGCATCGTGCGGAAATTGCTAATTCACCCTAAATAGCGGAAAGTGTGAGGTCATCCACATGAGTGCTACAAGCAGTCCGTTAAACTCCGGTTACACAATAAATCAGTCAAATCTTAAGGCCGTAAATTCCTGTAAATACCTACGAAATACGAACAACTTAAATTGAAAGGAACTTATAGAAAATGTTGTGGGGAGGGCTAACCAAAGACTGGGTTTTATAGGCAGGATACACAAGAAAATGTAACAGATTTACTAAAGAGACTACCTACACTACACTTGTCCGTCCACTTTTAGAATACTGCCGCGCGGTGTGGGATACTTACTAGATAGGTTTGACCGAGCACATCGAGAAACTTCAAAGAAGGGCCGGACGTTTTGTATTATGGCGAAATGAGTTTGTCACTGAAATGATACATAATTGCGGTGGACATCATTAAAACAAGGGACATAGCGGGATGTTTCCTTTGGAAAAGCACTGCCGATTTATTTTCCTGTAGCACCCCTGGCAGGGCATGTGTAACGAATCTAATGCCTTGGTTTTCAAAGGGATTTTAAATCAGAATCTTCTTTTCTTTCTTGATCAACAAAATTAGACACCTTCATTACTCACACCTATTTATAATGTAAATACAGAAGATCTTCCTGCACAAAACATAAAAAACTGTAATGATGTAACCTTCTCATGACAATAAACATGGCGTACAAAAATATCGCTAACGGAAAGTCAGACTCTCGCACTTTAGACACGACATCCTAAATGCGATGAATAGAGGAACCCTGGCTGATTCGGTGTACCAACTCTTTCGAAAAGCTATGAGTGAATACCATTTCACTGTTTCTAAAGATACTGCTATGCACTGGAATTGAAACTGTTTCGAAAATTTCGTTACAGGCATGGGCTGGCTCAAATGGCTCTCAGCTCTGTGGGATTAACATCTGAGGTCATCAGTCCCCTAGAACGTAGAACTAATTAAACCTAACTAACCTAAGGACATCACACACATCCATTCCCGAGGCAGGATTTGAACCTGCGACCGTAGCAGCAGCGCGGTTCCGGACTGAAGGGCCTAGAACCGCTCCGCCACAACAGCCGGCGTCATGAGCTGGAAGGGGAGTGTCTGCACATACTCAAAATAGTGTGTGCTCCTGGGAAGTGTAAAGGAATCGTTGCCATTCATATATTAATCATCTATCGGGTGATGTGGTGCAAGTGTAGACCATTCCTGGTCAGGAATGTTTTTACGCGGCATTTAAAACAGAAGCATGTATTTGTCACGGACTGCAAGCATTTTATTACTCGTACAGGTTGCAGATGGGCAAGCCCGGAATGTTTTCTAAGGCCGTCAGCAAGTTTTGGCGGCTCCAAGAGGTGACCACTTTTAAAATGTAACTTTTCTATTTCGGATCTAGGTCCACAGGGGATTCAGGAGGGAAATACGTCCTGGTTTGCTGGAGGCTGGAGCCGACGCTCTTCGCTGGCTTTAGGTTATCAGCACATAACTTCTTTGGCCTCGTTCCTTCTTGGCTATACACAGGGAAAGCGTAGGGTATAAATTAGTTCTCAGGTGTTAAGGGGAAAATGCACCATCTACTGAGGGTAAAACAAATCGAAGGTCTCGGCCGTAAACAATTGTGACTGATATTCGATGAGATACAGAGCGGTTGCATGTAAAACATTGTATACGATGTGCTTCATTTCTATTAGTTGATATTTCGACGCTGAACCAAGAAATGGCTATTTTATCTCTACTTTCAGATTTCTCACTAATGGCTTCTTTGCCAGAATGAGTGTTTGTAAACTTTGCTAACTCCCAAACCCGAGGCTGATATTAGTAGTAGTATCAAATAGGTTTTCGTGCCTGGAAAATAATTTTCAGGTACGTTCTGGACAAATCCGAGGATGGTGAGAATAGCCACCTCTAAAATAAAGTTCCTTAATATGTTTCTGAACGCTAACGCTGTTCAAAAGTTGTTGCTAATCAGGTAAATGTGAATAATATTTGAAGCAGGTAAACAATGTTAAGCTGAGTCCTTTGTGATGTTTACTTTTTGTGGTTGTTATAATCCATTATTTCAAAACGTTTTAATGCAAATCTTAGTGTCATTAACTGAAACAATTCAGACCTTTAAAATTTGTACTTTTGAGAGGCTCCGCGCCAATGTTTCATCAGTTCGCCCTGCGACTACACAACGGTACGTCAGAGGCAGCTCATGTTATGTGCACTCAGGTTGCGAGTAAACAGTGTTAAGTAACTACTGACACATTTCTAACAATAAATTTTTGGTAGAATCAACAATTTCTGAAAATTGGTTACTTTAGAAATATTTGAAAACAATGACTAATCAGAAGAAACAGTTGCAATGGATTTACATGAAATATATTAATTGTGAAATTTTATTGAACACTTACTGTATACTGTCTCAAACAAATCAACTTGCCTCTAATCATCGTTTACAGCCAAGGTCTGCAATTACAGCTGAACAGCACAAAGAAATTGTAATGAAAATTTCGGGATAGTAATTAGACTGGCGGGGGGAACTGTAGAGTATTACTAGTCATGGTCCATTAGTAGGCTACATGGTACTGTAATCTATGAGAAAATTATATACTGTAAAAATTGTAGTAATCTCTAGCTGGTCATAGACAAAATTTCATCTCCTTGCAAGTACTGGTAACTAGAAGAGATATGAAATGCAATGGCCACATCGGCACACTTGTGGGTGATACAAACAGCATATTAAGGTGCATTTGTAGAATACTGGGCAGACTGCATTTTGTCTGCAATACAAACTGCATATAAAAAGCTATACAGTACATACTTCACACTCCAAGGGTACAGAATCCGTATCGTATTTAATCACCTAGTGACATCGGGCGCATACAAGAAAGAGCGCTTTGAATAATCGCAGACCTGTTTGACTGGAGTGAGAGCATAATAGATTTGTTGAATAATCGGAACTGCGACAGATTCCATGGACGATTTGGTACATACCACGCAAATCCTCTCACAATGTATAAGAACTGGTTTTCGAGGCGAAGGTATGAAATCTCTTCAGCGCCCTATTTATCTATGCCGTAGAAATCATGCAGTTAAAGTTAGGCCAGTAACAGCTGGTACAGAGCCACACATTCTATTCTCTCTCTTTATGTGGACGTTACATGTCTAAACTTCAGTATACACTGATGGAAAATCAATCGCAAGAGCAAGAAGGAGTTATAGGGAAGCACCCTACTCACTCCATATAGAATTCATATGCTTTCCAATTGTGTGACAGCCTAGTCCACTCTGACTAACTATGACGTCACGAATGTTGCGCAATACCTACAAAGTAAAGTAAAAGATCTAAAAAGTTAATAGTATGTCAGTAGTGATTCTAAAATAATAATGTGTTAAGTTTCACAATGTAGAAGAACTGGTTTTCGAGGCGAAGGTGTGAAATCTGTTCAGCGCCCTATTTATCTATGCCGTAGAAATCATGCAGTTAAAATTAGGCCAGTAACAGCTGGTACAGAGGCACACGTTCTATTCTCTCTCTTTACGTGGACGTTACATGTCTAAATTTCAGTATACACTGATGGAAAATCAATCGCAAGAGCAAGAAGGAGTTGTAGGGAAGCACCCTACTCACACCATATAGAATTCGTATGCTTTCCAATTGTGTGACAGCCTAGTCCGCTCTGACTATGACGTCACGAATGTTGCGCAATACCTACAAAGTAAAGTAAATGATCTATAAAGTTAATAGTATGTCAGTAGTGATGCTAAAATAATAATGTGTTAAGTTTCAGTTTAGTAAGTTTAACAGTTTTTGGATTTTGGATATATAACGTAAAAATCGTCGGCGCAACAGGAAGGAGCTAGGAAGTTCAAAATTTATATTCGGATTTCTTTTTTTGGTTCAAATTCGTGATTTCCTGTTTTTGTGTTCGAATAGTACAGAAGCTAGATAGAATATGTAAGTGATCAGATAAAGCTAGGATGTTTAGATAGAATGGGGATACGCTATAATAAGAAAGATGTGAGAAGTTTCCAAAAGGTAGCTATAAAACTATAGCTCTAGCGTCTCTCCAAACGGCAAGTTCAGAGGTCATCTATTGCGTGCAGCGCAACTAAAATATTTATCTCGCTGAAAGTATTTAACCTAGCGAAATCAGAATTTTATTACAAATACTTACCTTTGGGCTGACTGCACAGCTAAACTGAGAGCTTCATTGGCCTTCAGCGAATGAAGTGTTGTTCTGCTAGCCCCAGCGGCTAGTCAGGAAGGCAAATGTCGGCTGCGCCTATGGCGGTCCTCACTGCTGCTATATAAATAAGAGCGCTGTGAGCTAGTCAGGCCCCAGTTCTCTTCTAGACTCCTATCAGCACTCACTCCGTATCGGAAGCCGCGTTGCGTCTGTGCAATTGCAAGGAACAGCCTTGGATGCATTATTACGTAACTCAGTATGCCCGTAACAATGAGTTCGCATTGGGGTAAAGTGTTAATTGTGGAGCGACTTCAGCGATTCATTCTCAGATTGCGTGTGTCGTATTTTCACGTGTCACTGCAGGGCAGACTTTCTAACATTACTAGCGTGGCGTCTGATGAGTATTAACGTCAAATTTTGGCGAGCATTCACTTTGAACATTTACATCAATAATGATTATTGAACAGTTTCTTTATCTAGAGATAATACGATCCGGGCAATAGACTCTGAACAGCTCTGATAGTACAATAGCTGACAGTGGCATTGCTTGGGTACACATTTGTCTCAAACAATACACGTTATCGTTTTCAGAGTATAGTGAAAATTGTTATAGTAAACTGAATGTTCTATGAATCCCAGAATTCATGCTAAATCCTCAGCATAATGAACTTCAATGATCAATAACTTTATTTCTCCATCATAGTGGTCACAGTGAACTTTAACTACAGGCATCACGTTTTTGATAATCACTTTCTGGTTGCCAACATTGTAGTTTGAGAGCCTGTGTTGAGAACGGCAACAATAGAAAAATTCTCAATTCGCCGCCCAATAAGTTGTGCGACATAATCGAAGGTTCGTAGGCTTGTTTCTACAATCAAGAGCAAAGAAAGCTGGTGCAGGAGCCTAATATCGTGTAGGACCCCCGAGAGCATGCAGAAGTGCCACAACACGACGTGGCATGGACTCGACTAATGTCTGAAGTAGTGCTGGAGGTAACTGACACCATGAATCCTGCAGGGCTGTCCATAAATCCGTAAAAGTACGAAGGAGTGGAGGTATCTTCTGAAAAGAACGTTGCAAGGCATCCCAGATACGCTCAATAATGTTCATGTCTGTGGAGTATGGTGCCCAGTGGAACTATTTAAACTCAGAAGAGTGTTCCTGGAGCCACTCTGTAGCAATTCTGGACGTGTGGGGTGTCTCACTGTCCGTCGGAATGTACAATGGACATGAATGGATGCAGGTGACCTGACACGATGCTTACGTACGTGTCACCTGTAACAGTCTATCTAGACGTATCAGGGGGCCCACATCACTCCACATACACATGCCCCACACCATTACAGAGACTCCAACAGCTTGAACAGTCCCCTGCTGACACATAAAGTCCATGGATTATGAGGTCGTCTCCATAGCCGTACACGTCCATCCGCTTGATACAATTTGGAACGACACTCGTCCGACCTGGCAACATGTTTCCATATCATCAACAGTCCGTTGTCGGTGGCGACGGGCCCAGGTGAGGCGTATAGCTCTATGTCGTGCAGTCATAGAGGGTACACGAGTGGGCCTCCGGTTCCGGGAGCCTATATCGATGATGTTTCGTTGAATGTTTCGCACGCTGACACTTGTTGATGGTCCAGCATTGAAATCTGCAGCAATGTGTGAAAGTGCAGCACTTCTGTCACGTTGAACGATTCCCTTTAGTCGTCGTTGGTCCCGTTCTTGCAGGATCTTTTTCCGACCGCAGCGATGTCAGAGATTTTATGTTGTACTGTATTCCTGATATTCAAGGAACACTCGTCAAGTGGTCGTACGGAAAAATCTTCACATCATCGCTACCTCGGGTATATTGTGTCCTATCACTCGTGCGCCTACTATTAACACCACGTCCAAACTCAGTTAAATCTTGTTAACCTGCCATTGTAGTAGCAGTAACCGTTCTAACTACTGCGACGGTCACTTGTCTTATACAGGCGTTGCCGACTGCAGCACCGTGTTCTGCCTGTTTACATATTCCTGTATTTGAATATGCATACCTGTATCAGTTTCTTTGGCGCTTCGGTGTATATCTGAAAGACGATATATATTCAAATTTCGCGCCTGTCGCACTGTAAGAATGCGAACCAGGCTTCCTTTAAATACACACTGTAAAGGTCGTCAGCGTTATTTACGTTTGAGACTGGACGTGATCAGATTGGTTACAAGGAAGCCAGTTGAGGGCTCGCTACCAAAATGTATGCTTGATTGACACACTGGATTTGTACCTGCAGTTATGGTCTGGGACGTGATTTTGTATGACAGCAGGAGCACTCTCGTGGGTATTTCACGCACCTTTACTGCAAATTTGCACAGCCGTCTAGTGATCCGATCTGTTGTGCTGCCATTCATGAACTGCGTTCTAGTGGGTCTTTTCCAACAGGATAACGCTCGAGCCACAGCTGTTGTAACCCAACTTCCTTAATGGAATTTCGACATTTGTCCTGCGCTTGCTTAATCACCAGATCTGTCTCCAGTCGAGTACATACGGGGAATCTTCGGAAGACGACTCTAGCGTCATCCACAAACACCACCAACCGTCCCTGTATTGCTCGAACAAGTGCAATAGGCACGGACTCCAGCCTACAAAGTGACAACCGTCACCTCTACAATACAATGCATGCAGTTTGCATGCTTTCAGTCAACATTCTAGCGGTTGCACCGGCTTTTAATGTACGAGCATTTGCAGCGGATTATCTCTCTTTCACGTTAACCTGTGATCTTGCAATGGTAGCCACTTACATTTTTTTACCAGCACAAGTGTATCTAGAAACTGCAACACTCTGCGTTAGTTATTTTTTTGGTAGTGAGATTTTTTTTCAGTCCGTGTATATGTTACAATGTAAAGTACCCTGTAGACACACTTCATATCGGCACATGTAGTTGTAAATGGAGAGTAATTTTAAAGAGACGAAGATCAAAAGTCAATGTGAAAATGTGATACTTTTGTTTAGCAGAGCAGTTTATTTTTAATTCAGTAAAACTCTTATGTTCTGAAGATTTATATTACGGAGTTACTGTAAATGTCGCAGTCAGCAGAAAACTTGTTAGAGTTCAGTAGTAAATTTTAAAATACGCGTTACCTGTTCTGAACTACATACATAATGATAAGACTTTTGTATTGACAATTTGGAATATTTGTAGCCTGTAGCTGACTAGACCATGATGTAAGCTGATTAATACCACCGCTGGTAACTGTAAAGTTGATAAATGCAAGAATGCCTTTGTACCAGTGATCATCGCACGGCTGCGACTGCAAAGAGGTAGCAGAAACACCGCTCTTTCATTGCACGTTGGAACTCGGCTGTTGTCACGGCGTATTTCCAACAAGAGAAACGAAACTAAATCATACATGACAGGAAACATTCGCTGCAAGAGCTTCTGACGAGTGTCAGGAACTTTGCTGAATGCAACAAGCATAGAGGTAGAATTGTTTCAGTTCCATTGACAGAGGGTGCAGTTCCGCAAAGTGTAAAATAACATTGGCTGTCAAATGGTTTTTAACCTCCTAGTGTTTTATTTGTTCGAAGAATATACGAGTAACGATTTCTCTGTCAAATTTATAAATCAATGCTATCCTAAATCAAAAGGCTAATTTCAATGGTTCTACGATGAATATGCTATAAGCTGTAGATATATATTCCCAAAGTAATAGTTTCAGAATTAAACAGTGGAAAATAGCAGTCAGCTTCATGTAGTATAACATTTATAACAAAACAGCTGTAAACATTTACGCATAGACACGAGTAAAAAGAAATTCGTAATATTATCTTCGTCCTTAGGCAGAGATAGGCTTCATGCCTAACAGAGTGACATAATTGTAGTCACAATGAACCATGGACCTTGCCGTTGGTGGGGAGGCTTGCGTGCCTCAGCGATACAGATAGCTGTACCGTAGGTACAACCACAACGGAGGGGTATTTGTTGAGAGGCCAGACAAACGTGTGGTTCCTGAAGAGGGGCAGCAGCCTTTTCAGTAGTTGCAAGGGCAACAGTCTGGATGATTGACTGATCTGGCCTTGTAACAATAACCAAAACGGCCTTGCTGTGCTGGTACTGCGAACGGCTGAAAGCAAGGGGAAACTACGGCCGTAATTTTTCCCGAGGGCATGCAGCTTTACTGTATGATTAAATGACGATGGCGTTCTCTTGGGTAAAATATTCCGGAGGTAAAATAGTCCCCCATTCGGATCTCCGGGCGGGGACTACTCAAGAGGATGTCGTTATCAGGAGAAAGAAAACTGGCGTTCTACGGATCGGAGCGTGGAATGTCAGATCCCTTAATCGGGCAGGTAGGTTAGAAAATTTAAAAAGGGAAATGAATAGGTTAAAGTTAGATATTGTGGGAATTAGTGAAGTTCGGTGGCAGGAGGAACAAGACTTTTGGTCAGGTGACTACAGGGGATATAAACACAAAGTCAAATAGGGGTAATGCAGGAGTAGGTTTAATAATGAATAGGAAAATAGGGATGCGGGTAAGCTACTACAAACAGCATAGTGAACGCATTATTGTGGCCAAGATAGATACGAAGCTCTGCAGATGACGAAGAAATTGAAGAAATGTATGATGAAATAAAAGAAATTATTCAGATAGTGAAGGGAGACGAAAATTTAATAGTCATGGGTGACTGGAATTCGAGTGTATGAAAAGGGATAGAAGTAAACGTGGTAGGTGAATATGGATTGGTGCTAAGAAATGAAAGAGGAAGCCGCCCGATAGAATTTTGCACAGAGCACAACTTAATCATAGCTAACACTTGGTTTAAGAATCATGATAGAAGGTTGTATACATGGAAGAACCCTGGAGATACTAAAAGGTATCAGATAGATTATATAATGGTAAGACAGAGATTTAGGAACCCGGTTTTAAATTGTAAGACATTTCCAGGGGCAGATGTGGACTCTGACCACAATCTATTGGTTATGACCTGTAGATTAAAACTGAAGAAACTGCAAAAAGGTGGGAATTTAAGGAGATGGGACCTGGATAAACTGAAAGAACCAGAGGTTGTACAGAGTTTCAGGGAGAGCATAAGGGAACAATTGAAAGGAATGGGGGAAAGAAATACAGTAGAAGAAGAATGGGTAGCTCTGAGGGATGAAGTAGTGAAGGCAGCAGACGATCAAGTAGGTAAAAAGAAGAGGGTTAGTAGAAATCCTTGGGTAACAGAAGAAATATTGAATTTAATTGATGAAAGGAGAAAATATAAAAATGCAGTAAATGAAGCAGGCAAAAAGGAATACAAACGTCTCAAAAATGAAATCGACAGGAAGTGCAAAATGGCTAAGCAGGGATGGCTAGAGGACAAATGTAAGGATGTAGAGGCTTATCTCACTAGGGGTAAGATAGATACTGCCTACAGGAAAATTAAAGAGACCTTTGGAGATAAGAGAACCACATGTATGAACACCAAGAGCTCAGATGGAAACCCAGTTCTAAGCAAAGAAGGGAAAGCAGAAAGGTGGAAGGAGTATATAGAGAGTCTATACAAGGGCGATGCACTTGAGGACAATATTATGGAAATGGAAGAGCATGTAGATGAAGATGAAATGGGAGATACGATACTGCGTGAAGAGTTTGACAGAGCACTGAAGGACCTGAGTCGAAACAAGGCCCCCGGAGTAGACAACATTCCATTGGAACTACTGATGGCCTTGGGAGAGCCAGTCCTGACAAAACTCTACCATCTGGTGAGCAAGATGTATGAAACAGGCGAAATACCATCAGACTTCAGGAAGAATGTAATAATTCCAATCCCAAAGAAAGCAGGTGTTGACAGATGTGAAAATTACCGAACAATCAGTTTAATAAGCCACAGCTGCAAAGTACTAACACGAATTTTTTACAGACGAATGGAAAAACTAGTAGAAGCCGACCTCGGGGAAGATCAGTTTGGATTCCGTAGAAATACTGGAACACGTGAGGCAATACTGACCTTACGACTTATCTTAGAAGAAATATTAAGGAAAGGCAAACCTACGTTTCTAGCATTTGTAGACCTAGAGAAAGCTTTTGAAAATGTTGACTGGAATACTCTCTTTCAAATTCTAAAGGTGCCAGGGGTAAAATACAGTGAGCGAAAGGCTATTTACAACTTGTACAGAAACCAGATGGCAGTTATAAGAGTTGAGGGACATGAAAGGGAAGCAGTGGTTGGGAAGGGAGTAAGACAGGGTTGTAGCCTCTCCCCGATGTTATTAAATCTCTATATTGAGCAAGCAGTAAAGGAAACAAAAGAAAAATTTGGAGTAGGTATTAAAATCCATGGAGAAGAAATAAAAACTTTGAGGTTCGCCGATGACATTGTAATTCTGTCAGAGACAGCAAAGGACTTGGAAGAGCAGTTGAACGGAATGGATGGTGTCTTGAAGGGAGGATATAAGATGAACATCAACAAAAGCAAAACGAGGATAATGGAATGTAGTCGAGTTAAGTCGGGTGATGCTGAGGGTATTAGATTAGGAAATGAAACACTTAAAGTAGTAAAGGAGTTTTGATATTTGGGGAGCAAAATAACTGATGATGGACGAAGTACAGAGGATATAAAATGTAGACTGGCAATGGCAAGGAAAGCGTTTCTGAAGAAGAGAAATTTGTTAACATGGAGTATAGATTTAAGTGTCAGGAAGTTATTTCTGAAAGTATTTGTATGGAGTGTAGCCATGTATGGAAGTGAAACATGGACGGTAAATAGTTTGGACAAGAAGAGAATAGAAGCTTTTGAAATGTGGTGCTACACAAGAATGCTGAAGATTAGATGGGTAGATCACATAACTAATGAAGAAGTATTGAATAGGATTGGGGAGAAGAGAAGTTTGTGGCACAACTTGACCAGAAGAAGGGATCGGTTGGTAGGACATGTTCTGAGGCATCAAGGGATCACCAATTTAGTATTGGAGGGCAGCGTGGAGGGTAAAAATCATAGGGGGAGACCAAGAGATGAATACACTAAGCAGATTCAGAAGGATGTAGGATGCAGTAGGTACTGGGAGATGAAGAAGCTTGCACAGGATAGAGTAGCATGGAGAGCTGCATCAAACCAGTCTCTGGACTGAAGACCACAACAACAACAAGTAGGCTAGCTTTTCTTACTGTTTATTGTTTGTGTTTCTGTGACGTGAGTGGGGAGGGAGTTTGGTGTTAAACATGTTTCAGGCGGTCATGCATTCCAATTTACTTATGTGCCATGATTCCCACCCTAGCGTGATATTATTCTGGGGCAGGTATCTACAAAACATATATTATTAAATGTAATTCCAACTTGTGAATTACTATTCACGCATAGTAATTCTGATAATGTTTTGTGCGCTGGCTCGGTGTCCTGTTTTCGAATTCTCTTATGTGGTTTACAATCTACGGTCAGCGGTCAGTTTCTGTTATGAGGAGCGTAGTTCAGGACTTTCAATAATTTCCTTAATATATTACAATAATTAATGTAAATTCTGTCCGCCTCCGTAGCTAAATGGACGGTTCAGCTGGCTGCCAATTCGAGAACCAGAGTTCGATTCCCCTACTGCCAGGGATTTTTCCTTGCTTGGAGGACAGATAAGGGGTTCACTCAGCCTCATACTAACAACTGAGGAACTGCCTGACCTAGTAAAAGTGCTACCACGATCTGTTAACGCGACAGTACCGGGAGTGTGGTGTGCTGATCCCCACGCCTCAATACCGTATCCACATGACGCCATTGGGTGATGGATGACACGGCGGTGGAGCGGGCGCCATAGGCCCCACAGAACAGCGGTGCTTAAACTGAATAACGTAAATTTCGCGTTTCGTTTTACACTCAATTCTTTTAAATATCGGTATTTTTCATGTTTTATTAATGAAGTGTCTGTGTAATAGTTTCGAAAATTTACTTTCAGACTGGAACGAATTTACTATCAAAAATGTGAAATTTCACGTCTAAGTCTCGTAATATACTGGGTGGTTCATTGATAATGACCTGGCCAAATATCTCACGAAATAAGCGGCAAACGAAAAACTACGAAGACCTAACCTTGTCTAGCTTGAAGGGGAAAACCAGATGGCTCCATGGTTGGCCCGCTTGATAGCGCTGCCGTAGGTCAAAGGAATATCAACTGCGTGTTTTTTAATAGGAACCCCCACTGTCTATTACATATTCCTGTATTACGTAAAGAAATATTAATGTTTTAGTTGGATCACTTTCTTCGCTTTGTGATAGGGCGCTGTAATAGTCACAAACGTATAAGTGCGTGATATGACGTAACATTCCGCCAGTGCGGACGATATTTTCTTCGTGATACATTACCCGTGTTAAAATGGACCGTTTACCAATTGCGGAAAAGGTCGATATCGTGTTGATGTATGGCTATTGTGATGAAAATGCCCAACGCGCGTGTGCTGTGTATGCTGCTCGGTATCCTGAACGGCATCATCCAAGTGTCCGGACCGTTCGCCGGATAGTTACGTTATTTAAGGAAACAGCAAGTGTTCAGCTACACGTGAAACGTCAACCACGACCTGCAACAAATGATGATGCCCAAGTAGGTGTTTTAGCTGCTGTCGTGGCTAATCCGCACATCAGTAGCAGACAAATTGCGCGAGTATCAAGAATCTCAGAAACGTCGGTGTTGAGAATGCTACATCGATTGCACCCGTACCATATTTCCATGCAGCAGAAATTGCATGGCGACGACTTTGAACGTCGTGTGCAGTTCTGCCACTGGGCACAAGAGAAATTACGGGACGATGACAGATCTTTTTGGACGCGTTCTTTTTACCGACGAAGCTTCATTCACCAACAGCGGTAACGTAATCCGCCATAATATGCACTATTGGGCAACGGAAAATCCACGATGGCTGCGACAAGTGGAACATCAGTGACCTTCGCGGATCAATGTATGGCGGCATTTTATCGATGGCAATCTAAATGGTGCAATGTATGCTGATCTCCTACGTAATGTTCTACTGATGTTACTACAAGATGTTTGACTGCATGACAGAATGGCGATGTACTTCCAACATGATGGATGTCAGGCACATAACTCGCGTGCGGTTGAAGCGGTATTGACCAGCATATTTCATGACAGGAGGATTGGTCTTCGAAGCACCATACCATGGCCCGCACCTTCACCGGATCTGACATCCCCGGATTTCTTTCTGCGGGGACAGTTGAAGGATATTTGCTATCGTAATCCACCGACAACGCCTGACAACATGCCTCAGTGCATTGTCAATGTATGTACGAAATTACGGAAGGTGAACTACTAGCTGTTGAGTGGAATGTCGTTACACCTATTGCCAAATGCATGGAGGTTGACGGACATCATTTTGAGCATTTATTGCATTAGTGTGTTATTTACAGGTAATCACGCTATAACAGCATGCGCTCTCAGAAATGATAAGTTCACAAGGGTACATGTATCACATTGGAACAACCGAAATAAAATGTTCAAACGTACCTACGTTCTGTATTTTAGTTTAGAAAACCTACCTGTTACCAACTGTTCGTATAAAATTGTGAGCCATATGTTTGTGACTATTACAGTGCCATCTATCATAATGCGAAAAAAGTGGTCCAACTAAAACATTCATATGTTTTTACGTACTACACAAATATTTAACAAAATTTAGCGGTTCCTATTTTTTAAAAAACGCAGTTGATATCTCTTTGCGCTATGGCACCACGATCTAGCGGGCCAACCATAGCGCCATCTGGTTTCCCCCTTCCAGCTAGATAAGTTTCGTTCTTTGTAGTTATTTCGTGTGACGCTTATTTCGTGAGATATTTAGCCCGGTCACGATCAATGGACCATCCTGTATGTGTAAGAGTATCTCATTTTCACCTATAGTACCATTTTTCACTAAACGGTTTATCCAATATCCAAAGCAGTATCGTCATGTGTTCTGATTACTTAGTTAGAACTAGACTTCCTTACGTACGAGGGCGTGCTGAAATGTGGTGCCTCCGAATTTCTTACGTGAAAGCTCCTAAGGATTTTTAAATGAAACAAACGTTATTAACATTATCCGTCTTTACTCTTCATGAAACTTCCTGGCAGATTAAAACTGTGTGCCCGACCGAGACTAGAACTCGGGACCTTTGCCTTTCGCGAGCAAATGCTCTACCATCTGAGCTACCGAAGCACGACTCACGCCCGGTACTCACAGCTATACTTCTGCCAGTATCTCGTCTCCTACCTTCCAAACTTTACAGAAGCTCTCCTGCGAACCTTACTCTTCATGTCTGCATATTTACTTCCCAACAACACCTTGAGGCTCAACACCTTTCTCCCAACGAGAAACCACTATGTTGATTCCGTCACTGCATAATGTTTGAGTTTATTGCTGGAGCCTCCATTTCACCTTTGTTTGCAGCGATTCTTCATTATCAAAGTGTAGTCCTGGAAGTTGTTCTTCAAGTATTACATGAAAATCCTCTGGCGCCAAGTCGAGACTCTGTGGTGGATAAACCCAAGACATCGCCTTTTTGCTGATGTCGCAGCGCCCGTGCGTGCTCATGCCAAAAGAGAGGGGCCTCAATATGTGGACGAACTTTTCATACTCGAAACTCGATTACGTCATGCCGTTTCTTACTCTCTGACGTAGTTACATTATGCACTGTCATGTTACAAGCTACAATTAGGAGTCCTCTAGCGGCAGACGACAGCAAGTACGTAGACACAAAGTATAAAGATGTGGAATGCCAATAACGTTTGCTTCGTGTAAAAAGATTAAAGAGTATTCAGCACGCAATCGTATTTCATGGACACTTGAGAGATTTTGTTTTTAAGGATCTTTATAGATATTCCACTTTCGTGGAAAGGTATTTTCGCTTTCTGGGTCAAACGTTTTTGCAGAGATATTTTGATTCCTTAACTAAATAAAAATATGCAGTAAATGAAGCAGGCAAAAAGGAATACAAACGTTTCAAAAATGAGATCGACAGGAAGTGCAAAATGGCTAAGCAGGGATGGCTAGAGGACAAATGTAAGGATGTAGAGGCTTATCTCACTAGGGGTAAGATAGATACTGCCTACAGGAAAATTAAGGAGACCTTTGGAGAAAAGAGAACCACTTGTATGAATATCGAGAGCTCAGGACTTGGAAGAGCAGTTGAACGAAATGGACAGTGTCTTGAAAGGAGGATATAAGATGAACATCAACAAAAGCAAAACGAGGATAATGGAATGTAGTCGAATTACGTCGGGTGATGCTGATGGAATCAGATTAGGAAATGAGACACTTAAAGTAGTATAGGAGTTTTGCTATTTGGGGAGCAAAATAACTGATGATGGTCGAAGCAGAGAGGATATAAAATGTGGACTGGCAATGGCAAGGAAAGGGTTTGTGAAGAAGAGAAATTTGCTAACATCGAGTATAGATTTAAGTGTCAGGAAGTCGTTACTGAAAGTATTTGTATGGAGAGTAGCCATGTATGGAAGTGAAACATGGACGATAAATAGTTTGGACAAGAAGAGAATAGAAGCTTTCGAAATGTGGTGCTACAGAAGAATGCTGAAGATTAGATGGGTAGATCATATAACTAATGAGGAGTTTTTGAATAGAATTGGGGAGAAGAGGAGTTTGTGGCACAACTTGACAAGAAGAAGGGACCGGTCCGTAGGACATGTTCTGAGGCATCAAGGGATCACAAATTGGAGGGCAGCGTGGAGGGTAAATATCGTAGAGGGAGACCAAGAGATGAAAACACTAAGCAGATTCAGAAGTATGTAGGTTGCAATAGGTACAGGTAGATAAAGAAGCTTGCACAGGATAGAGTAGAATGGAGAGCTGCATCAAACCAGTCTCAGGACTGAAGACCACAACAACAAAATTACTTGCTCATTTTCTATAGTTGCAAATTATTTCCAGATGGTACAGTAGCACTGATGTAACCGATATTTTTTTTCCTATCCGAACCCTCAAACTGAAAATTTTGTTTGTAACCATGGTTACATGTTTTAATTATTGTTTTGGTAGCGCCCATAAATGGTCCCAGAAAGTGAAAAACTGTTCCTACAAAAATGGAACAGTCTAATGCCTAACATACTGTCCTACTACTGTGCTAATTAATGCCGTTCATGCCAGAGCTAATCACTGAAAAGCAACAAGAGTAGTCGAAGAAATAACTGTTATGGGTATAGTACAGAGGAATGGTAGTTGCACATCTCTGTGAGACCGAAGAGATGGAGGGGGTCCTGTCAGAGCGGCAGTGGCGCTCCGCTACAAAGCTACACTTTCCTAGAATGCTGCTTTCAGCGGTACTGTGCTCTTCTGGCGGTAGACGCGACAGGCTTGCCAACATGGCGGAACTGCGGATAGTCGTAGGTCAGGCAGCAGGATCGAGCGACGGCCCGTATTTTTGTCCCTGGAATTAGGCGGCGACAGCGGTGCGGGGATGATTTCCCATGAGGACTGCACGGAGCTGCTCTGACGTGCTGCCCTCGCAGAATGGGATCTGTTCTGACGTTCTGCTTCACCAACTTGTGGTCGATGAATAACAGAATCAAATCGAAATTACTGTTTTTCATGCATCTACATCAAGATATTTGATATTAATATTCAGTAAGATTCGTCAATCTATTGGAACGAAAATAGGTCTACTTACATAGTAATATGACGTAGAAATTAAACAAATGTGTGCCTTGCAGTCAGTTATTCACACTTATTGCTAAGGGATATACACTGCATGACGAAAGAATTAATTGATCGCGAAACGTCCCCTTAGAAAAATTAGTGAATTACTGTACTGATAAACCTCTTACATTATTTTATTTTCAAACAGCTGACCAGAACTGAACGTACTCTGACATTTCGCTCTTCACCTATTCTGATCAACACTAAACTGACAGCCAATATTTTCAGCGCAACGCAATCTGACTTTCAATAATCCCTACAAGAGAATGGCCCTGACTAACATTAACCTATACGTTTCACAAATCACTTACCTCACAAAAATCTTCGTTACTCGAACTACTGCAATACAGCGAGCGCCACTACTGCCAGCTAAATAAAAGATTCAAACTACTGAAGACACTAACTACTGATAGGCATAGTTAGCAAATGAAAGATTTTGATAGAGAACAAACAATGTATTTACCTTAATAGTGTTCAAAGGTCATAATATACATATCGGTCCATGATATCCAGTCCTACAAATTTATTGTCTCTGATGGACACACGTCCAGATCATCCGCTCTCAAAACTTCGCCATCTCTCTCCCCACATGCACCACTGCTGGCGGCTCACCTCCAACTGCGCAGCGCTACGCGCTGTTAACTGCTCAAATGGCTCTGAGCACTATGGGACTTAACATCTATGGTCATCAGTCCCCTAGAACTTAGAACTACTTAAACCTAACTACCCTAAGGACATCACACAACACCCAGTCATCACGAGGCAGAGAAAATCCCTGACCCCGCTGTTAACTGCCAACTGCCCAACACTACAATAGCATATACTCCAACAATGGAAACCAACCACAGCCTTCACACAGATGTCAGTGATTTTCATATAGAGCGCTACGTGGCGTTACCAACATAAAAACCTAAACAGCCTACTTACAATCGGAACTCTGATATTGTGCAACTGCGTTGACCTCTTCCTATCTGCCACGTTCTTGATTCGGTATTGCCCTCAGCTAACTTACAAACTCCAGTTATCTTCAAAAGGGCTGTACGCATGTGAACACATATGTATAATCTGATGGATTTTATAATGTTTAGTTAAAATTCCGCAGTCAGCTGATTATTAAAAAATCCTGTAAACTTTTTATCTTAGAGAACTTGCATAATAAGTTCATTCTTTAAGTGAAAGCTTTTTCTGTTATTATCATGTTGCACCTTCAGTATATTTTCTTCGCTTTCTTTCGATCTTTGCTATATAAGAAATCAGTTGTATCTTTGCTTAGTACATGCTCATTGCTTTCTAAACAAAAACGAATGTAAAGTACATGCGTGAAACACACTCTGATATGATGAATATTCTAAAGGCTATTTTATGTGCCACAGCGATTTGTTTAAAATGCGTGAGCTGTTTACAATGCACCATCTTATACATTCTCCTAGAACTAAATAGACGCCATGGCAAGATGACGTGCTGTCCATTGAGTGCATACAGTGGTTGCACCTCACATCTATGTAAATGCAGGTATTTCAGTATATTTTTAGCATAAAAACAGCATTAAACTGGCACTAAATATGCAAATATTGTTGTGGAGTACTGGAATTGACGACAGCTGCTATGTAAAAAATGATGTAAGTGGAATCGTTACCCAACTGAAGTGAAATAGCGATGCCTCAGCACATCACAAGAAAGCTGCCATGCCACAAGAACGATCACAGCAGCCATGTAAAGAAGCTTTAACATCTGAACAAACATGTGTTAAATGTTTTTGTAATGTCAATATATCCTGACGATGAGGTATTACCTCGAGACAGGTCGCTAAATAAATAATTCAGTTTTCAACCAATATTGTGACTGGTAGCGGTATTTGAAAACATATTCATCCCCCAAATGCGTTGCATTCGGATCAGATGAGGACTCTGGGCAGCCTTGCCCGTTTGAGGTATATTACTGTCGAAAAACCACTGCCCCATACATGCTGCTTTATATCAGGGTGCACTACAATACTGATACAACCATCGTCTCCGATTTGTTCATCTACTGCACGCAGTACACAACGCTGCAAAATGTTTTTATTTAGCTTCGTAATTAGCGTTTTCCTAAGCGCAATTAGGGTGTCATGACACAACCACGAGAAACCCCCCCCCCCCCCCCCCCCCAATACCGTTACAGCATCCCCTGTGTACTGCAGTGTGGGCACTACACATGATGGCAGATGACGTTCTCCCGATATGCACCCAACCCAGACTCTTCCATTGCCACACGGTTTAGCGTGATTCATCATTCCAAATAACTCATTTCCAGCCAACCACTGTGCAGTGGCGTCTCTTGTCACACCACATCAAGTGTTGCTTTGTATTGGTCACAGTAATGTGTGGCTTCCGAAGGCGTGCCTGACCAGAGTACGCCACTCCTTTTCAACTCCGTATCCATGCTCATTGCGCTAACTGGAGTTTTTAACTTATACGACGTTCTTTCCTGCTCTAGAAGCAGTGTAAGCTAGGGCAAAGCAGCAAAGAAGACAACAAGAAAGGATTCGGTTCATCTGTTTCTGTAGACCACCCAGGCACAAGAAGTCTACTGAGGAGCCAATGAATTGCATCGGCACAATGGTTTAGATAGCCAACGATAGCCAAATGTCCTGTCCTGACCACATGTTCCTCCATAGCACATTAAAATGACGCCAGCCAACCTGCATCGCATGGTCCTCTAGAGCTGATAGTAGGGTCCTCCTTCAATATTTTCGTTTTTTTAGCAGAGATACGAAAATCTCTTTACTGAATTTGACGTACCGTATGTGGGAGGCGCTGGTATGTGCTGTGAAAATACAAATACAGTGATTATGTTTGAGATCCAAAGGTGGGCAGAAAACGAACGCTGATAAACAGGAATATATTTCAATATGACGTCTCTAAAATCTTTCACATATGCGATTAACTTAGAGGACTTACTAGATTATCTTACGTCACTTCTTGGGGAGGTTTTCGGTGGCAGATTACTGAATATCTGTAGGTTACAACGTAGTAAAAAAATTTGAAAGCACAGTTTCCTTCAATGAACAAAAGTACCATTGCTTAAGCAACTTTTCGCAGTAAATTTTTTTTTTACAGCTGTCTCCGACAAATGATACGACTGGAGTACCAGAGATTACTTGCGAATACATTTGGCGTTCCTTCGGTCGACTGAATGGAACAGTGAAATTCGAAAGAAGGCTTAACTCAGAAGTGAAAAACGACGGATAACAGTAACAGTGTAATTATCACACCGTTCCTCAAAAACATCTTGATCACATTCTATCTGTTTAAATATATTGATTACTTTCTTCAGAGAAAGAGTACAGTCCAGATAAAAAAGCTCTTCCGTTTGAGATGGCAAGATCTTAGCACAAAGCGTTTCTACTTTTTCTTTGATTACCTTATAATGAGCCACTTGTCATTCGGTTTGCTGAAGTGCCTCATTAACTTTTCCTTTTCCTTTGATCTGTGTTCAAGGAAAGCTCTCGCTTTCACTGTGATTACGTTGTAAGATTTATACGTTATATATCTTCCAAAATTCCATCTTTCAAGAATACCTGCCTATGTCATTGCTGCAAGAACAGCTTTGGCATTATAATTTACAGGAGTGTCAGAAATCCGCTTGCCTACATTTCAGCTTTAGGTGGCTGAAAAATAAATTCCTATTCCCTACTTTGTGAGAGTGAGGAAGTAATGCCTTAAGTTTATAATCTCAGTTTTTTGTAATGATTGTATATATATACAGCCGGCCGTTGTGACCGAGCGGTTCTAGGCACTTCAGTCCAGAACCGCGTTGCTGCTATGGTCGCAGGTTCGAATCCTGCCTCGGGTATGGATGTGTGTGGGGTCCTTAGATTAGTTAGGTTTAAGTAGTTCTAATTTTAGGGGACTGATAACCTCAGATGTTAAGTCTAATAGTGCTTAGAGCCATTTGAACCATTTGTATATTTACACTGATGTTTCAAAGTATTAAGACCAACGACTCAATATCTTGTTTGTCTGTCTTTGGGTCAAAATACATTTGGGAGAATCAGGAATCCGATAGTTGGTTG
The DNA here is from genome assembly GCF_023864345.2 of Schistocerca serialis cubense. Taxonomy (NCBI): domain Eukaryota; kingdom Metazoa; phylum Arthropoda; class Insecta; order Orthoptera; family Acrididae; genus Schistocerca; species Schistocerca serialis. The sequence continues at coordinate 1,070,993,193 of NC_064639.1, forward strand.
GTAGGTTCGTGAAAGTACGTGGCATTACATGCCTACGCCCAATTCACGTATTCGCGTAAATAGCGTCTCGAAGGTTTGCGTACTCGGAGATGGCGCCCGATAGTAACCCAAATGAGTTCCACAGGATTTACATCAGGAAAATTTCGTCGCCGAGAAATCAACACGAGTTCACTATAATTCTGCTCAAACCACTTTAGCACGCTTGTTCCTCCAAGACACGGACAGTTATATTGCCGAAAGATGCGATCGCCGCCGGATAAGACATCAAGCATGAAGGGACGCAGGTGGTTCGCAGTTGTCAGAATGTCTTCGATTGCTGGTGCCATGCGACCGCAGGAGAATGTATACCCACAGCATAATACTGCTCCACCTGCCTGTAGAAGCAAAAGACTTTCTCTTGAACATTTTTCATCAGTGCTAGATGACGAAAGACCTCATATCAACATGGAAGACGCAAGTAATAATTCCAATTCTCAAAAGTGGTAAAGACCCAAATGTCGGTACTAATTATAGACCTATTGCCTTGTCGTCGTGTGTTGCAAAAACACTGGAACGAATGGTATAAAGGAGACTAGAATGATGGCTTGAAAAAAGTAATTTGTTGCCTCGGAGTCAATACGGCTTCAGATAAGGCAAAGGGACCATGGATAACCTGTTTTTGCTTAATATGGATATCACGTCAGCCTTTCAAACGAAAGAGACAGTAGTGGCAGCTTTTCTTGACGTTAAGGGTGCATACGATCACGTACAAATACCGATACTCTTGGACAAGCTGGCAGGATTCGGAATTCCTTCACGGATGATCTACGGTATCAGTACCCTGATTACCCAAAGAACGATCTACGTCCGTTTCAAAGGTACCATGATCGGACCTTTTTATGTCTCCCAGGGCTTGCCGCAAGGTGCAATTTTAAGTCCTCTCCTGTATACTCTATATACGCACGACCTAGAACGCATACTTACTCCCCTCACAAAAATCCTACAGTATGCTGATGATATATGTGTTTATTCTACTGCTGCTTCATATCTTCAGGCCAAAACGGCGTTAACCACAACCATCGCACACATCGATGAGTGGCTCTCTATCAATGGGCTGGAGATCTCGGCTGAGAAATCGGCAGTCGTTCCCTTCTCCAAGTCGACGACAGCTCGCACGGAACATCACATTACCTGCGGCAAGTACACCTTCCAAATAAAATCTCACGTTCGATTTCTGGGGATGATTTTTGACTCTCGGTTAAGCTGGGTGTCCCACGTCCGATCCACCGTCACCAAGTGTGAAGAAGGTTTAAATGTAATCAGATCACTCACTCGTGTCTGGTGGGGAGCGCACCAGAGTGTTTTACTCGCCATGTACCGAGGGATAATTCGATCTCGATTAGACTATGGCTGTCAATTCTACCACACTGCGTCAAAGATTCATCTCTCCAAATTAGATACTCTTCAATATAGAGCCATTCGTACCAGTCTTGGAACCATGCGATCGACGCCCACCAACGCCCTTTTAATAGAAGCAGGGGAGATGCCCTTGAGCATTAGGCGCCAAATGTTATCGGACAAATTCTACATTCAAGGCATGGCCATTATGGACAGTTCCGCCTATCAAAGTAGAGACTGCATTTATCGACTGTGGATTGCATCCCACAGAAGGAATAAAGTGCCAGCCGTTTGTGGCTGCTTTGACACTAGGTCACCTGTCATACATTCTATACGGCGTTCAGCGCATCTACCTGTTTCTGAATATGATCTTCAAACGCTCTGCTCCCAGATCCCAGTCCATTATTTAAGTACGACCTGGCTGAACAGTACTAATGCCAACGTTGGCTTCAATCGTCTCGTTCAAGCACAATGGCCGGGTTTTCTCTGTGTATATACCGATGGCTCCAAAATTCTGCAAGATGAGTGTACAGGATGCGCTTTTTTCTGCCCTCAGATCCAGATCCGCAAAACCTTCAAACTGCCTACGAGCACTTCTATTTTTACGGCGGAGACAGTGGCAGTTTTGGAAGCACTTAAGTTTGTCTCTAGCACCTCCTTCCCCAAGATATTGATAGTATCTGACTCGCAAAGCGTTCTTAAAAATATTCAGTACAGTCGATGGAACAAAACAACCAACAGTTATATCTTGAATGTGATATCTGAATATATTCGCAGCACACGCAAGGGCCGGACGATCCATTTGTTGTGGGTACCTTCCCACTCTGGTATCCTCTATAATGATGAAGTTGATGCATTATCCAAACAAGCGGTAACCTTAGGCACCGTCCTGGATCTGCACCTTCCTTATACAGACTACTTACGTGAAGTCAAGAATCAAGCAGGACAACAATGGCAGGAAATGTGGAACGTTTCTCAACAGACAAAAGGTTGTTATTACGCAGTGCTCCTACCTCTGATTCCTTCGCAGCCGTGGTTCATGAGGACACATCTGGACCGATCCACGATTTCTACCATCATAAGACTCCGCTTCAATCATGCCTCTTTCCCACACCATCTACATCGCATCAACGTTTTCAGTTTTCCAGCATGTGAGTGTGATCCTGAGTCGGAAGCTGATGTCAACCACATCTTATTTATGTGCCCCAAATGTGACCGTGAACGGTTGGTCTTTCTGAAGACACTGCTGAGTATGGGCTACCATCTTCCTCAATCAGCTTCTTCTCTTTTGTGTACTAAAGACGTTCACCTATATAAAGTGATAGTTAACTTCATCAACAGTACTGGTTACAATCTGTAGGTTTTAATGGTGTACGTAAATTATAAATATGTCTTGCTGATGAAGATATTTCAGCATTGGTGTGAATTGTAAGCGAAGACACTTTTAATTATTTTCCAATTCAATTCAATTTTTAAAACATTATGTACAAAACTGTAACATTTAAGCTTTCTACTCTTGTAAATATGCATTTCTGTATTTCTTTATTCAGTTATGTGTACATTGTCACTATATGTTGCCGATGGCTAAATTGAGTACACACTCAAAGGCCAAATAAACAAAAAAAAAATACAATAAATAAAAATTATACTGCAGTCCCCAGCCTGCAACCGTGGCGCACTGGACGTTTCTAGCGCCGTTAGCATCGGCGGCAGCGTTTGTAGAGAGGCCCAGCGTCCTAGTGCAGCAAAAATCTGATTCAACCGAGCAGCCGACACGTTTCCATTGGTTTACAGAAGAATCCCAATGGTCCGCTGCCGACTGCAATCGTAACTGTCGACATCGTTGCGTCAACACGAGAACACGTAGAGGTGGTCTGCTGCGGAGCTTCGTGTTCAAGAAGGTACGGTGAACGGTCTCCGAAACACTTGTGCGTACACCAGCACTGTTCTGTTCCGGCAGAAATGCCACAGATCCTCTTCTGTTGTGCTTTACAGAACAGACAATCCTCCAAACCATGCGTTCTGTGAAGAGTTGTGGACGGACAAACATTTAGCGCCTAATGGCAATCTACCATATTCCGTTGATGCTCACGATTGTAGCATTGAACATTCGACCAGCTTGGCTGTTTTCGAGTTATTCGTTCACTGGCTGTACCTAATAATAATCTGGTCAAGTCGCTTATCCCGCTGGATTTCTGTATTTTCAGCCCATATCTCCGCGAGGGTGATTCCACTTCCGTCTCTGCTCCTCTTGCATATTTTTGTTACCGCGTCACGTGCCCGTAACGCCACCAGGCGGGTCCAAACTCGCGGTGGGCAACCGTTATAACGCTTTGGCTCATTAGCGTCTATTCTGTAATCCATAACTTCACACGCACAATTTGCTCATCGATCACATAAATGCTAATCATCTCGTCAGTATACAGTAGAGTTCAGAATCTAAATCCCTACAACATTACATATTTTTGAACCCTGCCTAATCGTCGAATATGGTCTAGAAAACCTGTTTCCTTGGATCGCTAGACAACAATTCAAGCAAATCGTACTAATGAGCTTTATTACGAAAAGTACACGACAATAGATGGCTTAGCTTCTGGCAGATGTGGAAGACTGGGGGCACACAATACGAGCGAGACATTTAACTACTTGTAGCTCACGCGAATGTTCATTCAATAAGATTTCTAATAAGGTGTGATCCTCACGTTTCTCGCGATACCTAATAGGGTCGCCACACACAAAGTCCGAGCCTCTAGTTGAGGGATGCTGCTGACAGCACAACGCAGGCTAGCACAGAGACCCTGATTTGCCGACCGGAAGAGAACACTGTAGACAAGAAGTAATGCGAGAATGAATCCTCTAGGCAGTTCCGGAGTTGTTTGTACGGCCTTCTTGCGATCCGCTTCTCAACAGTCAGCCAGCCTGATTCTGTACAGTAAAAGCGCCATCTCGGCGTATTAAATTACTCATGATGTTCACAGTTGTGATCACAATGCTTTTTAATTTTTTCTATAGCAGATACACTCTTAGTGAAGTTGCCATATTAATTTTATTCATGCACCTTTATAAATATAGTTAGTACTATTCTTTATGCGGACCATTAAGTGGTTTTTACCCCCTGAATTGACCGCTGAGTCGTCGCTGTACCCTTCTTTAAAACATGTCAAAATTTTTGGAACTTGGTGTATCGGAATCCATCTCTAGACGAAAGATGGTTCTGCCGTACCTCTGTTCTAGGTTATGCCTAAATGGGGTACTCGTGAATTTTATGTTTTCTTGATATCCACTTCAAAGTTCCTTTAAAAGCTCGAAAATTATTTAAGGTAATTTTAGAGAACATTTCGACATCTTATTTTTAAATCAAATGACAAATATTATCAACAATTTAACTCTGTATCTTTAATCACTGCCGGATGTAAGATTTCGTAAAGCACCGATTTTTGAGGAAACTGTTCATCTGATGATATTCGAGGTCTGTACTCATTTGTTCTACATACTTCTACTCAATTTTACTAGCAAATTTCGTGATTGTTACAATACCGAAATTTTATGTTATGCAGTTTCATAACCTTTTTTCAGTCGCATGAAGATGCAAAGTAAACACTAGGCCCTATGTTGGGGCTTGGCAGAAGGGGAAAGGAAGTCTCTCTTCCACTCAGAAACTCGCCACTATTGAGGGCAGTTGAGGACACAGGGAAATTGAATAAAATCCTCTCATGAGGCCTAGTGATTTCAAACAAAATTAATGTCGCCACGCTAGGCAAACACCAGTTGCTGTTTTTCTTCGCTGCGCTAAACTTCTATATCATCACAATTCCACGACCAGATCCAGGCCACTCGTGCGTGTTCCTCCTCTGTTCCTAGCTGTCTTCATGGCTTTACTCTTTGGTATCAGTTTCATCTTCCATCTTGACAGTACGGTCATACCACCAGCAGATGAAAAAATGGTGACATTTTCACCTCGTGCCTCTATCCCATAGCCTTCTCCACAATAATTTCGTCCGTAACCTACTCAAGTGTGGTGTAAAACAACTCCTTGTGTCATCAGCTGTAGAACGTTGTATGAAGATTGATACACTGCCAAGATAGAAATACGGTCTTTTGTATCTAGACTATGATGATAACATATAAGATGTTGGCATTCGGCCAGAAAACCTGTACTCAGGAAAAATAGTGACGAATGTGTAAAAAATTTCAAGACTAAAATTTCGGAACTTGTCCGAGATTTAAGTAATATTGGAGACATTGTTCTTTCTTCTCATTATTGTTTTATGTAATGTCTCCATACTCATTACTATTACAATACAAAGTCTTACGTCTACCATGTCGATCTTAATGCTGACAGTCCTAGGATATATAATAACGGTAAGTAAATGAACGTAAGTGCATTTCTACGTAGGGATTTGGTTCATTATTTTCAGTGAACTGTGATAATATGTTAGTTAATACAGTATAACATGTGTAATAGGGCCTTTTTGACTGCATGTTTACCGCAAAAGTATACAGATGCAAAACACAGACTGAAGTAACAAATACAGGTGAACACAAATATCGCTAACAGATATCGCTTACGTTAGATTTCGTGCAGTGTTTGGAGAGATTTCTGTTATACGAAAACAATTACTTAACGTTATATTCTGAGGAGTTTGTGGCACAACTTGACTGGAAGAAGGGATCGGTTGGTAGGGCATGTTCTGAGGCATGAAGGGATCACCAATTTAGTATTGGAGGGCAGAGTGGAGGGTACAAATCGTAGAGGGAGACCAAGGAATGAATACACTAAGCAGATTCAGAAGGATGTAGGTTGCAGTACGTACTGGGAGATGAAGAAGCTTGCACAGGATGGAGTAGCATGGAGAGATGCATCAAACCAGCCTCAGGACTGAAGATAACAACAACAACAACATTCTGAAAGTAGTCTTTAAGGGCACTACATACTTTTACCTGTTACATTTGAAAGAGCTTTCGTAGGGGTCTTCATCAGTACAAGACGTGTCTAATTTCATCAAATAGTAATAATACAACAGCGCTGCAAACCATTAACACACCGTGAAGACAAGAGATACCGAAAACGGCTGCCTTGAAGGGTCAAATGGAAAGTAATACGTAACTCTTGTGCGCTTAAGACCCGTCTGATGGTGCTCTACTGTGGGACCGATCAGACAACTTTGTCGTAAGCTATTTAGCTTTTCCAACGTATACAATAGTATAAAAGTGGATCATGTTACCAAGTAGTTGCGGAATGTGCGAGTGCTTGTCTAAATGTACCCTTACGGAACCAAGCCCTCGCGATAATTCTTTGCAAATATAACTAAAATGTAGAAAAACAGGACATATGAAGAACAAAATACAACAACCAAAAAGAACAGCTACTGATAGATATCCAACTACCATTTTACCAGCGATAATACACGGTTCAGCGACGTTAAGAAGAACAGAGACACAAGTCACTTAGGAATGAAATAAATAGGAAGTGCAGGGAACCTAAGGCGAAATGACTACGTGAATAATGTGAAGATATTGAAAAAGAACTGGTGGTCGGTAGGACTGACTCAGCATACAGGAAAGTCAAAACAAAACCTTTAGTGAAATTAAAAGTAAGGGCATTTCTTGTAAGAGTGCAATGGGGGTTCCACTGTTAAATATAGAGGAGAGAGCAGATATAAGCTCTCTGCACATGTAATGAGAGAAAATATGGAGACAGGAGGAGTTGCCATATATGTCAAAACTTATCATTGTGCAAAAAGTATAGAAACAAAAAAGTTTTGTGTAGAGAAACACATAGAAGCATGTGCCTGTGTGCTTAAATTAAATAAACGCACATTTATAATTGTAACTGTATATAGGTCCCCATCAGGAAATTTTCATCTATTTCTGAAAAATTTGGACTCCTTCTTGTGCTATCTGTCAGACAGGGGGAAGCAAATTAATAAAGGAGAAACAGGTCAAGCAAGAGCACAGGAAGACAGTATTACCATCAAACTGAATTAAAACTTTACGAACAAAAAGTCAGAAGTTGAAAATATTTTAAATAATCATTTTCTAAATGTTGTGGATATAGTAGGATCCAGGTGTTCATTAGAAGATGCTAGGCTGTTAATGGAAGAGGCCATACCTATGCAATTTGATACAATTGAAATCTCACCCACTTCTCCCTCTGCAATTAGGAAAATAATAAACTTGCTTAGAAGCAAAAACTCACATGGAATTGATGGCATTTCCAGCAAAATACTGAAAGCTCGTTCTCAACAGATAAGAAAGATTTTTAGCCACCTGTGTAATAGCTCTCTGGAACAGAGCATTTTCCCTGATAGACTGAAATATGCTATTGTTATACCTTTGCATAAAAAAGGGGATAGATCTGATGTCAACAATTACCGTCCAATCTCCCTTCTAACACCTTTATCCAAACTTTTTGAGATAGTAATGTATTCAAGAGTAGCTTCACATATCTAACAAAATGTCAGTTTGGTTTCCAGAAATGTTTTTCAACAGAAAATGCCATATATGCTTTCACCAATCAAATTTTGAATGATCTGAATAATCGAACACCACCCATTGGGATTTTTTGTGATCTCTCAAAGGCCTTTGATTGTGTAAATCATGAAATTCTGCTAGACAAGCTCAAGTATTGTGGCGTGAGTGGGACAGTGCACAAATGATTTAATTCGTACCTAACTGGAAGAGTGCAGAAAGTTGAAGTAAGCAGTTCTCATAATATGCAAAGATTAGCACATTCCTCAAAATGGGGAACTATCAAGAATGGGGTTCCACAAGGGTCAGTCTTGGGTCCTTTGTTGTTCTTAATATATATTAATGACTTGCCATTCTATATTCATGAAGAGGCAAAGTTAGTTCTCTTTGCTGATGATACAAGTATAGTAATCACACCTGACAAACAAGAATTAACTGATGAAATTGTCAATACTCTCTTTCAGAATATTACCAAGTGGTTCCTTGTAAACAGACTCTCACTGAATTTTGATAAGACACAGTACATACAGTTCCGTACAGTGAATGGTATGACGCCATTAATAAATATAGACCTTAATCAGAGGCTTATAGGTAAGGTAGAACATTCCAAATTTTTAGGTGTGTCCATTGATGAGAGATGAAATTGGAAGAAACACATTGATAATCTGTTGAAACGTTTGAGTTCAGCTACTTATGCAATAAGGGTCATTGCAAATTTTGGTGATAAACATCTTAGTAAACTAGCTTACTACGCCTATTTTCACTCATTGCTTTCATATGGCATCATATTTTTGGGTAATTCATCACTGGGGGATAAAGTATTTATTGCACAAAAGCGTGTAATCAGAATAATAGCTGGAGTCCACCCAAGATCATCCTGCAGACATTTATTGAAGGATCTAGGGATATTCACAGTAGCTTCTCAGTATACATACTCTCTTTTGAAATTTGTTATTAACAAACAAACCCAATTCAAAAGTAATAGCAGTGCGCATAACTACAATACTTGGAGAAAGGATGATCTTCACTATTCAAGATTAAATCTAACTTTGGCACAGAAAGGGGTGAATTATACTGCCAGTAAAGTCTTTGGTCGATTACCAAGTAGTATCATAAGTCTGACAGATAACCAACAAGTATTTAAGAAGCAATTAAAAGAATTTCTGAATGACACCTCCTTCTACTCCATAGAGGAATTTTTAGATATAAATCTTTGGCGCCATCTCTGGCGCTGTGACTCAGTGTAGCCACCTTTCATATGCCCTCCTCCACAGGCTAGAATTTGGTGGTAATTTTGTCAGCATTGGTGCCAAAAATACCACCAAATTCGTCCAAAAAAACACAGACAATAATAAAAGATGATATTAATAAGTAAATATAACTCAATAAAATAAATTTTGGCTTTGCACTGACCCTTAAATAACCTAATATATAAAAATACAGTAACGAATACAAATGCTTGCATACATGTGATTTTACATAGTATTTTACGCAAGTATCACTTCTCAGAGTAGTTAAAAAGTTCAATCAGTGGTACCGGCAATGACGAATACGGGCAGATAAGGGTCTCATAACACTTCATAGACAGTAAATACACAATAAATCAGTTTACACAAATATTCACGCAAATCTTTTCAATGGTTCAATAAACAAGTAGCACTCCTCAGAGTAGTTGACAGATCCACGGTAGCACCCAGCAATGGCCAACAGGTGCAAATAGCAGCCCCATAACATTCCATCAGCAGTATCTGAAGAGCTCTGAGAGTGGCGAGCAGTTGCAGGCAGGAATGAGTGACATCACATCAATAGTAGCAGTTCCAACAGTGGCACCCAGCAATAGCGAGTAGGTGCAGACAGCAACAAGTGACATCTCATCAGTGGTTGAGCAGTTCCAACAGTGGCACCCAACAATGCTGAACCGGTGCAGACAGCAACAACTTACATCATCTCAGTAGCAGCAGTTCCAACAGTGGCAACCAGCAATGTTGAACAAGTGCAGGTAACAGTCCATAATATTCACCAGCAATAACAGTTCATCACATTTCATCAGCAGAAATTAAACAGATCATCACATTTCATCAGCAGGAATTAAGCAGTCCATTACATTTCATCTGCAGAAATTGAACAGTTCATCACATTTCATCAACAGAAATTAAACAGTTCCAAGTGGCATCCACCAACGATAATAGGTGTAAGCGTGATCAACAGTTTGAATGCACACACAATTGCTTTTACAAAATTATTATCAATGCTCTTACACTAAACATACAAATTATAATAAACACACAAATGATATCAGATAAATATCATGAACTATTACAAATACACAAATATCAGTAAACCTATAATATTTATGGGTGTCAGTGCAAGCCACAACGAATAAGTAAAGTAATATTTAGGAGGTAGGTCGGTACCAAATATTTGGGATTAGGAAAGAAAAAAACACACAAAACACACTCACTCATCTTTCATCTATATACTAAGTACTATTGTGTAATTGAATAGTGTTAACTGTGTAAATGCAATTCTGTCAAAAATTTGATTTTCAACATGTGTATCAATTAGTAGTGGCAGCAATGTAGTCAATGTCAATGTCAGAGTCATCATGTCAAGACCAATGTTTGCCACACCAAATCAAAATATACGGTTACTGAACAGCTGTCAGTTTGCCAACATACACAAATACTTCTTCCCCTCCCCCCCCCAAAAAAAATTATATATTGCTTATTGATTCAAAAAAATGGTTCAAATGGCTCTGAGCACTATGGGACTCAACATCTGAGGTCATCAGTCCCCTAGAACCTAGAACTACTTAAACCTAACTAACCTAAGGACACCACACACATCCATGCCTGAGGCAGGATTCGAACCAGCGACCATAGCAGTAGCGCGGTTCCAGACTGCAGCGCCTAGAACCGCTCGGGCACTCCGACCGGCGCTTATTGATTTAACAATGTTTGTGTGTAGACGATCTTCATTCCTCTCGAGTGTTCTAGTCTGCCATCTTCATCCTTCTTGTTCTATATAAACAAACAAACAAAAATTATGCTCCTCACTTACCATACCTCTTATCCACCAAAATTCCAATAATCATCAGCATCACACAATCTCAATACTTCAATAATGCCTGTTCAATACGTTGATACATATAAACCTTATCACCAATATCATTTCACTTCCATAACAACTCTTTCCTCTAGTCAGTCTCCTCAAACAAGTATGGATAAAATCCTAGTACAAACTTCAATTCATCATCCCATACAATCCGAAGACACAACGTCTACGCACAACCTCTGTGTAATCCACCTGAGCCAAATCTTCAACTCATTATGAAATATAAAATACAATTTGATGACCTTGTCCATCATAAAATAAAAGAAATGCATACATGACCTCTAACAGCCTTTAGTTTGAATAACTTTCAGGAAGTAGGTGCGAGTATACAGTGTTAATGATCACATAAGAATCCGAATGAATAAATCGTAATATTTCACACTGTGTACACTACTTCAAGAATCATGGCAAAACAGAAGCTAACATGTGGAGTATTTCTTTGTGTCTGGTGTGACTTGTTATTTCAATTGCTCACGAAGAATGCAGTGTAATAAATGTCAATGGTCTAAAGCTCGTGTTGATACTTCATGTGGTCAGCTTCCTTTCTATAATGATGAATTAATACAGCTTCCATAAAACCTCCAGTTCATGTGACTTCAATGAAGTTTCTTGTACCCATGTAGTTTGTAGAATTATAGCAGTTCATTTTCTTATCTTAAAATGCAAATCACTGAGCGTAAGCAAAACGTGCAGTAGCGAGAAAATATACCAGTAGACGATAGAATGTCAACAAGTGGATGCACCACAATCCCTACAACGAGACTCTGCCAAGCTAACAATCTATAATTAATACCATAGTGTAACCTAAACTCTATGTTCGTCCACAGTATATAAGCATTTCTATATACTATAATAAAGTGTAGTTATGACAACAAAACAGAAATGAGTAAATATGCAATCCATACACAAAGCAGCAAGTATATATCTTACATAATAAATAAGTCATTAGCATCATATCAGCATAAGCAAATAAATGTTCATTTGTAATCTCAATAAGTAAACATGTAAGCGCAAGCAGATAAATCACAAAGTGGAGCTTACATACATAGCCATAGCAGCAAAACTAATCAGGTGACAAATATAATTTAAATAAATAGGAACAGCAGGCACACCATGAAAAATATAACATCAGTGAAAAAACATAGCAGCCAAGCGATGTATAATATACACAAGTAACAACCTTGTTCATTAATAAAACATTGTCAAAATCAGCAAAGGTACGCAAGCATGTCGCTTCACAAGTAAACTAATAGAGCATAAACTTAAACACAAAGTATAAATCATGTAATTGCAAGCAGCAAATTACGTATAAAGTACATACCTAAGTAGAAATATGTTACCTGAAAATTAAACTTAATTAATAGTTACCTTTTTAGTTTATTACTTTCTTCCTCGAAATTACATTCTTCCTGAAATTTTCTCGACAGCAAGTCTTCTTAATGTCGGACACACAGAGAATTTAACTGTATTTCTTAAAGATTTTATACAACCGTATCCTGGAAAAACTGGACGTTAATAACATAGGTTATAAAGTCACTATAGTTATAAAGTCACTATAGCTATACACTGAATTTTACCATAGAAATTAGACTGTGTATTTGTCTACGGCTGTCACAGGGGAGTGTTACGGGACCATTGCTTGTCACAATATATATAAATTACCTAGTAGATAGTGTCGGACGTTCCATGCGGATTTTCGCGGATGCTGCTGTAGTATACAGAGAAGCTGCAGCATTAGAAAATTGTAGCGAAATGCAGGAAGATCTGCAGCGGATAGGCACTTGGTGCAGGGAGTGGCAACTGACCCTTAACATAGACAAATGTAATGTATTCCGATTACATAGAAAGAAGGATCCTTTATTGTATGATTATATAATAGCGGAACAAACACTGGTAGCAGTTACTTCTGAAAAATATCTGGGATTATGCATGCGGAACGATTGGAAGTGGAATGATCATATAAAATTAATTGTTGGTAAGGCGGGTACCAGGTTGAGATTCATTTGGAGAGTTCATAGAAAGCGTAGTCCATCAGCAAAGGAGGTGGCTTACAAAACACTCGTTCGGCCTATACTTGAGTATTGCTCATCAGTGTGGGATCTGTACCAGATCGGGTTTATGGAGGAGATAGAGAAGATCCAAAGAAGAGCTGCACGTTTCGTCACAGGATTATTTGGTAAGCGTGATAGCGTTACGGAGATGTTTACCAAACTCAAGTGAGAGACTCTGCAAGACAGGCGCTCTGCATCGCGGTGTAGCTTGCTGTTCAGGTTTCGAGAGGGTGCGTTTCTGGATGAGGTATCGAATATATTGCTTCCCCCTACTTATACCTCCCGAAGAGATCACAAATGTAAAATTAGAGGGATTCAATCGCGCACGGAGGCTTTCCGGCAGTCCTTCTTCCCGTGAACCATACGCGACTGGAACAGAAAAGGGAGATAATGACAGTGGCACGTACAGTGCCCTCCGCCACACACCGTTGGGTTGCTTGCGGAGTATAAATGCAGATGCAGACGTAGATGTAGATGTCAGTGCATTTGCACTGAGCGCTCGATCAGCTGTAGGTAAGCGTGACGGAAGTAATTGTTTGGGGTCAACGGCTCTCTTGTGCGGCGCGCTGCCTGACTGCTTCTTTGTGTATGTGCTGCCGCTAGAACACGGCGCGGTATCCCTGTGTTCTCTGCGTGTTTACCTGCAACTGTTAATTTTCTCAAAAGTATGTCATTCCACAAAAATTTTAACGTTCGATATATGACGTATTACCTTAGAGCGCCGTGATTAAAGAGTTTTTATTTCAACAGTGTTATGAATAACTTTGCGAACTCTATATGGACCGTTATAAAGCAGAAAAAAATTGCGGCACAAGCCCTTTCCTTTGTGAGACAAACGATGAGACTTAATTAACACCTTTTGACAACTGACGAAGTTTTTAAACGACCAGGACGTTTAGCTGATTTCTCTCTTCTAGCAGCCGCAGATGCAATATTTTGTAGAGCCAGGTTCACGACTTCAGAATGCCACAGTTTCCGTGTAGGTGGAAAAGGAACGAGTTCAGGAATACGATTTGTCGGTGCTTTATTTTTTAATATCAATGTAGGTGGTAAAGAAGTTGTATCATTAGGAATTCGCTCAGAATGTTTTGAAAAATATGAAGATACTGATCCCACGTTCTGTGATTATGATGGCAATAAAGACAACACAATTTATTAATTTCCTTCATCCATTGCTCTTGACACGTTAGATTGAGACTGAAAAAGTGAAATGAAAATTGGTTTAATCATACGACTCCGTAGAGTACGAAGCAAAATTTTAGAGCGAAACTGTGATCCATTATCTGATATAACTTGATCAACATGACCCACTTCTTTAAGAAAATGTTTGATGAAAGCATTAGATACTGAACGAGCTGTTGCTTTGCGTAAAGGTGTAAAACACACATATTTTGATGTCAATTCGACTACTGCCACAATGTACCCAAAACCATTAGTAGAACGAATCACTGGACCGAACAAATCGACTGCAGCCATCTCCTTAATCTCGCTGGAATGATAGGAAACAAAGGTGCTCTGTGAGAGATAGTTGGCGGCTTAGCCTTTTGACATAATTTGCACTTAGCAAGAACAAATCGAATACGTTTTTCCATATTACTGAAGTAAAAATTTTCTCGTGATTTATGACTGCATTTTCTGGGACCAAAGTGAACGTAGCTGAAATGTGTATACCAAATCAATTTATTAACCCACTCATCATGAATGCAAACTAAACAAACAGAGTGGTCAACCGATTTTCGTTTAAAAGGAATATCATTACGAAGTAAATCATACTGTCTAATCGCTACGCTTCCCTTTTTCCTGCACTTCTTCTTCATGTCCTTCCAGATTGGATCCTTGTTTTGCTCCTTAGCGATGTCCTGGAGCGAAGACGAAATGAAATTCTCAAACGCAACACCTTGAATATACATCAAATAATAATTGTTTTCTTTGCAGTCTTCCTCAGGACTTTGTTTCAAACCCACAGTTGCACGTGATAAAGCATCAGTAACAGAATTAGAAGAATCCTGGATGTAAACAAAACTAAAATCAAATTCCTATAGATACAGTGCCAATCGTGATAATCTTGCATGAGTTAATTTTGTTGACATAAGAAATTCCAGAGCTCGATGATCGGTGTAAACCTTAGTATGTCTGCCATACAACAAGATACGAAATTATGTGAAAGCCCAAGCAACAGCCAAAGCTTCAAGTTCCGTGATCGAGTAATTCTTTTCTGATTTGGAGAGAACACGACTTCCAAATGCAATAGTTTTTTGTACTACAAGGCCATTTTCTTCTATCTCTTGAAATAAGTGTGCACCTAGGCCTTTGTATGATGAGTCCGTAGCCAAACAAAATTCTTTAGATAAATACGCGTTTGAAAAAAGTGGAGCAGCAACTAAAGAATCACGAAGTTGTTCAAATTCTGATTGAGCTTCCTCTTCCCAACACCAATTAGAATTCTTCCAGATAGTTCACATAAACGAGGTGTGGCCAAATTGTCCAATCTAACAAAGCGTCTAAGAAAATTACAGACACCAAGGAAACTACGGACATCACGTTTTGTAGTAGGAACAGCATAATTACGAATAGCCTCTAGTTTCTCTGGATCAGGAAGAATACCTTCTGTAGAAATAATATGACCAAGAAATTTCACCTGAGAACGACCAAATTCAGATTTTTCCAAGTTCACTGTAATGCCAACTCTTGCAAAAATACGTAATAATGAATCCAAAATTCTGTTACGCTCACTCCAAGAACGTTTAGCAATAACAATATCGTTAACATATGAAGTAATATTGTTACGAAGATAAACAGGTAAAATTTCATTTAAAACACAAACGAATGACGCTGAAAATACAGCAAGTCCAAACGGTAATTTCCGAAATTGATAACAGTTACATTGCTTTACATGTGTTAAGAAACTCCATACCAAATATAATTTGTGTACTGAGTAATGGAACAATAATAAAATTAGCAGAAAATTCAAATCCTTCACAAATGAAATTTAAGTTGGTCTGTTGTTTGACTTCCACACTTTTTCCAGATATAGCTCCTCGAATTGTGGTTTTAGAAACAGGTAACATAGGACAAGCTATAGTTCTTACACATATACGAAAAACTGATTCACTAATAACATTCAACGGGCTCCCAGAATCTAAAACCGCAGTGAACTTATTCTTACTCATACATACTTCAATAACAGGATGTAAAAATGCGTGTACATTACTTTCCTTTTCGTCTAGTAAAATATCTCCCATGTCTTCCAAGCGTACGTAGTGTCATTACTTTCTGAACCGTCTATATTACTGCCAGAAGCCGAAGCTACAAGTCATTGTCGATTGTTTGCGTCACATCTTTGATTATTCGCGTCACTTCGCGGATCAATTTCTATGATTTGCACTTGTCTCTCTGAATTTATGTCACGTGGAGGATGCCAATTAGGTCCATTCCTGTCTGTTAGATGTAGGCTCGTGGTTGTGTCTGTTATTAAAACTTCTGTTTTCCTGGCTATCAGCATGACTACTTCTTGTGTAATTTCGACTGTCACTTCTGAATTTATTGTTTGGTCTACTACCCTGGTTATTTCTGTAGTAAGAATCTCTACTATTGTATGAATAATTTCTGCCTTGATGATACCGATTACTGTTTCCGTATGATTGATCATTCCGGTAAGGATTTCTGTTATTATAATTGCCTGTGTAATTTCTGTTAGAACGTCTGTTATTATCATAAGGCTGGTATTTGTTGTCCTGTTTGGTTCGTCTGTAATTTTCAAAATTACCGCTATAACATCCGTTCCGATCATTATACCTTTTCTCTGAAAATCTATTGTAATCACCGTTACTGAAAAAATTACAAGAAGTTCCGTCGTCGTTGTCGTACTCAAGTGCCTGTGGCAAAGTTTTAAAAGTTTCAACGTCGGCTTTACATCTTCCGGCTAAAGCAATGTGTTTTATCGATTGCGGCAGCTTAGTTAAACAAATACGAATTAATTCAGTCGGGTTATAAGGGTTGGAAAGGAATTGATTCTTTCGAATCATGTCTTCAAAGTATTCTGCCGGCGTGCGGAACTCCAGACTGTTTAAACTTACGCTGCATAATAAGACTATGTTTGACTCTGTCTTGCGTGTTTTCAGACCAATATGCTGATAGAAATGCACGATAACAATCATTTAAATTATTACAATACCTAATAAGTGCGAGCATGCGCGTCGCCGGTTCGTTTTCTAAATATCCGCACATAAATTCCAGTTTGTGACTTGGTTGCCAATTTGGCGGAAGTGCGTACATAAATTGATCCAATCATGAACATGGATGTATGTCATTATTAGAATTGCGATTTAAATTTCCGAACAGTTAGAAAGTGTTCAAAGTCGAAGTTTTCGCCTCGTGGCGACAAAGACCTACTGCGTCTGTCCCAGTCCCAATGTCGACTATTGTCAAGTTCGCGCGCCTGGCGCTCTCTAGTTGCATCTCGTAAATGAAATCAATTATTATCTTCAAAAACCCCCGCTATCGGTGATTCTAAATTTCTTCTACTGTCTTTTCCTACGATTTCGCTTTCAAATTGTTTAACTTGCTTTCGTAAAGCCTCAAATTCCCTTTTAACTCGTTCATTAAATTTTACCTGATTTTCAACATGTTTCTTTGTGTACTCTTCTGTTTCTGCAAATGGCAATGGAGCTGTATATTTGAATCTCTGTCCCCATTTAAACTAAGACTTGTCAATTTATCTGAAATCTCCTCAACTTTTTCCGGTAAGTCACCTGTTTGGTCTTTCTGTTTATTTCCGTCTTCCGTATAAGTGTCGCGACTCGGGTTTCAGTATTGACACATTCAGTAGTTAACTGTTCATACTGTTGTGTTAGGTTATTTATGCTGTCATTTGGTTCGGATTCCTCGATTGTTTCAAATATTTCTTCCTTATCGTGTGCATGATGTAAATTTAACTCTGAAAATTTTTGTACTATCACGCGATCTCTTTCTTCCTGTTCTCTATCCTGTTCCTTTTGTCTAATTTCTATTGAAGTTAATCTGTTATTGTGAGCAATCCAAATCGGTTGTAGTTATTCTCTAATTTCTTTCTTTAATCATTTTTCATGTTTTCAAAACATGTCCCTATTCGTGAGTCTAACCGTGTTGCCATTGTTCCCATCTCTGTTTTTAATTCAGATCCTAACTGTGTTTCCATTGTTCCCATATTAGTTTTAATTGTTACTATTTGTGGACCCAAATTTAATATTGCACTCATCAACTGCTCCATATTAACTGGTTCGAAATTCTTTTCGCCCCCAACATTTCCCGTAAAACTAGCTTCCTTCGTCATAGCCGCAAAGCTATCTGTGTTCGATACTATTCCAGAATCTTCTATCTTTAATCTCGTATTCTGAAAATTTTTCGATTGTGAAATATTTTGAACTGGTTCCGGACTATTTTCCCGGCTTATTAAATTGTTTTCTACTTCATTATTCACCATACTGTTCTCCAGCGTTGGCGAATTCGCCATGTTAACAATTTCGTCTTCTGACTATCATTCTTGCCTTTTTCATCGATCGCGTAATCATTTACAAAACATACAAAACTCGTCACTATACGAAAATTACACACAATACAACACTTTATCACCAACAATACCATTCACACGTAATGCTCCCGACAAACACGATTAACGAACAATTAAAACCTTCAGAATTGCACAAAATTGTCAAACCCCTATGCGACACATCAAAAATTAAATTCTACAAATATACCACCAGAAGAATGACTAGATAACTACAAATGTTCAACTACATAATCTACACGTGCAATATGGGCTACAATTACTAAACTACAAATTACTGCAACGATACTACCGTCTACTATTTTTTGCTATCAAAAGAATTCCAAGGGACGATTCGAAGCAGCGGTCGCTACGTGCATGGGGGCTTCATTAAAGAGAAAAGACTAATATTAATGAATAAATGCAATAATCTTAGTAGCTGTATGACCGGTTACGAAGTCTCGTAACTGGTTGACACTGACTAGTATTAGCACGCAATCTGACTGCATAAATAAAAATAAAGAATGACAAGGAATTTCCATTAACACGATTGATTAATTAAGTCCCCTGCAACTACAAAAGCTACGAAACCACAAAGCACATGTGTAACTGTTCTGTGTGTGGTAGTGTAACTCAACGTACATATCTGGCTCGGTTCTTTCTCAATACGACAAAATATTTTCAGCACCATTTACAATGAACGAATTGAAAAACCAGAAATACGATAATTGCACATAGAAACCAGAATTACAACTCTAATAAAAGAACACGAGCCAGATGCTTTTTTGACTGTACCTGTGAGCAAGAGGGATTGTCATTAAAGAAAACTGTAACACCTTTTTACCTGATTATATATTGACGAAAACATTCCATTACACCAGCATCATAAATAAAAAGCCTATATCCTTTCTCAAATATATTCTGAGAATTGCAACTTCTTCCATCTATACATTACACCAACCGAACAGCGTCTACTCTCTCGCCCAACAGAACAACAACTGCCCTCGACATCCTCTGAACTACTACTGCCCAGTGGAGGCGGCGGAATGATAATCTTTGGCGCAATCTGTTACACAGTGTAGCCACCTTTCAACGTTCATAGGATTTGTTGACCTGTAAAATGCGTTCGAGAATGTAAAATGGTGCAAAATGTATGAAATTCTAAGAAACGTAGGGTAAGTTGTACGAAAAGAATGGTAATATCCAATATGTACAAGAATCGAAAAGGAACAATGAAAGTGGGAGACCAAGAACGCATTGCACGTAATAAAATGGGTGAAAGACAGCGATGGATCTTTCGCCCCTACTGTTCAGTCCGTACATTGAAGAAGCGATGATGGAAATAAAAGAAAGTTTCAAGTGTGAGATTAAAACATACGGTGAAAGGATATCACTGTTAAGATTCGCTGATGACATAGCTATCCTCAGTGAAGGGGAGAAGAATTGCAGGGTCTGCTGAATAAAATTAACAGTCTAATGAGTCCAGAATATGGATTGAGAGCGAATCGGAGAAAGACGAAAGTAATCAGAAGAAGCAGAAATGAGAACAGCCAGAAACGTAACATTGGGATTGGTGATCACGACGTAGGTAATCATAAGGAAATAACCACTGACGTATGGAGCAAGGGGGACGTAAAACGCAGATTAGGACTTGCGAAAATGATATTCCTGTCCACGTGGTATCTACTAGTATCAAAACAGACCTTAATTTGAGGCAGAAAATTTGAGAATGTGTGATAGGATCAATGCAATGTATGGTAGTAAATCACTGACTCCGGGAAAATTGGAACAAAAGCAATCGAAGCATTTAAGTTGTAGTGCTACAGGACTGGACTGATAAGGTATATAGTGAGGATCTTCTCCGCAGTATCGGTGAGGAAAGGAATATTTGGAAAACACAAGGAGAAAGGGCAGGTTGATAAGACACCTGTTAGGACATCTGGTTATGTATAACTTCCGTGGTATTACAACGGGCTGTAGAGCGTAATAACTGTAGAGGAAGACAGAAATTGGAATACATCCAGCAAATAACTGAGGACCAAAATTGCAAGTGCTACACTGAAATGAAAAGGTGGGCACCGGAGAATACGTGGCAGGATGCGTGAAACTAGTCAGAAGTCTGAAGACTGATGACTAGAAAAAAATAACACAATCTGCTTTAACAGACCTATGCGAGAAGCCAAACAGTGTTTTCTACCAATACTACTTTCTGAAGCATTTGATCCATTCCGCATTTGGTTTCAACATCTTGACAATAACATTCAAAATAGACTGAAATTCTTCCAATGGCGTCAATGAAAAATGCCAGTGGTGGGCCCATTTTTGTTCAAGATTTTGGTTACGGATGAGGTATAGTTTCACATCGTGGGGAAGCAATCTTCTCAGCATAAACCACTCATCATCTGGAAAATCTTACTGGCTTTTGAGGAGTGAATAACCAACGACCTTGGTCTGTGAATATGCGGACTTCTCAAGAATAGCGTAAAATTTACTCGTTATATTGCCACAGTTTTTTATCGTTTCATCATGACTGGTTTTCTGCCCATTCGGCACAGTTAATTACAAACCTGCATAACTGAAGACCCGGAGACTGTTGGATCGAACGTTAAGGGAACGTGGAAAAACGTGCTCGCACACCAAAGTTCACACTGCTACACTTGTATATGTAGGGAAAATTGAACCGACTGCTCTACAAGGTAACATCAATGAGATGAGAAGATAATGAATCTCAGTACCAGGGCCGGCGACAAAACAAATCCGCTTGTACGCTTGTAATTCAAGGTGCACTTATCTCTGTCCTCACTGCATGACAGAAAGATAGAAAGCGTCGGTTCGAAGTCCGTTACAAATAAAATGATTTATAAAGCGGTGTTTAACGTGCCCATTCGATAGAGAGCTCTCAGATGTCTCTTGGACGATGTTCATTTTAATGATATGAACGAGGTAGGTATAATTACACTAAACTGTTGCGAGTGCTGCAGTGCGGGATGTGTGCATCGTACGATATTAAAACATTGTAGATATATTCTTTAATCAGTGGGCTTGCTGAGTAAGCTGAAAAAATAATTGTTTCATATCCTGCCCCCAGACGAAGATATGGCGATATTATTGTTGTTGTTGTGGTCTTCAGTCCTGAGACTGGTTTGATGCAGCTCTCCATCCTACTCTATCCTGTGCAAGCTTCTTCATCTCCCAGTACTTACTGCAACCTACACCCTTCTGAATCTGCTTAGTGTATTCGTCTCTTGGTCTCCCTCTACGAGTTTTACAGTCCACGCTGCCCTCAAATGCTAAATTTGTAATCTCCTGATGCCTCAGAACATTTCCTACCAACCGGTCCCCTCTCCTTGTCAAGTTGTGCCACAAACTCCTCCCCAATTCTATTCAATACCTCCTCACTGGTTATGTGATCTACCCATCTAATCTTCAGCATTCTTCTGTAGCACAACATTTCGAAAGCTTCTATTCTCTTCCTGTCCAAACTATTTATCGTCCATGTTTCATTTCCATACATGGCTACACTCAACACAAATACTTTCAGAAACGACTTCCTGACACTTAAATCTATACTCGATGTTAACAAATTTCTCTTCTTCAGAAACGCTTTCCTTGCCATTGCCAGTCTACATTTTATATCTTCTGTACTTCGACCATCATCAGTTATTTTGCTCCCCAAAGAGCAAAACCCCGTTACTACTTTAAGTGTCTCATTTCCTAATCTAATTCCCTCCGCATCACCCGACTTAATTAGACCACATTCCAGTATGCTCGTTTTGCTTTTGTTGATGTTCATCTTATACTCTTCTTTCAGGACACTGTCCATTCCGTTCAACTGCTCTTCCAAGTCCTTTGCTGTCTCTGACAGAATTACAATGTCATCGGCGAACCTCAAAGTTTTTATTTCTTCTGCATGGATTTTAATACCTACTCCGAATTTTTCTTTTGTTTCCTTTACTGCTGGCTCAATATACAGATTGAACAACATGGGGAGATGCTACACCCCTGTCTCACTCTCTTCCCAACCACTGCTCCCCTTTCGTGCCCCTCGACTTTTATAACTGCCATCTGGTTTCTGTACAAATTGTAAATAGCATTTCGCTCTATGTATTTTACCTCTGCCACCTTTAGAATTTCAAAAAGGGTATTCCAGTCAACATTGTCAAAAGCTTTCTTTAAGTCTACAAATGTTAGAAACGTGGGTTTGCCTTTCCTTAACATAGCTTATAAGATAACTCGTATGGTCAGTATTGCCTCACGTGTTGCAACATTTCTACGGAATCCAAACTGATCTTCTCCGAGGTCGGCTTCTACCAGTTTTTCCATTCGTCTGTAAAGAATTCGCGTTAGTATTTTGCAACTGTGACTTACTAAACTGATAGTTCGGTAATTTTCACATCTGTCAACACCTGTTTTATTTGGGATTGGAATTATTATAATCTTCTTGAAGTCTGACGGCATTTCGCCTCTCTCGAACATCTTGCTCACCAGATGGTAGAGTTTTGTCAGGACTGGCTCTCCCAAGGTTGTCAGTAGTTCTAATGGAATGTTGTCTACTCCCGGGGCCTTATTTCGACTCAGGTCTTTCAGTGCTCTGTCAAACTCTTCACGCAGTATCGTATCTCCCATTTCATCTTCATCTACATGCTCTTCAATTTCCATAATATTGTCCTAAGTACATCGCCTTTGTATAGATCCTCTATATACTCGTTCCACCTTTCTGCTTTCCCTTCTTTGCTTAGAACTGGGTTTCCATCTGAGCTCTTAATATTCATACAAGTGGCTCTCTTTTCTCCAAAGATCTCTTTAATTTTCCTGTAGGCAGTATCTATCTTGCCCCTAGTGAGATAAGCCTCTACATCATTACATTTGTCCTCTAGCCATCCCTGCTTAGCCATTTTTCACTTACTGTCGATGTCATTTTTGAGACGTTTGTACTCCTTCTTGCTTGCTTCGTTTACTGAATTTTTATAGTTTCTAATTTCACCAATTAAATTCAATATTTCTGCTCTTACCGAAGGATTTCTACTAGCCCTCGTCTTTTTACCTAGTTGATCCTCTGCTGCCTTCACTACTTCATCCCTCAGAGCTACCCATCCTTCTTCTACTGTATTTCTTTTCCCCATTCCTGTAAATTATTCTCTTGTGCTCTCCATGAAACCCTGTATAACCTCTGGTTTAGGCAGTTTATCCAAGTCTCATCTCCTTAAAGTCCCACCTTTTTGCTTAATCTTCAGTTTTAATCTCTAGTTCATAACCAATAGATTGTGGTCAGAGTCCACATCTGCCCCTAGAAATGTCTTACAATTTAAGCCTGGTTCCTAAATCTCTGTCTTACCATTATACACTACTGGCCATTAAAATTGCTACACCACGAAGACGACTTGCTACAGACGCGAAATTTAGCCAACAGGAAGAAGGTGCTGTGATATGCAAATGATAAGCTTTTCAGAGGATTCACATAAGGTTGGCGTCGGTGGCGGCACCTACAACGTACTGACATGAGGAAAGTTTCCAACCGGTATCTCATACACAAACAGCAATTGACCGGCGTTGCCTGGTGAAACGTTGTGATGCCTCGTGGACTGAGGAGAACTGCGTACCATCACGCTTCCGACTTTGATGAAGCTCGGATTGCAGCCTATTGCGATTGCGGTTTATCGTTTCGCGACATTGCTGCTCGCGTTGGTCGACATCCAATGACTGTTAGCAGAATATGGAATCGGTGGGTTTAGGAGGGTAATACAGAACGGCGCGCTGGATCCCAACGGCCTCTTATCACTAGCAGTCGAGATGACCGACATCTTATCCACATGTCTGTAACGGATCGTGCAGCCACGTCTCGATCCCTGAGTCATCAGATGGCGACGTTTGCAAGACAACAACCGTCTGCACGAACAATTCGACGACGTTTGCAGCAGAATGGACTATCAGCTCGGAGACCATGGCTACGGTTACCCTTGACGCTGCATCACAGACAGGAGCGCCTGCGATGATGTACTCAACGACGAACCTGGGTGAACGAATGGTAAAACGTCATTTTTTC
This sequence comes from Schistocerca serialis cubense, assembly GCF_023864345.2. Classification (NCBI taxonomy): domain Eukaryota; kingdom Metazoa; phylum Arthropoda; class Insecta; order Orthoptera; family Acrididae; genus Schistocerca; species Schistocerca serialis. The sequence continues at coordinate 1,071,017,773 of NC_064639.1, forward strand.
GGATGAATCCAGGTTCTGTTTACAGCATCGTGGTGGTCGCAACCGTGTTTGGCGACATCGCGGTGAACGCACATTGGAAGCGTGTATTCGTCATCGACATACTGGCGTATCACTCGGCGAGATGGTATGGGGTGCCATTGGTTACACGTCTCGGTTACCTCTTGTTCGCATTGACGGCACTTTGAATAGTAGATGTTACATTTCAGTTGTATTACGACCCGTGGCTCTACCCTTCATTCGATGCCTGCTAGCACATTCTCCAGATCTCTTACCAATTGAAAACGTCTCGTCAATGGCGGCTGAGCAACTGACTCGTCACAACACGTCAGTCACTACTCTTGATGAACTGTGGTATCGTGTTGAAGCTGCATGGGCAGCTGTACCTGTACACGCCATCCAAGATCTGTTTTACTCAATGCCCAGGCATATCAAGGCCGTTATTACGGCCGGAGGTGGTTGTTCTGGGTATTGATTTCTCAGGATCTATGCACCCAAACTGCGTGAAAATGTAATCACTTGTCAGTTCTAGTATAATATATTTGTCCAATTAATACCCATTTATCTTCTGCATTTCTTCTTGGTGTAGCAATTTTAATGGTCAGTATTGTATAATCTGTCTGATACATTCTAGTATCTCCAGGATTCTTCCATGGATACAGCCTACTTTTATGATTCTTGAACCAAGTGTTAGCCATGATTAAGTTATGCTCTGTGCAAAATTCTGCCAAACGGCTTCCTCTTTCATTTTATTTCCCCAATCCATATTGACCTACTATGTGTCCTCCTATCCCTTTTCCTACTCTCGAATTCTAGTCACCCATGACTATTAAATTTCCGTCTCCCTTCACTAGCTGACTAATTTCTTTTATCTCATCATACATTTCATCAACTTCTTCATCATCTTCAGAGCTAGTTGGCATATGATCTTGTACAACTGTAGTAGGCATGGGCTTCGTGTCTCTCTTGGCCACAATAATGCGTTCACCATGCTGTTTCTAATAGCTTACCCGCACTCGTATTTTTTGATTCATTATTAAACCTACTCCTATTTGATTTTGTGTTCATAACCCGGTACTCACCTGACCCAAAATCTTGTTCTTCCTGCCACCGAACTTCACTAATTCCCACTATATCTAACTTTAACCTACCCATTTCCCTTTTTAAATTTTCAAACCTACCTGCCCGAATAAGGGATGTGACATTCCACGCCCCGATCCGTAGAACGCCAGTTTTCTTTCTCCTGATAACGACCTCCTCTTGAGTAGTCCCCGCCCGGAGATCCGAATGGGGGACTATTTTACCTCCGGAATATTTTACGCAAGAGGACGCCAGCATAATTTAACCATACAGTAAAGCTGCATGTCCTCGGGAAAAATTACGGCTGTAGTTTCCCCTTGCTTTCAGCCGTTCGCAGTACCAGCACAGCAAGGCCGTTTTGGTTAGTGTTACAAGGCCAGATCAGTAAATCATCCAGACTGTTGCACCTTCAACTACTGAAAAGGCTGCTGTCCCTTTTCACGTCTGTCTGGCCTCTCAACAGATACCCATCCGTTGTGGTTGCACCTACGGTGCGGCTATCCGTATCGCTGAGGCCCGCAAGCCTCCCCACCAACGGCAAGGTCCATGGTTGATGTGGGGTGGGGGGCTACAACTTAGAATTACTTAAACCTAACTAACCTAAGGACATCACACATACCCATGCCCGAGGCAGGATTCGAACCTGCGACCGTAGCGGTCACGCGGTTCGAGACTGAAGCGCCTAGAACAGCACAGCCACACCGGCCACAGCTACCGCTGATGGTAGTCCTTATTCACAATTGCGAACTCATTTGATGTCTTACAGCATAAAGTCAGGTCACTCCTTCTTCTAAGTGTGGTTTGGTTTTTGCTCCGTCTTTCTCCCCAAACAAAACGTCCTTCATTATAATAGTGACAGAAAATGTATTCTACCTTTGACACAGGAAACGAGCACCTGTCCTAAGCATATTGGGCTAAGTCTACCAATTATGTTCTTGGTTTAATGCTTCCTCATGTGTTGCAGCGGTTGCTCCACTATCCTACTAGTAATCATATCAAACGTCCATTAGTTTGCGTCTCATTAAAAACAGTGCAGAGACGAAATAAATTATTGTAGAACAATTAAAATCGAGACTGCACCATTAACTACATTTTTTGGGTGCTGAACGATGATCAACTTAAATTTGTCTCGTATGAAACTGGCTGCTGACTGGGTGAATAATAGCACCTCTTGAAAGAGGAGCCATTTGATGGGACTGAGGCTCTGATGAAGACATGATGTACGATGGACATATAAATTTCCACTAATACGTTGGATAAACTTCTCATGGACAATGCCTGGCAGAAAAAGTGAATCACGAAGAATGGGAGAAGCAAATAAATGAAACTTCAAGGGATTGAAAGGGTATGTGATTTCAACTATCACAGAATCGATGAACACTCATGTTTACAAAGATCTTGGCAGTAAGAGTGCACTTATCGGTATGACCTTGCACCTTCAGCCTCGACTCGTGCACTGACTCGCCTGGAAATTGTGTCATAGCGCAGCTGTTTCCTCAGCAGTTGTATTCTCTACTGAGGAAGCTGTATCAGTTCAGTTCTGAGTGGTCCTCAGTATTCCAGTTACTTAAACTGGGACGGAACTGACATCCTAGCTGGTCTCAAACATGTTTTATTAAGGACAGATCTGGAGATCTCGCTGGTCATGAGAGTATCTCAGCATCACACCGACACATCGATGAGTTACGTGCCACGTGCGGAAGAGCGTCCTTCTGATAACAACATGCACCACGATAGTGTCACATAAGTGGTTTACGCTTGAGGACGCAGGGTGTCCACAATGTATCTTTCTGACGTCAGAAGTTCCTCAGTCACTATCACCCGTGACCTGACGTCATACCCCACGCCTCCCAACACTATAACGCCAGGAGTAGCACCTCTGTGTCTTTTCGAAGCATTAGGAGACCAGAACTTCCCCTAGGTCGCCGCTATATTTGGCGACGGTAGTCAACTAAACGCAGACGTTTGTGTTGTGTTGTTAAGGGCAGTTTACGAGCTGGACGCTAATTCTCTAATCAGGCTGATAGTGCTATTCTCCGATCCATGGTGCGGGATGACATAAAATGTTTTAGAGCGACCACCACCTGTCCTCGGATGGGAGGTGCCGCTTTGAACGATTTACGGTGTGCTCCGTCCACAGTACGGTAATCCTACTTCGTGCTGGTCAGGCGTGGTCGACCAGAACCTCGAAGACGAATGTGAGTACCTTCACGTTGTCTAGTGGTTCTTCATCAGATCACTGTCACATCCGAATGTCATACAAATCTGGATATTGCAGGATTCGACCCTCTGGCCAAATTGGGAGCTACAATGAGACCCCTTAAAACTGTGTCAGATAATGGTAACACTAACTCAAACGAGTAGTTACATCTCTGTGTCCTTTTCAATAAGTAGTGAACATTTCACACTGTTAAGGAATGTTACTTAACTACCATACAAATCCTGGGAACACTAAACATGAACAACATTAACGCTCTCTAGTGACCGGTCTACCTGTCGAAGGAAGTTGCTACTCTAATCAGTTACACAATCCACCGACGATGTGTACATGTACGTTACATTCACATCCTGTCATATCTTCTGGATGGTTCACATTTTTTTGTTATACAGCGTACTGGATGCTTTGTAACATCTCAGTCATCGACAAACAAGACATTTACCACTATATCATGGATTCCTTACTAGCAACGAGATTAACTGAAAGTAAACTGTGGTGTCACCGCCAGACACCACACTTCCTAGGTGGTAGCCTTTAAATTGGCCGCGGTCCGGTAGTATACGTCGGACCCGCGTGTCGCCACTGTCAGTGATTGCAGACCGAGCGCCACCACACGGCAGGTCTAGTGAGACGTCCCAGCACTCGCCCAGTTGTACAGCAGACTTTGCTAGCGATGCTACACTGACAAATACGCTCTCATTTGCCGAGACGATAGTTAGCATAGCCTTCAGCTATGTCATTTGCTACGACCTAGCAAGGCGCCATTACCAGTTTATATTGAGATTATGTATCCACAAGAGCGATGTTCTCCAATTATGGATTAAAGTATTACATCAACTACGTACTTTATTTGCTACTATTAATTCCTTTACCTTGTTCCAGACCTCACGCCAATCTGGGTGAGCTTAAAAGCGTGCATTTCGGCTACCAGTCATAGTGGATTGGCTGTCGGGCCAGCCCACTACATAAACCTATTGAATCAACTTACAAGATGCGTTTCACGTCACATAGCTCAATGTAATTAGTGTTATTCCTTTCTTGTAGTCCAAGAGATTATTTGTGGTTTAGTGAGGATTCTCGAAATATGTATCTTTAAGCTCCATACTCTTCCACCTTTATTTTTTTACTTTATTTCATTACTTATTTATTTTCTGAGATATAGTATGTCACATAACTGGTTCGGTAACTCACGTGTCATAACTTACGTGAATTACGATCTGTATTGGGACTTATGCTGGTTTACCTGTATGGATATATGCTATATTTATTCTGTCTCTATTTAATCCATTCGTTCGCCAAAGAAGTTTACGCCAAAAATGAAAACGCGGTATGTCCACAGCAATCAAGCCTGTGAAGCTGCCGGGGAAAGACGAAAAACATTAATTTTCTAATGTTTGTAAAAACTCCTGTTGGATGTTTCATCGATCTTGTACTGTCTGTCTTTTAACCTCCATGATACAGAGAGGACGTGGATTTATATTTACGTCACTAATAACGTGAAATAATATTAATTTTTATTGTACAAAGTCTGCGTCACTGAATGGTTGCTTATTTCACCCCATCTATCTGTGTTACCGGTACCTGTAATACTTCGAAGAACCAAGAAATTTAAGCAGAGTAACCTTGAGGCCGTAACATAATCGTCAACGCAGAAGATGAGTAAATAAGTTCAAGCCTAGAAGAATTATCATTTAATAATCTAATATTATAAGTTGCAGATTCTATGTTTGTGCGAAAGATCATTATCCTGATTGTCTCGAGTGTGCGTCGCTGTGGGAAAATTATCTGACACACGTACTCCCGAGTGAACTCAGTATTGTTATGCCCCTTGTGTGGCGCCAGTAAATTTCCAGCGTGATTACAATTCTTCAAATTATTAATTAAGCCGTAGAGATCTCATTTCTTCATCGTAATTAAGTTTTTAACACTGGTGTTACACATTCGAGATGTAAAGCATTCGCCAGTATGGCACAGAGGGGGTGTATTTCTGCTCCTACAGACTACCTGTTCCTTCTGTGGGAGTGATCCTGCAGTACCTTAGGCATTCAGAGTCTCCAACTGCAGCAGCAGGAGCTGCTAATGGGATTGTGTTGTCCAGCCGGGCGTGCGCTGTGAACTGGAGCCGACGTGCCGCGTGCAACCCTCTCAGGTGCGGCGTCTACGGCTGCGTCTGCGTAGCTCTACAGCCAAGGGGTGAGTCGCACATCGCTGCTGTTCTTGCGAGACTACACAGTGAGATCGCTAGCTTACCACATGAATGTCTTTTCAATGTAGCACCTAATTTATTTGTCTGTTAATTCACAAGAATGTAGAGTGGAAATTTGGGCGCTACGTACACACAAAAAATTTTTGAGAGCAAAAGCTAGACGAACCATTCTTACTCAGATACAAAGTGTGGCTCCAATTGCACGAAATTTTCTTTCACGTTTGTAATAATGTTATTCTAGTGTCGCCTTCATCTCATAATTTTGTATACGACATTGGAAATTAGAGTGTTATGATTTCTTCAAACGCAAGAAGTGGAATGCATTGTCATGATAAGGCTCAGTATTGTTAATAGGTTACCGTCGTCAGAACTTGGTCCAACGTTGGTAGAAATTTATAAGAGATCTATAGGTTTAATATCAACAGTGAAGCAAACGGCTCCAGTGTTCAGAGGTGTCTGAATTTTGTCAGGTGTAAAAATTTTATAGCTTGAAACTATTTTCTGAGTCATAGGTATGAATGATATCATACGAATTCCAATCGATATATATATATATATATATATATATCGATTGGAATTCGTATATCATACACACACACACACACACACACACACACACACACATATATATATATATATATATATATGTGTGTGTGTGTGTGTGTGTGTGTGTTTGTACGAGCGCGCGGACGCACACACTGTAAAGTATAAAGAGCTGTCGCTGTGTTTACATTATTAGCGACCAAGAAATTAACCTCAGTACACCCAAGCTATTTTATCATGGTAGATACCTTAGGTGAATCTGCGAGACTCATCGGCATTTTGTCTTCATAACGCTATTGTTTCATTAAAACAACACCGAAAATATGAATAAATACTATTTAAGCAAGGTTTCAGTAACAACACTATAAATATTTCATGTAATTAACTAAAAAAATTTATTATTTTTCAAAAATTGACTGAATGATAAAACCTGGAAAGAGTATCCTTCACATCTATTACAGACTTATATGCTATACTGATTATTTTATTCCTGAAATTTCTTGTTGTCACAGAAATCAATTGCTGATTTCTATAGAGCTGTTGAATGCTCACCACATACGTTTCGTCTGTAGTTATTACAAATAATTTTTGCTTTCTTCTCCCTTTAGAATTGCACATGTAACAACACATCTCCTTTGCTGAGCTTTTCGTTTGCTTTTGTCTTGGTTAACTGCACAACACGTTCCATTAAATGAAGAACAGGTTGCTCAAGTCTTTGTCTGGCCTTCTTTTGATAAGTGGTTGAACAAAATCTTCAGTGAGGTTGATAAGAAAAATCTGACCAATAGATTCCATCATTCTGACGTGATATGTCGTGTTTTTATTAAATAATACCACATATTCTGCAACTCTACATACGAATAATACCAGGATACGTCTTCTTATTTTCCTTTTGCAGGAGTAACTACGCTTAATGTGGGCTACAGAGTCCATGTTTTGTCTCATTGTAGTATTTTATTAGGTCAGGCTTAAAAGCACCTTCAGTAATTACATTTGATGTATGATGTATTGTAGAAACTGGCACTAAGCTTTTACCCTTGTCTGGAACGTATGACAAAAGATATGATCGCGAGTGAAAGCGAATTCTATAGAATGTTCCTCACGTCATTTCTCTGGCAAAAATTGTCGAGATGCAACTATTTTATTTGTCGAACTGTTCAGCCAATGAAGTAGCAGAAAACCTGTCAGATCCATGGAAGTGAAGAAATTATTCGTTGTGTTATTTCGGCAAATGCCGAACTAGTCCGCTCCCAAATGAGAAAGAATATTGAAGTCAACAACTTTAGCTCTTTCGTTTTTTCCTTTTTTTTCCAGATACGGTAGCCCTTTCAGTGGAACAGCAACTTATAGAGTCTCATATTCAGTTAAATTTTTATTCCCACTTAACACATTTGGAACTTACATACTGCCTAAATGTACATCGCCCACGGAGTGGACTTACTGTACATCGATCGTCAGATTTTCGTTTCATAGATGATAGTTCCCAAAACTGAAATTTATGCCCTCCTAGATCTCTTAATTCATCAATTTTGTCTTTCGCTCTTCAAGCACTTCTTGTAGTTTTAATATAGGACCGCGGAAGTAATAACAGGTCTTCAAATGTATGATGTTCCACTGTGACTCGACCGTACATTTTGCTCCAGAGTACTCTTACATTAAACAAATTGCTTTTTAGAAAACCAGCTGTTATCAAAAGATACATCAAACTCTTTTCCTTATACACCATTTCAACTTGGTTGTTAGAAAACAAACAATTTTCTGTACAATATCTGAGGAAATGGCTACTTCAAATGTGTCTACCTGTGTTACAAATTTTTTAAAAGTGGGAGGTTGACTGTATAAACATTAGTTTTTGTCATATTACGTTCCTTACTTTTGTTTCCTGGCATGGAATTTTTTCATGCTAATCCATTTTTTTCAAGAAATGCACATTCAGTAATTTCAGTAATGTATTCGTCGTCTTCATTTTGTAGGTTCGAAACATCTGGCAACTCAAGCCTACCACTACCACTTACTTCACTGACAACACTTGTATGATCGTCTTCCCCGTCTTTATCTCCGAATCTCCGTCGGTGAAATCGCTGAGTTCAATAAGTGAGGAATACCTTACGTTTGCTCTTAGACAAATTGTAAAACTAACAGGTAAGATGTTTTGTAGCTACCAGATATAATTCAACAATGGAGCAAGTCATCGCAGAAATGTACAGTGAACAACGAAGTAAGAATAAAGCAAAGAAATTAAAAGGAAACAGTATAAAATAATTGAAAGAGAGATGGATCAAGTAATGACGCAAGACTATTTTTAAAAATCAATAGGTAAGAAAATAATATAAAATCTTGGTGCTTATCATTTATAGTAGCAAACATGGCGCTAGAAAAATAGCTACTTGATGAAATTGCAGTACGAACACCTACACATAATAGAAAAGGAAATGTAACGCACTTAGTCTCGGAGTCTCACCTTAGGTGTTTCGTTGCTATTGTTGTGGTCTTCAGTCGTGACACTGGTTTGATGCAGCTCTCCATGCTACCCTATCCAGTGCAAGCTTCTTCATGTCCCAGTACTTACTGCACCCCACATCCTTCTGAATCTGTTTAGTGTATTCATCTCTTGGTCTCCCTCTACGATTTTTACCCTCCACGCTGCCCTCCAATGATAAATTTGTGATCCCTTGATGCCTCAGAACGTGTCCTACCAACCGGTCCCTTCTTCTTGTCAAGTTGTGCCACAAACTCCTCTTCTCCCCAATTCTATTCAAAACTCCTCATTAGTTATGTGATCTACCCATCTAATCTTCAGCATTCTTCTGTAGCACCACATTTCGACAGCTTCTATTCACTTCTTGTCCAAACTATTTATCTTCCATGTTTCACTTTCCTACATGGCTTCACTCCACACAAATACATTCAGAAACGACTTCCTGACACTTAAATCTATACTCGATGTTAACAAATCTCTCTTCTTCAGAAACGCTTTCCTTGCCATTGCCAGTCTATATTTTATATCCTCTCTACTTCGACCATCATTAGCTCTTTTGCTCCCAAATAGCAAAACTCTTTTACTACTTTGTTTAATTTCCTAATCTAATTCCCTCAGCATCACCCAACTCAATTCGACTACATTCCATCATCTTCGTTTTGCTTTTGTTGATGTTCATCTTATATCCTCCTTTGAAGGCACTGTCCATTCCGTTCAACTGCTCTTCCAAGTCCTTTGCTGTCTCTGACAGAATTACAATGTCATCGGCGAAACTCAAAGTTTTTATTTCTTCTGCATGGATTTTAATACCTACTCCGAATTTATCTTTTGTTTCCTTTACTGCTTGCTCAATATACAGTTTGAATAACATCGGGGATAGGCTACAACTCTGTCTCACTCCCTTCCCAACCACTGCTTCCCTTTCATGCCCCTCGACTCTTGTAACTGCTATCTGGTTTCTGTACAAATTGTAAATAGCTTTTCACTCCCTGTATTTTACCTTTGTCACCTTCAGGGTATTTCGCCTGTCTCATACTTCCTGCTCACCAGATGGTAGAGGTTTATCAGGACTGGCTCTTCCAAGGCCGTCAGTAGTTCTAATGGAATGTTGTCTACTCCAGGGGCCTTGTTTGGGTTCAAAAAAAATGGTTCAAATGGCTCTGAGCACTATGGGACTTAACTTCTGAGGTCATCAGTCTCCTAGATCTTAGGACTACTTAAACCTAACTAACCCAAGGACATCACACACATCCATGCCCGAGGCAGGATTCGAACCTGCGACCGTAGCAGTCGCGCGGTTCCAGACTGTAGCGCCAAGAACCGCTCGGCCACTCCGGCCGGCCTTTGTTTCGACTCAGGTCTTCCAGTGCTCTGTCAAACCCTTCACGCAGTATCGTATCTCCCATTTCATCTTCATTTACTTACTCTTCCGTTTCCATAATATTGTCTTCAAGTACATCGCCCTTGTATAGACCCACTAAATACTCCTTCCACCTTTCTGCTTTCCCTTCTTTGTTTAGAACTGGGTTTCCATCTGAGCTCTTGATATTCATACAAGTGGTTCTCTTCTCTCCAAAGGTCTCTTTCATTTTCCAGTAGGCAGTATCTATCTTACCTCTGGTGAGATAAGCCTCTACATCTTTACATTTGTCCTCTAGCCATCCCTGCTTAGCCATTTTGCACTTCCTGTCGATCTCATTTTTGAGACGTTTGTATTCCTTTTTGCCTCCTTCATTTACTGCGTTTTTATATTTTCTCCTTTCATCAATTAAATTCAATATTTCTTCTGTTAACCAAGGATTTCTACTAGCCCTCGTCTTTTTACCCACTTGATCCTCTGCTGCCTTCACTACTTCATCCCTCAGAGCTACCCATTCTTCTTCTACTGTACTTATTTTCCCCATTCCTGTCAAATGTTCCCTTATGCTCTCCCTGAAACTCTGAACAACCTCTGGTTTGGTCAGTTTATCCAGGTCCCATCTCCTTAAATTCCCACCTTTTTGCAGTTTCTTCTGTTTTAATCTACAGTTCATAACCAATGGATTGTGGTCAGAGTCCACATCTGCCCTTGGAAATGTCTTACAGTTTAAAACCTGGTTCCTAAATCTCTGTCTTACCATTATATATTCTATCTGATACCTTCTAGTATCTCCACGATTTATGTATACAGCCTTCTTTCATGATTCTTGAACCAAGTGTTAGCTATGAGTAAGTTATGCTCTGTGCAAAATTCTACCAGACGGTTTCCTGTTTCATTTCTTACCCCCAATCCATATTCACCTACTATGTTCCCTTCTCTCCCTTTTCCTACTCTCGAATTCCAGTCAGCCATGACTATTAAATTTTCGTCTCCCTTCACTACCTGAATAATTTCTGTTATCTCCTCATACATTTCATCAACAATCTTCATCATCTGCAAAGCTAGTTGGCATATAAACTTGTACTACTGTAGGAGGCGTGGGCTTCGTGTCTATCTTGGCCACAATAATGCGTTCACTATGCTGTTTTTATTGGCTTACCCGCACTCCTATTTTTTTATTCATTGTTAACCCTATCCTGCATTACCCCTATTTGATTATGCAGATATAACCCTGTATTCAGCTGACCAGAAGTCTTGTTTCTCCTGCCACCGAACTTCACTAATTCCCACTATATCTGACTTTAACATACCCATTTCCCTTTTTAAATTTTCTAACATACCTGCCCGATTAAGGGATCTGACATTCCATGCTCCTATCCGTAGAACGCCAGTTTTCTTTCTCCAGATAACGACGTCCTCCTGAGTGGTAGGTGTTTTAAAATAGTTAATAGGACGTTTTTCGGTTGAGAGTGAAAAAATCATATACAGTTTAAACAAGTGAAAGTTACGGGCTATGACCGCTTAGTACTAACCATGTGTCCCTGTCAACATCTTGGTAACATTGCACATTTATCAGTTGGATGATGCACATAGTTTGCATTCAATAGCTTTGATGAAAGATCGGCCTACATGTAATTATAGTCACTGTATATTAGCCAAAAATCACAACCTTGCAATACCTTATTTAGAGCTCGTGCTCATTATTACAATACGATTAAAGGATCTCACGCAATTTAACGCCCTCCTGGAAGTTTCACGGTGACTACTAAATTTACAGGAAACCTCGTATAAGGCAAAATCTGTTTCTCGTCGTAAGGATGCAGGGGAGCCCGCTGATTTTCATGTCAGTTGGGGCAAAACATCTTCCCCACACAAGCTGTTTAGTAGTTTTCTGGACATAGTTACCTGCTCATCATTTTCTCTGGTTTAGCTTCTACAGTGCACATTTAGCATCTGGTCAGTGTTATAATCATAGACAAACGAACAATATAATTACAGCAAAACCTGTTTTTACATTTCCAGATTTTACGTTTTCCCGCCATTTACATTATGTTCTGTTAGTACCATCGTAAACTCGATTTTCTATTCTACGTTATTGATGGTGTTAATCAAATCATTTCTTAGTACTTTGGAGCTTGTTTTCGTTTGTCGTTCTATGAGAGTTGTACGTCGGTGTCACTTTTAGAGACATTTTCAAAATGTACCAACAATGTCTGTCATCTGACTGTTCTATAAACCGGAACAAATCATCAAAAAACAGCATCTGAATATCTTTCTCCTCTGAAACTCAGTTCTTGTAATGCCTAAACATTATGCGAGAAGTTAGTGCGATTAGTTTGAATTAATTTCGCATGACTCTCATTGCCGAGTCCGGTCCTGCCTCGGGAATGGATGTGTGTGGTGTCCTTAGGTTAGTTGGGTTTAACTAGTTCTATGTCTAGGGGACTGATGACCTCAGATGTTATGTCCCATAGTGCTTAGAGCCATTTTTGGTTCAACTGTGTTTCGTTCACGAAACTAATAAATTATTTTTAAAACATCATTACTGTTATCACTAATTCAGGCAGTAGACTGATTACACTAACAATCACTTTTATTTAGCAAATACCACCTTTAACAAGTGACACAATGAGGAAGAGATAATTGCAAAACGAATGTACTACGATCCTCTTGTTCCTCAAATAGTGGTCCCGCCACTGTCCAAGAGCTGGTCCACCAATGCATCAACAGATCGATTATTGTTGACACTAGGAAGATTTATTAGCATTTCATACACCATATCCAGTGATAATGCCCCAAACATTCCAGACAGCCAACAAGAAGATAACGGAACTCTGGTCAGCCATCAAAGCTGATAAGCGTCACCATTACCTCATTCAATAAGGCTGAATTTGGAAGTTTATAGCTCCTCGTGCAGCTTGATGGTAAGGATTCTGGGAGAGAAAGGTTAGGTCAACCGCAAGATACTTTTGAAAAGTACCCAGACGCTCTAGTATGGACGAAGGAGGGCTACAGACTGTGCTCGTGAATACTGAAGTCACCCTGAACTGGAGGCCGATCTTTCAAAAATGAAGACGAAGTACTCTCTCCATCACACTTCTTCTTGGGAGAGATACATACGACATTCTCAACATGACCCAAGACCCTAGATTTTCTAGAAGCACTGGAGTAAGGTGTATCTCGTGCTCTTGCGCAACTTTTGCTAAATTAGAAGCCCAGATGGAGGATCGATGGGTATTCGAGTGAGTGACGCCGTCCTTCTGAATGAAAAAGTTGTCCCACGGCACATGTACTCTATAAGAAGGCAGAAGTATAAGATTTGAAAAATGACATAGATGGAGCCCCATACACAGCCATCCTTGTAGCTGCTGGTGGAAGACACCTCACCACTCATGTTCAGCTGGTCCTACCTCGGCAGGAGGTAGATGGGGTGATGCTGAGAAATGCTGAACGACGTTAATCAATTGTATTTGATCTCTTTTTTGCGAAAGACAGATGTTATGCGGTTTTCATTACACTAATGTTCTGTCCTAACAGAACTATAAATTATTTGACTTTAAAGTGGTTTATAATTGTTCGTGCACCATGGATATCTCACTTTATGGGATCGTTAAACATGTAGTGCTTTTGCTTGATAGGTTCCCGGGAATTACGCCGGATAATACTGTAAAAACCGCACAATATTTGAGCGAGACAACTGCCCGCCGTCTTCAGGTGCTACTGTCGCGCCGCTGAGAAGCTCGCACATTTATGTGTTGGCTTTTTAGAACAGCGCAGGCGCCAGCGGGAGCATAACGTCATCGAAGACCAATCGTAGAGGGCGTCGAATACCAGAGCCCTCTGCTGGACAAACGGGTCGCGGTCTGCGAAAGCGCACCGCTGCGCGGGAAAATGCGGCGGGGAGCGACGGACCCCGTTCGCGCGCGCGATACTTCTCTTCTGAGTCCCATGGTGGGGAAATGTGAACTCCATATTCGAAACTCACAAGATTTTATACCGCTACTGAAGAACCTGCGACTTGAATCTACCGACTTACTAGTGAGTTTCGATGTGGTTCCTTTGTTCACACGAGTGCCTCTGATGGGCTCATTACAACTCTCATGAGCTATGCTGGAAGAGGACATCTTACACCTTTTCACACACGTGCTTACCTCCCCTTACTTTTTTTTCAACGACCAGTATTCTGAGCAGACTGAAGGTGTTGCTGTGTAGCCCTCTGTCTTCCATAGATTTCGAGGATAAAGCACTTCGGACGGCGGTTTTGAAACCCAAATGTTTTTGGAGATATGTAGATGATACGTTTGTGGTATGGCCGCATGGGACAGCAACGCTTGCTTCTTTTCTGGAACATCTGAACTCTCTCCATCCAAGCATCTGTTTCACCATGGAGGTAGAGAAAGATGGTGAGCTCCCATTTCTCGATGTTCTGGTTCGTAGTAAAGGAGACTACTCCTTGGGTCACAGTGTGTTCCGGAAGCCTACGCACACAGGCTTGCATTTACAAGCTACGAGCTGTCATCATCCCTCACAGCGCAGCGGTGTATTACGGACGCTAGAGCATAGGGCTAGAGCCATCTCAGATCAGGACAGCTTATCGGCAGAGCTTAGCCATCTCCGCTCTGTCTTTTCCCAGAAACGGTACTCGGAAAAGCAGATCCGGAATGCATTTCGACCAGCACGCTCCAAACCTCAAAAACAGCCTGGAGAAGCAGAGAACACAACGGGGTTGGTTTTTCTACCGTATGTCGGTGGCGTGTCTTTTAAGATGGGCAGAATTCTCTAGAAATACTGGATTAAATGTGTTTTCCGACCCCCAGCACGAGTGTAATCAGTGCTGGGCTCTGTTAAAGACAACCTCGGCCTGAGGAGACCAGGAATATACAAAATCCCGTGCCACTGTGGGAAGTCTTATATTGGCCAGACGTGTCGAATGATTAAAGACAGATGCGACGAACATAAACGTCACACGAGGTTGGGTCAACCAGAGAAATCTGCGGTTGCTGAACACTGCCTTGACACGGGACACGGCATGACTTACGAAGAAACGAAGATCCTCTCGCGTGCTTCCACATACTGGGACTCCATCATCAAAGAGGCGGTCGAAATACCTAATAAACAGAGACACGGGGTTTCACCTCAGCAAAGCCTGGGAGCCAGCTTTGGCGGCACTAAGGAATCGTCAGCCGCAGATTAGCAACTGCACCGAGTCAACGCAGATGGGTGACCTTAGCGCAGATGCTTAAAACGTGCGCCAACACCTCGCGCGCGCGAACGGGGTCCATCGGTCCCGGCCGCAATTTCCCGCGCCGCGGCGCGCTTCCGCAGACCGCGACCCGTTTGTCCAGCAGAGGGCTCTGGTGTTCGACGCCGTCTACGATTGGTCTTCGATGACGTTATGCTCCCGCTAGCGCCTGCGCTGCTCTAAAAAGCTAACATATAATTTGGGGAGCTTCTCAGCGACATATCTGAAGATTGCGGGCAGTTGTCTCGCTGAAATATTGTACGGTTTTTACAATATTATCCGGTGTAATTCCCGGGAACCTATCAAGCAGATGCAGCGCCGGGAAAGCCTCAAATAGCACATGTAGTAGCTCTGTTGTTCAGTCGACTGGCAGTTTTATTCCGTTTTTTTATATCTTATTGCTATTGCCCACTGTTACTGATACTTATTCTTTTAAATTTGGCGAATGGGAATCTATCTTGGAATGTGTTCTCATCTGAAAACTGTTGGGATCCTTATGCTGAACATCTATCTCCGTCATTATTCAGCACTTTGAATGTGTTAAACAGGTGTCCTGAGCACCTGCCATTCTCGTAATGTTGCACCTTGCAGATATATTTTTGTGCCTTGCAAGCAACAAGGATACAGTGCGTTCATTAGTTGATTGTAATACAGTGTTTGTGGACGTTTTGAGCATGCGTCGTGCATTGCTGCATGTGTGTGTGGTATCTGATTTGTTTTCGTGACAACTGGGCGAAGCATGTTGTCGCCGTACTCAGTGAAGGGGCGTAGCTCGTTGATGCTCTGGCTAGCTTCGTGTGACATGCTGCTGCTCTTGTACTGAAGTATGTTCGTTAGAAGTATGTTTCAAAACTTCCTGCTAGTTTGCATGTTATGTCCTTATCTGTGCTGCCAAGTTGATTGGTGCATACTTGCCTGTGTTGATAGGAGCTTTATTAATGTAATTTTGTATATTGCATGGGAACATAGGATAATTATTATTGCTATTTATACTACAGCACATATATGGGAAGTAAACCTGGAAGGTGGCCCACCTATGTAGTACTCTGTGTGCTTCAGTTGACTACTAATTAAAAACAAAGAGCCCCCTTGAAGTACTAATCAATTTCTGCATGCAGTGGCTAATAAAGATATCTGTCTCGTTCACTAAAGCACCTGGCCAAGTAGTTAAATCTGTTTGAGTCCTCTGCAATTTTCGAACACCTGTGGAACTTTCCTGTGATATTGCCACCAGTTTCTGCTGATATCTCTTGTTCTGCCTCATTTTAGGGACTTCGTATTTTCTGTTTGTGGTCATTCAACAGCGTTAATTGTTGAATTATTTGCTTGTAAAAAACTGACTATCAAAAATATCTTTTATTTATTTAGATTTTAATTTAGTTTTCCAAGCAAGGCGTTTAACCTGTTTTGTTAATTTAATGCTAAAAGTTATTGTATTTAAACATACAGGTTGTAAGATCCCGTTAGTAGCATATATTTGCTACTTCATCTCTTCTTATAACTGATCTGTGGTGATAGATCTAAGCCTAATTGTACGTGATCGCCGATAATGGATCCTATTGGTTAAGGAAACTAAAATAAATACATCTTATAACATCGTACGGCGGTTTCCACTCTCTAACTTCTAAATGGCTGTTGTAAATGAATTCTGCCTCAAAACAATTTAGCTTACTCTCAGCGGACTCTTCTATATTCCAGACTGGGATTCTGCATAGTTTAAGTCATTTTTGAGGCGCCCCACATACCATCAATTTATAATCGATCGTTGACAGTAAACATTGTTCTTTAAATTACTATTTATTCATTTTCCAGAAGGCCTTGATCATTGTTAAAATTTTGGGATTCAAGTTATTATTAAGCTAGTATTTATTTGTAATACTAAATGAACAATGGGAAAAGCTGCCTATCTAAATTACTTTCTAGGTGGAGAATTGTGATCTTTATTCCTTCTGCCTTGCATGGCGCTTTCTCGAGAACCAAGAGCTTCCAGATTGTTTAGTGACTCTTCATGTCAGTAAATTGTTGTTAAAATTTTTAAGCTTTTAGTGGACCAGTACCTTACCACACACGGTACCAGCTACCTACTGCTTCAGTTAATTTTTAGGTTTTCTCATATATAAATTTTAAGTTGATGAACCAGAATAACTCGAAAAATAAGCCTCACACGAAAAAACGTGTAGAATCCAAAGCTGATTATTTTCGAGTGGGGAATCTTCTGGTGCTAAAATTAGACCGCATCCCCAGTCCCCTGGGGTTGGAGGGGGAGGCAACTTCAACATTTAAAATGGGAACCCCCATTTTTTTATTGCAGAATCAAATTCTACATACAAAACTACGTACATTTTGTCTTAAACATTTGTTTTGATTCTTGGAAGTTGGCGCTGTAATTCAAGAAGATCCATGTTCTCATTTTTGTTTGGGAAATGGTTACGGATAAATAAAAAATACTTAATTACATCGTAAATTTTGATTGGCTCAAACAAAAACTCTCCCCCTTTCTCCCCGTAGGGTGGGGTTTGAGAGAGAGGAATTAGATTTTAAAAATGTAGACCCACATATTAATTTTTTCCGTAGATTCGGATAAGTTTTGTTTGTTTCGTGGGTCAACATTTGTAAAACTCTAATTCCTCTCTCTCAAACCCCACACTATGGGGAGAGAGGGAAAGTTTTAGTTCTAGCGGATCCAAATTTACGAAGTAATTTTATTTATCCGTACCCATTTTCCACGCAAAAATGAGAACATGGATTTTCTTGCATTACAGCGCCAACTACCAAGAATCAAAACAAATGCTTAAGACAAAATGTACGTAGTTTTGTATGTAGAATCTGATTCTGCAATAAAAAAAATGGGGGTTCCCATTTTAAATGTTGAAGTTGCCTCCCCCTCCAACCCCAGGGGACTGGGGATGCGGTCTAATTTTAGCACCAGAAGATTCCCCACTCGAAAATAATCAGCTTTGGATTCTACACGCTTCTACCTCTGGTACCATGGAAGTTCTACCTTGATATCTTAACAGGTGTCCTACGAAGTTGCCCGTTCTTCTTGTGTTTCCATATATTTCTTTCCACGACAATTCAGCGTAGAAACTTATCTTTCTTCACCCTATCAGACCACACAGTTTTCAACATTCTTCCGTAGCATCACGTCTCAAGTACTTCGGTTCTCTTCTTTTCCGGTTTTCCTCCTACAGTCTGTGTTTCAGTAACTACAAAGCTGTGCTCCAAAAGTGCGCGCTCAGAAATATTTTCCTGAAAT
Source organism: Schistocerca serialis cubense (assembly GCF_023864345.2). Taxonomy (NCBI): domain Eukaryota; kingdom Metazoa; phylum Arthropoda; class Insecta; order Orthoptera; family Acrididae; genus Schistocerca; species Schistocerca serialis. The sequence goes on from NC_064639.1 coordinate 1,071,036,154, forward strand.
TGAGGCCTATGTTTGATATTAGTAAACTTTACTTGCTCAGAAATCCCTTTCTGCCCGTGGTAATCTGCATTTTATGTCCTCCTTGCTCCGTCCGTCATAGGTGAATTTTCTGTCTAGATATCAGAAATCCTTTCTTTCGTCTACTTCGCGATCGCCAGTTCTGATGTTCAGTTTGTCGCTGTTCTCATTTCTGCTGCGTTATGGTACTGTATGGTATATATACAGGGTGTATTTATAAGTTGACAATCCAGAATAACTCGAAAAATAAGCTTCACACGAAAATTCATGTAGAATCCAAATGGTTCAAATGGCTCTGAGCACTATGGGACTTAACTGCTGTGGTCATCAGTCCCCTAGAACTTAGAACTACTTAAATCTAACTAACCTAAGGACATCACACACATCCATGCCCGAGGCAGGATTCGAACCTGCGACCGTAGCAGTCGCGCGGTTCCGGACTGAGCGCCTAGAACCGCGAGACCACCGCGGCCGGCTAGAATACAAAGTCGGTTATTTTCGAGGGGGACATCGGCTGGTGCTAAAAATAGCCTGCCATCCCAGCCCCCTGGACGTGGGGTGGGAGACAACTTTAAAATTTCAAATTAGAACTCCCATTTTTTATTGCAGAACCAGAATAACTCGAAAAATAAGCCGCACACGAAAACTGGCGGTAAAAACTGTAGAGGAAGACAATAATTTTAATACATCCAGCAGATAATTGAAGACATAGACTGAAAGTGTTACTGTGAGATGAAAAGTTCACGGGGGGGGGGGGGGGAGGGGACTACTGACGGACTGCGTCAGAACAGAGGCTGGTAACTCAAAAAAAGGTGTTTTTTTTCTTTTCAAGCAGAGTATAATTTTTATGCTTTTACTTAATTTTTACATATCTGTATTTAATATGCATTTGGGAGAGAACTTATTCTTTTTGTGTTGGCAGGAATGACCAACGCAATCGACTGTAGTGGAAACACAACAAACTTGTTCAATGAGATATTCGCATATATTGAAACTTTATCGATGATTCATCTGCTTAATGACATTGTTACGGTCCTTACTGCTGTTAGCTTTGTACAAGGTATGAGTGATGCAACAAAAATATTGATATTTTGTATTGACATTCTACTGACTGTACTGTCCATTTGTGAAACATCATTTGTGAAATACAATACTCGTACGTAAATTTTTTAGACTCCTTTTCGGAACTGAAGGGAAGTATCAATGTGCTCGCTCGTTGAAAGTATTTCTAACAACAAGCTTCTTTTTTCCGAAAGCAGATGTTTCCTTCTTTTCGATAACATCGGCATTTTGATTGTCATAACTGCAATAGCTCTTTGAGGGTTATACAACAATACCTACGAAAAATGTGATTTCTTAAAAAGAATTTCAGTATCAACCACCTGTAAAGTTTTTCATCACACAAGTTTACCTTATAACTCATTTTAGAGATTTGTACATCTTTTTGTGTTATTCGACATTTTCCGATCATGTTGGTGATATTTTTTCAGGTAATTTATGGTATGAAAATCCGTTTCGTGTAGCTATAAATCCTATTTCATGTTTTTAATCTAAATGCATTCGCATTAGGGGCGGCACATCGTACACCTTCCATATATTCCTTTCATGGTAGACTTCATATAGTACCTCTTCATTTCTGATCAGCCCTCATAATTTTCAGCAACCTCTTCATCGCAAACGCCTCGATTCGCTTCCTTTCCGGTTGTTCCGCAATTACTTTCCTACAAATGGAATGCTGTGTAGGAAACAGAAACAACGGTCAGACGAAACAACATACGCAAGATCGCAGCCCTCATAAACTATTGCCAAGAAAAAAAACTTATACTGTGTTATACCGGTCAGCATTGTATTTAACTGCAACATTTTATCGATACGTCATCATTTACTCACATCGGTAACTGAGAAAATCGCTTCACGCTAAGCGTCTGATATAGAAAAGTATCTATATATTTAATATAGCAGTTATTCCTGAAGCAACCACGTTAGGGACAACTCCAAACCTACTAAACTAATTTCCTATCAATTCGAGGTCGTGCAGCCACTGTACGGACACTGAGGAACAAACACAGTACTTCTGAAGAAAAGGAATACATACCGTAAGTTAATACTGGTAACAGCCCGTACCATTGTTTTATTTGTCACTCATCAATGAAGCATTCAATGTACTACGTCTCCCTAAAAAATTATCATTCGCCGTATAAATGTTTGTTCCGTTTTTGTAAATTGAAACCCCATATTCCTTTTAGCGTAGCATTTATTTATTTTTTGACATAACTTAAAGCACTCAAGGAGCAGACAAAGATTTCAGGTACCGCTTGTGGCAAACTTGATCTGGTTTTCGTCGAATAAACATCATAACAGCATTGATTTATAATATCTTGTACAAGGAAGCGTTCTCAGAAGCCGTTTTCGCTCCAATAACGCAGTAATTTGCGGACGAAAGCTACATGAGACATACATTTCGAGAGAAGGGATAATCCAAATGAAAGTTTCTTTAACGTTATCGACAGAAAAAGGGAACAGTAACTTCTCTTTCGTGGACTATGATACTAAAACAGTTCCACAAATCACATTGTGTATTTGCGGTTTCGGAGATGGGTACAGTAAATGAATCAAAACTCAACATTAAAAGTAAGTATTGATGACACTTTGGACCATTTACATCAATTTATGTTTAAATATAGTATTTTAAAATCTACGGGGTGGACCAAATAAAACTGGCAATGAAAATACGGTAAGATTGACAAGTAATTGACCATTGTTAATTAGAATCACTGCCGGTGCTGGAAACGGCCATTGCTGACGGCGATACTGTACTGCGTTATACTTACCAAAGTATGAGACACACACTGTAGCTTCGCTTGAGGGATAGCAACAATAGCGTTCTCTGTGTCCTGCTGTAGTTCTTGCAGTGTGTCAGGATTATTTGACTAACCGCGACCCTTTAAATTTCCCCACAGACAGAAATCACAGAAAGATTTTCCATCGAGGCAGCCAGGGGTAAGTGCCACTGCTGACTGTCCTCTCTTCATCGAATACGTCATGCAAAGGAGACAGTGTTATAAAGGTGATGGGCTTCTGATTAGCAATAAAAACGTTCTCTATCCCGTGTACGAAACACACCATCACTTAGATTTTGAACAAAAATTACCAGCAATGATGGCCGGAAACTTCCAGCATAAGAGGTCATCTTCGTTCAGCCAACGGACGTGTCGAAGAGGGCGGAGGAGCGGGCAGAGATTCAGGACACTTGTTTGCTCTTGGAATTGGAGATTCTCTCTAAAGCGCGGAAGAATCAGCTATGATCAACGGCATGACGATTCAGAAGGCAATGGAAACCACTGCAGTACAAGCATAGAATGTGTATCCACAGGACACGCGGCCTGTAATTGAAAAAGTTTCATAATAATCTCTCCATTGGCGAAAGATTAGCGACTAATCGCCCATTCGCATGTCCGAGAGGGGACAGTGAAACGGGAGGTGACTATAAGAAAAGACTGAATAACCAACGAAACGAGAACGTACTACGAGTCGAGTCGTGGAATGTCAGAAGTCTGAATGTGGTAAAATCTGGAAAGGGAAAAGCAAATGCTCAATCAAGAGCATTCGTGAAGTGAAATGGAAAGAAGACAAGGATTTACGGTGAGATTAGTATGGGGTAATATCAACTTCAGCAGAAATTGGTAAAACGACAGCAGGATTTGTTATAAACAGAAAGGTACGGCAGAGTGTGGTTACTTTCAGCATTTCATTGATGGGGTTATTGTCATTAGAATCGACTACAAACCAACAGCGGCAACCGTAGTTCAGGTATACATGTCACCGTCGTAATCCGAAGATGATGAAATGGAGGAAATCTATGATTATATTGAACAGGTATCAGCACGTAAAGGGAAATGAAAATCTAGTTGTTATGGTGATTCGAATGCTGTTGCAGGGAAAGGAACAGAAGGAAGTGTTACTGGAGTATATGGGCATGATGGTAGGAATTTGAAAGCAGAAAGACAAACTGAGTTCAGCAATAGATTTGAGCTAGTAATAAAGAAAACACAATTCAAGAATGACAAGCGGAGGAGCTGTAGTTGGAAAAGGCCGGCTGACACAAGACGATTTAAGCTACATTACATCTTGGTCAGGTAGAAATTCCTAAATCACATATTGGATTGTAAGGCGTACCCATCAGCAGATATAGACTCAGATCACAATTTAGTAGTGATGAAAGGTAGGATGAATTTTAAGACACTAGTCAGGAAGAAACAATGCGCAAAGAAGTGGGATACGGAAGAACTAAGGATTTAAGAAAAAAAAAATGGTTCAAATGGCTCTGAGGTCATCAGTCGCCTAGAACTTAGAACTACTTAAACCTAACTAACCTAAGGACATCACACACATCCCTGCCCGGGGCAGGATTCGAACCTGCGACCTTAGCGGTCGCGCGGTTCCAGACTGTAGCGCCTAGAACCGCTCGGCAACTCCAGCCGGCAAGGATTTAAGAGATACGCTTGAAGTTCTCCGAAGCACCCGAAGCTATAGATTAAGCGATAAGGAATAGCTCTGTCCGCAGTTCAGTTGAAGAGGAATGGACATCTCTAAAAAGGATAATCACGGATGCTGGAAAGAGAACTATAGGTATTAGAAACATAACTGTTAAGAAACCTTGAGTATCAGAAGAAATACTTCAGTTGATAGATGAAAGAAGAACGTACAAGAACTTTCGGGGAAATTCAGGAATACAGAAAACGTAAGTCACTTAGGAACGAAATAAACAGGAACCCAGACAAGCTAAGGGTAAATTCCTGTATGAAAAATGTGAAGAAATCTAAAAAGAAATGATTGTCGGAAGGACTGACTCACCATTAGCGTCAAAAGCAAGGGTGCAATGGGAATTCCACTGTTAAATGCAGAGGAGAGAGTGGATCGGTGGAAACAGTACATTGCAGGCTTCTATAAGGGGAAGACGTGACTATTAGCATGACAGCATTAGAAGGTGGAGTCGATATAGAAGAGATAGGGCATCTAGTATTAGAACCAGAATTTTAAAAGATAATTGGAAGACATAAGATCGAGTAAGGCAGAAGGGATAGGCACAATACCACCAAAATTTTTGAAGTCAGTTGGGGACGTGGCAACGAAAGGGCTGTTCACGTTAATGTGTAGAGTGTGTGAGTCTGGGGAAATGCCATACGACTTTCGACAAAACATCATCCACACAATTCCGAAGTTTGCATGAGCGGACAAGTGCGAGAATCGTCGCACAGTGAGCTTAAAAGGTGATGCATTCAAGCTGCTGACAAGAATAAGATATAGAAGAATGGAAAAGATAGTTAAGGGGCTGTAAGAGGACGATGGGTTTGGCTTTAGGAAAGCTGAATGCACCATATAGGCAGTTGATACAGGAAGCAAGACTAAAGAAAAATCAAGACCATTCATAGGATTAACCGACTTGAAAAAATGTTCGACAATGTCAAATAGTGCAAGACGTTCGAAATTCTGAGAAAGACGGGTAATTTATTATGTATAAGAAGGAGACGGAGAACGAAGTACATGGATTAAAAAGGATGTGAGACAGGGATATAGTCTTTCGCCCCTACATCGAAGAGGCAATAACAGGAAAAAATAATAATTCAAGTGCGGGGTTAAAACTGTGTGTAAGGATATCAACGATAAGATTCACTATCAGTGAAAGTGAGCAAGAACTACTAGATCTGTCGAATACAATGAATATTCTGAGATAGAATTAACAAAGAATGACCATAACCTTTTAAATAAAGGGCTGAAGTATAACCTAAATCCCGCAATTAACTCAAATACATTAAAAAAGACTGTCGCAGAAGTGAAAGTTGCATGTGATATCGCAAATATGAACAGATACGAACAGACCAACACGGCAGTTAAAGTAAAAAAGTCGATTATAGATGAAATGCATTCTGCTCACAAGCACAGAAACGAACTACTAACTCTTAAGGGCTTGAATAAAAAGTTAGAATCACATAAAGCTATCGTCACAAAGGCAGATAAGGGTGGCATTATGGTTTTAATACACGTTAAGACTATATAGAGAAAACCGAGAAGTTCTTTACGGAGAACGGAACAGTAAAGGTCAAGAAAGATCCAACCAGGAAATTTCAAACAGACATATGGAAACAAATAGATAACAGTGTGTTTCTCTTCACAGAGGAGGAAAAGTTTAAACTGAAAGTAATGAATCCGCGAATTCCCGAATTACGGTCACAAATAAAGCTCCATAAGGTTGAAAAATCGATTCGCCCAATCGTCAATAATACCAGTAGCCCAAGTTATAAATTAAATAAAGAGATAAATAACAGATTGAAGGCGGCATAAACATATCGTCGGACTTTCAACATTAGGAACAGCTACGAACTTCCCGAGAAAATTAAAGACGTACTTATACCTCATATTGCGTCACTAGCTTCATTGGATATCTCCAATCTGTACTCAAACATTCCCGTAAAAGAAACGATTGAGATCATTAAGAACAATCTCTTCACTCATGGTAAATTGAACTGGGGGAAGTGATTGAACTAGTGTAAATGTTGGAACAAGTATTGTCGTTCAATTACTTTACTTTCAGTGGTAAGATTTATCTACAGAAAGACGGGTTGGCAATGGGGAACAGTTTAGCTGTGACGCTGGCTGATATTTTTGTAAGTCACTTGGAAAACGAACCCTTTGATGAAAATCCTGATATCACTGAGAAAATTGTATATTACACGAGACATGTTGACGACTCTATTTTATTATACAAAGAAGATAAAAATGATAACGAAAACGTAGCACAAAAAATGAACTCTCGACAACCGAAAATTAGATTCACCATGGAATTTGAAGAAGACAACCGTATATATTACTTAGATTTAACACTAATAAAGAAAGATGGGAAGCATGAATTTAGAATATTCAGAAAACCTACGTGTACAGATGTAGTGATCAATGAGCGCTCTTGTCACCCACCGCGATACAAATGGGCACATTTTACTTCGATGGTATACAGGCTATTAAGATTGACACTAAGCCATCAGGAAGTAGAAAAGGAACTAAGTATTTTAAAAGAAGTGGCCGTAGAGAACGGATATACGTGTAAGCAGGTGATGAATATTTATAAGAAGGTAAAGAAGAGGCAAATGGAACAAACAGAAGGAAGTCAAGTCGCAGTTAAGGGGAACAACAAGAAAAAATATGTGGCTCTCACTAACAGTGGAATAATTACAGATAAGATTGAAAGATACTTTCGTAAATCCGACGTTAAAATTGGGTTCCGAACAAATAACACGCTAAAATTGAAGCTCCGGCACAAAATATGTAATAGTAGCAATAAATTTCACGATTCTGGTGTATATAAGATCAAATGTAATGACTGCTGTAAACAATAGATAGGGCAGACTGGTAGGAACTTTGAGAGTAGATTCAGGGAGCACACCTACTCCCAAAACAAAACAGCGTTTGGGGCGCATATGGCTGCCTTAAAGCACTCAGTCACGAACACTGAACAAAATTTAGATATCCTGCATAGAGCTCATATGGGACGGTTTCTTAACATTTTGGAAGAAATTGAAATGTACACCCACAAAAAGAAAGATTCGGATTTAATCCTCAACCAGCAAAGAGACTTCAATCATAACGCCTATTTTAGTATTTTTGACGACTTACTAAGATGACAACTGTTGCGTGTGGACGACCAGGCCGAGGGATGAGAGATGGTGCGTGATGGAGAAGCTGGAAGACGCGTGCAGCGCCCGGCGTCGTTGACAGGGCCCTTCTGCGCGGCCCTCTTGCCCACGACGATGGACATCAGACAACTGAGCGGATCGTGGCACAACACCGAAATGGCGGCTGCCACGGAAGTATACCGTGGAGGAAATCAAGTCTTCACCAGCGCCATAGATATAGAAATCACCTTATGTTCTTAGATCGTATAAAAATGATAATTTTGCTGTGTTTTTTAATTTTGACAGGTACAGGTTTTAACTTTGACATCTACAGATTTTAATTAAGTATTTTTGGAGATAAAAGTTAAACACAAAAATCTACTGAATGCAGTAAGTGCATGTGTAATGTAACAAATGTACCAGACGCCACCTTTCGGTAATAATGTTATAATTAATATAAATGCCGTGCATTCTGCCAACCAATTTTATGTGACACAGCATGTGAAAGTTGCTGGATTTGGACGGGTTACTCCTGTAACCGAAATATCAGGTACGTTCTGGTACATTTGAAGTTGATTAGATAGGATGAAAAAGATTTGCATTCGTGAAATAGTAAATTAGTACCATTATCGTTACAGATCTGAAGATGGTTCTAGATGAACCGAAACCGGTCATAAGAATAAAAATTTTGCAATCAACACGGATTATAAGTAACATTGTACAACTATTTCGCTTACTATGTTTAGCACTGCAGGCTTCACTGTATGTTTTAAAAAAATACTTCCAATTTTAAACTGTTGCTGAAACAATTTCGTACACGTTTCCCACGAATCGTATTTTGCATAACATCCGACAAGCAACACATTGTTTTATCGTGAGCGCCAGTTTTTGTGCCTTTAGTTGTTTGCTACACACGTCTGCTTCTGTCACGTCCTTCCAGTTTATGACACAGCGAAGTATTCGGGAGAAAAAGTACGGGAAACGTGCATGCTCAGACGTTTGACAACACCCAATTGGTACATCGAAAGCGTTTTTAGTGATGGTCGAGTGTCCTGTTTATTAACAACGATCATTTCCGCTTTTGCCTTAGAATTGTTTGCTGGACCAATTCTTTGGGGACCACCCTGTAATTTGAACTATATTACTGGCCCAATTTATACATGGGGAATCAATGTAAAAATGATACACTGAAGCAACCAATCAGTAATATATAATCTAGGGTATTCCTTTTCTTATTCAGTGGTAGATACTAATCTGCAAAGAAATCTCGGAATTAATATCTATGCTGATGTAATCATAAGAAAATCACATTGTGTGTCGCAAGAATACTCTCTCCGCGGTACTACCGTCATGTAACCGTCGTTTAACTGTTCCGCAAAAAGAAACGGTGTGGCGTCCCGTCGATGGCGAGGACATTAGAGTCAGAGCACAAGCTGATGTGAATAGAAATCGGCAATGACAGTTTGAATTTAATTTTTTTTTGCTCTCTTCAGGGAGTAGTCCTCTTTGAAAATTTAATTGTCTTCTGCTGTGAAAATGTTCTCTGGGATGCCTGCTTTATTGTAGCGTTCATACCAAGACCGCCAAAAACTCCGTTATCGTGTTGCAAGGTGATTTGTAAAAAAGGTGTCTCCGAAAACTATTCAGAGCATGGGAGAAAATAGTCGACATCCCGGCCATTGTGGCAGATTGTTATTTCAACGACGTGTGACAGACATTATGTATATTATGAACGTGCTCGGACTTGAGATCGGAACAACCTGTTAAAACTTCTGCAAAAAAGTGGATGATAAACATATCGAGGGAGCAGAGCAGCGGGTGACAGAAGCTGCCATAGAGACCCGCGGGACCGCCATAGCAAGGAAGAAGATGGAAGAAGAGTCAAGTGCGGTAGGGAGCGGGTGTTGAGTGGAAGGATACTGCGCAACAAATTTGTTAATGTATTTACTAAAAACACAAACCAATTTGTTAATACACAGAAAATTGCAAGACAATTTGAACAGTTTCTCCGGAATTAATCATAACTGTTGGTAGATGTTACACAACTATCTGAAATGACTGAATGGTATTTTAAAAGAAATTAATTTTTGAGAACAAGATTAAGTTAAAAAACATCGATACGTGCTTAGCACAGAGGTCTAAACTCACCACTTGTCTATAAAATTATCCTGCATGTTCATCATTACAAGTTTCAAAAACGTCTTGAAAATAGGTAACAGACCACTAACAACTACCATTCACTTTCACGAGACTGCAGATAATTAGAAGGAAAACCACTGGGACCAAGTAAGCGAAATAGCCTGAATACATTAAATTCGAGGTAAGGTACGAGCGGGAATTGCAGAGCCAAGGAGGTTCTCTTTCTTCACTGAAGTGTGGATGGCGATCACCACTAGAGACACAGATACTCTCACTAAAGGCATTTACCGTACTCAGGCCTCTTTAGCTGCACCCCAATACAGACAACGGGTTAATTAAGCTATCCAGTACTATTCGAACCATGTAATATTTCTGGCTTATTCAACCATCGTATTGGGCTCCAGGAAGCTATTCCCAGGGCAGTGGACATGCAAGAAGCATAGAGATGACGCAATGTGGGATGAGGTACCGGTGACAGAGATTCGGTACCATTCCCGTGAGAAAGACCGCCTACATGATGCTGCTGCTCTATATTTGGCTGCTGTGTTCGGCGGTAGGGCGCCAAAACGTTAAACTTTAGTTGCTATTATTAATTAAACCTGTCATCCAAATTAGTTCATATTTTTAACTAAACATCTCTCAACTGCCAGCTATCAAGCAGCCATTTCAAAACTATTAAGATCAAAGTATTATTAAAACAAAAGACACGATATTACTGCCGATGCACTTCGGTGGCGTTCGGGTCACGCCTTGCTGGCTTGGCGCGCGAAGTGTCTCGGGCAGTCCGTCTCTCCAGTTATGACCGTTCCAGTAGACAGACATGTTGTCTGCTATAGCAGTATTTGTTTCACGCAATTTTATTTACTACAGTTCCGACCGTCGTAAGGTACAGACATGTTGTCTGTAATAGTAGTAACTGATTCATGCAATTTTATTCTCCAGTTCTGACGGTTCCAGTAGATAGACGTCTGTCGCAGGATGTATTTCATGTTATTTTAGCCAGATATAATGACTGTGAACAGATATGTTCAATACGTTGTGATCAAGATTAGTTTCTCGTGTCCATATCAATAAAAACGCGAGTGGCATCCCAAATGAGATATAGTTTATTCGTAGCAGCAGTTCCTTGCGAAGTTAATTTCAGCCTCAGGAAAAATAATCCAAGACCTGCGTGCTGTTTTCTGTGCTGGGGACATCACCATCATGAAGACAGCAGGTTAGTGAAGTGTACAAGAACTTATGTATTCCACACAGGGCAGTGGAAACAACTAGGCACCTCACGTGTACTGTATGCACAGTACAAATGTGCTCAGTGACACGTCATCTGCAGTAATGCAGAGGAGGTAAAGAAGGGTGAAAGTGTTAACACTATCTCACTTTTATTACTTTTTTCTTACCGTAACCACTAATTAACAGTTTGCATTTACAATATAAGTAGACACTTGAAAAGGCGAACGTTGCGCATGACGCATATGGTGCCAAAAATTAATAAAAAATTTTAATAACAGGCTCGGCCAAACCTAGTCAGACAGTTCGAGCACCACTAGTTCAAACACACACGTTCATAGAAACTAACTTGAGTGAGAGCATTTAAAGTATTCGTGAAAGAAAATGTTTACATGCCACAATGGATAGCCCGGATGGTGAATTAGAATAGCCACGGCGAGACACAACATAATCATCCACACGGTAATCAGACACACACCACCGTTCCTTGTAGCTCGAAGAGTAAGTTGAGGACCGCTCTATCAAGAGCTGCCATCAAGTAGGAGTTTTGACGAATTTGCTAAGAATCAGGAAGCAACGAATGCTGTTTATCAGATGCTCCTGCACCTGGGTCATGAAACTGGCCGACAGGAACCCAACCCGGCACCATAGTGGGCACACACTTCTTGCAAGTTAAAATGATGAGATAAAGTCGGGTTCCGTGCATCATGCAATCATGCACGCATAGCTTTTTCAACGAGTAACCTTGCTGCTCCAGCCGTCACTCGGTACACCGAACCCGCAGTGACCGAAAACACAACTTTTAGCAGTAAGCCTTGGATACTGTGGGCCACGACAACACGGCGTTTTATCCATCCGCTGTCAAACAATTCGCTCATTCACCCGTCACTTCGAGAGCACTTTTTGTCCGCGACAGCGCTTAAATTCTAGTCCACAGATCTGCCATCTACAGGAGACAAGCTGCTCGAGAAGCTGTTGTGGTCAGAGAGTCTGATACACGAGCGGGAAGTATCGATGTCAATACCTGCCCGCAAGACACAAGGACCTCTTTTTGAATCTGGAAGGATTGCTGTATGGTCCCAGGATCACTGACTAAAAGACTGTTTAACTTCACTACAAGAAAGTAATCCAAAACCATAAACGCGTTTTTTTTCGGATCCATAGTTCTCAAATTAGCAACAACCATTGTAAGGGATGTTCAAAAAGCAATGCAACACATTTTCATGAGCAGTTAAGGTTGAAAAAAATGTGTAATTTTGTTTTGGGACATCCTGCAATATTCTCACTTCCGCCCGTATTTGTTCCCTTCGCAATGGCGTTGTAATAGAGATGCATTCCAAGCAACGTGCTGTCATTGAGTTTCTTTTTGGGGAAAACCGCATCATCGCGTTCATAGGCACTTAGGCACTTATAAAATGTCCGCAGAGACTTGTCAGTGAATAAAAATACGGTGAGTCGTTGTGCAGACCATCTGCCATCATCGCAACAAGGACGCGCATCCTGTGTGATTTCCTGAGTGACGGCCGGCTGCACACAGCTTTGACCCCTGCAATGTTGGAATGTGCTGTGTGAGCCACTCTGTAGTGCCACCTCTGTAGAGGATAGTGCGTGTGTGGTGATGCTGTTGGTGATGGGTGCCGTAAAAACGCTCTGGGCAATTCAGCAATATATCTTTAACATGCTGTATTTTCAATTGTACAAGAGGCAGCTGTGACCCCTGCAATGTTGGAAAGTGCTGTGTGAGCCACTCTGTAGTGCCACCTCTGTAGAGGATAGTGCGTCTGTGGTGATGCTGTTGGTGATGGGAGCCGTAAAAACGCTGTGGACAATTCAGTAATATATCTTTAACATACTGTACCTTCAATTATACAAGAGGCAGGTATGGGTCTCCCCGTAAGCTCTGTACGGTGCAGCTGACGTCGACTGCGAGGACGGCGCCCGGCGATAATGCGCCAGGACTCTGGCCTGAGGATGAAGGCAGGGCCATGGTCAGCCGTGAGCGAGACGCTTTCCGGCGCAGTGACACGCCAGGCAGCTCCACAGTGGCGCGGGTCTCGATCGACCCCCGTCGGATAAGCGGCGAAGAGCGGCTGGCGGTGTGGTGGCACCGAGTCTCTCCCTGGGCCTCAGCCTTGGTGGCAGCAGGCACGGACAGTAGACCAACGAGGCTGTGGCAGTAAAGCCCCTGAATGACCTAGAGCGGCGGCAGGCGCAGCCTGGTCTGGAACTGGAGGCTGCTGCTGGCAATGCTCTGTCGTTTCGTGGTCCGGTGGTGCTCCACCGTCGTAGTGCATCTACTCGGCGATGACCAAGTTCAACCAATCGAATGACGTCCTGTCCTCAAATTCATCCCCATATATGCAACGTTATTGAACTTTTTTTTCTGTAAAACCCGGTGTCTAGTCACGTCGCCCGTAACTAAGAGACTCGGTCAAGGTGGGGGCTACAACCTGCTTACTACATCGTTCTTTGTTGTGTGGGGCAGTATAGTTCAGTGCTCAGCTGTCCCTGCTTTGCAAGTCACTTGTGCAGCCGTTATTGTACACTCCATGTTGACATAGACTGGCTGACAGCCAGCTCTGTTACCGCAATACCCTGCGGCAGCCTCCGTGCTACTTTGAGTCACTTACGCTAAAGATTTAGTACATTTATCCAAAATACTCGGTAGCGCCACTTCATCTCTTCCCTCCTTGGAGAAGGCCCAGTCCCTCGCATCTTATTCCATTTCCCTACTTTGATTACAACTATATTCCTTGTCAGTAAATTTATCACAACTTGTCTGTTCCTAACTGTTACATAAGTATTGTATCAAATAAGTCAATCAATTTGTCATCTCTTGCCCTGGGAATCCAGTCTACTGGAACTTGTATTACCCCTGAACAGGGTTTCCTCCAACTACGTCGACTCAAATATAAAAAAATAAGCAGAACAAAATCAGAATCTGCATGATGCTACGAAATGCGATACTTACAGTCACTGTTACTTGACGTCTCCTATTCCGATATTGCTCCACATGTTGCAGCATTTGTTCCGCAGTTATCCGCCCTGATTGGGCTGCTATCGTTTGGCTTAAGTAGTGGTCAAGATCTGGCTCCCCAGTGTCGTTCAGAAAGGTCAAATTCTGTTCGTATAAGATCTCCAGTGGCTAGTCTGGTCAGTAGCTGTGACTGTGTGACATTAAATAAAGTTCTCCTGTCATGAAGTATAGTTTCTACAACATCCACATCTAGTCCCTTTAAATAGCAGTCTACTGCCTCAAAACCCTACACGTTTTGCCTGTGTGAGTTTCCCTTGCACTTAACAACTAGGAATCACCAACGTGTAATTGCATACTGAGTACCACTAGTGCAGCCCTTCTCTCCGAAAATAAGGTTTTTGTTCAAGTATTCCTTTGGGCAAAGATGATCTCTTGTTTTTCTCATAAATACTTGCAGGATACATGTGTCCCTGCTCATTACAAACTTGCAAATTGTGCATATGCTGGCTACCCCCCCCCCCCCCCCCTCCCAATCACTCGCGCTCATATCCACATCTCCGCATGTCGAGCCCTGTATTCTGCTAGCAATAACAGCCCTTCTTCCCCTTTTCCCCTACTAGCATAAATTACCCAACCACCGCTAGCTTCGAGCTTCACCGGACAAGTGTGTACTGTGAACATCTAAGTACTGCGTGTTTTTCAGCTACTGGTATTCCTACAGATATCCTGTTACTGTATCCTGTTACTACACCCACTGTTGCACTATGGTAGTAGAATGGTAAGTTCTGATTGCTCCGCTCCACCACTAATTGTAATTCCAATGGACACTCTCGTTTCACCATCCACAACCCCTAAAGAAATTGCATGGGTGACAGCTACACTGGACTTAATTGATCATGTAGAGCCCGACTGGCTGCTCCCTGCAAATTTGTCAGCTCGACACTTATGTCCCAGATGCTATCATCTAGCGACTGCAATAACTTTCTCAAGGTTACTTTGCCTCTAATGCCTGCATAGGTTCTTGCACTGCCTCCAAATCACAGTCCAAGTACTAGCCAAGGTCTTGGCATAATCCATTGCTTCCTTAGTCAGCTCGCGGACATGCATGTGTTGTCCAGCAAGCCTCTTTAAGTTCGTAATTGGAGTGGAATACCACTGTACGGTCATCTTGTTCGCTTCTGCTAATGCTCTTGCGGCTTCTGTCGTTTTACTCAATTCTGTAATGTCGCTTGATTCAACAGTGCCGAAGATAGTCTTCGATATTCTACTACCCTCAACATCTCTTCATCCCCTTTTTACCCTTCTAAGCTCGTGCAGAACTAGTTCACTCACGTGTTGCGGTTGCTTCTTTCATCGTGCATATTCCTTCAGCAAGTTCCTGCGTTCCTTGGACACCTCTCTCTGCTTCCGACTACCAATCGCCAATTCTTACATACCAGAAAATTCTTTTTCCTGATTCCTGATTTGATTTATAATTCCCGCACATTAAATGCGAAACTTGAAGACCATTTATGGCTGGATAATACCATATCTGGCTGTCTGGAAAACAAAACTTCGCTGTCGAGGCGATGACCCAGCATTTCCGTCACTCCGCCCTCCAGTGAAGAGGTGCAATAGTGCCTAAAGTAGCATTATTCTTCTCCTCAGTAAGTTAATGTGAGGAAAAGGATCCATGTCACCTCCCCTTCCATAGGAAGCCTGCTGTCTCTGAACAGCGATAATCATATAATTCTACTGATAAGTCTACCACAAATAAGTATAGAGATCTACCCCTACTAGTACTACCAACATTATGTTCTACACTACACATAAAAATAAACTACACAAAATCGGTAGACATAACTACGATCGTACCTTAATAACGAGTCTGAGGTGTTTCTACTTTCCTCAGCCGTTGCTCATCGTTCCGGCTTTCACACAGTCAGTGTTTCACTACAACATAATGTTGTGCTCCAAACTTAGAGTCTGAG
Organism: Schistocerca serialis cubense; assembly: GCF_023864345.2. Classification (NCBI taxonomy): domain Eukaryota; kingdom Metazoa; phylum Arthropoda; class Insecta; order Orthoptera; family Acrididae; genus Schistocerca; species Schistocerca serialis. Next base: position 1,071,052,152 of record NC_064639.1, read on the forward strand.
AAATTTCTTCCTCAAATTAAGGCCTGTGTCTGATACTAATGGAGAATTCTACCTCTGTCTGTGTTAATCTTCTTCTTATATCCTCCTTCCTCCGAAACAGAATTAATTCAATGAGGTCAGATACAACTTTTAGGTCCAACAGTTATCACAAACCTGTTATCATCCATCATGGGTTATTACACTGCCCAGGGAGCAGCATTCCTTAATTCCATATCGGTCTTAAATTTCTTCCTATTCACGTTTCTGATACTTCTGCTTTCCTTCGTCTTTTACTCTCAATCCATAATCTGTACTCTTTAGACTGTTCATTCTATTCAATACATCCTGCAGGTTTTCTTTAATTTCGCTGAGGATAGCAATAACATAAGCAAATCTTATCAATGGCATCCTATTATCTTGAGTTTTAATCCCACTCTTCGACCTATCTTTTGGTTCCGTAATTCCTTCATCGATGTTTAGATTGAAGAGTAGGAACGAAAGACTAGATTCCTGACGTACACCTTTTAGAATCCATGAGCTTCTTTCTTGGTTTTCAACTCTTATTGTTTCCTCTTGGTTCTTGTGCATATTGCTCATCACCCGTCTCTCCCTACAGCTTACCCATATTTTCTCAGAATTTCGAACGTCTTTCACCATTTTACATTGTCGAACGTTTTTCCAGTAACCTTATGAAAATGTCTTGATTTTTCTTTACTCTTGCTTCCAATATCAAACATAACGTGAGACTTGCCCCTCCGGTGCCTTTACATTTCCTAAAGCCCAACTGGCCTTCATCTAACATACTTTCAATTATCTTTTCCATTTTTCTGTATACTTTTCTTGCAGGCATGAGCTGCCAAACTGATTGTGCGATAATTATAGCACTGATCGCTTCTTTCTATGTTCATTGATTGGGTTTATGATATAGCCTGGGTCACACACTCTACATAACATGATGAACATTCGTTTCGTAGCCATCTGCCACAGTGAATTTAATATTCCAATGGAATTCTACTTATTTTAAGTCTTCCAAAACTCTATCAAAACCTAATACTCGATCCACTTTCTCCTCCTTATCGACTCCTCTTTCTTCTCCTATCACATCATCAGACAAGTTATCCCCGTCATAGAGGCATTCAATGCGCACCTTCCACCCATTCGCTCTCTTCTCTCCATTTAACAATGGAACTCCTTTTGCACTCATAATGATACCGCCCTTGGTTTTAATTTCACGGAAAGTGTTTCGGCTTTTCTGTGTGATGAGGTAGTCCTTCCGACGTAATTTCTTTTTCTAGTATTTCACATTTTTCATGTACCCAATTCGTCTTAGCTTCACTGCACTTCAAGTTTATTTCATTCCTAACTGACTTGTATTTCTGTAATACTGAGTTTCTTTGGACATTTTTGTACTTCCTTCTTTCGTCTAACAACTGGAATATTTCTTCTCTTGCCCACGGTTTCTTCGCCGTTGCCTTCCTACTACCTATGTTTCTCTTTCCAACTTGTGTGTTTGTCCCTTTTAGAGAGGTTTATTACTTATCAGCTATTCATTATACCAATATCTATAGCCCCAGAGAACTTCAAACGTATCTCTTCACTCCCATTTCTTTGATCAGTGTTCCTTACTGACTAGTCTCTTAAACTTCAGTCTACACCTTATCTTTGTTAAACTGTGATCTGAATCTATATGTTCCAAAGGGTACAGTTTGCAATCAAATATATGATTTCGTGATCTCTGCCTGGCCATAATGTAAGCTAACCAAAATATTTCCGTATATCAAGGCCATTTCCAAGTATACCTCCTCCTCTTGTGATTCTTGAACAGAGTATCCGCTATTACTAGCTGAAATTTATTGCAAGATTCAGTTGACCTTTCTCTTTTCTCATTCGTAGTACCAAGCCCATATTCTTCCGTAACCCTTTCTTCTGCTCCTTCCCCCAGGACCGTATCCCAATCGTCCATGACTACTAGATTTTCATCTCCCTTTACGTACTGAATTACACGTTTTTGATGAGAACAACCCTTTCACTGAACTGTTCGCAGTAGCTCACTTTCTGCGCTACCTTCCTTTTCATAACAAATCCTATCCCCTTTATATCATTTTCTGCTGACGTTGATAAGACCATATATTCATCTTATCAGAAATCCTTGACTTCTTTCCGTTTTAGTTACTGACCGGCTGAACCTTAGCATTTCCCTTCTCTGATTTTCTAGCTTCCCTATCATGTTGAAATTCCTTAAATCCCACGACCCGGCTTCTCGAATGCTATCTTTTACTAGGTTACAGAAACTTTCCTCATTATCACCTCTCATTTGGCAGTCCCCCGCAGTAGGTCCAAATGGGGAACTAGCCCGTAATCTTCTGACAATGGAACGATCATTACCACACTTTTGTTTAATTACAGTGCCCATGTCCCGTGGATACATATTACGTGTCTTTATTGCACTGGGTTCAGTTACCTTCTGCATCTTCAGATCATTTTTGGTTCTTCCGCCTTTTAGGAGCAGTGTCCCACCCCAAGGACAAGGGAGTGTCCTGAACCTCTGTCCGCTACCCCGCCCTCTTTAATGAGGGCGTGACTTCTTATTCCGGAAGTCTTGGCCCGCCGTTGCTGTTGATTTTTATTCAATATGTAAATATTTAATGTTCAACATTTTAAAAAGTACATTCTTAACTCAATAATGTTGACTGCTTCAGCTGAGGTCATGAATTGGATGCCGCTACCATCCTAGGCTGTTTATTTACCTCTGAGTGAGGGCACTGCTGTGCTGAGAGAGAGGGATTGCCCTTCAGGAACATCTCCCCTTCTACATTGTAGATTGCGGTGAGATCTCGCTGACATCTGTCACACTGGTAGACGTTGCCGACTGTGTTGTGATACCACGATCTCTGGATGATACCAGAAAAGTGTCTCGCTCTGAGTTGCGTATTCTGACTATTTGGCGTGCCTGCCTACTCTGCGGGAGTTCTGACCACGTGGTCTGCTACCCATGGTGACGCCGTCCCTGACCGTGACGATGGAACCCGTCGCTTCGCCATCCAGAGTCCAGCCTACTGTTAGGGTGTGTTGTCCGCTGCCTGATACCACCACAACTAATGACCTCTGGTGTGGAAGAAAACATTATCCGTAAGTACAGCAGTCCAATGAAGGTTGTGGTGATCAGTGGGAACAGGGCAATGGAGTGTGATAACTCAGGTAATATCGAAATCCACATTAGAGGCTAAAAATGTGGTAACTGGGCCAATTTTGCATGGATGTAGCGGAAAATCACATCACCAAAAGTGACCTCTTCACTGGATATCCGAATCACTGAAAGCTGAACACAGATAGAAATATCAAATAGTTTACCTTAACATTAACTAAAAACAAGAAACATCATTTACTCATCCTCTCGGGGACTCTGGACTGGGCAGAAAAAGCACAAACAGGTTTTTGGAGTAGCTGACCTGTGAGATTTATCTCAACAAAGTCTCGTGAATTGGCGATCGGAAGTGCACAGTTGGCTGTTTGTGGGCTTCGATCTGGACCGATGAGTGTTTTGACCTTCACGTCTTTGAGTGGACAGTACTTGGCAGATGACCGACAGTTATCAGCGAGCGAATTGGCCTAGAGGAGTAGTGACACCTGCTAGTGGTGAGAACTGTACAGCTGGAGATTTCACCATTCAGGTTGTAGCATTGGAAGGGATTGGCTTGCCGAGCAGCGTGCAGTTTTAAACGTGTGTGAAATACATAAGCGACACCGTAGGAAACGGTTTTTTAACCGCGTGACGGTGATCATGAGAATAACTAGTGGCAAAACCCAGAACAGTACTACACTCAGACTACAAATTCAGCCTCGTGTGAGAGGAAATATGATTGCTTTTAGAAAAGAAAACAGAGTCGAATGCTCATAAGCATGGGATTGGAATGAAATCCAGCAAAGACTTCAATAGGATTTAAGACAAAATGAAATGGCTCTGAGCACTATGGGACCTAACATATGAGGTCATCAGTCCCATAGAACTCAGAACTACTTAAACCTAACTAACATAAGTGCCTAGAACCGCTCGTCCACACCGGCCGGCGACAAAATGAAGTAGACTGAAGTCATACGGGATTGGATCAGCACCAAGAGAACTTGCCGAAAATAATGTGACTGCCAAGTCTTGATGTCCTTTGAAACAAACGACGTAACCTGAGTCGCCGCTGCGAATCTTGTCTCACTACCAAAACGGCCTCCTCACTCACCAGCCCCACTTTTCATGCAGTTCTACTCCCTCTCACACCTCCACAACGCTGAAATTCTGTCGTCACATCTTATCACTGGCTAACTGTATATCAATGCCAGCCAATACATGCCTCTCCCTGGGCAGTTCTCCGAAACTGTATATCAATGCCAGCCAATACATGGCTCTCCCTGGGCAGTTCTCCGAAAACCTCAAACCACACCACTGGGCAGTTCTCCACTTCTTGGTCCCTCTTCCCAGGGTGCCAACTTTCTACTGTTAAATGGCTTACATTAAACGTACACATGTCCAGCGAACACAGAATGTGGGATCATGACGTGCCATGTACAAGTTTACATCTCTAGAAGTTTTCAGGTTGACTCAAGGCGGTCCCACACAGAGAGGAAGGATAACTTGCCAGTTATCTCACCGTGGTGCTGGTTTAGCGAAAGAAATTGTTTGCGTAGCTCAGGAAGCAAGCTGATGACGAGTCCCGTTTGTGTACTCAAGATTCTGTCGAATAACTATTTTTATTTTTTGTGGATAAATTACATTCATTTAATATTCTCCTGTGAAACCTTGCTATCCGCTTTGCCCATTTTTTTTTTTTGTGTGGTCAGTCTATTTTAGGTCGCTCCCGATGGTTAATCGTAGATTTTTCGCGGTACTTACTGTTTCCATTGCTTTTTTGCCACAAGTCTAATAGAATTATAGAACATGTTCTTGTCTGTTTCTACGTAACTGCAACATCCACGAACCCTGTCATGGAGATTCCTACGTTATGCAGCAGATCGTTTATACGAATCGTAGACAGTATTGGTCCTATAAATTTGCTTGCTGTACTGTGCTGAACTTAAATTTCAGTCGGTCGATGTGTACGGTTATATCTGTTTGTAAACCCCGAATCCAGTCACAAATCTGGTCCGATACTAGGTAAACTCGTGTTTATTCACTAAAATGCACTGTGGAAGTGTTGCCATTGTATTAGTAACAGATCTGTCGGAAAAATACTAAAAATTAATATTGCGGAATTCTTATCAGATGCATTCGTGAAGTCAAGAAACATGGCGTCAAACTATGGCGCTCTGGATTTCATGTACGAACAAAGCGAGCTGAATTTCATAAGAACTATGTTTGCGGAATTGATTTTGATCTATATACAGGAGATGTTAGATCGACAAAATTTTCGTAATATATGAGCATGAAACATACTCGATAACTCAACTGCAGACAGATGATTTATGCATATATTGTTGGATATCTGTACTACGGCCCATCGAATCCAGGTACCGGCCGTTACTCAACGACGTACGATGTACTACTGATTAAACAGGAGAAAATTGTTTCGCACAATCTCTGTAGAACCTTACAGATACCTCACCAGCTCCAGATGGCTTTCCAGTACTGAGCAGTTGCAGTTGCGATTTTGTTGCAGCAAAATGTTGATGGAATATCTTTGAGAATATCAGAGAGATAAGTTTCAGGTCGCTTTGATCCCGCACCACACCTGCTATTGGTCCATCCCAGACCTGCAGCGTGGCGCTAGCCCCGCCCCTCCACGACGCCACTTCCGGCCCACTTGACGACTATCAGGCCGACCGCAGGCTGGCTCGGCGCTGGGGCGGAAGCTGCGGCGCAATTTCCCACTGCCGACTCCGCACCCTCGCAATTAGCTTCCCCAATTCCCGCCGCAGCCATTACAATTCCCTGCCCTCATCTCTTAATCCAAACATCCCCTCCACGCGCTGCAATCACGGCTCCAATAAGAGTAGCCAGCGCGGTATAACTGGCCCAGGGTGCGGCGCCTGTGCGTGGAGCGGACTAGCGGTCTCCGGCGCTAATTTTGCGAGAAAATCAGCGCTAAGCGACGGACGGTCGTTTCATGAACGCTTTTAGTTTTAAAAGCGTACTAACGTGACCGCTGAATTCGCTTTAATTGAGGTCTGCTCAGTACATGGTATGACTTTCTGCGCATCGGGAAGTTTAATTTTTCATCGAACAGACTTCTACTATTATGATGATTATAGTTATTTTGAAAGACGCATGTTCCTTCCTCTATAAATATACTCTATGACAAAAAATCGCACCGCAAAGGATTTATCCGAACGGACAGAAACCGGCAGATGTGATGTGCATGCACAGTGAAGTGAATGATTACAATTTCAGAAAAAAATGGGTGATATGTTCACCCGAAAGAGCTTCACAAATTGAGAAAGTCAGTAACGCGATAGTCCACGTCTCTTTGCCCTTCCGGCCGCAGTGGTCTAGCGGTTCTAGGCGTTCAGTTCGGAACCGCGCGACTGCTACGGTCGCAGGTTTGAATCCTGCCTCGGGCATGGATGTGTGTGTTGTCCTTAGGTTAGTTAGGTTTAAGTAGTTCTAAGTTCTAGGGGACTGATGGCCGCAGATGTTAAGTCCCATAGTGCTCAGAGCCATCTGAACCATTTGAATCTTTCCCCTTAATGTATATTCGCGTCGTAAACTTGCAGAGTGTTCTGATATTCCTGATATTCTTACTGCTGCTCTCTAAGTAAAAAATTTTAACCAACTTAGACTGCACATATTTCACCTTAAGAGGCCACAGATTCATCAGATACCCGATAATCTATTCAAACGTATTTGGGACAACCATTAAATACTTTTTATCTGAACTCAAGAACTACTTTGGAATTTTCCCTAGAGGAGACTAGTGTTTAAGGTCCCGTCGACAGCGAAGTAATTAGAGGCGGAGCACATTCTCGATCTAGGGAAGGATGGGGAAGGAAATAGACCGTGCACTTTCAAAGGAACTATCGCGACATTCGCCTGAAGCGATTTAGTGAAATCATGGAAGATCTAAATCAGAATGGCCGAACGCGTATTTGAACCATTGTACTCCAGAATGCGAGTAGAGTGTGCTAATCACCGTTCCACCTCGCTAGACTGGAACTGTCCTTCCTGTTGGGTATTTTACGTTGAACGACTGATGTAAGCAACGTGCTGGAGTTTCTTTCTAAACGAATGCCATTCAAAAAGGGCGGAAAGTTTTTCGGGGCGGAAATCGAAGGAAAAAGCTTTTGATGCGTCACCTGCTTAATGCGCGCGCGCACACACACACACACACACACACACACAAGCATCACACACACATATACAATGAAGTAGCACACTGTACATTCATGGATACTTTCTAAGTATTTTGGTATGAGGGCCGTGTGGTCTCCGGTTACCACCACAGAGTAATGATGTACCAGTAATTACAAATAATTAGACTTTATTGCCAGAATCCCCTTATGTTTTGTGGAACTACTTTCACAGTAGTCAAAAAGCCTGTAACGAGCAATCCCCAAAACATAATAACACGTAAAGGACCCGCTTACTCGTGGACACCTCTGTACAGATGCAAACCTTCCAGTCACAGCAGAAACAGCTAATCATAGTGTCGTCCTGTCACGTTTCCAATGCGATCACTGAACCAGTACACGAGGCTCATATTCGTCCAATTCTTTTTAGTTATTTTCGTACTACTGTATATCATTGTTTACTCACTATAAAAATACAAGTAAGAGGACCCATAAGAGAAAACCGAACGACACTGAACGCAGGCTTCAGGACGAAGAGAGAAGTCAGCCTCACTGTTGTCAACAAGTGACATGGTTGAATGGAACATGTTTGTATCCTAAAAAGACACAGGACGCATTATGTCGAACTTGCATTGTTATGCAGGCATTTTCAGTGCAGTGGCGATGCAAGGGAGTCATAAAGCAAGGGGGTAATAAACTAAATGTAATTACTGTGTAATGAGCCAAGAGAAAGCAACAGTCTCTTATTCCAAAATAATCAGAGAATGTCCCCGAACTCCCTCTGCCGCTGAGTTCTGGTTCTCCGTGTATACGTTGCATATAGGATGATGATATTTGTCATTTAATGCCCAAATTTTATTCGCGGACAAAACGATACAAAAGTGCCTGTCTCTATATTTCCTAATCTCTACACTCCCTCTTATGTTTTTGTTATAGTTCCCACATAACGATCTGCACAGGTGGAAGCAGAATTTACTACATTTTATTTAAGTAAAGATTCTCTAAATTTACTCATCGGCGTTAAGCGACATACTTTTATCTATATGCTAGTCCGAGAATCAGACTCTTATACTATACCTTCTCGCGCCGTAACCTTACTGCCTCGCATTCACGGATTCACCTCATTTACTTCCATTCTGAGAGTCCCTATTAAATTTCTTGATAGTATCTTCAGTTCATTCACATAGGCTAAAAATATTTGTTGGATCCACAACAGCACACTTCTTAAGTCTCTCCACCTCTATCATCAGTCTGATTTTATGAGTAACGTTTCAACTGTGTTCTGAAACATGATACCCAACTCTTCTATGTACGCCTTCTGCAGACGCCCAAAACGCCCCTTACTTCTGACAATAAAAGTATATCACCTTTTCACAAATAATCTCATAAATTCCTTCTATTTCAACTCATCTCGTATATTTACCATACATATTTAATGGACACGGGAAAGCCAAAAGGTTTAATTTTGTAAACTAATATAACTGGATGTTATCTGATGTAGCACGTATATCTGACGTAAACTATGAGAATGAGAAGCATAGGGAATTCTTCACATTGAAACGAAGAATTAAAGGCTTACGAAAAACGCCAGCCTTGGAAATTTTTCTTTCCTTTACAAATTCTCCTGCAGAGCTCTCCTGTAAAATCCGTTGGTTTAATGGGAAACGCAAAACAATTTATTTCGAATAGTTCTCCAGTAAGGCATGCTAATTACAAAAATATGTCCTAAAACTTTGATGTGTACGACATAGTCAAAAATGGTACTCTTAGAAACACTTTCGTAGGTGAACAGAGAAACGGCGATTAAGTAGGGAATGGAAGATTTGTAGAATCGTTCTTTACAGTGGAATGTGCGCAGTTTCCAGCGTTTACATACCAGTCGTATAGATAGGGCGATAAAACTAAAGTCTTTCACTTAAGGTAAGCATGATTCACAAGTTTTCTGTAGCCAACTTGCTCCGGTGTCACCAGCATAATTAATGCTGGTGTTGACACCTTGCCACTGTGCCGATCCTCTATGGGCGACGACCACGCGCACAACGCAGGGATCAGATCAAATGGCCCTCCAATTAGCGCAATCCCGGAACAGTAATTAAGCCCGAGCTCCGGCAGACGGCTGCTCTGACAGCACACAAGATGGATAGGCTGCACCTTTAATATGCCCTTGTCACAGACTCAGTTTGGATACGATGATTAGTGCCATCGATCACGCGTTTATTGACCTCAGCGCTGTTTTGCAGCAGAAATCAGGACCACTGCACCAAAAGTTATCCGATGTCAGCGCATTACTTTCTCCAGCATTTTACGCTAACTTTCTAGTACTATTATCAGACAGAAGTTCTTGGCTTAATCCCACTCAATCTGCATTACTGAAAATATTTTTTCTTTAGATCACCTGAATTAATATTTTATGCAGTTCTCTAACTCATATGAAGTCGAAAAACCGGTTTAGCCATCTGATTTCTTTCCCTGTAAGCCTATAAAACACCGTAACCTGCAGCATATGTTACTATAAACATACTGTTTCACTTTTAGTTCGATTTTCGGCTATTACATGCAAGTAACTGTGGTTTTGCTTGATGAATCTTTGGCCCATTTAATTAATAGTCAACATTTACCCTTTCGTTTTCACCCAGTATAAGGCGATTTTTGTTCTTCTGTGGATGGTGTCTATTTAAAACTACGTTTTTTTTTCTCTGGTGTAGGAGAGTAAAACTTTATAAACACAAAGGGAAAACCATTACTGCAAGAACTGTCACACACATGAGCAGAAGAATACAGTTTACATAAGTGATAGGTCGCATGTCTTGTATGAAAGAGAGGAGGTGACAGATTCCACAATCTTTGACTTTCGAAAGGTGTTCCAAACAGGACCATATTTTTCTATAAAAATGGTGCGATTACATTCAGTTTCTCCGGAAACTAGTGACTGCCGTGAAGAGTTTTTCGTTTTTAAGATAGAGTTTGTTACATCTGATAGTGAGTAGTCATCAGATACAATGTTAACTCCAGGAAGTGTGACAGAACCGTGGTTATTGTCAGATTACTGTGCAACTGACCTGAATATCTGTGTAGCCACATCATTCAGAATGTGTTTTTACTACAAAGTCTCATCATTATGTCACAGTACAGATATTTTCCGGTGAAAATAGACACGTTCTATGATGAATGACAGATTGTTCTGACGTCGGGTGGATGGCAAATAATGACCGACAGTTGAGTTTTATTTCTGAGCAGTGCATTAGTCACATTGATGAAATTACTAGATTGCAACGTGGAAAATTTTTATGAAATACCGGGTGATCAAGAAGTCAGTATAAATTTTAAAACTGAATAAATCACCGAATAATGTAAATAGAGAGGTACAAATTGACACACGTGCTTGGAATGACATGGCGTTTTATTAGAACCAAAAAAATGCAAACGTTAAAAAAATGTCTGACAGATGGCGCTTCATCTGACCAGAATAGCAATAATTAGCATTACAAAATAAGACAAAGCAAAGATGATGTTCTTTACAGGAAATGTGTCTGGCAATATGGGATGTTTTTTAGCTTCTAATAAAACCCCGTGTAATTCCAAGCATGCGTGTAAATTTTTACCTCTCTATCTACATTATTCCGTGGTTTATTAAGTTTTCAAATTTATACTGACTTTCTGATCACCCTTTACAACAAATATACTCATTTTCCAGGAGCGTAAGAAAGACATAATTTTTGGTAAAATTCTGGTGGATCTGCGAACGATACTGCGATAAGTTGTACGATCTCTAATCTGGAATTCTAGTACAGTGTATCAGATCCATATTAGGTAGGTAATATCTTTACCACTTGAGATTTATGATGCTCGCAGGGCCAATCAACACTTTTTCTTTCCATTTCCAGATTGAGAACATAACAATCTGAACCTTAACTTTACCTGTCATTTGAGTTTGAGGCGCGACGAAAATACGTGCAATTCTTGGTTTATTGACCGGCAGACATTGCTTGAGGCACAAAATAAATTTGTTTAACGAATGGAATAACCATTCTGCTGCCTAGCGGTGTAAAAGCGCAAGCTGTAGAAGCCGCTGCACTTCATCAAACATCATGGAAAATCTCGTCAATATATGCTACCACTTTCGAGATCTTCATTATTGCAAACAAAATTTTTATATCTTCAACAGGCTTCAAATAACTGCTCAAAAACCAGAGTCCTCACAGAACGGATAAAGTGCTAAAAGTAATAATCAGGATGTTTCTGCATTAAGCCGGTTGGAGACCGATGAAAGCTTTTCGGTAAATAAAGAGTAAGAGATTGTTGGCCAGCGTATATCTTGAAGTGAATTTATTAACAACAATGAACCATCATTTCTATGAATAACATAAAATTTCTTGGTAGATACATGTTCTGACACAGGACTGTGGTGAAATGGGCCTCTTATATACTCGTGTAGACAGGGTCAACATTAATAAAACGGACAAGCAGCATGAACGGATTACTGATTGAAAATGGAGGAGAAAAATCATATCAACGTGTGACCAGAAATGGACGGTGTGCATGCAACAACAACAAATTGTCCCGGAACACAGTGGAGAGCTGTATCACATTCACGTCGCAACAGATGTTCAGAGTGGCCTACATAGGATTTCAGGTGTCAGGAACAGTAGCGGCTGTCATGCAGGATACACATAATCGTACGTTGCCTCATACCAGATTGGTGGGCCATTTGTCTGCCGATTTTAGCAGGGTTCGTCTCAATTTCCTGTAGAACCCGATCCTCCATATATGGTGTACGCACAGTCCGCCGCCTTCATGCACATTAGTCCGTCTGAAAGGACTCTTGATGACACAAACGCCCCAAAACAGCTTGAAATAATGTGTGATGTAGCTGGTGTCTGTGGAGGTACTCATTTGGTATAGCCGGGCTGCCCCTCGACCGTTTCCATCTGCTTGGCCTTAAGCAAACACCATCTTTGCTTGTTCCCGGCATGAATACAGGACCATTCTGCTGCGTACAGTGTGCTGCGTCAATCACACAGCCTGAAACACACAAGGAACACATGACACATCGTCAGAGGAACAGTCGTCATTCGTCAGCGCCATCTACCCTGGGACAACGATGCCTTTCTAGACACATGTTCATAGGATCTTTCATACTCCATTTCCAATCAGGAAAGCGTTCCTGCAGTTTTGCGGTTTTATTGATGTTCACTCTGTATATATACACTGATGAGCCAAAACGTTATGACCACTGCCGAATTCGAGGATGAATGCATCCTGGCGGCGTTGCGAACACGTGTCGCAGTAAAGAAAGAATGGAAGAGAGACAAATGGGCAGTCGTTATAGCGAAGATGTGGGCCGCAAATTCGGAAATCCTCTGCTATTAACGGTGTTGACAAAGAAGACACCAAGACGGCAGTGAAGTATGTGAACATTATTTCGGACCATCTGCGTTCGTTGCTTCATAGCTGAAGTCTATTCTGATGGCGAAGACGTCTTCCAGCAGGATAACTCTGTGCGACACATGGCCAGACTCATGCTGCAGTGGTTTGAGGAACATGACGGTGAACTCTCATTGATGTCTTAGCCAATAAATGTCCCGGATATTTACTTATTGGAATATACATCGGACGCCATCTCCGTGCCCACAAACCACCGCACCGTAGTTTGCGGGAATTTAGTGACCTGTGAGTAAACATCCAGTTCCACATACTTCTGAAAAACCTATCAGCGACTTGAAGAATCCATGGTAAGCCGAACCGCTCCTGTACTGTGTTTGAAAAAAAGAACAACACGCTATTAAACGTTTGGTCAATTTCCTTTCTGATCGGTTTCTATACAATAGTGAATAACCGATGACATATAATTTAACGCTCGTTGTTATAAAACCTTTCACTGAAACGTTAACCTATCACTTCTATAATTTCACATTATGGTATGGTAGCAATTTCAATGCACACTAACAATTGGTAGCAGTTTCACTTCACATTGTAGTATGGCAGCATTTGTCAATCGGTAGACTGTAGCTTTTCTGATGAACTAATTCTATTTAAACACAAAGCTACTGGAGCTGCTGTTAAGGTATATTTACGTTCATGGCATTTGACATAAGTATATGGCCAAAATCTGGAGTAGTCATATACTTTTCTTTCTTTGCTGAAGCATTTCGTTGGTGAAGAAAACATGTAAGGCCGCAAGATATCACCATCGCACATTTAACATTCTTTTAGATTTGTAATTATGTTAGATCACTGTTAATGATGTATAATTGGATTATTAATCATTTCATTGACTGACACTGGCTAGCAACATGTACAGTTTCTGTTGCACTGAATGTTCAGGAGCACCGACAGAAAGGGTGAAGTGGGACATGCATTCCTCAGAAGCTGGTATCAGCTGAAGATGGGCTGTGAAAAGACTTGTGTTCTTCTGGGGTGGACATTTACTGCCTTGAGAGAGAGCACAGTATGGTGGTGACAGTTTACAAAGCTGGAGGCCGCAAATTTCCTTAGCACAGACACAGCAGATGGGGCGATGGTCTGTGATGGGACGGAAACCATTTCAAAATAGCATACCTGGAGAAAGAATACTGGGGTGGAAAAAGGCGAAGAGGCATCCTCGTAGTGCGAAGGAATGTGTGGGGTCATCTATCTCCGAGGAACCTTCTCACAGAAAGTGCCAAGGGCACGCATCCTGCCAAAAAGTAAACACGTTTTTGATTGGTGGAGTGCTAAGGATGTAGGAGTGTGGAAAACTCCCGGAAAATCTTCTGAAATGACTTTGAGTTTTAGGAAATTGGCTGACAGATTCATGGCCAATTTACCAGGAAGTAATGTTTTTGTAACAGCCATTGGGATTCGTTTGAATACAAATATGGGCACGCCATGTTCAGGATGGAGCAGGTATGATTTGAAGAGAACACTTCAATCAGGATCGAGCGAGGGTACTTGCCTGCTGGGATCGATAAAAGACAGTTCCCTCCAGGGTCTGCCTAGAGACTCTGCTGGCAAGAGTCACACTGAAGACTCTGTCGAGTTAAATTTTGTGAAGTGGTGCTTTCGACACAGCCAGCACATGAAGTCCTTTCTCAGTGACAGAATTGTTGTTCTATTTGCGTGACGGTTCTCTAGCTCTCTGTCCAGTGTGACACACGTTGAAGTGCTTCTTTAAGGGAGAATACTTGAGCCGAATGCAGTTCCTGGCTAATGAGGAAACAAAAATCGTATTCCGTCTTGTACTGAGGCGTATTGCGTCCATGGTGTGGCCACAGAATTACCGGTACACCACGTATGTCATTTGCACATCGATCAACGTCCCAGAGTGCAGACACTCTGTGCAGTATAGCTGCGGTCTATACTTCAACAGGTATAAGCGCACTCTGGTTCAGCTGATAGGGAAACACTTACAGTAAATGTGTTAAGTTCCATTTACTTGCTCACTGAACGTTTTCTTAAAGTTCCAGTCAGTGTGTAGGGCTTCTGCTTCTCACCGCTAACCAGTATCAGTTAAATTGTCCGCCCCTGGTAGCTATGTGGAGCTGGAACGGTAGCTGGTCAAAGAGCTGGTTGGCCTCTGTAATAAAAATACTGAGTGGAAGGATCAACAAACCAACCTTAACGGATGTCATGTGACGTCCGCAACGACAAACACAACTATCAACAATGTACTAAATGAAAAAAAAATGGTCAGCGCGATACAATGTCAATCCTAAAGGCCCGGGTACGATTCCCGGCTGGGCCGTAGATTTTTTCCGCTCACCGACTGGGTGTTGTGTTGTCATAATCACCATCATTTCATCCCCATCGAAGCCCAAGTGACCGAAGTGGCGTGACATCGGAAGACTTGCACCCGGCGAACGGTCTACCCGACGGCAGGTCCTAGTCACACGACATTTTTTTATCAGTCAAATTGGGTCGATCTAATAGGGAGGGGTTGGGGGCTTCTGAAGAGAGACTAACATAGGTTCTGCCAATCTCGAAATGACGTGTATCGTAGTACACGTGTACTTCACAACTATACATTTTCTTGACTATACATGGTTTTTGAAAAAATAAACACTTTACGATATTCATGTTATGATTCATTCTAGTAGCTGCCCAGTAGGAATGATACGTTTGATGCGCTAAACTGAAATAAAATTGCAACACAAAACTTCGTTTTATGGAGATACCTATCTGTACGTTGGCAGTGGTGACGCCACCTCTGTCGTTTGTAGACGTGAAAATTACATTGCACAGACAATACTGGGCTACCACATATATACATACCACAGGTTACGTAAACATAGATATATGATTCTTGTGTCCTTAAATTTTTTACTCATATTGGACCTAAATCCACGTACTTCACTTCCCCAGTTTTTTAAAAATATTCTTAAACTATCCTAACAATCTTCTTCTGTGCTTAAGGGACTTAGGTAATATAATTTGCGCTCATTAAAGTATTTACATTCATCACAAAGGTTAAGTACTTCGTTATGTACACTTTGAGAGCTGAATGGCCAATAATTCAGCATTACGTCTTCTACTGTGAGATTCACCAGAATGTAGCATCAGACTGGCTTTGATGATGCTAGAAACTTTTCTGCTGTCGATCTGAATATCAGTTGTGCCCTTATCAGAGAAACCTATATGCTAAGAATTTCATATATAATTGTAGTAGTGATACACACCATTTGAAGCGTAATGATGAAGCAATACTTTCAACCGACTATGAAAGAGAATTTCCATAACTGTCTTTCTCAAGTCCACAACCCAATTTAGCTGACGATGAGGGAAGAGGAGGAGCAGCGGTAGACAACCTCATAAGATACCTGGGTCCATCTGTTTCCCTAATTTCCACGCGCAAAAGGCATGTATCTACCAAAAATACATCGATCGAGGCACTAGTAATCTTCTCAAGGCACCCTGTTAAAACCAGGACACAAAGGTATTACAGACACTGGCTGTGAGTACGCTTTGATTTACATCAGTGGGGAAGTTTGAAAAATGTGATAGACTGGGATTCGAATGCAGGTCTCTTACTTATTAGGCAGGTGCGCTGACCAATGCGCCATCCAGATAAAGTGGCCGCTTGATCAAAACGGTGTCTATTTTTTCGGACATGGGCACCGCGAGTAACGAGGATAGTGGGCGAGGTCCATTACATTCGTAGTGTGTGGATCGGGTGAGAAGTTGTCGTCTGACGAGGGGCGTGTTAGAGTGGTTCATGCAGTTGTGATGGCCACTGTGTTCGGATGGCGCAGTGATCTGCACATCTGCCTGGTAAGCAGGAAACCTGAGTTCCGCTCCTGGTTCATCACCAGACTTCAACATTTCTCTTTAATTTAAATAAATGACCCTTCGCAACCAGTGTCTGTAATTCCTTTGTGCCTTAATTCATAGTGGCTGCTGGACCAAATGGCGTCTGTTCTTTCAGATGCTTTCGAAAGAACGGATACCACCTGCATATCGTTCCAACCTTATGATAACTGTAATATTTGGAGATGATGTGGCAAGAGGAAGGAGAGGAGTAGTAGTAGTAGTAGTAGAGGGGTTTTGGGGGCGCACGACAGCAAGGTCTTCAGCGCCCGTGCAGTATCATAGTGAGACGGGTGTCAAGAAAAAAAAAACCTCAGAACATTGACATAAAATGGAACATAAAACACGGGGAACAATCGTTGAAAAAATGTGCTCACCCACACCGAAGCGTGGGAAGAAGCAGGGCGTCAGCAGTAAAACATGGACAACACAGGAAGAAAATGGTAGAGGGAGCTAAAACAATGTAGCAGATGGAAGTGGCTGGCTGACCGCAAGGAAAAAAGGGGAGGAGTCAGCCACTCTGCAACACACTAAAACCTCCAGCCTAAAAGTTTAGGCCAGAGTCCAGACACATCACAGAACTTAAAAACCCTAGACACACACGTCGCATCGTCAGCTAAAACACAAGGCAGATCCCCATCAACTTGTGCTTCTGCCCTTGCATCACGGTATAAAATGCAGTCTGTTAAAATGTGCCGGACAGAGATGTGCACACCACAAGCGTCACAAAACGGAGGATCCTCCCGCCGTAATAAATAGCTATGCGTCACAGGACAGTGCCCAATCCGCAGACGTGTGAGGGCCACCTCTTCCCGCCTGAGCAACCGGCAGGAGGAACGCCACGGCCGAGTGGTTGACTTTACCGACCGCAGTTTATTGGCCGACACCGCCAGCCATTCGTCCTCCCACAACTCCATGCACTTCCTGTGGAGTGCAGCGATGACTGACTGCAAGGGGATAGGACACTGGACCACATCATGCTCTCTGCAGGCCTCCTTGGCAGCCCGGTCAGCCTGTTCATTGCCCCATATGCCGACATGACCAGGCACCCAGCAGAAGGATACCTCTTTACCCCGCTGTTGGAGCAAGTACAGTTGGCTATGTATCAGCTGGACCATCTCTTCAGTCGGGTACAGGTTCTGCAGCGATTGTAAGGCACTAAGAGAATCGGAGCAGAGAAGAAATCGATCGCCCCGAACACGATGCATCTGCTCCAGTGCCGTCAGGATCGCGTGGAGCTCCGCTGCGAAAACGGTATATTCAGCAGGGAGGCGAATCCGGGTAACATGGTCAGGGAACACCACAGAACAGCCAAGGAAATTCTCCTGTTTGGAGCCATCAGTGTAAACCACAGTGAAACCGTGATGCACATCTAAAATGGTAAAAAAAAGTGACTGGAATGTAAAATCTGGCGTGCCATCCTTCTTAAAACGAGTCAAATCTAAAATAAGTTTGGGTCTCCGGAGGAGCCAAGGTGGAGATCTGCTCCAACCGCGACGTAAAACACGAAGACCAGCCATAGACATTGCAGCGAGGCAATCCTGTGCGCGAATCCCATAGGGCTGCGTCGCACGTTGCCGGTTATGAAATAACCGTGCCAAAGGAGGCTGAGCAACGGTATGGTATGCAGGTGTGTATGGTGTGGACAAAGTTTTATACGCCTGGCGTACGGTAAGGAGCCGTCGCCGCATATGAAGTGGCGGTTCACCAGCCTCTGCACAGAGGCTTGGTATGGGGCTAGTTCGGAATGCCCCAGTGGCCAACCGCAGCCCTTCATGGTGGACAACGTCCAAAATCTTTAAGTACGAAGGCCTCGCAGACCCATACACCGTGCACCCATAATCGAGCCGAGATCGCACAAAGGCCCTGTAAAACTGGAGCAGACAAGTCCTGTCAGCTCCCCATGTACTGTGGCTAAGACATTTTAAAATGCTTAAAGCCTGAAGCGACCGCCGTTTCAGGTCTTTAAGATGAGGTAACCACGTGAGCCTCGAGTCAAAAATGAGCCCCAGAAATCTCACCGTGTCTTTAAAACAAAGAATAGTGTCCCTCAAGCGCAACTCAGGAAAGGTGAAAATCGAACGAGAACGGTTAAAAAGAACACATACAGACTTCTCGGTGGAAAACTTAAATCCACTCTTCAGCGCCCAGTCATCCAAACGCCTAATCGTAAGTTGCAACTGACGAGTTGTCGTTGCAAGGCTTGAAGAAGAGCAGAACAAAGAGAAATCATCCACAAACAAAGAACACTGGACAGGACTTTTCACCATGGACGTAATGCGATTAATAGCGATGGCAAACAGAGTCACACTTAAAACGCTACCCTGAGGGACACCATTCTCCTGCTCAAAGCGATCAGACAGGACGTCACCAATTCGGTATCTAAAATATCGTGGCGAGAGGAAAGACTGAATAAAAAGAGGAAGACAACCACGAAAACCCCATTCGTGAAGCTGCTCCAGGATGAGACGCCGCCAAGTGGTATCGTAGGCCTTCTCGATGTCGAAAAATACACCTATAAGGTGATGACGGCGTAGGAAAGCTTGTTGGATAGCCGCCTCCAGGAGGGCAAGGTTATCGAAGGTGGAACGAAACCTCCTGAACCCACACTGATAGCGACTAAGTAGTTGCCGGGATTCTAACATCCAGACAAGGCGGCGGTTGACCATCCGCTCCAAGGTCTTCCCTACGCAAGTAGTGAGGGCAATACTACGGTAGCTACTTGGGCTCGAGCGGTCTTTCCCAGGTTTTAAAAAAGGGATTAAAACTGCCTCACGCCACGCGTCAGGAAAGTGACCCGACGCCCAAATGGCATTAAAAAGTGCGAGGAGGATTTCTTTGTTGCGCATTGTGAGGTGCCATAGCATACTGTAATGGATCCTGTCGTGACCAGGGAAGGTGTCACGAGCTCCAGACAATGCAGAATCCAGCTCCCACATAGAAAAAGGGTAGTTGTAAACTTCATGAGAGGTGGGCTGGAAGTTCAGACTACACCTCTCAGCAACCGCTCTATGGCGCTGGAAACCTGGATCCTGACTGGTTGTGGCAGTAACTGTCGCAAAATATGCTGCCATAGTCTGGGCAATATCTCGCGGATCTGTGTGGAGAGTGCCGTTATTCATTACAGCAGCTATGGGGCACCTCCCTCCTCTGCCAGAAATTCTCCTAATGGTCTCCCACACAATGGAACTTTTGGTGGAACGATTAATGGTGTTCAGAAACTTTTGCCATGACCTCTTCTTGCTCTCACGAATAATGCGGCGACATCTCGCCCTCGCCACTCGAAAGGCTGCAAGATTGTCAGCAGTCGGCCGACACTTGAACCGCCGCAGAGCCGCACGCCTGGTCCTGATTGCAGAGCGGCATTCGTCACTCCACCAAGGCACAGGTGGCCGTTTGCGGTGGCCTGTGGACTGTGGAATGGATGCCGCAGCGGCATGGTGGACCGTTTTGGTAATATGATCCACCCACACCTCAACATTCGCACAGTGTTCGAATTGGGCCAACTGGCCATAAAGTGTCCAGTCAGCTCCACTGAGTACCCATCGTGGTGGTCTCCTTTCGGGGCCCACGCCATCTGGCAGGTGAATCCAGATTGGGAAATGATCACTGCCGTGCAAGTCAGCGACCACTTCCCAGTGAGAACTAGCGGCAAGAGCTGGAGAGCAAAGCGAGAGATCAATGGCTGAGAACGACCCAGTCGCCGTGCAGAAATGAGTACTCTGTCCTCCATTGAGCAAGTAGGCACAGGATGACAGGAGAAGCCTCTCAATTGCTCTACCCCTGGGACAGGTAATTGCAGAGCCCCAAAGCACATTGTGGGCATTAAAATCACCACAAATAATGAATGGCTGGGGGAGCTGTGTAAGAAGGTCGGTGAGGGCCGCTTCATCAAGAGCATCATGTGGGGTCAAGTAAAGTGAACAGACAGTCAATGGATGACCCACGTGCACGGACACAGCGACGGCCTGTAGAGTCGTCGTAAGTGAGAGAGGCGAGGAATGGTAGGCCGTCCTGACGAAAATACCTACGCCTCCTCTAGCTCTCTCTCCACGCAGGTCGTCCTTTTTGTGGAGTGTATAGCCTCGTATCTCAGGGGAGTATGAGGGATGGAAATACGTCTCCTGGAGACAGAGACACAATGGTCGACCCTGAGAAAGTAGACGAAGTTCCTCCACATGCGTCCTGAACCCTTGCAAGTTCCACTGGAGTATGGGAGCCATCTATGTTGGGGGTAGCACCTTCATCCTGTCTCTCCGACGGGGTGGGGAGACCGCAGCAGGTGGAGGGGCAGGCGTGGGACGAGACGATTGCCCCACACATACATCGTACTCCATCAACTCTGGGGAAGAGTCAGATGAAGCCTCGCGTAAAACAACATCCGCATGGTCAGATGGTTTACCACGGGATTTGACCCGCTGTTGCTGCTGCACAGTAGCTTTCTGCGGCTTGGTGGACTTTGGGGGAGCGGATGTGGGAGTGGTAATGGGCGCACTGGGCTTGGGGACAACCGCAGCCGTTGGAGGCGCGGGGGGCTGGACCAAATCCGCCACTGTACTTTTGTCTGCCGTTCGAGTAGGGGCTACTGGCTCTGGAACACTGGCTGCGTTGCAAGTGCACTGACAGCTACAGGTGTTAGTGCCAACACTCACCACCGCTGTCTGCGTTGAGGCATCGACTTTTGGAGTAGGCTTCTGTACCAGGGATGCAAAAGATGTAGCAAATGTGGGAGGTCGCATCGACTTATAGATCTTCTTGGCCTCACCATAGGGGATACGCTTGGTTGTTTTTATTACCTGGACCTTGCGTTCCTCTAAAAATATGCAGCAGTCCCTACTCCAAACAGGGTGGTTCCCAGAGTAATTAATACATTTAGCCGGAGACGAGCAACCAATTCCTTCATGAGCAGCCTGACCACAGTTTCCACAAGTCGCTTCGCCTTTACAGCCTAAGGTGGTATGCCCAAAACGCTGGCATTTGAAACAGCGCATTGGGGCCGGGAAATAAGGCCTCACACTAAGGCGAAGGAAGCCAGCTTTAATATGTTCAGGAAGTGTTGTGCTACTGAAGGTCAGAATAAAGGAGTCGGATTTGACAAGAGCGCCATCAACCCTCTTCATGATGTGTTGGACGTCAACGATACCTTCCGGAGCCCACTCACGTTGCAGTTCGTCCTTGGGAATATCAGCTAGATCCCGGCATGTCACAACACCTTTGCTATAGTTCAAGGTGCTGTGCAGTTCGGTGTCTATGGCATACTCTCCAAGGCATTTAGCAGATTGGAGGTTAGTTGCTTGCTGGGAAGTGGAAGTTTCCACTAGCAAGGTCCCATTACGTAAGCGCTTCACCGATTTTAAGGAGCCACAGATTCCCTCCAATCCCTTTTGTATATAGAAGGGCGAAACCTTCTCGAAACTACCCTCCTTCCGTTTCACAATGAGAAACACATTCGGATTACCGGAATGCATTCTGTTACCTAAGACTGGACTTTTCAAAGAAGCGCCGGAGTCAGGGGGACTGACTGCACGGGCCCTCTTAAGAGACTGGGTGTTAGAACCTTCCAGCGGCCCACCCTTTCCGCTGGGAGGAAGAAAAGAGAATTTCGAAGGATCCATCTCGGTCCCACGAGCAGCTAGGGAACTAGAAGTCCACCTAGACAGAGCCCCGCGTGCCTAGGTAAGCCTTATACAACTGAGGTGCGGCAGGTTCCCCAGAGGTTGCCCGCTATCGACTGTTCCACCTCAACAGCCATGCATCTCATCAGCGCGCAGCACACCTTGAGATTGAGGTTTTTTTTATAGAGGTTGATTCCATCCTCGCGATCCGGGCGGTCAAGCCAAGATCCCCATTCCCTGAGGCACACAACATTCCACCGCCGCGCCGCACGGTGGTCGTTGAAGTATGCTTAGAGGTTACGGTGACAGGGGACTGGCGGCGCTTACCAGTCCCCAGCTCAGGAACCCCGGGGTCGCCAAGCCCGTACCCAGCAAACGAATGCTGAGCCCCTGGGGGCGAAGGAGAGGAGTAAACAACCTCATAAGATACCTAGGTCGATCTCAGTCTCCAGTTACCAGTCGTAAAGGATATGTTTCCCCTTCCAATGCCTCAGTCGGGATGTCTGTTAATCTTATGAGGACATATCGGCGCATCACAAACTGTAATATATGGACCCAAAGTCGAGCATCATATTCTGTTAATGGCACCAATGTAGACTCATGATATGTCCTTTATGTTCAGTCATAAATGGCTAATATGCCGTGCACTGTGACGTTTTGGCAGCTGATGGGATATAAACTGAGACATGTTCTTGACCTAGGAATATTTTTTATCACCCTGAGCAATTAACATCAAATCTGCATGTCTGTTGCGGTGACCATCGAAATGGGAGAAGTGGAGGATTCAACAATTTTATGCTTGCCATGCTTGTTGTCGTCCGTGCTGAATACATCAATAGATATACAGGGATTCTGTCTCTCAAATTTAACTTCTTTCTGAAATTTCACCATTAATATCACCAAAATTGTAATATCCACGAAACTTTTGCAAGCAGTATCGAGTTGCTCACTGTGCCTTTGCCTTATACACAGAGCTGACAAAGGTCATGGCATAGCGACGTGCACGTATACAGATTGGGGTAGTATTAAGTACACAATGTGTAAAGGAGCAGTGCATCCTCGGAGCTGTCATTTGAACTCGGGTGATTCATGTAAAACAGTGTTCGACGTGATTATGGCCATATGAGGGGAATTAACAGAATCTGAACGCGAAATGGTGGCTTGAGCTAGACGCTTTGAACATTCCATTTCGGGTATCGATAGGAAATTCTAAATTTAGAGATTCGTAGTGCCGAGAATACAAATTTCAGGCATTATATCTCACTACTAATAATGCCGTGCCCGACGGCTTTTACTAAACGACCCAGGGCAGTGGCGTTTGCTTAGAAATCTCAGTGCAAACAGACAAGAAACACTGCGTGAAATAACCACAGAAATCAGTGTAGGACGTACGACGATCCAATCCGTTAGCTCTGTGCGGCGAAATCTGGCGCTTCCGGTCTATGGCAGCAGACGTCCAACACGAGTGCCTTTGCTAACAGCACGACTTCTCCTGCATTGTCTCTCCTGGGCTTGTGACCATGTCGGTTGGACAGTAGACTACTGGAAAACCGTGACCTGGTCAGATGAGACCCTATTTCAGTTGGTAAGAGCTAATAGTAGTGTCCTAGTGTGGTGCACACCTGCCGAAAACATGGACTCAAGTTATCAACAAGGCAACGTGGCTGGTGGTGGCTCCATAATGGTTTGGTCTGTGTTCATGTGGAATGTTTCACTGAAATGGTTGTTTTCGGCTACCTGGACACCATTTGCAACCATTCGCGGATCTCGTGTTCCGAAACAACCATGCAAATTTTATGGACTGTAATGCAAAAGTTATCGATAAGTTTGAAAAGCATTTTCGAAAATTGTGGGACATAATAGAGAAGACAGTTTGTGCACAAGGTCCTGCACCAGCAACACTTTCGCAGTTACTGACAGCTATAGAGATAGCATGTCTCAATATTTCTGCGGAGCACTTACAACAATTTGTTAAGGCTACGAATATGATATCACATATCTAGATTTGGAATAGCTTTAAGGGAAAACATGGATGAGGAATCATATATTTTGTCACGAGTTGTTTCACGTAATACACTTTATTACTTAATATGAACATTAAAATCACAATCTAAGCACTTATTAAAAGAATCAGAATTCTCACCAAATCTTGAACAGGGCTCAAATAATTTTAAAAAACAACTTTAACAACTGTACCGTCAAGATCAGGATATGAAAAACGGAAGTACAGAGTGCCAAAAACAAGAAAAGTCGCATCAACTGGACGTGGCTACAAGCGGGTTCAACAAACAATTTTGTCAACCTAATAAATTACAATAACAGCTGTTAAATTTACTAACCAATTGCAAGCCTACGTAACCGGTACACACTTGGACAACATTCATTCAAATAAGGGAATGATTGCAACGCATGCCACCGGTCGTAAATGTTGGAAAGCCACTTAGTAGTGCATAACCCTTAATAAGAAAATCCGTTAAGCAATTAAATAGACAGTCCATTAATCAGACCAACCAGGAAGGTATAAAATTTAAACATAAATGCGCAGACGTACATTTCAACCAAACATTAACAACAACCCACAATAAATATACAGTTGCCCAGAGTTCACTATAAGATGGAAGCGTATGCAATTGAAATGTACTTCAACTGGTTCACACCTGCCGCACAATTGATACAGCCTTTGATAAACATGCAATAGCAAAAATTAGAGATAAGGTGGAAATACATGCAATTGAAACGTGCCGGCCGTGGTGGCCAAGCGATTCTAGGCTCTTAAGTCCGGAACCGCGCGACTGCTACGGTCGCAGGTTCGAATCCTGCCTCGGGCATGGATGTGTGTGATGTCCTTAGGTTAGTTAGGTTTAAGTAGTTCTAAGTTCTAGGGGACTGATGACCACAGGTGTTAAGTCCCATAGTGCTCAGAGCCATTTTTGAATTAGCCGGCCGCGGTGGTCTAGCGGTTCTGGCGCTGCAGTCCGGGACCGCGGGACTGCTACGGTCGCAGGTTCGAATCCTGCCTCGGGCATGGGTGTGTGTGATGTCCTTAGGTTACTTAGGTTTAAGTAGTTCTAAGTTCTAGGGGACTGATGACCAAAGGTGTTAAGTCCCAAAGTGCTCAGAGCCATTTTTGAATTGAAACGTACATCCAACTGGAACACACCATTAGAAGCTTAGACACAACTTTTGTAATTACACAATTGCTCAAAATTCAAAGTATGTTGAGAGCTACTGCAGATGGCTACCACAGCCAACGAGGAACGAGCAACCAAATTTCACAGCAAGTGTAGCACCTAAGGGTTGTGGGTCAAGGTATGGTTCGGTAGTTTTGATATTCAACTCAGCTTTAAACGAATAGTTGCTGAGGTATAACGAGGAAGTACCTCTGGCATGGTAAATACACCTTAACCTCCTGAGCTCTTTAAATTCACCAAACAGATCCAACTACCGGTTGCCTCTTAAACGGCGACACGTCTCCGTGGCACGCATGAAATGATCTACTTTACGTAACTGAGCTACAACGACGCTACTGGTAGAGGCGGCAGACTGCCTTTCAACCCGGAAGCCGTGCGACAGCGAGAATGCCGCCGCACCAACAAACACGCCTCTGCTGCTGTTCCAGGGAACGGGAATGCGCCGTTTGCCGCCAAAGTTACCACGTCAACACACATGAAAATGGGACAGTAATCTGAGCAAATCAAGCACCACAAAAGAATGGCCAAGGAGTTAAAAAATATAAATTAATGGCGAAGCGGGTACCAATAGAGGTGAAATGTATCACTCCTTAAAATTACTAGTATTCACGAGTGATCATATCAGCGCCTTCTGGTGCAATACCACCAACATGCGTATGTAACATCTTGACTCCCACACACATCATGTTACAATTTGTTCTCTTCATAGAACCTATCACAGGGAATACTCTTAAATTACCTGACCGTTGTGGCCGAGCGGTTCTAGGCGCTTCAGTCTGGAACCGCGCAACTGCTACGGTCACAGGTTCGAATCCCGCCACGGGCATGGATGTGTGTGATGTCCTTAGGTTAGTTAGGTGTAAGTAGTTCTAAGTTCTAGGGGACTGATAACTTCAGATGTTAAGTACCATAGTGCTCAGGGCCATTTGAACCATTTTTTCTAGGCGCTTAAGTCCGGAACCGCGCTGCTGCTATGGTCGCAGGTTCGAATCCTCTCTCGGGCATGGATGTGTGTGAAGTTCTTAGGTTACTTAGGTTTAAGTAGTCCTAAGTCTAGGGGACTGATAACCTCACATGTTAAGTACCATAGTGCTCAGAGCCATTTGAACCATTTGAGCAGTTAGTAACATTGACCGATGGTCATGCACTCCAGCACTCATAGGCGCATTAATACAACTGGTCGAGTTCCATATAATACCGAGATGGCCTTACAATAGCAAGTACTCAAAGTAAGAAAACAACACTTAACTCCGCTCAGGTGGGAAGGAGCTGTGACTTGCAGGATTCCAGGCAGGGCGTTATTGCCTGCAACTGCCACAGGCGATCGTCGAGGTGCCGTAAACCTGAAGTTCACAGAGAAAGCCAGGAACATGCCGACCAGGTTGCACGGGACGTCCGCCTGTCTTCGCGCCGCCCGCCGCTACCAATTCTCAAGCGAGTCGGCCAGGGCTTGCCCCGACCGATTTAACCCTACGCCGCTTCTAGAGACCGGCGCCGGACAGCCGGGATCACCCAGAAGCCACAACTTGCCGCCACGTGCCCCTCAGCCAACTGCCTCTGCACGCTTCCTTCCAGTGTAATGCCATACCGCCATCATTAGAGACGCCCCGGCTCAACCACGTCTACTTGCTGCACTAAGCCGAGCTAAAGAAGGTTCAAAAATGGTTCAAATGGCTCTGAGCACTATGGGACTCAACTGCTGAGGTCATTAGTCCCCTAGAACTTAGAACTAGTTAAACCTAACTAACCTAAGGACATCACAAACATCCATGCCCGAGGCAGGATTCGAACCTGCGACCGTAGGAGTCTTGCGGTTCCAGACTGCAGCGCCTTTAACCGCACGGCCACTTCGGCCGTCAGCTAAAGAAGGTCCGACACGATATTAGTGGAAAGTATGACTCTCGTCACCACAGTGTAATTTGTGTCGCTAAACAAAAGGGACTATACTGTAAGGTGGCTGTAATTTCGCACGTTGCAAGCACTCATCCACATACTTTGCCGTGAACTACAACCACAATTACATATAATTTGATAAGTTGTCTAGTATGTATGAATATTTAAGGGAGACAGACATTGTCACGTACGTCTTGTAAATAATTGTTAACGCTTATTGCATGAAAGGTGACGGAGTGTCTTTATTATAAAAATGGCGTAATGAATGACTGCCTACACTAGTAGCCGTTCGAACGCCAGTGGAGATGAAACGGCAGGTGGAACTCAAGTTCTTTGTGCAAGTCCCGCACAGGTGTTGGTCCTGCTTAAACACAGGGAATAGGTAGGACGTCGTGGCACCTGAGCTCTGGAGCACAATAGCGTGACGGCCAGACGCTATTGTAGCAGGACTGGGAGGTTAACTGGGAACTCTGCAAATCTTGGCGGCTGCTGAGAGGAACGAAGAAGTGGCACCTCATAAACCACGCAGACTGGGTTATTTCCCAGGATTTTTACTCAGAAGCGTACCATTGTACGAGTATAGGTGGTTCCTCGCAAACTTTCCTTACTGGACAACAAAAGACTAAAATATGGTTGGTCGGCGTTCAGAATAATCTGTAGAGAGGGAGAATATTCCGTGGTTCCGGGAATATGATTAGTTTTCGGAATTCCGATGGTGGTGAGCCGAGTTTTGTGGAAAGCCAGCGGTGGAGAGGAGGGCTCTTCCGTTGTGAGCGCCTGTGTGTGAAGGTCGCTCGATATCAGCTTTGTTGGTACGAGCACACTTGCTGTCTTTGCTCTCAGTAGAGTTTATAGTTAGAACAGTTAGGCACTGTACTTTTGCGAACCTAAACGATTTTGGATTTCACCTACGGGTTGGAAGTCGTCGTTGAGCACGCAGCGTTCAGTAAT
This sequence comes from Schistocerca serialis cubense, assembly GCF_023864345.2. Taxonomy (NCBI): domain Eukaryota; kingdom Metazoa; phylum Arthropoda; class Insecta; order Orthoptera; family Acrididae; genus Schistocerca; species Schistocerca serialis. Next base: position 1,071,080,335 of record NC_064639.1, read on the forward strand.
TGAGAGCACTTCCTATGCCTATACTTACGTTGAGACGTTATCTGAACTCCGTCCTTGTGGCTGGTAGTTCGCGTTTCTGGTCTTCGAAGACAGTATTAGAGTATATTAATCAGAGGACCGCCTTCTGCCATCCTAGTGTTTGAAAGAGTTTATTTGTGGCTGGAGTTCTTCCATCATCGCAGAGTACAAGAACCATCGCTTCGACGCACTGGACGCAGTACATACAGTGATATCGCAAATTGCTTCGGCTTATTGGGGCTATAAAAGCTAAACAGCTGTAATCATGTTAGTTTATTTCCACTGAGGCTCCACACCAGTAGTGTCTTCTAATGTTTGGTCATGTCTCGTTATTGATATTAGACTGCACATTCATAATAAGGGGCAGAGTTGGGCGACTGATTTGAAATTTTACTAAGTAAATGTAAACTTTTTGATATAAAGGTTGATTTTAATCTACAGTAAATATATAAGCAGGAACTACGTTTATCATTTAATAGGATTAGTTGCCTTCATCTTTCATTTATGTGTAGATGGTAATTTATAGAACTAAGAGATCCTAAGATATCGAGCGAAGTCAGACAAGCCCAAATCTTCATTTTAGCGTTGCACACATTCATTCTACACCCGCCTGGAGTAGCACCTTGGAACGCAAAGCAAAGGTTGTCGAAATTTTGAACGCTATTAGCAACCTTCCTATTACCTATAGCCTCAGGAAGAGGGATGTAGGGAGACACTTCCCCACCTCGATCCACCATTTAATAGACCGAAGACATGTGGGTGATTGTCTAAATATAGTCCTCTTTTAACAGCTTTTGCAGATGCTCTTTCTTGCATTCCAGACAATCAGGCCTGTATGACGTTCAAGACGTATTTCTCAAACCACTCAGAAACTGAGGTGCCTCATGATATCCCGCTTTTTTATCACGCCACATACGAGGGTGGTTTGATGAGTCTGGCAAATTTGCATGAGCGAATTAAATAATTTTGAAATTTCCTAGCAGATTAAAATTTGGTGCCGGACAGACACAGGAACTCTGGACCTTTGCCTTTCGCGGCCGAATCTCGGTCCAGCACACATTTTTAATCTGCCAGTAAGTTTCATATCACCACACACTAAGCTGCAGAGTGACAATTTCATTCTGAAATATTTTTTTTGTATCTTCGTGGATGGTAGACTTTATTATTCTAAAGGTCGCATTGTGGCGGAGTCTGAAATTCCGTGTGATGTGCAGGCTGCAAATTAGAAATTCACCTACCTCAAAACGGCGTTTGCTCGATGTCCCTTCACTCGCCAGAGTAGATACTTACAAGATGATGCAAAAACAGCGTTGATAAAAAACACCATCTAATATCTACAATAACTGAGGCTGTACAACTCTAGTAATGAAATAAAGTTCTGTAGAAAAACTGTCAATAAAAAATTTATCGGGCCGTAAGATAATGGATTGGCTTCTGAAAAATAATGTCCGAAATTTCCACACAAAAAAGTTTCTTGATTCTTATAACCAAAGAAACGGTACTGTTCAGTCCACATTTAAACTATTGGTTATATTCGGCTACGCACATACTATGGAGGACAAATTTTCTCATCCCAATATCATTCCATCAATACAGTTCTAAAACTTCCAAAATTCACAAAACTGCCTGTAACTACATCAACGTTAGTCACGACACATATCAAACGCGACGAACTCAATATTCCTTCATGTTACATATTATTTTGACTCGCACTAGTAACATGACAGCCGCGTCCAAAGCTAGCAAGACATTCTCTCTTGCAGCCTCACTCCCAGTATAACTATCAGGTAATGAGCGGGAACCGTCTCAATTCTGATTGGCTAACCATACGTGCTGCCAGTCAGAATCCTCACTCATGATCATACTCGCGCCATAACTGGCATCCACCAATCCTTAAATACAGACACATATACGTCATTCTGACATGCAAATATTAAAGTAATGTTTAATAAACGAAACCGAAAAGGCAGTGATTCAGAAAATGTACCTTAGATATAGATTTTACTCCAGCTACCTTTCTGGCTGCCCTGTTACCATAGCAATCACACCTAGACATACGTCATCTGCAAAGTTGGTAAATTCACTTTGAACATTTTCCCATAACAGGCTTGCATAAGGCCGGTATTACACTATCAAATTTCTTTGTCAAAGATTTGATCAAAGATGTGATCAAATATTCCGTCAAATATATTTGACAAAGATCTTCGACGTAGCGCTAGAAGGGGTATTACACTGTCATCAAATTTTTCGTCAAAGTTCAAGATGGCTGACAACAACTTGTTATTAACCGCAGCAGTTGCACGTACCGCATTTGCATTGTGTGCACATGCGGAAAAGAAGTGGGGAAAAAAAGGAACCATACATACGAGGTTGACAGTCTTAAATTCCTGGGATTACAACTTGATAATAAATTCAGTTTGGAGGAGCACACCACAGAACTGCAGAAACGCCTTAACAAAATCTGTATTTGCAATTTGAGTGTTAGCAAACATAGGCAACATAAAAATGAAAAAGCTTGCATACTTTGCCTACTTTCATTCCATAATGTCATATGGTATAACATTTTGGGGTAAATCTTCAAGTCAAACAAAAGTTTTCAGAGTCCAAAACCGTGTAATACGTATTATTTGTGGAGTAAATTCACGGACGTCCTGCAGAAACCTCTTCAAAGAACTGGGTATACTAACTACTGCCTCTCAGTATATTTACTCCTTAATGAAATTTGTCCTAAATAATATATCTATTTTTCCAACAAACAACTCAGTTCATACATACAATACCAGGAACAAAATTGATCTGCACAAGGACTTAAAAGCACTTACTTTAGTTCGAAAAGGGATCCACTACTCAGGAACATTCATCTTCAATAATTTGCCAGCAAACATAAAAAACAATTAGTTACAAATTAAGATCAGTTAGAATTTTTTAATAGAAATTAATGATGTATTGTATTTATTCATACTATTAGTATTGTTATTTCAGCTTAAAAAAAATTTACATGTGCACATCCATGAGGATCTCCTCAGCACGGATCTATGGAACGAAAAACTAATCTAATCTGGGTGAAGCCGTGGGTTTTGCGACGACACGATAAAAGCATTCAACAAAACTTGTTACGTGATCTTACAGTGGAAGACGTCAAGTTGTACATCAATTACTTAAGAATGGATGAGCATACATTTCTGTATGTGCTCAGTGAAGTGTATCCTCATATCACAAAGCACAATATTCACTTAATAACTGCTACATCTTTAGAAGACAGGCTCACTGTAACACTTCGATTCCTTGCTACAGGGGAGGGTTATGTTAGGTTAGGTTAGGTTAGGTCAGGTCAGGTCAGGTCTCCAATCTTCTTCATCTATTTTTGCATTCAGGGTGCCTCGCGTTGTAAAGCGCCTCATCAGCTTCATACATCTCTAATAATTTTGTAGTTGTCGCCACACACCAATTGCATTTACCAGCAATGTTTATAAAAACACTACAGACGACAGAACGCTGCAGCGATGCTAGCGTTCCATGTGGTAACATGTCACATTTCAGTGAACAGAAGACAAGCGTTTTCTTTGATTAAATCTACAGCGAGGCCCTACATTTGATCAAATATTGGACGACATTTGACAAAGTTCCAATTACACCATCAAATGTCTTTGACAAAGATTTTTGACAAAGATATTTGACAAAGAATTTGATAGTGTAATATCAGCCTAATTGTTTCAGGTTACTTAAGACAATATATAACGCAACATTAAAATTTGACAAATGTCCCACGTACACACTCTCATTTACTCACATATACCCCCACAACAATCTTAGATGCCAATAATAATTTTGTCTGATTTTTATGTTATGGAAACGAAAAATAAAAAAAGTTTTAATATGAGAATCTCAATTAATTAATTCTGCACCCTGCGAATTCTGTTTATGTTTTTTAGATAATAACAAAGGATAAACTATTATATTTCGTAGCTCAATTTAGTTTCATAAGTGTCGGTTTTTGTCTTTTTTAGCAATTCTTTTGTTTAATCTTTGAAACTATGATAGTTATAAAGCTGAAATTAGGATACAATCTTCTACTGAATGTCAAAAGGTAGTGTACCGATTTTGAAAGCGATAGGATAATACTGAATATCATTTATTTAGGTTCTTCTAGGTGGTGAATGTACGCGTCCAGTAAGATACAGTGGATAGCTTTCCCACGGCAGGTAGTGACACATGCGCATGTGTCTCCGGGTTATGCCGGCAGATGTCAGCCCCCGAAGTTACATACGGCTGGATATCCTAAAACAAACGTTCGCTCGGAAAAACTTGCGACGCTGCAGTATGTTGACATTATCTGTGTGGAAGGAAAGGTGGTACATGGGTATGATTGTGTTGTTCCACAAGCAGGCGCTGATGGAAAATGAAGGATACCAAGTTTTGTGCTGTCACTAAGCATTTTCATTTAGAAGTTTGAACTAAGCACAAATCAAAAAAGAACTAAATGAAGATCACGCAAATCTTGCACGATCATTGAAGAACGTTTACATTTTGGGTAATGAATTTAAGCGTGGTTTGGAAAGTACCTAAGATGAATCGTACTTCGGCAGTTCAATTGAAGTCACTATAATGGAACCCATGGGCAAAACCAATTATATGGTAATACAACACCATTGAATAAAAGTTCGTCAAATTCCTGAGACTGCAGGCCTCAACAACGACCGTGTGCATAATATTCTACATGGACAATTGTCCAGGAAGCTGTCGTGTGCGATCTGGGATCCGCTTTGCTCACATTAAACCGGAAGCGTCTCCAGGACAACATTTCATCATAATGTCTGGCGATGTTTAACTACAATCCAGAAGACTTTCTGCCTCGACTTGTGAAAGTTGACGAAACCTGGGTCATAATTACACAACTGTGACAAAATGGCAGTCAAAGCAATGGACGAAGACTGGTGAAAGTGTACCAGAGAAGGCAAAGACCATTTTGACAGCTGATAAGGTGAAAACTCCTGTTTTTTGAGATTCTCAAGGAATAATCTTCTTATGTGACTTGGGAAAATGTAGACCCATGGCATTATCCTATTGTTATTCACTGCTGGATCGTTTCAAAGTGTTCAAATGGTTCAAATGGCTCTGAGCACTATGGGACTTAACATCTATGGTCATCAGTCCCCTAGAACTTAGAACTACTTATACCTAACTAACCTAAGGACAGCATACAACACCCAGCCATCACGAGGCAGAGAAAATCCCTGACCCCGCCGGGAATCGAACCCGGGAACCCGGGCGTGGGAAGCGAGAACGCTACCGCACGACCACGAGATGCGGGCTTCAGAGTGTAGAAAGACGAGGTGCTATTTCATCAGGACAACACACCACACCATATATCAGCGATAACATTAGCGAAAATGCATTAATCGGGCTTGAATTGATTCATCATTCACTCTGTTCATCAGACTTAGTCCCAAATCACTTCTACCTGTTCCCTAACATGAATCTTCCTGTGAAGAAATTTTCAGCAAATGAGGAAGTGATAAATGCAGTCAACGAGTATTTTGAAGAGTCTGACAGAAAGTTTTTTTCTGGAGGGGTGTGAACGTGGGAGGATTGCTGGATCGAGTGTGTACACCTCAAAGGAGATGTAAGATGAATTGTGCACGAAACAAAATTTTTTGCCAGGGTTCTGAAACGATCCTCGTATGTGTGATTGTTTTTGCTTTTGAACATCACTAACGGGTTTTCGTGGACGTTTGATTTCGTGGCAAAGCCCTGGACTGGAAATAATCGAGGGGTACTGACCTTAGAAAGTTCTCATTCCATACTCAATTGTCATGGGTTTAGGTAAGGAATCGGATCTCGATACCCGACTATATTATTACTGATGCGTGCAACTGGTACCCTACAAATAACTGAATAAGGCGGTACTCTGGTGCGGCATATCTGGTTCATATCGTCACTAAAAGGATGGACTGGAAAGCTGATGCTAGGCGATAGATTATTATAAAGTTACTGCACATTGAAAACTGATGTGAATCTGACCAATTAATGTTGCTGCCTTTAGCTCAGTTGACCATGACATTGATAGCACTCGCGTTGGTGTAATATTCCTGTCAGATACATGTGATTAAGATTCCAGCATCCCTAGAAAAAGACAAGTGATCAGTATAGCGTACGTTCATGGTTCGTGGGACTCAGGTGCTGACAAATTATTTTTTCAAAATGTACATGAAGTGATACTTGCACATAATGCATCGAAATTTCAGTACATCAATACAACCATTTTTCTGAGAGTCAATCGCTACCGTATATGATATTCTTTGTAAGAAATTCATACATCTATTGCTTTCAGATAATCGATGTACAGCTTAATCAGTTCTCAACAATGGTGTTTTGCTCCTTGTTGGCTCTTTCGAATGGAGGAGCTGAGAGTTAGGTCACGCATTTAACTTAATAATACATTTGTTGTGCTGTTTGACGCTTTCCCGGAATTGCATCCGCTTAACAGGTTCCCGGGAAATACGCCGGAGAATATTGTAAAAACCGCCCAATATTTCAGCGAGACAACTGCCAACCATCTTTAGGTGCTACAGTTGCATTTCTTTTTTCTTTCTTTATTATTATTTTAACACCTTACATAAAAGGTAGGCCGGCAGCGGCAATATTACGCCGCTCTTCGGCCAGTCAGTGCAAATAGAAACAATGAAGACACAGAAAAACGTAACATAACAGTGGACAAAAACAGTAGACACACGAGAAAAAAACACGGAGCCGTTCACAGGTGTAGTAAAAAATAAAAAAAACAAACGGTCAGCGCTGTACACGAACACTGATGACTGAAATAACACACTAGAACGATGGAGCGTGGTGCGGTGAAAAGACTGAAGCACTAACACGACGGCACACACACAGAACCGATGGCAATGATCTCCATAGCGCGAATGTTCACTTGACCTATGCGAGTCCGGGTACCCGCCAAAAGGGGAAAAGGTGGGGGAGGAGGGAGAGGGGAGAGTGTAGATGCCAGTAGCAGTGGAAATGGGAGGGGGGGAAATAAGGTATGGGGGTAGGGGAATCCCAGGGGGAGGAGGGAGGGAGGAAGGGAGGATGGATTGAAGGGAGAGAGGGTGTCCTAAGGAACTACACGGAGGGGACAGGGAAGATCAAAGTTGATAGGAGGAGTAGATGGAGTGGATGAGGGCATCATCTGGGAGGGGGAGTTCGTGGTAGCCACCTTGGGAGAGGGCATGAAGAGTGGGGAGATGGAGAGCAGGTGGGACGTAGGAATACAGGTGCAGCAGTGGGTGGGGGTGGGAGAGGATAGGAGAGACAAGAAGGTGAGGGGGATCAAGTTTACGAGAGGTGTAGAGGATCTGTATCTGTTCGAGGGAAAGGAGGAGGCGCAGGAATGGAATAGGGTCATACAGGATCCGCGTGGGGGAGGGGAGACGGATGCCTTAGGCGAAGTGGAGAGCATGGCGTTCTAGGATTTGAAGGGATTTGCAAAAGTTAGGAGGGGCGGAGATCCAGGCAGGGTGGACGTAGTAGAGGATAGGACAGATGAGGGATTTATAGATGTGGAGGATTGTGGAGGGGTCCACCCCATGTGTGACCAGAAAGGAGCTTGTGGAGACGGAGTCGGGATTGTGCCTTGTGAGAGGCGACGGTCAAGGGTGACGCCGAGGTACTTAAGAGTGGAGGTGAGGCCGAGAGGACCGCCATAAATGGTGATATAGAAATCGAGGAGACGGAAGGAACTGGTGGTTTTGCCTACAGTGATCGCCTGCGTCTTAGAAGGATTGACCTTGAGCAACCACTGGTTGCACCAAGTGGGGAACTGGTCAAGATGGGACTGGACAAGGTGTTGGGAGCGTTGCAGGATGGGGGCCATGGCAAGGGAGGCGGTGTCATCGGCGTAGTGGAGAAGGTGGACGGGGGAGAAGGCAGCAGCATTTCTGCTGTATACAGAAGGTCGAGAAGAGGGGAGAGGACAGAACCTTGGGCACACTGGTGGAGGGGTAGAAGGTGTAGGAATGTGTGTTATGGATGGTGACATAGGAAAGACGTTGGGAAAGAAAGGACCCAATCAGAGGGACGTAGTTGATAGGAAGGGTGAAGGTTTGGAGTTTGAAGAGGAGACTGAAGTGCCATACATGATCGTAAGCACTATCAAGGTCGAGGGAGAGGAAGATGGTGGATTGATGGGAGTTGAGCTGTTCAGAGAGGAGATGAGTGAGGTGAAGGAGAAGGTCATCAGCAGAGAATGATGGTCGAAAGCCACACTCGGTAGTGGGAAGGAGGTGGTGATGGCGGAGATGCTGGTGGATGCGTCAGGTGAGGATGAATTCCAGAACCTTGCTGAAGACCAAGGTAAGGCTCATGGGACGGTAGGAGGAGACAGCAGGTGGCAGTTTGTCAGGTTTAAGGAACATCAGGATATGGGAGGTTTTCCACAGGTAGGGGTAGTAACTGGCAGACAAGACCACATTATATAGCCTGGCCAGGGTGGAGAGGAAGGAGGCAGGAGCTTCACGGAGGTGGCGATAGGCAACACGATCGTGACTGGGAGCAGTGTTGCATTTCATGTGGAGTGTAGTGATGATATCCTGAGTAGTGATGGGGGCATTGAGTTCGTTGCATGTAATATTGTCCAAGTACTGGAAGCCAGGGTCAAGGGGAGGGACAGAGGTGTGAGTTCGATCACAGACATGCAGGAAGAGGGAGTAATCGAACTGGGGATCATCAGTGAGGGTAAAGATATCGGAGAGGTAGGAGTCAAAATGATTGGCCTTATTAAGGTTGTCAGGGAAGTGTTGGTCATCATGAAGGAGAGGGTAGTAGGGATGGGGGGGGGGGGGTTAGATCTGGTAAGGTGACGGAAGACTGACCGGTACTTGGACGAGTTGATATTTAAGTATAGCATTAAGACGGGTGCTTGTCTGTCGCAAGTCCTGGCGTTCCTTAGCCACGAGCAGGTTTCTGATGTGTTGTTGTATTTGCCAGTGGCATCGTAGTGTGTCCGGGTCACGCTTGTGAAGGAATGCATGGTAGAGACGACAGGATTCACAGAGGAGGAGGACGGCCTGTGGGGTAGAGTGGGATGGTGTGGATAGATGGCGATGACGTGGGCCTCCACAGCCCCAGACAAGGTCTGCTGGAGAAAGGCAGCATGGGTAACATCATCAGGGTGGTGGTAAGTAAGGGGGTGGCTATCGACCTGGATAGAGAGGGTAGGCATTCCAGTCGACACGGGAGTAATCATGGACGTAATTCGGAGGAGGGTAATTGCGAGGATTGGGATGCGAGCGATGACTGTCTCAAACAGTGAGGAGATGGTCACGACCAATGGGGTGCAGGACATCCACTGCTATGCGGCCAAGGAGTTTAGGGGAGGAGAGGACTACATCTGGAGTGGTATTGTACTGGGGAATGGAAACAAGGTCGCCTTGGAGGGAGGAGAAGAACCGATGCCACCGCCATAACTGGGCAGTGGAACAACTGTGGATGTTGAGTTCGGTGACGATTATGTAGAAGGAGAAGGTGCAGTCGATGTGGGAAAGGAAGTCAAAAGGAATAGGGGCGTTAGGGTGGACATAGATGGTGGTGCAGGTAATGGTAACGCCGTGAAAGAAGAGACTAAGGATTAGGTGTTCTGTAGGAAGGAGGGGTTGGAGCCGAATAGGGATCTGGCGATGGTGGCCAATGGCTACCCCACCTCGCACTATCAGGAGGGGATTGTCGGAGTGGTGGAGGAGGTAGGGCAATGTGTGTACGTTATGCTGGAGCTGAAGTAAGGTTTCATATAAGAGGAAGGCATCTATGTGGTGGATTGTGAGCTTGTGCAGGAGGAGTTTCATATTGGCGGAAAGGGAACAGATGTTATTAAACAAGGTACAGTGCTGTCACGCCATGACAGGGATTTAGACAAGGGTGTCTAGATTGCGAGAGGGTGAAGAGGGGGCTTGGTTATGGGAATAGGTGGCATAGGTGTTGAGGTGGAACATGGATCGGGCAGCGAGGGATGTCTGCTGGGGAGTGTGGGGGGCGCTGGAATGGGTGGACGTTCTGGAGGAGGTTGGTGACAAACCTGATGATATCCTTAGCACTGGGGATGGGGGGGGGGATGATGAAGGGAATTGTCAGGAGGGGTGGGGTCGTCCAGAGGGCAGACAGGAACAGTGAGCTCAGGAGTGGTGGGGGCTCAGGCCTTGCACTTCTGGGAGTAGGTAGGGTGTGGGAGGTTGCAGGTGTTGCAGGAAGGAGGGGACTGGAGGTTGGGGCTCTGCCAGAGAAAGTGCACCTGTTTACAGTGCGGGATGACAGTGGCCTTGCAGCAATCAGATGCTGGGTGTGTGATGTAGTGCACGCACCTCTGGCAGTGGAGGAATTGAGGAGGGGAACAGGAGGGGTCATCTTTGTACCGGCAATGGAAGAGGAGGGCACCCTCCTTCAGGAGACAGTCGATGGAAGGGGCATGTTCGGAGAACTCACGCATAAGGTGGATGGGGCTGGTGAGGTTGAAAATCCGGCATACCACCCATATATCTAAGTACGGAAGCAGCTTAAGCTCCGCCAACACCTCCTCATCCGTGATCATCAGACTAAGCCGAGTGATCATGGCAGTGAGGGTCAGAGGGTGATGCGGAGACTGGGGTTGGTAGGAAGGGGACGGGAAAGTAGCAGGGCCGAAGGAGGCATTGGATCCAAAGTGGGTAGTGGGGATTCTGGACAGGATGTCTGTGTCAAGGGTGGGGCTGGGGGAGGCGATTTGAACGGTCTCAGCGGGGAGTGAGGAGGGAGATGGGGGCTCTGGGAAGGTGCTGGCAGAAGAGCAGGGTGAGGTTCCGGGCTTCGAGGAGTGTGGGATCCAGATGGGACAGGAGGTATTGGTTGGAGGAGGGGGAGGAGGAAGAGGTTGTGATAGAAGGTACAGGCAGTGATCATCAGACTAAGCCGAGTGATCATGGCAGTGAGGGTCAGAGGGTGATGCGGAGACTGGGGTTGGTAGGAAGGGGACGGGAAAGTAGCAGGGCCGAAGGAGGCATTGGATCCAAAGTGGGTAGTGGGGATTCTGGACAGGATGTCTGTGTCAAGGGTGGGGCTGGGGGAGGCGATTTGAACGGTCTCAGCGGGGAGTGAGGAGGGAGATGGGGGCTCTGGGAAGGTGCTGGCAGAAGAGCAGGGTGAGGTTCCGGGCTTCGAGGAGTGTGGGATCCAGATGGGACAGGAGGTATTGGTTGGAGGAGGGGGAGGAGGAAGAGGTTGTGATAGAAGGTACAGGCAGGGAGACATCCATGACGTCCATGGTGGTGGGAGGAGGAAGAGCCTGAGATTTCTTAGGAGCTGAGGAGGTAGGGGTGCCCCTGGTATGCTTAACTGTGACAGAAGGGTGAGAGGGGGCGTGGTGGACAGGAGCAACCAGAAGATGGTAGGAGGCAGCAGGTCCCAGTGTGTGCGCCTTAACTAGTGTGCACGATGGTGACGTGGAAGGCAAAGGTGATGGCGATGGTGATGGCGATGGCGATGTAGATGGCGACATGGGCCATGGCCCTTCGGGCCACCACCCTGGCGTGGGCCACAGGAATGGTGGCCACGGGATTATGGAGGGGAGGGAAGGCATCAGAGGAGGAGGCAACAGGGGAATGAGCTGGGGATGGGCCTACAAAGAGCGCAGGAGAGGGTAGGGTGAGAAGTGGGAGGATGGAATGGGGGGGGGGGTGACTGGGCACACCATGTAATCGTAGTGGCGATGGCAGACAGCAAAATAAAGATGATGGTGGTGGTGGTGGTGGCACTGGTGGCGGGCATAGTCATGATTAGACAGAAATAAGAAAAGGACAGAACTGTACCAAATGTATGAAGGAGAGGAACTCACGAAGTCAGTGACGAAGACAGACAGACGAAGATAGATGCGGACGAAGACACTGATTCGGGCCGAAGCCCCACTCCACTGCTGCCAGCGGGACGGCGACTACAGGGGCCGCTGGGCTGCTGGGCTGCCAAGCTGCTGGTCTGCTGGGCTTCTGGGCTGCTGCTGCTGCTGCTCACGGATGGCTAGGCTGCTGCTGGCAGCTGATTGCTGGCTGGATAGCAGGCTGGTCCTGGATCACTTAACTCTTCGATAAATGCTTAGGCACTCATTGAAGGGTGGTACTCTTTCGAGGTACTCCCGGAGATCGCCACGTCGCTGAGAAGCCCGACAATTTATATGTTGGCTTCCTAGAACAGCGCAGGCGCCAGCGGAGGCATATCATCATCGAAGACCAATCGGAGATGGCGTCGAATACCAGAGCCCTCTGCTGGAGAAACGGGTCGCGGTCTGCGGAAGCGCGCCGCCGCACGGGGAATCGCTGCCGGGAGCGACGGACCCAGTTCGCGCACGCGCGAGGTGCTGGCGCGCTTTTAAGCATCTGCGCTAAGCTTTCCCATCTGAGTTGACTCGGTGCAGTTGCTAATCTGCGGCTGACGATTCCCTACTGCCGCCAAGGCTAGCTCCAAGGTTAGGCTCAGGTGAAACCCCGTGTCTCTGGTTATTAGGTCACTGCTTATACATATTTCGACCGCCTCTTTGATGATGGAGTCCCAGTATGTGGAAGCATACGAGAGGAACTTGGTTTCTTCATAGCTCATGCCATGTCCCGTGTCAAGGCAGTGTTCAGCAACCACAGATTTCTCTGGCTGACCCAACCTCATGTGACGTTAATGTTCGTAACGTCTGTCTTTAACCGTACGAGACTTCTGGCCAATATGAGGTTTCCCACAGTGGCATGAGATTTTATATATTCCTGGTCTCCTTAGGCTGAGGTTGTCTTTAACAGAGCCCAGCATTGATTGCACTCGTGCTGGAGGGCGGAAAACACAATTAATCCGGTATTTATGGAAAACTCTGCCTATCTGAAAAGATACGCCACCGACATACTGTAGAAAAACCAATCCTGTGGTGTTCTCTGCTTCTACAGGCTGTTCTTGAGGTTTGGAGCGTGCTGGTCGAAATGCATTCTGGATCTGCTTCACGGAGTACCCGTTCTGGGCAAACGCAGAGTGGTGATGGCTAAGCTCTGCCGATAAGCTAATCTGAGATGGCTGTAGCCCTATGCACTAACGTCTCTAATACACCGCTGCGCAGTGAGGGATGATGACTGCTTGTAGCTTGTATATACAAGTCTGTGTGCATTGGCTTCTGGAACACACTGTGACCCAAGGAGCCCCATCTCCTTTTCTACGAACCAAAACATGCAGAAACGGGAGCTCACCATCTTTTTCTTCCTCCATGGTCAAACAGATGCTTGGATGGATGGAGTTCAGATATTCCAGAAAGAAAGGAAGTGTTGCTGTCCCCACAAACGTATCATCTACACATCTCCAAAAACATTTGGGATTCAAAACCACTGTCTGAAGTTCTTTGTCCTCGAAATCTTCCATTAGCTACTGTAGGAGACAGATAGCTACCCATAGCTATGGGTAGCCATCTGTCTCCCATAGTCAATAGCTATTGTTAGCGACGTATTCAAAAATGGCTCTGAGCACTATGGGACTCAACTGCTGTGGTCATATGTCCCCTAGAACTGAGAACTACTTAAACCCAACTAACCTAAGGACAGCACACAACACCCAGCCATCACGAGGCAGAGAAAATCCCTGACCCCGCCGGGAATCGAACCCGGGAACCCGGGCGTTGGAAGCGAGAACGCTACCGCACGACCACGAGATGCGGGCAGCGACGTATTACAGACGCTGGTGCATAGGGCTGGTTTAAGTAGTTCTAAGTTCTAGGGGACTCATGACCTCAGATGTTGACTCCTATAGTGCTCAGAGACGCTTGAACCAGTCACTTGCTTAGGGCTAGAGCCATCTCAGATCTGGACAGCTTATCCGCAGAGCTTAGATATCTCCGGTCTGTGTTTGCCCAGAATGGGTACTCTGAGAAGCAGATTCGGAATGCATTTCGACCAGCCTGAAGAAGCAGAGAACACCACGGGGTTGGTTTTTCTACCGTATGTCGGTGGCGTATCTATTAATATAGGCAGAATTTTCCAGAAATACCGGATTAAATGTGTTTTGCGGCCTCCAGCGCGAGTGCAATCAATGCTTTGCTCTGTTAAAGACAACCTCCTCCTGAGGAGACCAGGAATATGTAAAATCCCATGCCACTGTGGGAAGTCTTATTTTGGTCAGACGTGTCGTACAGTTAAAGACAAACGTGACGAACATAAACGTCTCACGAGGTTGGATCAGCCAGAGAAATATGCGGTTGCTGAACACTGCCTTGACGCGGGACATGGCATGAACTACGAAGAAACCAAGATGCTCTCGTATGCTTCCACATACTGGGACTCCATCATCAAACCGGCGGTCGAAATACGTATAAGCAGAGACCTAATAAACAGAGACACGGGGTTTCATCTGAGCAAAACCTTGGAGCCAGCCTTGGCGGCACTAAGGAATCGTCAGCAGCAAATTAGCAACTGCACCGAGTCAACGCAGATGGGAAAGCTTAGCGCAGAAGCTTAAAACGTGCGCCAACACCTCGCGCGCGCGAACGGGGTCCGTCGCTCCCGGCCGCATATCCCCACGCGGCGATGCGCTTCCGCAGACCGCGACCCGTTTCTCCAGCAGAGGGCTCTGGTATTCGACGCCGTCTACGATTGGTCTTCGATGACGTTATGCCCCCGCTGGCACCTGCGTTGTTCTGGAAAGCCAACATATAAATTGGCGAGCTTCTCGGCGACGCCACAGTAGCACCTGAAGATGGCGGGCAGTTGTCTCGCTGAAATATTGTGCAGCTTTTACAATATTGTCCGCCGTAATTCTTGGGAACCTATCAAGCGAATACATTTGTTAATTACAAATGTATTCTGTTTCATTATTTTACACGATCACTATGACTTTCCCCTACTAAGAATGCAGCTTTCGTATGTTCCCGCTAATTAAACCACTGGATGTGGATGGTTTGGTGACGTGATAATATCTCGATATCAGCGATGTCAAATGTAAATTTGCTTATCCGCAAGTCGAAGTTGCAAACCAATTTTGTTTTACGAGGCAAGGTTGTCATTGGCACTGTCATGCAAATAATTTCACGCACTGCAGTTTAATATTTTCTTGGTAGAGCGTCACTAATATTCTTCGGTCTCTAGAGGCCATTTTTGAAACTGGCTATCAGAAGTGTATGACATTTGAGGTAACAATTATTTGTTGGATACAGTAGGATTTCAATTTTGAAGCTGAGAAGAGACCTCTCTAACAATTAACACTGAAAGGTTACACACTATTCATTTCATTTCCTTATCTTTGAGGGATACATTACACTAGGACACTGAGCCAGGACTTTTTTTAACTTGTCCTGTACGTTGTATGTAAACTTTATTCTGATCACATTATTAAAAATTTTCTTGTATGTGTTCATTAACCACATAACTGTTGAGAACTAAACTACGGATGAGCAGCACATGAGTTGCAAAAACAACCAAAATGAAAAGTAGGACGACTATAATCACAGAAACGTTTATCCAAAGTAATTAAATTTTTAAATTAAGTTGGACCACTGTCTACCCTACGTGTAATACAAAAGGTATGGGCTACATTTTTTATTCCCTTTCCCTGCGTGTAGAGTTGATCTGGAACATAGCTGTACACATGAAGGCTACATATTGGTTGGTATTTAAAATCGTAAATTTCCATGATAATTAGCTTTAACGACAATAGAAATCTAACTTTTACAAGGTTGCTGACTTTTGCTTCTCGAGCACGCGAAATAGTGCAGTGCTTCTTTATTATTGCAGCATAGCAATGTCGTATACCCAGAACGTTTTTCCTCAGCAATATTGCTGTTAGGGCGCTGATACTACTTTCAATTACTTGATTTTACAAAAGTTACGGTGAAAATAGAAAGTCTCAAAAATTAAAACTGAAACGAGGTAGAGCCCCCTGCCTGCGATAGCAAAATCGCTGACGCAAGAAATTTAGCGTTGAAACCTCATCTCGCAGCGCTGAACCAATCGCTTAATGCGAGGAAACCAATCCAAACCCTATCTCCTTACAGGATTCAAACACTGCACTGTATCGTAGTTTACAAGAAATGAAAAGAATAGGCTTTGAACAAACGTCGAATCAACTGTCAGCTCGATTATCATCTGAAATATGTAAAGAAATGTCCGGTAAATACGAGGAAGTATGATCCTTAGGAGATGAAATCTGCAATGAAATGTGAAGTAAGTTAAGTGAAATGTCAAACTAATTGTCAACTAGACAAGATTAATTGCGTAATGAAATGTCCACTAACCATGATCACATTCATCCAAACAAGATGAGATATCCTCTAAACTAACGAGGTTAACAACTACTCTAACATATTTGACTTTACAACAAAATGCAATGTCAATTTACCTGACAAATTTGTCGTCACAACAAAACGCATTAACAACAGAAATGACGCTATCGAAAAATGCACGTCAGGGCATACGTGATGCGACAAACTATTTCTCTGATGAACAAGCCCAAAATAAGAGATTCTACTTGAAAAACTGGTTCCAAAAGTACAGAAATTTAGTGCAGGGTAAAAGGCTAAGATTAAAATTCAATCTGATGTACAGAGAGAGAGCTTTTATAAATATTTTTCCGAAAATATTTCAAATAAATATATATATATAAATAAACGGTTGGATCCAAAACTGTCGTGTTTTCTGCAACAAACAGTTCAAAAAATGGTTCAGTTGGCTCTGAGCACTATGGGACTTAACTGCTGAGGTCATCAGTCCCCTAGAACTTAGAACTACGTAAACCTAACTAACCTAAGGACATCACACACATCCATGCCGGAGGCAGGATTCGAACCTGCGACCGTAGCGGCCACGCGGTTCCAGACTGTAGCTCCTAGAACCGCTCGGCCATTCCGGCCGGTGCTACAAACAGTTTATGAAGTATTTTCACCGTGTGACACTTCGGAAGAAGTAATTAAGACATAATTAAACCGAATAAAAACTGTCGTAAATAAAGATTTACCGGAGTAGTCATATTTGCATCACAAATCAGTATTATGCAGCAGGACCTTTTAGTGGTTAAACAACTGTCATGACACACCGCCCTCTGTTGCTAGGGTGGATGTTCCCATTCCCCTACGTCGTATGAGGTACAATTATAAGATGAATCAGACATACCTAACCACATATCGTAAGGAATGGGGACATCACGACCATTTTCATCTGTTCCTTTGGACGAAAGCGTTTTAAAGCACCAACCTTTTCAAGTCTTTATCCTAGGCAAAAAGAATATTCATCTCGCTGCTACGTGTCTCCTCAACGCATCCCACAAGTGTTAGGGGAGAACTGGCAGGGCAGTCCACTCGTCGAATATCCTCTCGTTCCAAGAGTTCCACCACCTGCGCTGTTCTATGCGGTCCGGCATTGTCATCCACATCCATAAAAATGAAGTCAGGATCCTAAGAAACCACTGAAAAGGCGTACAACAGGAAGGAATCATGTTCACTAAGTTCCTGGGTGCCATACAAGCTTCCACCTTTCGCATTATGAGGATACGGCTACCATTGTCGATACTGATAGTTTTTCATCTATACAGCGCAGAATTTCTGACGTGTCTATTTGGTGCCTGATATGTGGAGTAGTGTAGTATTTGCTTGTAAGATTTTTGTCGCTATTTCAATTTTGACAAGGTCTTCTGAAACCAATCAGCTGAAAAAGTTCTACCATCATCTGCCACTGAAAGCCTATAATCGCGATCTCTAGCTTGCTCTGGTCCAAGAACCATTATAATTTAAGCACTCTGATTCATCAAAATTGGGATATTCTGAAACCAGGTTCTACTAATTCAGGGACTATCTCGGGCGTTTGTACACTAACTAACAAATGCTTCATTGTAACTGGATGTGGGGCCTACGACCGCCTACAGTAGAACTCATTTTTACATTTTATATGCGAAATAATACCAAGGGGGTTATTCATAATATAGTAATTAATTTTTTGGAAAAATATCATTTATAAAGCTATGAGGCAAACATTTCGTAGTTTTGTGATAGTTAGATGTTGGTTCAAGGGTAGGGGGAAATAAAGGAAATTTGAGAAATTGTGGGCAACCGGAAAATAACTAGAAGCGAACCGCACCTAAAACAAGCACCTTGCTCTTTGCTTTCCATATTTTGTAAAATGGTTGTGTGGACCAACAGAGGGAAAGAAGTCCAGTAATGATGTGCTGTAAAATACATATCTTAAAAATTATGCGCTCTTGTTCATTAGAAGAGTTGCGTTTCAAAGTAGCGACGATGAACAAGTACTCTTAGCTCTTAAGGTATGCATGTTTACTGGATTTTTTTCTAGTTTTGGTTCGTTTCTACTACTTCCCAGCTATGGAAAGCAGGGAGCTTGCAGTTGAAGAGATTTGTTTCACAGTATCGAAGATCAAGAATTGTTCACAGCTCTCAAGGAATGTGTTTTAGAGCCCATGTTGAGTTGATTTTTTTTTCCGCATAATCATTACTGTCATATCACTGAATATTGACCATCACTTCTTAAACACCCAGTATTATTCAGTGCATACCGTGTTTTCTTTTTCATCTCAAGCTGCTTCACCATCAATGTCAATATCGTTTGTAACTGCAATGTACTGACCGTGCCTCTTCTGGATTCGACGATATCCATTTACATATTAAGGGGGAAGGGGCGGGAGTGTAGCGTTCCCGATTTTTAAGTGTTCGGAACAAGATGGTGTATTCGGGTTCAAATGGTTCAAATGGCTCTGAGCACTAAGGGACTTAACATCTGAGGTCATCAGTCCCCTAGAAGTTAGAAGTACACTCTTTGACATAAAACTTGACCGGCGGCCGGCCGCTTCAGAGGCTAAGTCCGCGCCGATCGCGACATGGGACAAAATAACTGGCCAACTCGCTAATTCTCTAAGTCCGGTTATCTGCACAATCTGGCAACACTGTAGACTGCGGCACTTCCTGGAGGAAAACTTGTCCCACGATAGAGAAACTATAGGCTGTTTACGCCTGTGGTCTAGCGGTAGCGTGCGTTGTTTCTGTTCATAATGTCAGTGGATCAAGAGCAGCTGGCATAAAATATTTTTATAGCCTCTTCTGTCTGAATGCTGAAGACGTGAATGTAATGGTAGCGCAGATTCAATCTATTTCGCTTTGTGACACACCGATATCAAAATTTTATCCAGTAACGATTTTGCGGCAGATTTCCTGCAGACTGTCCTCCTCTGGACGCCGTATGCGGCGAAGCTCCGGAATCCATTTGCTGGCTACTGGCAGCGGCCGTGGCGACAGCAGCGGCGCTGGACTCCCCCGTTCTTTATCGAAAGCGCCTGCTACCGCTCATCGCTTTTGATGATTTAATACGCTTTATTATTAAATGTTGCTCCACAGAAAATTTCTACAATTTCCATTCACGCTCAAAAGCAACGGAGACAGACGCCCTGATTAGTAGGCGGGTATTATATTACATTAATCGGCAAGAGCTGAGTATGGCCCGAAATTAATTTTATAGACTGGGACGAAATGAAACCACCTCACTACATTCGATGAATTTATAAATGCTTCATACCTCGTTTCTTTTCCTTTCAAACTCAATTATTTGTGCTACTTTTGGTCAATGTTTGGATGTTTTCGTCAAGCCAGAGTGAGCGTCTGTGGTGTAAAGTGTATTACAGTTCATGTTTCATTCCTTATGGTAAGTCTATGCGATAAACTGTGTGAATACCTTGCAATGCATGCTCTGTAGCAGTGCAGGAACACTGCAAATTTGGAGTTCATGAAGTATTTATTGTTGACCGGAAGTGATAGTTAAGGTCATCAGATTTAAACCAGAAAAAATTGTCGTTTTGAAGGTTTCAGAGAACGGAAAGGAATTGCTAACGCCGGTGTTAGAAAACGTCTACAGTTAAATGCTATTGCAAATATTTAGAAGAAGGGAACTATATTAATGAACATGTGCACTTCATAAACAACCTTCTGTCATGTTAGACTTATATGACGAACAAAGCTCAAATTTATATCGTTGACAGTCGGTTTGAATCTTTTCAGGGTCTATTTTACAGTGAAGCACCTTGGAATTTGCAAAGCAGAAATCCATGATATTAACTTAATTTACCAAGTCGAAATCGGACGAAGATTGATGTTTAAAGGCATTCTTCAGATTTCGCATAAGAAATTTTTTCTAGCAGTTTGCAACTCCATTAATTAAATTGGAAAATAAAAGGTTGCAGTCAGCGGCTTCTACCGTGATTCGAACTGCTATGTCTTATAGTACAAGCACTGCAACGCACAAGGGAACCTCTGAGCTAACGACACACTGGCTGCCAGAGGCGGAATATAGTCACTGCGATGTTGCCTGAGCCTCAAAACGCAACCTTAAACACACGAACAGAGGAGGTGGAGATTACTGTTTTAACGTCCCGTCGACAACGATGTCATTAGAGACGGAGCACAAGCTCGGATTAGGGAAGGATGGGGAAGGAAATCGGCCGTGCCCTTCCTAAGGAACCATCCCGGCATTTGCCTGAAGCGATTTAGGGAAATCATTGAAAACCTAAATCAGGATGGCCGGGCGCGGGATTGCACCGTCGTCCTCCCGAATGCACACACAAACAGGTGTTACTTATGTGAAGAGCGCCGTTCTTGGAGTCCAGAAATTAAATATACTTCCTAATTGTGTCATCTTGCAGTGGATTATATCGTACGAGTCTTCGATGTGGAAAACGAATGTCAAGTGAATTTAGCGAGGTAACGCCGACCTACACCCGGAAGTAAATGCACTATCAGAGTGTTGACAAATACTTGCTACGACGCTGCCATTTCTAGGCTCTCTGACGAGGCAGCTCTGCCGCGAAATGCTTGCCGTGATTCTCCGATACTGTTCTTCAGAGTGGAGACGCGCGCGCACGTTTGGTTTTTATGCGGCGTTCTCCCCTGATGGTTTCTGACGTCGCCTTGTGGGCTATGTATACACATGAGACATTCAATTATCATTAATCCAGAATCATACAAGTTTCAGCTTCCGGCGTGGAAGAAGGCTGTTGACGCCGACATTATATCATTTCAACGTAGGGAAAGCAAAACGGATCATTCAATGTTTCTCATTCAACATAAAGCATGTGAGATAATTTTCCGTAACGTTCATAATCATCTAAAAATACAAACGAAGTAAAAATACACCGGAAGCTTATTCGAATTGAATATAACGCTTTGCACCTCGATGTCGAATTTGTCCACTTGCAATCTTTTGCAGCATACACATAGAATGTCATGATTACCACGAGAATGAAGAAATATGTTGGTAAGGATGGAAGCAGGAAGAGACGCAGTCAACAAATATTCTATTCCTCATGGCATTCATTTCATTTGACACGTAAGAAGAGGTAAAGCGGGAATTTACTTTCGTTAACACGAAAGATATGCCGCACATATTGATAACGAGGAAGTCTGCCTCTTCATACGTTCCTCCTTGAAATCTGTATGCTCTATTATATACTAAGTAGCCCGATCATTGTTTCAGTAATGTTACCCTCTTGTTTGACCCCGTAACGATGAACAGATTCCAAATGCATGTCTCCCTTCCTGGGTTGTTTTTTGTGTTTTATTGCTTGGAATTCCTGAAGCAGACCACTGCGCCTTCCCCCCTCGTGGGTTAGGTCTCAAAACTAAACCGCTTTGTATCCAATGGCATAATTTATTCAGACAGCATCAGCATAAGACTATCAAACAAAGCCTTCCATTTACAGTTGCAGCATTCTAACCAGCACTGACCAAAGTGTAATCCACGGTCATGGTCCTAAATTACCAGCTGTCTGCTACTGTGGCAAAGTCCGTACTACACTTTCGATTCCGCAGCACCATTTTATCTGGTAACACTGTGTAGTTGCACAGTTGTGCTACCAGGTCTGTCCTCACACTGTCAACTTTATGTATCTCACTTCTCCTGTAGCGTAGATCACGAGGAGCCGAAGTAAATGAGTGTATTCTGCATGACGTAACATTCAGTATTCCCTTCTTTCATAGCCACTCTTCATGTGCATCGATACCAAATAGGAATGCGAAAACTCTTGCGAGTGAGAGAATGACAATAACAATCGTAACAAGAACAAGCAAATAATGAATGATGTTTATTCCAACGCAGAACGAGAATGGCTTTAAATATAAAAATCTGTATCTATATCTATATCCATATCTATTGATCTTTGAGTTGGCACAATGCAAATATATTCTTAGCATTTAGTTACTGAATTTAGTTCTGGATGTTTGCAGAGAAAAGGAAAAGTCGGTACTTCTCGCTAGTGTAATATAATGTGAACCAGCAACTACCCTTTCCTTAGAACACGACTCAAGCAGGTCCTCAAGTAGGTAGCAAGGCATTGCTGCATTCTGTTCCCTGACATTGCTCTGATGACGGTTAATGCAGATAGTTCCGATTATGAAATACAAAACGTATTGCAGGTTAGTTCCTAGGATAGTAACATTAAATTTGCGTTGTAGACGGCACATGAACGTGACGACTATCCATATTACTCATCAATATAAAAAGACAATATTTTGGGAATTTAGCAGGATTACTCAAAATGAATTCTGAAATTGGATGACTGACTGCACAGGTGCTAAACGTCGTCAAGAGTATACGATGTCCTAATCACATTAGGAATATGAAGATCGTCTTCGACAGCTCGCAACTTTCACATTGCTATCTCCACCCTACTCCAGACAGCCCTCGGTGGAGTTGCACTACGTTGCCGATGTTATGGAAGGCCTTCAAACCGACAACAGACCACATATTGAAAAATACAAGCGAATTCTCCTGCAGCGTAAGCTTATTGTAACTAATCTAAAAATTATTGGAGAGGAACATTGTCCTATTAAAAAAAAGTAAAATGTTACACACTGTTGACGTCAAACGGACATTATCTATGTCCTGTCTTGTGTCCTACTCATCTATAATATCAAGTGTACTATGAAAATGATTATATATAATGGATGATAGGGTAATGCATTGATACTAGATGGTGGGGGCCGGCCGGTGTGGCCGTGCGGTTTTAGGCGCTTCAGTCTGGAACCGTGTGACCGCTACGGTCGCAGGTTCGAATCCTGCCTCGGGCATGGATGTGAGTGATGTCCTTAGGTTAGTTAGGTTTAAGTAGTTCTAAGTTCTACGGGACTGATGACCTTAGAAGTTAAGTCCCATAGTGCTCAGAGCCATTTGAACCATTTGAACTATTTAACACAAAATGACATTAAAAATTAAAGTTATTCACGAGCAGCTAGTTGAGAATATGTATGAACATTAAATGACACGACGAACTGAAATAATATGACGAAGAGTGCAGCGCTCACTGGGAATAGAGCCCCACACATATCGTTGTTGACTACACACAAAGAGACGTCAGCTACCGAATTTTTCTCCACCAGCTGCTTAGAATAGCATCTTGAACTTACAGTCATCTCGCAAATAGTTCTGTGTCTCACTGGGAGTTAAAAGCGTCAGATATCGTTAGTGTTGACAACGAATGAAAATACATTAAAAATCAAAATTATTATCCACCAACAGATAGGTGTTCTCCTGATAGAGCTTGATAATACATAATTAAATCTTTAGTGCCGGGTCAGAATTCGATCCCATTCACGCGTAATATGTGAAGGTGTTGAGGAATCTGCAGTTTTGAACAAACAACAAATTGTAGCCGAGCTGTATTGCCACGAAGGGATCAAATTCTGCGTTAAGGGCGGTCTGAGTTGCATTCCCAGTTTAGAACCAATTTTATCGACATACAGAAGCTCAAATAAAAGATGGAATAAGTGTCCTGTGACCATACATAGCGTTTGTGTCGTCACTTGAAATAAATAACTAGTATAAGAAAGGTTACTGGTGATAGAGTTTCTACATGTCGCCACTCCAGACTTTATTGTGGTTCAACCTACCGTCTACGTGGTAAAGAAGGAATATCATCTTTAATGTGAATTTTCAGACCACGCAGCAATTATATCTCCTTCACTTGGTGTAGCCAGGAGAGAATGGAATCTGTCTCTCCCTATCTAAAATCATTGACGGAAGTGGGAATCGAACCCAGACCATAGGTATAACAACCTACCAATCCGTCCAACAGACCACGAAATCCTCTTCTCTGCGAGTCATTTTTCTATCGTAACGCAGTTGCGCCACACTGGATGAGAATTCTGACACACAGGCTCCCTGTAGTAATTTGCAGCATGTTCAGTAAATTCATTTACTTGGTTGACCGAATCACCATGAACTAGCTGCCTCGGCTACCCAGTGCATACATTCGACTATTCTGTAATCACAGAAATAAAATCACGTAACTGCCACCTACACACAACTGCCAACAGTGTAGGATGCAGAAGTTTAAATAGGAAGTGTTCCTTTCCACTTGAGCTATTCTATTGCGCTATCTGTTACTAGAAAACGTCGTTCAGTCCAAAAGAAAAGCTGTAACTGTTTGTCTCTCAGAAGTCAAGACCTGGCCATATGCATAATCTCACAGTGCTGTGGAATCCAAAAGTTCTGGAGGAATAGTTGCCGAGCTCTGGAGCTTATGTAGCTACGTGTCAGCTTGTAGCATAGATAAGATGTCGCGAGTTCGAATACATTCAGTGCTACATTTTTTAAAACGCAATTCTGCTCTTTGCTGAAGGTATCAATCTAATGGAACTTTGAACATAATTCCCTTCACTTCTCAACCCAAAGTAGTCGCATGTGGAAAAAGAGCTAACTACTGTGACATTTTGTTCTATTCAGGTTTAATAGACAGCAGGCAGCAGATGCGTCTCGAAGATGTGCAGGGAGAGCGCATCGTGCCATAATATGTCAGAAAAGTATTTTCTACATTAGCCGTCGTGTGGTAGTGATATTTTATTCTTCTTCAAACTTTGTTTGACAGCTTTAACTCAGAACAAGTTTTCTACATGCATGTAATCAATAAACTGCATGTGCTGTGTCAGACTGTCATAGGTAACATCAGAGAATTCGCATATATCGTTGATGATTAATTTCTCTCTCATGTTTACTATTGTTTTAACAACACTAAAGGAAACCTTACGAAAATTGTGCACTGTATTATAAGAAATGAAATAAAACTAACCATGATAACCTTACGACGAAAGTATCTGTACACAAGCATGCCTCTATCGACACGAATTAGTAAAATACTACTCACTTAGATTTTGATTGGGTCTGTGTTTAATTGGTATGCTGTGTCATACTCAAGAGGTATGCAAATGTGGCAATTCATAAATATAGTTACGTATTCCTAGAAACCCAAAATTCGCTTGGCAGCAGCGGAAAGAGGCCTTACCTGTTGTGCAGCATTGTAAGTTTTTCAACATTGCACTATGAGCTGAAAGCATTTTCTTGCGATTTCCTTATTGATGTTTGATCTGACTGCTTGTAGCTCTTTCACAGAAGGGATAAAAACTTTACAGTCAGTGAGACTGGAACTGCAAACCGTATCAGACGCTTTTTCGCAGGTCAGCACGTTACCACAGAGCTGGCGAGGAGGTATGGGTTTGAGCTTTCTATTACGAGGGCAATAGGAACTCGAATTCGTAAACCGCTATTTGAAGGTCGAGATTAGTTGCGGTTTCCACCTGCAACGACTTTCCTGGGCTGAAAACCGTAAATTTTCAATCTTTTGTTACCCTTCAAGCGATAATAACTCGGATTATTCAATGGAAATGACAGGTAAAATTAAGTGAACTTTGAGGCTTAATTCCGTGCACACCAGGAAGTAACTCGTCGATCACAGAGTTGCCAAACATACGTTGCCTTGTTGCCAAATCTCAGTTACAGTACCAGCAGGAAGAAGACGAACCGATGTGATCCTACAGCGGTCTGGGAAGTGACCATAGCTGGTGTCTCCAAGTCGCGGCTGCTACGGCCTGGAATACGTAATGCGTCTGATTCGCTTTCTGTAACTAGGTTTAGGGACTGGAGCGAAGTTACTAATAATACTCAGAACTGACTGCAAACTGAGCATCATAAATCAGTAACTCTCATTGTTGTTTTTATATTTCTTTCGTAAGTGTACTCAAAACCAAGAAAGTCATTCACAGGCGTTTTCGTGCCTCGCCGATAGTCGAGCACAACATACAAATAAAAATAAAAAAGAATGTGTGTGTGTGTGTGTGTGTGTGTGTGTGTGTGTGTGTGTGTGTGTATGTTTGTGTGAGAGAGAGAGAGAGAGAGAGAGAGAGATAAATAAAAAGCAATGAGAGAGAGTGTAAAAAATTGTTGTAAAGAAATTGAATCATGGTATTTAAAGAAATCTTTCATTAAAATGACACTTTCCACATCATTACGAAATGTCGTATTCATGATCTATGGAACAAGAGTTAATCTAATCTAATCTAATCACATCATATTGATGATTAGCCATGAAGAGTCATGAATTACCGAAATTTTGGTCCATACCAGTAACCAAATCTAAACTTGAAAATAAAAGACGACAATTTTTGTAATAAACCGTGACTCCTATCAAGACCCTTTCGTCCCTGTTATCTAACCACGAAAGATGTCTGATATACCTCCATTCTGAAGTAACAAAGTGTGCATGCATTTAAAGATGAAGTGCATGATGTGAAGCTCTGTGACGGAGATACGAACCCAACACGTAATCCGATTGTTAACTAAGAAAAATCAAATGTTACGTATCGGTTTTTCTTACGAGCCGCTAGGTGTCTGAATCTAAAATAAGGATACAAACTTTTGTGCCTAAGCGACAATCGAACTGCACACCTACTGTGCATCCACGAATATAGCTTAAGTATCAGTTGCTTACTCATGAACAGTAAGATGTGTGCGTGTTTGACCAGAAATAACGACACCTGTTGCGATTGTTGGAAACACATGAACAGACATTGAAATTGCGCGTTAATTTTCACTAGCAGGTGGGTGTGCACTTGATAAAGCTAGAAATGAAATTATGAATATTTTTGTACTGGATCAGGTTTCAGACCCACATACTTACCTTTGGAGGAGACCTAGAGAAGATTGCAGCCTTGGGAAAAGGAACGAAATGACTGAACTGTACTGTTCCGAGAGATTCAGATCCTCGAAAGAGGAGATACGAGTTCGAATCACAGTCCAGCACCAAATTTTTAAACGTCTCTAGTTCAATCAAGTACAAGTAAAATAAGAGCCCTGTCCCTTTAAATGGCTATCGGTTCATCAAATAAAATAAAATTTTCTAATGTAAGTAAGTTTACTGGCGACTGTATTTCTGTTTACCATGACTTCCGCTGTGTCATTTCCCAACGTAAACCGGCTGTGCCCAGTTGGTAATGAAGGAACATGATGTTTAATGCGGATTCTGGATTATAACGTCTTTCTCTTGAGGTTACCACAGGTAAAATAAATCTGTTTGTGCCTCTTAAAAGTAAATGCCTGAACCCACGCATTGCACCTGTGATAGCTCGTTCCACCATACCATTGTGGCCACATTACCCAGCCCCAAGAGTGTGCTGTAACGGATGATGTGCTTAGCTTACATTATAAGTCACGGTGGAAAAAATGCGAGTCTATTAAATGGTCAAGTAGAAGCAAGCTTCTGACGCAGCAGGATGTAAAGACTCTTCTAGGCATCATAGGCTGGATGTGAAGCCATTTTGATTTTTCACAAATTCAGCAAATTTCTTAGTTCGAGAAAATCCACTGTGAAGTGTGAAGTTGCCGGATAATTCGATTATTACTGTTATTATTAATATCATTTTATTCATACCGCTGCTGTAACACAAGTGCTTGAACATCATTTAATGCCTTTTGGTCACTATAGATGTAGTTTCCCAAGAACAGGTTCTTTCCCTGTCTACGGAATCCTTTTCATGTTAATATCAAACACCAGCAATTACTCGTAGATAACTTTAAAAGTAAAGTAATTGACGAAGACGTTACTTGGTGACAAAAACGCACTGCCTTTCTTCATTTACTTTTGCCTAGAAATGACTATCGAGTACTGACAAACCAAAAGGCAAGAGATCTTACTGCCTGTTAGTTCTTCCACATGATTTGGTCGACATGACCTGTTTCAAGTTGTGTATGACAGACAGTGTTTTAGAAAATCTATTGTTTTCCTTTGAAATAAACAGAAGTATTTTCATTTTAAGCTGTCCAAGTACAAAATTTTCGCAATATTAGTTCAAATTTAATATTCGCTTCTATAATGTAGGAAAGTATTTCACAGTCGCAAAACTCGCATCCGAAACGTTGACCTTACACTTAGTCGCTGACCATAAATTCTAGCTCAGAGTGACACCAGTTTAAATAACCTAATGTAGCGAAGACTGTTTGCCAGTTCTCTTTATAACCGGAAAATACGCAATTCACTCATTTGGCTCCATAAGTACACTGTAACAGTAATTTCTGTGTGAATTTGTCAGTAAGCTTTTGCCTTCCAACCGGCAAAATACAGCAGAGTAGGGCCGGTAAACAATTCACAAACCACGATTTAGTGCCAATAAGACGATTTCTTTAAACATTGTCGAAGCTGAGGGAATTTAGTTTCTGCTTAAAACGTCTTAAGCAGCAACGTTCACAGATATCTCAAATAGGAAAAAGCTGAATATCCAGGTACGAAGGTTGTAAAACAAACTTCCCACGGTTTGTGTCAGGTTGATCTTTTCGTCTGATAACACTGCTTAAGTATTTTGTCTAAGAGGTATAACAAGTAGTATCCCTGTAGCTGTGGGAATCATTGGTTGAAAACGAGTTTAACACCAATGGGTACAGTGCTGCTAAATTTTCACATTTATTATCAACCTAAGTCTGAGTTCATCCACAAACTGAGGCGCATTTATAATATTGGAGCTAGACTGTGTATCCTTGTCTTTCTTGAGTGGTCATTGGAAGGCGTTTACACACACGTATACAATACGATGAATACTTCGAACGCTATGGTTAACGTTGCTCTCATAAACTACTTTTTTTTAAAATTCTTCTGGGTCTTCAGCGTGCAATATGTGTTGTAGATACAGTCTCAGACCAAAAAATTGACCGCCGAGTCGTTCACGTAAGGTGGACAATACAGTCGTGCTCCTCTCAGAATTCTATGTCTGGCAATATGCTCGATCTAGCAACATGTAGACTGCGGCACTTCCCAGAGGAAGTCTTGACTCCAGTCTTAGTACATTACTCTTGACTACGACCGTAGTCTTGAGGTAAAACGCGAGACCAGCTAATATGATATTGTAGATTCGCTTGAATTACACTCATAGCTTCAGCACCGAGAGGAAAGGGGCGATAAAAATTTTGTCGATATGTGCTTTCGGTCGCCAGACGTCATATTAGCTGGTCTCGCGTTTTACCTGAAGACTACGGTCGTGTTCCAGCAGCGATATGAATAAAATGATATTAATAATAACAGTAATAATCGAATTATCCGGCAACTTCACACTTCACAGTGGATTTTCTCGAACTAAGAAATTTGCTGAATTTGTGAAAAATCAAAATGGCTTTACATCCAGCCTATGATGCCTAGAAGAGTCTTTACATCCTGCTGACATGAGAATAGCATAATCTCTGCGTCAGAAGCTTGCTTCTACTTGACCATTTAATAGACTCGCATTTTTTCCACCGTGACTAATTTTGTAAGCTAAGCACATCATCCGTTACAGCACACTCTTGGGGCTGGGTAATGTGGCCACAATGGTATGGTGGAACGAGCTATCACAGGTGCAATGCGTGGGTTCAGGCATTTACTTTTAAGAGGCACAAACAGATTTATTTTACCTGTGGTAACCTCAAGAGAAAGACGTTATAATCCAGAATCCGCATTAAACATCATGTTCCTTCATTACCAACTAGGCACAGCCAGTTTACGTTGGGAAATGACACAGCGGAAGTCATGGTAAACAGAAATACAGTCGCCAGTAAGCTTACTTACATTAGAAAATTTTATTTTATTTGATGAACCGATAGCCATTTAAAGGGACAGGGCTCTTATTTTACTTGTACTTGATTGAACTAGAGACGTTTAAAAATTTGGTGCTGGACTGTGATTCGAACTCGTATCTCCTCTTTCGAGGATCTGAATCTCTCGGAACAGTACAGTTCAGTCATTTCGTTCCTTTTCCCAAGACTGCAATCTTCTCTAGGTCTCCTCCAAAGGTAAGTATGTGGGTCTGAAACCTGATCCAGTACAAAAATATTCATAATTTCATTTCTAGCTTTATCAAGTGCACACCCACCTGCTAGTGAAAATTAACGCGCAATTTCAATGTCTGTTCATGTGTTTCCAACAATCGCAACAGGTGTCGTTATTTCTGGTCAAACACGCACACATCTTACTGTTCATGAGTAAGCAACTGATACTTAAGCTATATTCGTGGATGCACGGTAGGTGTGCAGTTCGATTGTCGCTTAGGCACAAAAGTTTGTATCCTTATTTTAGATTCAGACACCTAGCGGCTCGTAAGAAAAACCGATACGTAACATTTGATTTTTCTTAGTTAACAATCGGATTACGTGTTGGGTTCGTATCTCCGTCACAGAGCTTCACATCATGCACTTCATCTTTAAATGGATGCACACTTTGTTACTTCAGAATGGAGGTATATCAGACATCTTTCGTGGTTAGATAACAGGGACGAAAGGGTCTTGATAGGAGTCACGGTTTATTACAAAAATTGTCGTCTTTTATTTTCAAGTTTAGATTTGGTTACTGGTATGGACCAAAATTTCGGTAATTCATGACTCTTCATGGCTAATCATCAATATGATGTGATTAGATTAGATTAGATTAACTCTTGTTCCATAGATCATGAATACGACATTTCGCAATGATGTGGAAAGTGTCATTTTAATGAAAGATTTCTTTAAATACCATGATTCAATTTCTTTACAACAATTTTTTACACTCTCTCTCATTGCTTTTTATTTATCTCTCTCTCTCTCTCTCTCTCTCTCACACACACACACACACACACACACACACACACACACACACACACACACACACACACACATTCTTTTTTATTTTTATTTGTATGTTGTGCTCGACTATCGGCGAGGCACGAAAACGCCTGTGAATGACTTTCTTAGTTTTGAGTACACTTACGAAAGAAATATAAAAACAACAATGAGAGTTACTGATTTATGATGCTCAGTTTGCAGTCAGTTCTGAGTATTATTAGTAACTTCGCTCCAGTCCCTAAACCTAGTTACAGAAAGCGAATCAGACGCATTACGTATTCCAGGCCGTAGCAGCCGCGACTTGGAGACACCAGCTATGGTCACTTCCCAGACCGCTGTAGGATCACATCGGTTCGTCTTCTTCCTGCTGGTACTGTAACTGAGATTTGGCAACAAGGCAACGTATGTTTGGCAACTCTGTGATCGACGAGTTACTTCCTGGTGTGCACGGAATTAAGCCTCAAAGTTCACTTAATTTTACCTGTCATTTCCATTGAATAATCCGAGTTATTATCGCTTGAAGGGTAACAAAAGATTGAAAATTTACGGTTTTCAGCCCAGGAAAGTCGTTGCAGGTGGAAACCGCAACTAATCTCGACCTTCAAATAGCGGTTTACGAATTCGAGTTCCTATTGCCCTCGTAATAGGAAGCTCAGACCCATACCTCCTCGCCAGCTCTGTGGTAACGTGCTGACCTGCGAAAAAGCGTCTGATACGGTTTGCAGTTCCAGTCTCACTGACTGTAAAGTTTTTATCCCTTCTGTGAAAGAGCTACAAGCAGTCAGATCAAACATCAATAAGGAAATCGCAAGAAAATGCTTTCAGCTCATAGTGCAATGTTGAAAAACTTACAATGCTGCACAACAGGTAAGGCCTCTTTCCGCTGCTGCCAAGCGAATTTTGGGTTTCTAGGAATACGTAACTATATTTATGAATTGCCACATTTGCATACCTCTTGAGTATGACACAGCATACCAATTAAACACAGACCCAATCAAAATCTAAGTGAGTAGTATTTTACTAATTCGTGTCGATAGAGGCATGCTTGTGTACAGATACTTTCGTCGTAAGGTTATCATGGTTAGTTTTATTTCATTTCTTATAATACAGTGCACAATTTTCGTAAGGTTTCCTTTAGTGTTGTTAAAACAATAGTAAACATGAGAGAGAAATTAATCATCAACGATATATGCGAATTCTCTGATGTTACCTATGACAGTCTGACAAAGCACATGCAGTTTATTGATTACATGCATGTAGAAAACTTGTTCTGAGTTAAAGCTGTCAAACAAAGTTTGAAGAAGAATAAAATATCACTACCAAACGATGGCTAATGTAGAAAATACTTTTCTGACATATTATGGCACGATGCGCTCTCCCTGCACATCTTCGAGACGCATCTGCTGCCTGCTGTCTATTAAACCTGAATAGAACAAAATGTCACAGTAGTTAGCCCTTTTTCCACATGCGACTACTTTGGGTTGAGAAGTGAAGGGAATTATGTTCAAAGTTCCATTAGATTGATACCTTCAGCAAAGAGCAGAATTGCGTTTTAAAAAATGTAGCACTGAATGTATTCGAACTCGCGACATCTTATCTATGCTACAAGCTGACACGTAGCTACATAAGCTCCAGAGCTCGGCAACTATTCCTCCAGAACTTTTGGATTCCACAGCACTGTGAGATTATGCATATGGCCAGGTCTTGACTTCTGAGAGACAAACAGTTACAGCTTTTCTTTTGGACTGAACGACGTTTTCTAGTAACAGATAGCGCAATAGAATAGCTCAAGTGGAAAGGAACACTTCCTATTTAAACTTCTGCATCCTACACTGTTGGCAGTTGTGTGTAGGTGGCAGTTACGTGATTTTATTTCTGTGATTACAGAATAGTCGAATGTATGCACTGGGTAGCCGAGGCAGCTAGTTCATGGTGATTCGGTCAACCAAGTAAATGAATTTACTGAACATGCTGCAAATTACTACAGGGAGCCTGCGTGTCAGAATTCTCATCCAGTGTGGCGCAACTGCGTTACGATAGAAAAATGACTCGCAGAGAAGAGGATTTCGTGGTCTGTTGGACGGATTGGTAGGTTGTTATACCTATGGTCTGGGTTCGATTCCCACTTCCGTCAATGATTTTAGATAGGGAGAGACAGATTCCATTCTCTCCTGGCTACACCAAGTGAAGGAGATATAATTGCTGCGTGGTCTGAAAATTCACATTAAAGATGATATTCCTTCTTTACCACGTAGACGGTAGGTTGAACCACTATAAAGTCTGGAGTGGCGACATGTAGAAACTCTATCACCAGTAACCTTTCTTATACTAGTTATTTATTTCAAGTGACGACACAAACGCTATGTATGGTCACAGGACACTTATTCCATCTTTTATTTGAGCTTCTGTATGTCGATAAAATTGGTTCTAAACTGGGAATGCAACTCAGACCGCCCTTAACGCAGAATTTGATCCCTTCGTGGCAATACAGCTCGGCTACAATTTGTTGTTTGTTCAAAACTGCAGATTCCTCAACACCTTCACATATTACGCGTGAATGGGATCGAATCCTGACCCGGCACTAAAGATTTAATTATGTATTATCAAGCTCTATCAGGAGAACACCTATCTGTTGGTGGATAATAATTTTGATTTTTAATGTATTTTCATTCGTTGTCAACACTAACGATATCTGACGCTTTTAACTCCCAGTGAGACACAGAACTATTTGCGAGATGACTGTAAGTTCAAGATGCTATTCTAAGCAGCTGGTGGAGAAAAATTCGGTAGCTGACGTCTCTTTGTGTGTAGTCAACAACGATATGTGTGGGGCTCTATTCCCAGTGAGCGCTGCACTCTTCGTCATATTATTTCAGTTCGTCGTGTCATTTAATGTTCATACATATTCTCAACTAGCTGCTCGTGAATAACTTTAATTTTTAATGTCATTTTGTGTTAAATAGTTCAAATGGTTCAAATGGCTCTGAGCACTATGGGACTTAACTTCTAAGGTCATCAGTCCCGTAGAACTTAGAACTACGTAAACCTAACTAACCTAAGGACATCACTCACATCCATGCCCGAGGCAGGATTCGAACCTGCGACCGTAGCGGTCACACGGTTCCAGACTGAAGCGCCTAAAACCGCACGGCCACACCGGCCGGCCCCCACCATCTAGTATCAATGCATTACCCTATCATCCATTATATATAATCATTTTCATAGTACACTTGATATTATAGATGAGTAGGACACAAGACAGGACATAGATAATGTCCGTTTGACGTCAACAGTGTGTAACATTTTACTTTTTTTGAATAGGACAATGTTCCTCTCCAATAATTTTTAGATTAGTTACAATAAGCTTACGCTGCAAGAGAATTCGCTTGTATTTTTCAATATGTGGTCTGTTGTCGGTTTGAAGGCCTTCCATAACATCGGCAACGTAGTGCAACTCCACCGAGGGCTGTCTGGAGTAGGGTGGAGATAGCAATGTGAAAGTTGCGAGCTGTCGAAGACGATCTTCATATTCCTAATGCGATTAGGACATCGTATACTCTTGACGACGTTTAGCACCTGTGCAGTCAGTCACCCAATTTCAGAATTCATTTTGAGTAATCCTGCTAAATTCCCAAAATATTGTCTTTTTATATTGATGAGTAATATGGATAGTCGTCACGTTCATGTGCCGTCTACAACGCAAATTTAATGTTACTATCCTAGGAACTAACCTGCAATACGTTTTGTATTTCATAATCGGAACTATCTGCATTAACCGTCATCAGAGCAATGTCAAGGAACAGAATGCAGCAATGCCTTGCTACCTACTTGAGGACCTGCTTGAGTCGTGTTCTAAGGAAAGGGTAGTTGCTGGTTCACATTATATTACACTAGCGAGAAGTACCGACTTTTCCTTTTCTCTGCAAACATCCAGAACTAAATTCAGTAACTAAATGCTAAGAATATATTTGCATTGTGCCAACTCAAAGATCAATAGATATGGATATAGATATAGATACAGATTTTTATATTTAAAGCCATTCTCGTTCTGCGTTGGAATAAACATCATTCATTATTTGCTTGTTCTTGTTACGATTGTTATTGTCATTCTCTCACTCGCAAGAGTTTTCGCATTCCTATTTGGTATCGATGCACATGAAGAGTGGCTATGAAAGAAGGGAATACTGAATGTTACGTCATGCAGAATACACTCATTTACTTCGGCTCCTCGTGATCTACGCTACAGGAGAAGTGAGATACATAAAGTTGACAGTGTGAGGACAGACCTGGTAGCACAACTGTGCAACTACACAGTGTTACCAGATAAAATGGTGCTGCGGAATCGAAAGTGTAGTACGGACTTTGCCACAGTAGCAGACAGCTGGTAATTTAGGACCATGACCGTGGATTACACTTTGGTCAGTGCTGGTTAGAGTGCTGCAACTGTAAATGGAAGGCTTTGTTTGATAGTCTTATGCTGATGCTGTCTGAATAAATTGTGCCATTGGATACAAAGCGGTTTAGTTTTGAGACCTAACCCACGAGGGGGGAAGGCGCAGTGGTCTGCTTCAGGAATTCCAAGCTATAAAACACAAAAAACAACCCAGGAAGGGAGACATGCATTTGGAATCTGTTCATCGTTACGGGGTCAAACAAGAGGGTAACATTACTGAAACAATGATCGGGCTACTTAGTATATAATAGAGCATACAGATTTCAAGGAGGAACGTATGAAGAGGCAGACTTCCTCGTTATCAATATGTGCGGCATATCTTTCGTGTTAACGAAAGTAAATTCCCGCTTTACCTCTTCTTACGTGTCAAATGAAATGAATGCCACGAGGAATAGAATATTTGTTGACTGCGTCTCTTCCTGCTTCCATCCTTACCAACATATTTCTTCATTCTCGTGGTAATCATGACATTCTATGTGTATGCTGCAAAAGATTGCAAGTGGACAAATTCGACATCGAGGTGCAAAGCGTTATATTCAATTCGAATAAGCTTCCGGTGTATTTTTACTTCGTTTGTATTTTTAGATGATTATGAACGTTACGGAAAATTATCTCACATGCTTTATGTTGAATGAGAAACATTGAATGATCCGTTTTGCTTTCCCTACGTTGAAATGATATAATGTCGGCGTCAACAGCCTTCTTCCACGCCGGAAGCTGAAACTTGTATGATTCTGGATTAATGATAATTGAATGTCTCATATGTATACATAGCCCACAAGGCGACGTCAGAAACCATCAGGGGAGAACGCCGCATAAAAACCAAACGTGCGCGCGCGTCTCCACTCTGAAGAACCGTATCGGAGAATCACGGCAAGCATTTCGCGGCAGAGCTGCCTCGTCAGAGAGCCTAGAAATGGCAGCGTCGTAGCAAGTATTTGTCAACACTTTGATAGTGCATTTACTTCCGGGTGTAGGTCGGCGTTACCTCGCTAAATTCACTTGACATTCGTTTTCCACATCGAAGACTCGTACGATATAATCCACTGCAAGATGACACAATTAGGAAGTATATTTAATTTCTGGACTCCAAGAACGGCGCTCTTCACATAAGTAACACCTGTTTGTGTGTGCATTCGGGAGGACGACGGTGCAATCCCGCGCCCGGCCATCCTGATTTAGGTTTTCAATGATTTCCCTAAATCGCTTCAGGCAAATGCCGGGATGGTTCCTTAGGAAGGGCACGGCCGATTTCCTTCCCCAT
This sequence comes from Schistocerca serialis cubense, assembly GCF_023864345.2. Lineage (NCBI taxonomy): Eukaryota > Metazoa > Arthropoda > Insecta > Orthoptera > Acrididae > Schistocerca > Schistocerca serialis. Next base: position 1,071,116,972 of record NC_064639.1, read on the forward strand.
CCTTCCCTAATCCGAGCTTGTGCTCCGTCTCTAATGACATCGTTGTCGACGGGACGTTAAAACAGTAATCTCCACCTCCTCTGTTCGTGTGTTTAAGGTTGCGTTTTGAGGCTCAGGCAACATCGCAGTGACTATATTCCGCCTCTGGCAGCCAGTGTGTCGTTAGCTCAGAGGTTCCCTTGTGCGTTGCAGTGCTTGTACTATAAGACATAGCAGTTCGAATCACGGTAGAAGCCGCTGACTGCAACCTTTTATTTTCCAATTTAATTAATGGAGTTGCAAACTGCTAGAAAAAATTTCTTATGCGAAATCTGAAGAATGCCTTTAAACATCAATCTTCGTCCGATTTCGACTTGGTAAATTAAGTTAATATCATGGATTTCTGCTTTGCAAATTCCAAGGTGCTTCACTGTAAAATAGACCCTGAAAAGATTCAAACCGACTGTCAACGATATAAATTTGAGCTTTGTTCGTCATATAGGTCTAACATGACAGAAGGTTGTTTACGAAGTGCACATGTCCATTAATATAGTTCCCTTCTTCTAAATATTTGCAATAGCATTTAACTGTAGACGTTTTCTAACACCGGCGTTAGCAATTCCTTTCCGTTCTCTGAAACCTTCAAAACGACAATTTTTTCTGGTTTAAATCTGATGACCTTAACTATCACTTCCGATCAACAATAAATACTTCATGAACTCCAAATTTGCAGTGTTCCTGCACTGCTACAGAGCATGCATTGCAAGGTATTCACACAGTTTATCGCATAGACTTACCATAAGGTATGAAACATGAACTGTAATACACTTTACACCACAGACGCTCACTCTGGCTTGACGAAAACATCCAAACATTGACCAAAAGTTGCACAAATAATTGAGTTTGAAAGGAAAAGAAACGAGGTATGAAGCATTTATAAATTCATCGAATGTAGTGAGGTGGTTTCATTTCGTCCCAGTCTATAAAATTAATTTCGGGCCATACTCAGCTCTTGCCGATTAATGTAATATAATACCCGCCTACTAATCAGGGCGTCTGTCTCCGTTGCTTTTGAGTGTGAATGGAAATTGTAGAAATTTTCTGTGGAGCAACATTTAATAATAAAGCGTATTAAATCATCAAAAGCGATGAGCGGTAGCAGGCGCTTTCGATAAAGAACGGGGGAGTGCAGCGCCGCTGCTGTCGCCACGGCCGCTGCCAGTAGCCAGCAAATGGATTCCGGAGCTTCGCCGCATACGGCGTCCAGAGGAGGACAGTCTGCAGGAAATCTGCCGCAAAATCGTTACTGGATAAAATTTTGATATCGGTGTGTCTCAAAGCGAAATAGATTGAATCTGCGCTACCATTACATTCACGTCTTCAGCATTCAGACAGAAGAGGCTATAAAAATATTTTATGCCAGCTGCTCTCGATCCACTGACATTATGAACAGAAACAACGCACGCTACCGCTAGACCACAGGCGTAAACAGCCTATAGTTTCTCTATCGTGGGACAAGTTTTCCTCCAGGAAGTGCCGCAGTCTACAGTGTTGCCAGATTGTGCAGATAACCGGACTTAGAGAATTAGCGAGTTGGCCAGTTATTTTGTCCCATGTCGCGATCGGCGCGGACTTAGCCTCTGAAGCGGCCGGCCGCCGGTCAAGTTTTATGTCAAAGAGTGTACTTCTAACTTCTAGGGGACTGATGACCTCAGATGTTAAGTCCCTTAGTGCTCAGAGCCATTTGAACCATTTGAACCCGAATACACCATCTTGTTCCGAACACTTAAAAATCGGGAACGCTACACTCCCGCCCCTTCCCCCTTAATATGTAAATGGATATCGTCGAATCCAGAAGAGGCACGGTCAGTACATTGCAGTTACAAACGATATTGACATTGATGGTGAAGCAGCTTGAGATGAAAAAGAAAACACGGTATGCACTGAATAATACTGGGTGTTTAAGAAGTGATGGTCAATATTCAGTGATATGACAGTAATGATTATGCGGAAAAAAAAATCAACTCAACATGGGCTCTAAAACACATTCCTTGAGAGCTGTGAACAATTCTTGATCTTCGATACTGTGAAACAAATCTCTTCAACTGCAAGCTCCCTGCTTTCCATAGCTGGGAAGTAGTAGAAACGAACCAAAACTAGAAAAAAATCCAGTAAACATGCATACCTTAAGAGCTAAGAGTACTTGTTCATCGTCGCTACTTTGAAACGCAACTCTTCTAATGTGTACTTAAACCTAACTAACCTAAGCACATCACACACATCCATGCCCGATGCAGGAATCAAACCTGCGACCGTAGCGGTCACACGGTTCCAGACTGAAACACCTAGAACCGCTCGGCCACAGCGGCCGGCGGTGTGTTCGGTGGTAGCATTCTAAATAAACGAACACGCTACAATACAAATGTTGTCGAGGGTAACCATTTTTCTGTTTTGTGTTCACTTCACATATAAATAATGTTACGTAAGCATTAACTATAATTTTAACTTATTTTCATCACACTATATGCCTGCAGATTTGAATACTATCTATTTACTTCTGCTGACTGACGACTGACATACTTTTCACAACCAACTTCTTACCCTTAAATCTTAGCTAAAATTTTTAATTTCATCATCGCATGACGCATCACATGAGGAACTCCGATACATAAACTCCATGAACACAGGTTGCCATTGATAGTTAACAAATAGCCACGTGCTACTACTTTCTGCTTTCGAGCGAAAAGAAAATCTGTGAATCTGTCTCCAAATATCTGTGTGCTGTCATTATTTTAACATCATTAAATGTGCAGTCAGTCATTTAACCTCATTACTTCAATCTTCTCCTTCTCACGAATTTCACGTGACATTACACAAAATTTGGGCCGCTGCAAAGTCCCTTTCGTTGGCTTGTGCCGAAGAGTGTACAAACGGCCAATTTTATGTAAAGGTGTGACAAAAGTTTGGGTTCGTTTGTTTCGCTTTATAAATTTTTTTATTTAGGATCCCGCACAAATTTCGTGGGATAAGTTAGGAGTGCCGTTCCAAATATGAGGGGGCACACATCGTAATGAAGTGCAAACTTTTTACATGAATTAGCGTCGTGTTTTTATTTTGTGTATCTCTGCGCCAGCGGCCCGCAGGCTGTAGGTCAGCAAAGTGTGCCCGTGCCGCCATGTGGACTGCGCCCCTGGTATCCGTCAACCTGGGCAGTCCCTCTCTATGACACAACCGCCTTCGTTTGCTACAGCAGAACTGAAATTTTTGCAATATCTCCACCTGAATGCGAGTCATTGAATGGTGGCACTGTTTGTTGGTTTTTGATCATGCTCGCCTTTGTAGCATCGATTATATACCCTTATAAGTCTCTTCCCAACGCAAAAGAATTCAATATATATAGTTCCATCAAAAGAAAGTAAAGTCCTGAGTCACCAGCTATAAAGGTTAAGACTTACTTGTGGACTTCAGAAAATCCGCCACATGCCCGCCATCACTAAGTGAACACCGAAGCGCGGTACACGTATCCATTCTGGAATAAAAATACTGGGTGTTTCACATTCATGTTACATTCTTCTTGAGGTTGTAGAGGGGACTTAGCAGAACAAGTTATACACAGGAATATATCTCCGGAAACATGATCCAACGACGCTACAGAGCATAAAATTTACAGGCGTCGGCGCCTGTAACTGAAGGCACGAATATATACACGGTATTTTCGTGATGACGTTACAAACAACAAGAAAAACTATCCAGTAAACATAGGGTCTGAAATGCATATTTTATGAGCTATCAACACTTGTTCTATAGAGGAGATGTGTTTCACAACAGTGAAGATGAACAAGTGCTCATAGCTCCTCAGGTATGCATTGTAGAGCTCATATTTACTAGATGTTTTTTCGTTGTTTTGCTCCAGTCTACCACCGCTGAAAGTTGTCTACCCTACAATATTAGCAACAACAGTACTAGTATAAGCATTCCATTGTCAGAGATATCAGAACGATTTTCACTTATAACTTCTGACACTTTCGTTTCCGAGACAGGGACTCTTATCGTAATTGGTGCATTTACTATTCTCCATCATCCTAGGAAGTTCGTAACATCGTCACAGAATCACCCCGTATACACATACATTTAAAGGTGCTGGTGACTGTCGTCAGCCAGACTTTCAGATACCATGCGCAAGGTTTTCATATTCTCTCGCTCGCTATTCGCAAACTGTTTTTCCTACGGTTTTTTTCTTTTTTTAATAACTCGAAAACCTCCTGCGAAAACGTATCCCAATACAAAATTTAACTACACACACCACCCCGGTTCCCAGAACTCTTGAACATAGACGATGAATGTGGGTATTGTATCATAGTCACCGTCCCTTTGACTGTTGAGAGATGTCGCTAAACCCACCCAAAGATATAAACAACCATGCAAGAGCAGCGTCTATTAGGAGGAGTGGGTACTACCGCCGATGAGTTCCAGCCATTCTACCAGGAAGGAGGTACATGGCCCGTGTTGTCTGTAGTTCAACCATGCCTAGACCGTCAATACTGCGGTCCGATCGCGACCGTATTATTTCTTTGTGCCAGGAAGTGCTCTCAGCGAGGGAAGTGTCCAGGCGTCTCGGAGTGAACGAAGCGATGTTGTTCTGACATGGAGGAGATACAGAGAGACAGGCACTGCCGATGACATGCATTGCTCAGGCCGCCCAAGGGCTACTAGGGCAGTGGATGACCGCTTACTACGGTTTATGGCTCGGAGGAACCCTGACAGCAGAGCCACTGTGTTGAATAATACTTTTCCTGCAGCCACAGGACGTTGTGTTAATACTCAAATTGTGCATAATAGGCTGCATGATGCGCAGCTTCACTCCCGACGTCCATGGCGAGGTCCATCTTTTCAACCACGACACCATGCAGCGTGGTACAGATGGGACCGACAATATGCCGAATAGACCGCTCAGGATTCGCATTACGTTCTCTTCACCGAAGTGTGTCGCATATATCTTTAACCAGAGAATCGACGGTGATTTGTTTCGAGGCAACCCGGTCAGGCTGAACGCCTTAGATCAACTGTCCACCAAGTGCAGCAAGGTGCTGGTTCCCTGCTGTTTTGGGCTGGCGTAATGTTGGGCCGACGTATGCCACTGAGCTCATGGAAGGCTGTACGATACGTGAATGCCACCCTCCGACTGATAGTGCAACCATATCGGCAGCACATTGGCGAGGTATTCGTCTTCATGGACGACAGTTCGCGCCCCCATCGAGCAAATCTTATGAATGGCTTTCTTCAGGGTAACGACACCGCTCGACTTGAATGACCAGCATGTTCTCCAGGCATGAACCCTATCTAACATGCCTGGGATAGAGTGAAAAGCACGACGTGATCCACCAACCACTCTGAGGGATCTCCCAGAACCTAGGTGATGCAAAACTTCTTTTGATGTGTGTATTAAATTTCTTGCAGTAACGTGCTGTTTATTTTTCTGTATGCCTGATAGCTTTTTTGCAGCTGGTGGGAGAATATATGAAAATCTAGCACTTCGTTTTTGAAGGCGTTGTGGGTTGCATAAAGCCTATCAGTAGAGACGGCTGACTCAACCTGTATTTAGGCCTGTTTTAGCTGAATCAATCTGTTAATTGGTCTATTGCCACAGCAAGTCAGAAGCATTGACCTTCAGCTTTTTGAAAGCTGAATTCTGGAAGATATTTTTCCTCTGGGATCGACAAAGGCCTCACGACCCGCCCCTCCACTTTCTTCATACCCAAGACTCCATCTGGTGTACTGTAAACCACGAGATGCCTCCCATCTCACCATTGTCACAGATACTAGTACTGCAGTCTTTTATTACATTAACTAGAATTTTCTCCCTGATTAAGAAGTGATTTACATACCAGTTCTTTAAGCTTTGTATCTTTCCACTGGTGTTGATTGCATGTTTGCTAAATTAAAATGTCTCAAATAAAATTTACGTTATTGTTTTATTCACTGTCACATAATACAGGTAAAATCGATCAACATCCATTGCTCTCAGTTGTAATGAAATGATAAAATTTTTTTCGACTTAACACATTATGTCGTTCAATATATAGACGGTGATGTTACTTGGACATAAAGTTTTGCAAAGAAATGGAAGATGATTCTAAAAATTCTTAAAAGGAAATAAGTACTTATTGATGAAATATATCCGCTACATATATCACAAACACAGTAGAATCATGGGAGGTGTCAGAGAACCGATGATGTGAAGTTTTACGACGCGGTTGTGTCTCTGTCTCTTGTTCCTCTTGTTAGTGTTGGTTCCATCTTCTTGTCTTACCGAGTGTTTTAGTGGAAGAAAAACTCTTGATTTGCTTTGAAGTGAAGCTGAGTGTTACACAGATCACAAAAGAAAAACATATAGTATGAACTGACAAATGTTAGTGCGGTAATGAATTACTGTGAATAATAATTCAAAATAGTTTTCAAGTCAAGAAGATTCAACAACGAAAATGTCCGATTCGCCTCCATTACGGCTACGCTAGAATAACTGATGAAAATTGTATGATGGCATAGATGGCACACAGAAATCACAAGAAGAAACAAGGTAAAAAGTCCAACTTTATTATACTCAAGAACTTTGGATCACGTGAGTGCGTTAGGAACTAATGTACAGATCTTCTCGGTATAGATGAATTACTAACACATCTTCATAATATTACGTAAAATGTCAACATTTCTAACACAACTTATTAATAATGAGCTTATATTCTTGTTTTAACCTGCTGCGATCGTCAAGCAAATTATTTTGTTAATATATTACAAATAACAATTACGCAACGACACGGAGTCTTTCGTACATTGCTGTTGTTCTTGTTGTGGTCTTCAGTACTACGACTGGTTTGATGCAACTCTCCATGCTACTCTATCCTGTGCAAGCCTCTTCATTTCCCAGTACCTACCGCAGCCTACACCCTTCTTAATCTGTTAGTGTATTCATCTCTTGGTCTTCCTCTACGATTTTTACCCTCCATGCTGCCTTCCAGTACTAATTTGGTGATCCCTTGATATCTCAGAACATATCCTACCAACTGATTCCTTCTTCTAGTCAAGTTGTGCCACAAGCTACTCTTCTCCCCAATTCTATTCAATACCGCCTCATTAGTTATGTGATCTACCTATCTAATCTTCAGCATTCTTCTGTGGCACCACATTTCGAAAGCTTCTATTCTCGTCTTGTCTAAACTATTTATCGTCCATGTTTCACTTCCTTACATGGCTACACTCCATACAAATACTTTCAGAAACGACTTCCTCACACTTAAATCTATACTCGATGTTAACAAATTTCTCTTCTTCAGAAACTCTTTCTTTGACATTGCCAGTCTACATTTTATATCCTCTCTACTTCGACCATCATCAGTTATTTTGCTACCCAAATAGCAAACCTCAATAACTACTTTAATGTGTCTCATTTCCTAATCTAATTCCCGCAGTATCACCCGACTTAATTCGACTGTATTCCATTATCCTCGTTTGGATTTTGTTGATGTTCATCTTATACCCTCCTTTCAAGACCATGTCCATTCCGTTCAACTGCTCTTCCAAGTCCTTTGCTGTCTCTGATAGAATTACAATGTCATCGGCGAACCTCAAAGTTTTTATTTCTTCCCCTTGGATTTTAATACCTATTCCGAATTTTTCTTTTGTTTCCTTTTCTGCTTGCTCAATATACAGATTGAATAGCATCGGGGAGAGGCTACAACCCTGTCTCACTCCCTTCCCAACCACTGCTTCCCCTTCATGCCCCTCAACTCTTATAACTGTCATCTGCTTTCTGTACAAATTGTAAATGGCCTTTCGCTCCCTGTATTTTACCCCTGACACCTGTAGAATTTGAAAGAGAGTATTCCAGTCAACATTGTCAAAAGCTTTCTCTAAGTCTACAAATGCTAGAAACGTAGGTTTGCCTTTCCTTAATCTTTCTTCTAAGGTAAGTCGTAGGGTCAGTATTGCATCACGTGTTCCAACATTACTACGGAATCCAAACTGATCCTCTTCGAGGTCGGCTTCTACCAGTTTTTCCATTCGTCTGTAAAGAATTCGCGATAGTATTTTGCAGCTGTGACTTATTAAACTGATAGTTCGGTAATTTTCACATCTGTCAACACCTACTTTCTTTGGGATTGGAATTATTATATTCTTCTTGAAGTCTAATGGTATTTGATTGGAATTATTACATTCTTCCTGAAGTCTAATGGTATTTCGCCTGTCTCATACATCTTGCTCACCAGATGGTAAAGTTTTGCCAGGACTGGGTCTCCCGAGGCTGTCAGTAGTTCTAATGGAATGTTGTCTACTCCAGCCACCTTGTTTCGACTTAGGTCATTCAGTGCTCTGTCAAACTCTTCACGCAGTATCGTATCTCCAGCTTCATCTTCATCTACCACCTCTTCCGTTTCCATAATATTGTCCTCAAGAACATCGCCCCTGTATAGACCCTCTATATACTCCTTCCACCTTTCTGCTTTCCCTTCTTTGCTTAGAACTGGGTTTCCATCTGAGCTCTTGATATTCATGCAAGTGGTTCTCCTTTCTCCAAAGGTCTCTTTAATTTTCCTGTAGGCAGTATCTATCTTACCCCTCATGAGATAAGCCTCTACATCCTTACATTTGTCCTCTAGCCATCCCTGCTTAGCCATTCTACACTTCCTGTCGATCTCAATTTTGAGACGTTTGTATTCCTTTTTGCCTGCTTCACTTGCTGCGTTTTTGTAATTTCTCCTTTCGTCAATTAAATTCAGTATCTCTTGTGTCACCCAAGGATTTCTACCAGCCCTCGTCTTTTTACCTACTTGATCCTCTCCTGCCTTCACTATTTCATTTCTCAAAGCTACCCATTCTTCTTCTACTGTATTTCTTTCCGCCATTCTTGTCATTGTTTCCTTATGCTCTCCCTGAAACTCTGTACAACCTCTGGTTCTTTCACTTTATCCAGGTTCAATCTCCTTAAATTCCCACCTTTTTGCTGTTTCTTCAGTTTTAATCTACAGTTCATAACCAATAGATTGTGGTCAGAGTCCACATCTGCCCCTGGAAATGTCTTACAATTTAAAATCTGGTTCCTAAATCTCTGTCTCACCATTATGTAATCTATCTGAAACCTTTTATTATCTCCAGGGTTCTTCCATGTATACAACCTTCTTTTATGATTCTTGAACCAAGTGTTAGATATGATGAAGTTATGCTCTGGGCAAAATACTACCAGGCGGCTTCCTCTTTCATTTCTTAGCCCCAACCCATATTCACTATGTTTCCTTCTCTTCCTTTTCCGACTGTCGAATTCCAGTCACCCATGACTATTAAATTTTCATCTCGCTTCACTACCTGAATAATTTCTTTTATCTCATCATACATTTCATCAATTTCTTCGTCATCTGCAGAGGTAGTTGGCATATAAACTTGTACTACTGTAGTAGGCGTGGACTTCGTGTCTATCTTGGCCACAATAATGCGGACATTGCATCTACTCAGATCTGAAAATGATTATCATTGATTGAAATTAATAACGCTTGTGGTCTGTGACTGGAATTATAATACAAAGAAATATTTGCTCAATAATTCCGCCTGCTTAACTGAGTAGTAACGCTTTGCCTAGGATGCAGCGGGTGCTGGTTGAATTCCCGGTCGAGTAGGAGGTTTGCTCCGCTCGTGGACTGTGTGTTGTGCTGTTCACATCATTATTCCATCATCACCGAAGAGCAAGTCACACAATATGGCGTCACCTCAAATTAGACCTGCACGCGGCGGCCGAACTTCCCCAGATGGGGCCTCCCGGCCATCACTACCACACAATCATTTCATTTCGTTTGCTCAATACCTGAAAAACTCTACTGTCAGCATTTCACATCTTGTCAGTCGAAAGAGATTTAGTGAGTAATATAATAATATGACTGGTTTCTGTTTGTTGTTTTCTTTTTTCGTGTTCAAAATAAAACTATATTGTGTGCAATGGACTTGTCAAACTTGCAAAGCACTTATAGAACGTTTATATAACATTCTCTAACTAGGAAACGTTCTTATCTGGTATTTCGGAGCATTAATGAACTTTTCCTGCAGTCAGCTTTTATTTGGTCAGAGCACACATGTTTTATGTAATTGTTTTTTCCTAGTCGACTATAATTCCCATTAACCATTTTCTGCAAGAAAGTAACACCGTCTACTTAAGAACTAGCCATCAAATTCATTTTGCATCTTTGTGAATATCTGAACAAAATTTCAAGAATGTTTCTCACCAACAGTCACACCTTTGAATGTTTCCACTTTCTCACAGACATTTGGCATACTTGTAAATCTAATCTCTCAAATCTCTTTACGCTCTAACTTACTAAAAAATGGAGTTTCTGGGAAGTAGAACCGATAGAGATCCAGAGTGATCATGAATTTTCTACAGCTAAAAGGCAGTGCTTTAACGAGGCTTCATTATTCTAGCTCATTGATATCGAAGAAAGTCGTTTGGTGAACAGTTGTGTCCCAGCCCATCGTAAAGCGCAGTGCCATTAAAATTCGATTTCCTGCCATAGCAGAGCTCCTACTATCTAAACCACCATAATGCTTTTGGTAAATATTCAAAAACGTTTAGTTGAACCACAGTATAGCTATGAGCAACAAAGTGAAAGTTTCTTAAGAACTTAAAAACAGTCTCATTACAAAAACAAAAATATCCAAATCTGAAGAAAAATGAGACACAAAATCTGCAGTTTTACAATACTTTTCTCGAGTATTTTCTTATGTTTACCTTTATTTAATTTCTTTAACGGGGTGAAGAGGAGTCATTATATCACAATTCTCGTGCCATCAATGAAGACTATAAGTGTTTTACAATATTTACTAAAAGGAAGGTCAGTAGAAACTGTTCATTATCCATTTAATGTGCTGTACCACATGAACATTTTGTGAGTACATTTCTTCAAGAAAAATATATCACCAGTAACTGGGATGTAGGAATTCTGTGAGCATGTTTCGCGAGGGTGTTTTCACTTCAGAGTTTCAAAGACGAAATATGCTGCTTTACAGTACATATCCAGTCGCATGCTGGATGCAGAATCAAAAACTTTAAGGCTTCATTTCCATAAGAATTTCATTTCATTTTTGACAATACTTGCTTGCCTGAAACGGTTCCAGTTCTGAGATTGTCAAAGAATTAATTGTATTAAAGGCATAAAAAGTATTTTCTACAGTAGAATTATTTGAATAAACTAAGAGGTAACACTGAAAAGGAGCCCAAGTGAGAAGAGCTTCGACCCACTTGTAGTCGAGGCTGTGACGCGTGAATCAAAATTAGCTAATGCCAAATGAAAAGAAATAATAGCAACGCAGCAATAAAGGTGATAAAAAGCACTCCGTCTTCAGGCCACGAGCGGTCTACCGGGACCATCCGACCGCCGTCTCATCGGCGATTGTTCCTAAAAATTAAATATATTAAAACTTCTAATTAGAACAATTAAAAACAGTATAATTAAAGCTAATTTAAGATCAATTTCAAAAAGAAGGTGGCCCGCCAGGAAAATAAAACTGCCTAATGGATAGCTGTTTACGAAGCAGGAATGTCTTTGCGAAATTTTCACTGCTGTGACACTTCAGCTCTCTGGGCAGCATTCGAAACCGCGTATGCGTGTGCGTCGTCCTGCCTAAGATAGTATGCGTGGGCGCTCGGCGAGTGTTCGACGCACCAGGACGACAAGAGCTAGAAGGTGGCACTAGAGTTTCGTGGACTGAAGGCGATAGAAGCCGTCACCTGCCTTATCAAAGTGACCAGCAGACAGACAAGCCTCTCAATCGTGCGTGAGAGGAAGCTTCACCTGCAACACGCGGTCGGATTCCTCTCTTCTTACGTCGGCCAAGACTGCCTGCCTGAGTGCTGTTTGAAACCAAGAGTCGAAGGGGGTGGGGATGATTCCGGCAGAGACGTTTGCTATTGGCTGGAGCTCTCTGACGTCACGATGAGGCTGCGCAGCGTAGCGCAGCAGTGTGATAATACGGCAAATGCGCAACACCACAGGCGTTATGGCGTGTTACTCGTTCACTTTACTTTCGGTGTGGTTCACCACACAGCTGGACGAATCAAGTCGAAGGGCGCAACACATGCATCACATATTAGAACCCAATAAATCATAACTAAGATGAAAAATAACTCACTCGTTTGATGAAGGAGCTGGTTTTAATGTAGTCTGTCCCAGACTACTATTCCTGTTTACCAGATGAAGATGAAATCCATAGTTGCTTCCATCTTAAATGGTACATTTCATCATGGCTTCCAACATTGCTTCTTGATTCAGATATGTAATACTTATAAATGTTATTTTTCGTACATAAAGAGAAATAACTGTGTCATTAATCTCAGAAATCTTTTTTTGTTTAAAGATAGAGCAAAGAAACTTTACATTTTCTTGTTGGCATAACCCATATCCATAAAAAGCAACAAATTATTCTTCAAATACTTCAATTTTTGATGCGGGAAACTCAGCGATTTATCTATGCATTATAATCTGCGATACGTTTCACCACATCTGGAATAACGTTAGCCGTGTCATCGCCCATTGTTACAACATCTGTTAACAAATTTACTGTGAGGTTCACATCTTCTATGGTTTCTCCTACTGAATATTCATCAACAACACAAAGCTCAGTGGCAAAGAAACTTTGGGCCACAGAATCTGAGTCGACGTCTCGCTGAGAAAATTCTAGATATAGTTCTTCAGTAACAAGCCTGTTTACAAAGGAAGAATAATCACCTGCGCTACCAAAAGTGTAATGAAACCCACACTGTTCTTTCTTCAGTTGTATTTCAAATGTACCTAATCCTTGTATCCTAGAAAAAAAAAGTCCAGGCAATCTTGATTTGGTTTAGAAGTTAATATGTAGCTGAATTTCATTCTTATTAGGCTTTCCAAACGATCGAAGATAGATTTTACTGACTTCATGAAACCGTTTTGGAAAGACTAAAGTCTGTCACTAACTCTCATTAACGAACAAATGTCCCGTAACCTCCTTGGTTATTCTAATAAATTGTGGAATTCATTCGAAATTCACAGGAACATTCATGTTTTGGAACTCTACAGTTCAAGACATCATTGACATCGCGAAGGCGTTCAATAAAATTACTTTCAATGTCTTTGTGAGCACCATACTTGAAGGCCTAAGCTATTCGTGTTGAAAATAGGCGTGTGCTCGTCCAGTTACATTTAAGCGCTCTCTAGTAATGGGATGTGTTATCGGTAGGTTACTTTTTTATATTTCAAAAGTTCTTGCATTACTACCTTACTTACTTTGGACCCATTAGGCAGCGAAATGAAACGGTTCCTCGGGAGTTTTGACGGATGTGGTACATCGAAGAAAAGCCATGCCTTCTGGGTATTGTCTGCTGGATTAACGAAATAAGTTTTATCCGTATCGGCACACAATTCCTTCCAAACTTTTGTATTTTATTCACTATATCAGGTGTCGCAGCCACAACATTTATTCCCGATTCCTCAACTGCTTTAGTGATACTCTGAAGTAAAATACTTGCCGTAATTGTGACTTCCCCGAGCGCTTCTAGGCGCTTCACTATGGAACCGCGCGACCGCTACGGTCGCAAGTTCGAATCCTGCCTCGGGCATGGATGTGTGTGATTTCTGTAGGCTAGTTAGGTTTAAGTATTTCTAAGTTCTAGAGCTCTGATGACCTCAGATGTTAAGTCCCATAGTGCTCAGAGTCTTTTGAAGCATTTTTTTGTTACTTCCACTTCTTACAAAATACACAGTCTTGGACGGAGTACTGTGTCCTCCGACGAATCGTAACGTATGCCAACATCAACATTAATTTCGGCAAATGTCAAAACTGCTAGCCTCTCTTGGATAGTAAATGCGTTTGTGTTAGCCTTCAATTAACACAGGATATCTTCGAGAGTACCGTACCCGGTCTGTGTTTAAATTACTTTGACCATTTTTGAAGGGTTGCCCTTCACACCAAAGGTATTTTCGTTTTCGTGAATAATCATATGCTTTTGACTATTGAACTCTTGCAGTCAATGCATGGGCAATGTCCCCCGAAGTCCATTTTACACTTTTGCTTTCTTTCAACAGACATCACATTTTCGGCGATGTAAAACATTTTGATAATGTTTTACATTCCTTATGGCCAATTTTCTCCGTGTCAAAATGACCTTTTGTCCTCTTTAACGAAACAACATGGAGAAGAGCGTTTGTTTTACTTCATAAGACTACATAACATCTCTTGGTCCTGCTTCATTCGGTGTGTTTAGCTTTATTAAAATTTCACTATAGGCCCTCGGTTTCTTAATATCTAAATCCTTACTCACTATTTCACTTCTCTCATGAAGGGGATCATTAGCTGTGGTCTGGTCCACTTTCTTTGTTTTCGGTAACAGTTTCTGCAGTCATCAAAGTCGTTTTCACAAACTACTTGCTTCGCAACGTTGGCACGACTGGTAGATCTCTAAGTAATGAATTCACTTTTGTTCTTCCTGGAATTATTTACTAAGTGCTTCATAACTCCATCAATTTCTAATTATTAAGCAAATAAATAGTAGAGAAAAGCGATAAACATCAGTGACATAAGTCGAAGCAATACATTACTTCGATTACATTTAAGGATAACATTTCAAGCAGTCTAGAGGTTTCGAACTCAGAACATTCACAGATCTGATCAACGGAACTTCGCAGCCTCTGTGACTAATCTTCTTATTGTTAAGGTCTTAGAGCAATAAGTGAAATATGCAGGTACAGGCTGGGGCAAATGAAAGTGACCCGATGAATTCCCAGGTGCTAAGAAACACGGCAAAAGACAGGGAATCCAGTACTGTCCTAACTATACCGTATGCTGTAAGTGAACATTGTTTCTTAGACTTTTGGGGCGTGGTCAGCAACTTGCTGAAGGCGAACCGAAGTTGGACTGCTGAAACTGGTGCAATCTCATCCGAAATGTTCTGCTGCAGTTCTTGAAGACTACGAGGGTTGTTGCGATACACCTTAGGCTTGAGGGCTTCCCACACAAAGTAATCGAACACTGAAAGATCAGGTGACCTGAGTGGTCAGCTAGGGCCGCGACCAGAGTGGTCTCTGCTAACAACTCTGTCAGTCGTGAAGAATGTGTACATTTGATTCAAGGTTCGACAGGCTGTATGGGCAGTGGCTCCATCCTATTGGAATTAACTGTATAAGAGATCAGTCGTAAGTTGTACTACATTCTTTCATTGAAATAACTGCGTATTGAGAATGCTAAAAAATATCTGCTAGTTCCACGTGAAATGAAGCTTTAAGTATCCGGAAGTAAAAGCTCATATATATGAGCAACACAATTTCTTTATTTCTACCAAATATTGCGGATCATTCTCTGTTGCAGGGTAATCCAGTACAGCGTCAAAAAAACATTAAATTTAATGCAATTTGGTCATATGATGACATGTTGGAGACCGTGGCTGTTTTTGAAGAATTAGAAATACACACACACAAAAACAGCACCCCAGACTATATCCTTAACGAACAAACAGAGTTGGCTAACGCCCCTTTCCTGAAAAATTTCCAAAAATTACTATCCAGCCTCCAAAGCAAATAATATTAATACACCTATCTGCAGATCAAGTAGAAAATTTATATGTTACTATAATTCTCATGCTGCCAAATGTAATAAAATAATGTACTATTTTACCTATACAGCTCTAAATATATATAAAAAACTTTATAATTAAATTAGCAATAACAGATTTATATACATACATATATTTAAAAAAATATTCAATCTCTCTACACTAATGTAAAAGACATTACAGTTTTGTAAAAGAATATATGATCCTTTCCAAACATAGGACATCATCGTCAAATGTTACGATATATCATAGCATCTGTGTCACCCATATGTTTGTAAGCTCTTTGTAGGTACCAAAACACGTGGTGCGTGGTTGGAATGAACTCAGTGACAAATCTAAAGTGTACAGTGAGAACTATTACGTGTGCAACAACGAGGATGCAGTGGGAATGCATTTTCATCGATTGGATGAACATTATAGAAACAATCACTCGAAACCGACGTTTCACGTAAGTCACATGCAACGAAAATCTGCAACGCAACCATCTGTGTGTGGCGTGTTTGTATTTGTGTTTTATTTATATTTTAGGACAATTAATCTGTAAAAAACACACCAAATGTAGAAAGAAAGCGTGTAAACCGTCTGATGATGAATCGCAACGATTCGAAACTGGTAACGGTTTCCTTTGAATAAAGGAACTCAAAGTAAATTTGTGGCTGGTTGCTGTCCTAACACGATCAACATTAAATTTATCTGAATTAGTTACTTTTAAGGTAATTTTTGAGATATAACTGTTTCAGAATTATTTACGTACTGGCTTCCCGTATTTCTGTTAGCATATGTCCTTTCTGTAATATCTTCCCTACTCCACTTGTCAGGGACTAATGTGAGTAGTAGCTTTTTCCTTGAAGGTAACCCTAAAAGTTCGTTTCTCAAATCTCGTTCATAACCTTCAGATCGAAAAAGAACTGATCACACACATGTGATTTTCATATTCAACTTGTCCGCACATTTGAGCTAAGCTATCCATTCATACCAAACGTGCTCATCTTTGCGATAAACATGATAAATAACGTTTGTCGTATTTACAACGATATTACTGTGTTGTGCCACAGCGTAGTTAGAGTAACCCATGCTCATGACTGACACGAAACGTATTCTATGGATGCCCACAGTGACCTCCATGTTCTGCCGAATGCACAGCCACAAGAGTGCTCAAAGTAACGCCAAGGAGTGCAAGAGCGTCGTGGAATCTTTTTCTCGTCAGGAGTTAGAATGGCCTACCGACTTCGTGAGGTTTTAAACCTCTGTCGCAAGTTCTTGCTTCTTTATAGAAGGAGAACAACTATAACGTTTTAAACGAGGATCAAAGGAGCCCATGTTAGACAGTGCAGCATTATTAAAATACAGCGCGATGAAGACAAATACGAGCTACTCGTCCAGGCCCTGAAGGTCCAAGAAATGTCGACAAGCCGACCTGTCATCCTCTGCCATTTAGCGGCAAGAGAATGTGGTATGGAGGTACATGCGCTCAACATGCCGCTCTACCTGCCTTGTTGCCAGCTTGCCAGACCTACTTCCCTCTCAAGCAGCCCCTCAACTTGTAACCCATTGCTGAGTGCTCCACATACTATTCCTCCCATCAATGAAAAGTCCCCGGCAATATCGTGAATCGAATCCATGCCATCCACAAGGCAGCCATCGACGCTGACCACTCAGCAACGAAGGCAGATTGAAGATGCATATTTTTTTCGCGGATTTATTAAAAATAACTGTTGTTGTAATCACTCCACGAATAAGAGTGATAGTTCAAATGAAAGACAATACCGTGTAAATATAAATGAAATAGCAAAACTAACAAATGATGTTTACTTGCGAGTTTGTGTACTTTTTGTACGTGTTATTCCTAGTTTTAGCATAAATATCGTACATATGAAATGCAATTAAGAAATTCGAGGTAGCATGGGAAAGAAAGAGCTTAGACGAGTGGAACAGGGTTTCACAACCTATGCTGCACACTGAACTCACTCCAGAAATCGGCTTTGAGCCGTAACCAAAAACACGTTCACATTTGCGATGGAGAAAAACCCGTACCAAATTAACTCCCAATCATAAAGACTAACACCACTAACAATCTGGTGATTTGACCTTTTAAGAATGTATCAACTTTACATAAGACTAAAGCAGTTAGCCTTTGCGTAAGATTTTGTGTATCTCAAATCGATGCAGTACGTTAAAGATTGAATGTATATCCAGATTCTGACCACATTGTTATATGCGCATTGACAGAACACGCCGCTGATATAATGTTAGGTGTGAAACATATAAACGTAGATCTTATAACTCAAAGACGCTTATGTCACTGAGTCGTGTGGTGAGTGCTCGATATCAGTCTTTTGGAAGCCAACGGGATTACAGCATAGTACATGGTAAGTTAGGCGCGGTTAGACGTGTTTGGGAATCTGTGGTACAACAGCAGCGCCGTTGGACTCGTAAAATTCCGTTAGTCGTTGGACTTCTGGTAGCTAGTGGACCGCATCGTTCTAGGTCGCGTGGACTCTAATTTCAAAAGATACTTGGACACTGAGCTATTATTGTTGGATCTCATCTTTGAACATGAGACGCTAAGTATGACCGTGCTAGACATCTAGGCATGGAAAAATAACCATCATGATTACAGAGGTGAATCGTGATGCCCTGGCTTATACTGAAAGTTAAATAAAATCAATGAACCGTCAGTTGGTGGTTTAATTTAGAAAGAAGAACTCAGTTTTATTTAAATGACCTGAAACACTTCCCCAAGATTTGTATTAATGTTTTGATGACAGTCATTTTCCGAGTGGCGTAAGATAATGTGAACACCTTCTGTGAGAGTCCCCAGACAACAATAACTTTTATAGCCGAATAAAGCAACGTTAATTTCATGTGTGATATGTGAAACTATATATGAATGATTTGTTGTATTTTTTTCCCTTAGGTTTGTACGTTACCACACCCCTTCACCCATCTCCACCCACCTTCATGCACAGTACATCTTTCATTGTGTGAATACTGACTGGTCTTCTTCTTCTCCTTCCGTCATGCATTAGGCTTTCCCTCAGCCTGTTGCAGATACAACTGGTCCTTCCATCGCTTTGCAGGCCTCCCAATGCATATTTTACCTTGTGGAGTATATTGCCAAAAACGTAGTGGTAATCTTGATTTGTCCATTCGCAACAGATGGGATATCCATTTTTGTTGGTATTCGTCAACCTTACTGTTTATGACGAAAATATTTCATTCCTTCATGATATCTGTATTTCTTTTGTAGTCTAGCTTGGTGTGTCCTGCTATGTACCTGTGGTATTTCATTTCATTGGCTTGTAATCTTATTTTATCTTTCTTTTTCATTACCCGAGATTCACTTCCATATAGTAATGTTGGCACTGACGTAACTTTTTAAAAATTTAGATGCTTTTCTGTTCTTACTTTGCACTGGAGAGCTCTTCTGATAGTGCCATTTAAGTAGTTAAATTTCTCAGTTTTCTGTTTTTGATCTAGGTCTCCCCTGTACGACAGCATGGTTTTCTAGAAATTTGAATCTATCTAGTTGCTCTATAATCTTGTTGTCTATAATAATTTTTGTGGTTATAAAAGATTTTATGGCACAGTTCAAACATTCCAGTTACATGGGATCCATATTACATAAGAGAACTTCTGTGACTAGGAACTTGTCTTTACTAACTTATTAGCTTCTAATCAGAACGTAGCTTTTTCCAACGTGACTTTTGTAAACAACTTTAAAAAAACTGATACACCCCGAAATGTGCTGCTCTTCTATGGGTCTTAAGCTTCGCCTTTTATAATGCTGGATGGTAATGGTCCCAGAGGGCCGAGCAGTACTGGGAATCGGTCGACCATGCTTTTTGTTAATTGTCTTTTTCGTGGACAAATAACATTTTCACATTATCCTCCTAATGAATCACAACGTGATATCCGGTTTTGGTAAAATTAGTTTGATGTGATGGTTTCGCTTTAAATCGCTGTGCAGCAATATTTATAGATATTTAACGGCTGTGACTGTTTTAGTGAAAAATACAATCAGTAGTTGGTCCTACTCACATCCAGATCTTGAGAGCATGATCTTCCAGATTCTATACGCAACGTAGATGGTCTGTAGCTCTTCCTCCATTTCACTGAAGTTTTATGGTATTGCCTTGTCCACATACATAACAGTGTCATTTGTAAGTACTTTACGAGGTTTCAGAAATTACTCACCATGCATTTGACATACATCGTGGAAAGTTACGGTATTGTAACGTTTTCTTCGAGTACGTTCGAAGTACTTTGCCGTCAAACGGTTTTGCTCACTTAGGACAAAGATGTGTCGAATGCAGTCACACAGCTACTTTGATATTCCGAGAACTCGTCTTTTATTCACTGTTCAGTAGTGCGGAACTGTTTCGATCGTGTTTTGGAAGTCAAGGAACTCGACATCAACCTGATCGCCTGTGTCAATTGTCTTCTAGATGTTGTGATCGAACAGAGTGAGCTGAGTTTCGAAGATCATGAATGAAGAATGAAACAGACGATATGTTCTTCCAAGCAACGGTCTATACACTGCTGAACCCTATCTGGCTTGGTTATTTTGTAACAAAGACTTTTAACTTGCTGCAATAAACTTTTTTGAAAATACAAAGCGCTTGCCTGGACATACCTGTACATTTTTTGTATCACGCTCCTACCTAATTTCTTCAAAGTGTTTCAGTCATAGATGTTTTACGATATCTCTACATTACTACCAGAATGCAGCGACAGCTGCACTAATATAGAAGTTACTGCTCTCTTACGTTGGTTGTAAGGGCAAATTTGGCAAGTAGGATCAACTAAATTATGTACGGTTGAAAACAAATAACGCGAAAAATCGATTAACTGAAACAGTACCCGTGATCTGACAAGATACTATCATCCTCAAATTTTTTTGTAATAATGAAACAAATCCCGTTGGTCATCAAAAGGTATTGTTTCCGTTGTGAAAACACCCTTATTTACTAGCATAGTTTCCGTCAGCTCCAATAAAATAAACAATGGTTGCTACTGTCGTAATTTTACTGCTGCGCTTTGGATACTGCCATTGTCAAAAATCTACAACAACTTGTAGAATTCAGTTATGAGCTTCTCGAAGTTGGTGAAATGTGTGGCATTCCCCACCACAGTGCTATTCCGAGATGTTTCGTGAGTGGGCGTCTACATCCGAAAGTAAAATTCTATGTACCGACTTGACAG
This sequence comes from Schistocerca serialis cubense, assembly GCF_023864345.2. NCBI lineage: Eukaryota > Metazoa > Arthropoda > Insecta > Orthoptera > Acrididae > Schistocerca > Schistocerca serialis. Next base: position 1,071,137,775 of record NC_064639.1, read on the forward strand.
AAAATCCTAGGAAGTTCTGGTCTTACGTTAAATCAGTAAGTCGATTGAAACAGCATATCCAGACACTCTGGGATGAAAATGGTATTGAAACAGAGGATGACACGCGTAAAGCTGAAATACTAAACACCCTTTTCCAAACCTGTTTCACAGAGGAAGACCGCGCTGCAGTTCCTTCTCTAAGTCCTCGCACAAACGAAAAAATGGCTGACATCGAAATACGTGTCCAAGGAATAGAAAAGCAACTGAAATCACTCAACAGAGGAAAGTCCACTGGACCTGACGGGATACCATTTCCATTCTGCACAGAGTACGCAAAAGAACTTGCCCCCTTCTAACAGCCGTGTATCGCAACTCTCTAGAGGAACGGAAGGTTCCAGATGATTGGAAAAGAGCAAAGGTAGCTCCAGTTTTCAAGAAGGGTCGCCGAGAATATGCGCAAAACTATAGGCCTGTATCTCTGAATTTAATCTGTTATAGAATTTTAGAACATGTTTTTAGCTCGCGTATCATGTCATTTCTGGAAACACAGAGTATACTCTGTGGGAATCAACATGGATTCCGGAAACAGCGATCGTGTGAGACCCAACTCGCTTTATTTGTTCATGAGACCCAGAAAATATTAGATACAGGCTCCCAAGTAGATGCCATTTTCCTTGACTTCCGGAACGCGTTCGATACAGTTCCGCACTGTCGCCTGACAAACAAAGTAAGAGCCTACGGAATATCAGACCAGCTTTGTGGCTGGATTGAAGAGTTTTTAGCAAAAAGAACACAGCATGTTGTTCTCAATGGAGAGACGTCTACATATGTTAAAGTAACCTCCGGCGTGGCACAGGTGAGTGTTATGGGACCATTGCTTTTCACAATATGTATAAGTGACCTAGTAGATAGTGTCGGAAGTTCCATGTGGCTTTTCGCGGATGATGCTGTAATATACTGAGAAGCTGCAGCATTAGAAAATTGTAGCGTAATGCAGGAAGATCTGCAGCGGATAGGCACTTGCTGCAGAGAGTGGCAACTGACCCTTAACATAGACAAATGTAACGTATTGCGAATACATAGAAAGAAGGATCCTTTACTGTATGATTATATGATAGCAGAACGAACGCTGGTAGCAGTTACTTCTGTAAAATATCTAGGAGTATCCGCACGGAACGATTTGAAGTGGAATGATCATATAAAATTAATTGTTGATAAGGTGGGTGCCAGTTTGAGATTTATTGGGAGAGCCCTTAGAAAATGTAGTCCATCAACTAAGGAGGTGGCTTACAAAACATTAGTTCGACATATACTTGGGTATTGCTCATCAGTGTGGGATCCGTACCAGGTCGGGTTGACAGACGAGATAGAGAGGATCCAAAGAAGAGCGGCGCGTTTCCTCACAGGGTTATTTGGTAAGCGTGATAGCGTTACGGAGATGTTTAGCAAACTCAAGTGGCATACTCTGCAAGAGAGGCACTCTGCATCGCGGTGTAGCTTGCTGTCCAGGTTTCGAGAGGGTGTGTTTCTGGATGAAGTATCGAATATATTGCTTCCCCCTACTTATACCTCCCGAGGAGATCACGAATGTAAAATTAGAGAGATTCAAAAGTGCACGGAGGCTTTCCGGCAGTCGTTCTTCCCGCGAACCAAACGCGAGTGGAACAGGAATGGGAGGTAATGACAGTGGCACGTAAAGTACCCTCCGCCACGCACTGTTGGGTGGCTTGCGGAGTATAAATGTAGATGTATATTCTGAAGGCTTCACACGCGGGATCTTAGAAAGACACATCTGCAACACAGTGCGACTACTTCTACGAGGCGAATATTATACCATTCACTCATGGGAACGACCGTATCACTTGTGTTTATTTCAACATACGTGTTTTTTTTTGCAAAAGCAGTAACTCTTATTACTTAATTAAAAAAGTACATTAGGTAGTGCTAATTCGGTGAACAGAACTACAAAAAGCTTAACATACATGCATTTAAATTAAATTGTGTAAATGTATTCACATTTTGATTTTGGAATATGTAATATATCTGGATTTGTGGTTCGTGATAGGGTCGAACTCATGGAGCTAAGCACATTAAAATCTCTTAAAGACGAACGTTGTGGGACTTCGTCAGTTCCATGACAGCAAAAAAACGTGTTACACACATACGTTGAACCAAACAATGAGGTAACTAGAGCGGCTTCTATGTGCAGTCGACTTAATAGCTCTGGGGGTAACATTTTAGAAAAGTCGTTTAAATTCCAAGATTGGCAAAACAGATCATTCATCTGGGTGCTCCACTTGGAGCTCAAGTTGTAAGTAATGAATTACATCAGCAGCCAAAGCGAGATCAGTATTACAAATAAATCCAAATTTTGGGAACTCATGATGAAATGTTACTCAAACGTAGTCAAATGGTTCAAATGGCTCTGAGCACTATGCGACTTAACTTCTGAGGTCATCAGTCGCCTAGAACGTAGAACTAATTAAACCTAACTAACTCAAGGACATCACACACATCCATGCCCGAGGCAGGATTCGAACCTGCGACCGTAGCGGTCGCTCGACTCCAGACTGTAGCGCCTAGAACCGCGCGGCCACTCCGGCCGGCTCCAAACGTAGTCAGTTACGTCTGATATAAAAATGACTGCCTAGAGTTGCGAGAAATGTTCCATGTCATGAACATGAAACTAATTTTTCTGCGCACCTTTTTGTTTGATAGCATCAGTCTGATGCGCCACATCTGTTAGCAAATGATTCTCAGCTTCCGTTAAGGAACTGTCACTGTCATTCTTCAGAGGACAAGTGCATACATCGTCGTTGAGTCTGGTGATATGACAACGTTTCAATATATGTTTTTCCCAGCTCATAAAAGCGCGATAGCGTACTAAGCACTTTTCGTGGAAATTAAACGATACGAAATGTAATGGAGTTCCATTCAAAGTTGAACGACGTGACATCTCGATTTTATCTTTTATTGCTAACTCCGTTTACGCCATAGTATTCCTAATGCGGAATATAAACATAATTTACCGTAAGAGGTGTCCCCAGCAAACTGGTTGGCGACTGACAAGGCGACCGCTTTGCTCCAGTGGCGTCCGGCTCCAGCCTATCTTCTTCTTCCCTCCGCGCAGTCCCACCTACCGCAGCACTCGGAGAGTCAGGCAGGAACGCGGACACAGCGGAATCCTGTTTAGTCAGGCCTGGTTTATAATTAATGTGGAGCAACTTGCGGAACTCGAATAAAATGCGGATTCAAAAGATAAATCTTTAGATACACTGCCGGAAGAAAATTCGTCACCAACGAGGACCCTCTCCCGCGGCAAAATATGCACGTACTGAGGGTTTAAAATGTTAGTGGTACATTGTCACGCTTATCGGCGATTAGAAGGCGTTGTGAAGGCCTGTCTGTGCGCCATCTGTTTTGACTCTGCAGGCAGTAACTGTACTGAGTTCACGCTTGAACAATGTCTGCAACAACCATTCTACTGAACAAGGTCAGCTCTTTGAACGGGGTTGCATTCTTGACCTTCGGGAAGCTGGATGGACGCGTCAACAGGTTGCTGCACAAGTCTGGGAAAACAAATCGGTGGTGTGTCGTTGCTTTCGACAGTCGTCCTTACAACGTTACCACATTCGTAGGCCAGGCCTTGGACATATGAGTACTACAAATGCAATCAGGATGGACGCATTTTGAGAGTAGCAGTGAAGAAATCAGGGAACGTGTTGTAATTTGTGTGTCATAAAGGACCATTGGGCAAAGGGAACCGTCTGCTTGCAAAAGGACTAAGATCACGTATGTCTCCGACTAAGCTACCACTGACATCACGACACTCTCAATGTGTCATAAGAGGATCTATTGGAGAGTCGAATCGCATCCTTTTATATGAGTTATGGACGTCCCTGTGTACAGTACAAGTGTGGTGAATAGACTGTTCCGAAGAGCATTCGCCAGCGACGAACAATTCCAGCCCCAGGTTTGGTGGTGGCAGAGGCAGTCAGTTACAACAGGCGGTCACAAGAAGTGTTTCTACAAGGAAAAAGCGCCTGCTACGTTGCACAGGTTGCTGTCCCCGTGCTACCGCCATTTTTTCGGCAGGGAGGTGAGGAGCGTTTTTCCGCAGGGCAACGAACATCCATTCATGGATGCAGCGACGCAACGTGCTCTTCGTGGTGCACATAACTGCTCTGGACAACAAGATCACCAGATTCCTCATCATCAGGAAACGTATGAGGGTTGATGAAACTGGTGCTAATTGTTTTCTAGAGCCTGCCAGGAGCATTGCCGAAGTGCAAACAAAGGTGCAACGTGCTTGGGACATGACATTTGTGTTTCATGTGGTCTGAATTTATTATCATATAGTCCTACAATAATGACCTACCTGTTGCGTCACTCGTGAATAAAATGGCCTTGTGCTTGAGAGTATTACATTTTTTCCGACAGTGTGGTTTAACATTGCGAACGCTACAGTATCTACGTTATGTAAACAAAGAATGACATAACCGCTCTGTTTGAGTCCACTGTGTTCGAGCCAGAGATGGAACATATGAAGGGCTTATTTAAATAGTGGTACAAGTCCATTTTTGTTCATTGTGAGATATAGAGTCCTAAAGTTAAATCAGCACCGAAAAATCTGCAGTTGAGATACAAGAAATAAGGCTTTTTGCTAGAGACGAACCTTTCTTTCTGTTTGTTTGGATCTTTAATTGTAGAAGCAATATAGGCAGAAAAGTGGAGGTAATGGACTTATACCACTACTGAAGTAAGCCCTTCATATGAGGACAGGTAGAGATGAGAAAGGCCAAAATTCTTTGTTTATTTTAAACAGCCTAAGTCTCAAAATGTGCCCATGTAAGGCCGTTTATTGCTGCAAAGAGCAGATGAACTTAAAAATAAGTGAATACCGAATTTTTTCGAAGCCTGACTGGGAATTTCACGGAAAAGGAACTGTCTGGTATTAATAAACATTTGCCGCGACGCTAATGAAGTTTTACTGACTAGTACAAACCGTGGGCAGTCAACGTTGCCTTCAAATGCTCAACAATACAACGTTAAACGTGTTCTCATAGCCGACCAAACTGGCTTCTTGTACCGCTCCTCTCCTAATAATGTTTTATCTTTTAAGGAATAAATGGGTTCTTGGGGGGGGGGGGGGGGGGGGGGCAGTATCTAAAAATTTAATTTGGATGGATATGAGAAAATGGGAAAACTTTATAAGCGTAATTTGAAAAGTATAAGAACAATTGGCTCTGAGCACTATGGGAATTAACATCTGTGGTCCTCAGTCCCCTAGAACTTAGAACTACTTAAACCTAACTAACCTAAGGACATCACACACATCCATGCCCGAGGCAGGATTCGAACCTGCCCCGGAGCGGTCACGCGGTCCAGACTGAAGCGCCTAGACCGCACGGCCACACCGGCCGGCAGTATAAGAACATTATCAGTAGAATATGTGGTGAAAACCGTGGTTGGTAGCCATCATCTTCACCGACTGGATGCTCATCTTGGGTAATTGGATAAATAACAACGGATATTTCTCCAGAAAAAATAATATAATATATAAAGATTTAAAACAGAACATATTCTCAAAAAATCGAGTTGTTGTACTACGATAAAATTTGACGAGATGGGAATTGCTGAATCCTTTATTCCAAGCTTGCAACATTTTAACACGAAATGGTTTGAAAACTAAAAAATGATCCTGTTCTTAGCTAAATCTAAAAACATTTTTCATTGGGTGTTCTTTGATTTTGTCAAACAAATCAATACTGCTTCGTATGTCAGCTATTAATATTCAGTCACACTGCATAATTAACAACCTTCTTTGATACCACAGTGTAAAGCCAGGTCTAATTTCAGTCTCTTATATTATGGAAAGCTAAGTTTCTACGAGAGCATCTTCAAACTGTTTGTCTCAGGTGAGACTCACTTTCAAACTAACGCAATTTTCAGCACAATATTGGCAAAAGGAAGCTGAGAACCTGCGCACCCACGCACCCATCTCAGGCTCTTGTCGGCGTAAGCTGCTAATGGTGGTGACGAGCGCTGCGTGCTTGATCCCCCTACCCTCTCCCCCCCACCCTAACCCCCCCCCCACCCCATCTTACTCTGCTCTAGTTGAATAGGGGATCTCCATGCTATCGCGGCGCTTAAGTTTTAACGAGCCCCATGCGCGAATGCGACCTTCATTTTCGAGCGCTTAACTCTGACGAAGTTCTGCAGCACCATCGGAGGATTAATATGCAACTCTCTAAGGTGTTGGCCTCGCTCCCTTTGTGCCTACCGCGGTGCCAGCTAGGCCCGATACGCGCCTGCAGCCATTACTGGGAGTTACCTGCAAGTGTTTTTGATATCCTAGCGATCTAAAACCCTGTCGTTACGATGACTTGGTGTCGTAATAAATTAAGGAATGCACGCTTTCGTCCACCAGGTAAAAAGTTAATTTTAAAAATGTCGTTTGACATAAAATTATCAAAATATTTATCAACATAAATCGTTTTCTCTTGGCAAGAATATTTACCGTGTTTTGCTTATTGGCATTCACATTATAGCAACCCTTTCGCGCTATATTGATTTCGTTTATAAGAGAAGGACCTTGTGTATGCTGAGTGGAAGAACTACGCAGTGCAATTTTAAACACCTTTACTGAGTCTAGTTGTGACTACGTGATATTCATAGACCACTGTAAGCAGTCGGTAAATATGAAGTGAGTTTCTCTGGTTTTGATGATTATGTTGAGGATTTTTTTTTTCATTTTCCAAATTTATACAAACTTTTCCTGTATCCAATGTCTCTAAGTCTAAATGTCTATGCAGTGCGTACTGAATCAAACTACTATATATTTTTTAAGCTTCTTAACAAAATGAAATTGGTGATATGGAGAGACGTCATATTCCTTACGTTAATTGTTATTATTCCGTTCTGAAAAGAGAGAAATATGCGTATTCCTTACTAGGTAGGCACTGATACGAAGTTTATGAAATTATTTATCTAAAGTACACAACTACAAATATGAACATGAAATACATTCAACACGTAAGAACACGAATTTATACAAAGTTAAGTTTCTACAAACATATACATTACGAAGTATCTAAATCCTTTAGAGGTGAAAAACAAAAAAAAAAAAACAAAAAAGTAACAAAAAATACAAATAGCAAATATTTGTTTTGCCGAAGTTTTATGTTTGTGTCATTTATGGTTAAAAAACATACTACCGTGTAGAAATACCTGAAGATACAATGGCGATTCTGATGTTCAACACGAAGCCAGTCGCTGTTTTGAATTTGAGTACGATTTATTGCGCCACTAATAGTTTTCAAGACTGTGTAGGCCCATAATCAGCTGTAACAAGCAATTGCACTGCCTCCCCCGACCCCCCCCCCCCCCCAAAAAAAAATTATTGTGATAGTTTTATGTTCATCGGCACCTGATGCGGTATGATGAGCCAGCCGTTCTCAATTGATTAGCCAACCCACCATTGGTATACCTATGAGAAACGTTTGGCTGAAATTACGGCTACCTGCTCCAACCGACTATCCCTGAGACAACCAGCTACCAGTGAGGGAACCAACTACCCCTATGTAAACAACAGTCGTGTTTGAGAAAAATGTATGTATAATTATTAATGTTGCCAATATTGATGAAAGAACGTACCAAAATCGATTTATTGAAATCACTTTTCTCTCCACTCAAATCTCTCCACTCCAAACTATCTAAGTAACTCATACAAAAATCTGCCGAGATTCACATTAAATTATCAAAAGCTATGTAGAAAGACCTGTGTTCTTCATTTAATGGAAAAGTAAATAATGCAAAATAAAAATCTTACTGTTGCAAACAACTCTAAAGAAATGTAGTGCAACCTCGCACAAAAATACCCGAGAGCCAGGAAATTGAAAATTTTTTATGTAAAAGGAAGTGTTGTTGAATCACATGACTCACGACGGTGAAAGCTTTTTTAGTGGTTTTCGGTGGGTTTCCCATCAAACCGCGCCCAAATTGGGAGATTAATGCAACTATATGAGACGATAAAAGAGACCGCACGGTCCAGATCCGGTACTCCAAACAGGTAAAATTCTGCGAGCATTGAGGCAATCCTCCCACGGACGCACAAGATTGACGAAATCTGTTTGGCAAAACACCGTGTCCTGCAGCGTGAAGAAATCCGTAAAAGCCTGTTCCATATCCTCGTCCGACAGGAATTGTCCACCCACCAAGGGACTATAGTCCGGATACTCGAGACTTCTGTGTTAGGACGTTTCCATTATGGCTAAGTGAGGTTTCATGAAGCAGTAACGCCCCTTGTCGTACCGTTAAACAACGGTATTTTTCGCCAAGTATCCTACACCTTAAACGTTCTTCATTCTACGATGAAAGTCTACCGGTGTTTGGAAGATATAACAGCGTGACGGTCGTATTTGGACGCGTATGATAATAAGGATTAATAATGTCGCCGTAGTTAACGTTTCCACACTTACCGCACGCACGTCGGAAGGATGTGAATGCCAAATGGCTCTGAGCACTATGCGACTTAACTTCTGAGGTCATCAGCCGCCTAGAACTTAGAACTAATTAAACCTAACTAACCTAAGGACACCACACACATCCATGCCCGAGGCAGGATTCGAACCTGCGACAGTAGCGGTCGCTCAGCTCCAGACTGTAGTGCCTAGAACCGCACGGCCACTCCGTCTGGCTGTGAATGCCACACGGATCCCTTGGCTACATCTCGGCGCTTGTACTTACCCTCATCGTGGTCGTGATACGTTGGGTATGCGCTGTAGCAACGCCCTCAGCCGGAAATATTTTGGTCGCCCATTATAATATAAGCCCTGCAGAAAACAGCAGCCAACCACATGAGCAGCAAATATGTATGAAAGCAATGAATCAAGTTTTGTGAAACTGAATAATGGTGTGATCGAAAACAAGACATAAATCTTGTAATAAGAAAAAAAAATACAAATTCTGTAATAAGAAAAAAAGCAAATTCAAGCAAAAATGATGGTCAAAACTTTAGGCACCAAACTCCTTTAATGTAAAAAAAATGTGTAAACCAAGAGAATTAAGTCATGTAAGTTCCAGTGGATTTGAATGGCTCCACTCTTGTTATTTAAATAACTAATGTATGACGTCATTGAGGGCGAATGTAATGTCTCGATGACGATCGCACACTTCCCACCAGAGATGAATGTTTGCTCGGAGTAGGCGATCTCGATACTATTTGATGCATATCTCCGATCTCAGAGCATGAAACTTTGATGTGCCTGACCGGCCGCGGTGGTCTAGCGGTTCTGGCGCTGCAGTCCGGAACCGCGGGACTGCTACGGTCGCAGGTTCGAATCCTGTCTCGGGCATGGGTGTGTGTGAAGTCCTTAGGTTAGTTAAGTTTAAGTAGTTCTAAGTTCTAGGGGACTTATGGCCTAAGATGTTGAGTCCCATAGTGCTCAGAGCCATTTGAACCATTTGATGTGCCTGAACACTCTTATTAATGTAATACGATACTGATTGTAATTTATGTCTCATGATAATTGGCAAAATATTAACATCTGCAAATTTTCGATGTCATGAATGTCTTAAAAATAAAAATTTGTCCTGAGATTGTCTTTGTTGTGGAAAATGGTTGAAAATAAAGTATTTTCTGAGTGGCTTCAGATGTAAACACAGTGTTCAAAATATTAAATCATGTTTTAATCGTACACTAATTTGGCAGATTCTTTAAAATGCAGTTTATAAGTGTTTTATCTTAAGAGAAAAGAATGTGTACTTTTAAAAACTACACATCTCTTGTAAGGTTTTAAGTTCTCATTTAATGCTGCAAAACAAATATTTTCTAAACTTGGTTAAACTAAGTGAATACCAATAGGTGAAATTGGAAGCAAGACTGAAGAAAAATAAAGACACGTTCATAGGATCTGCCCCGGAAAAGCGTTTGACAATGTAAAATGGTGCAAAATGTTCGAAATTCTGAGAATTATAACTGTATACTATAGGAAAAGGCGGATGTTATCCATTATGTGCATAAACCGAAAGAGAATAATAATACTGGAAGACAAGGAACTAAATGTTAGGATTAAAACCGTTTAATACAGATATGTAGTCTTTCAGCCCTACTCTTCAGTCTACAGATCGAAGAAGCAATGACGGAAATAAAAGAAAGGTTCAAGAGTAGGATTCAAATTCAACGATAAGATTCGCTGATGACAATGCTAACTTCAGTGGAAGGGAAGAAAAATTGCATGATCTCTTGAATGGAATGGACAATCTAAGGATTGTAGAACATGGACTGGTAGTAAAGCATAGAAAAATGAAATTAATGAGAAGTGACAGAAATAAGAAAAACAAGAAACTGAAAACCAAAATCAGGGATAACGAAATAGACGACGTTAAGGAATTCTGCTACTGAGACAACAAAGTAACTCATAACATATGGAGCAACGAGGATATAAAAACCAGTCTAACACCAACTAAAAGGGTGTTAGTGGCTAAGAGGATTCTACTACTATCAAATACAGTTCTTAATATCAGGAAGAAATTACTGAGAATGTACGTTTGGAGCACAGCTTTGTATGGTACTGAAACATGGACTGTGGGAAAACCGCAACAGAACAGAATCGAAGCCTTTGATCTGTGATGCTACGGAAGGGTGTAGAAAATTATGTGTACTGATAAAGCTACGGATATGCTCTTAATGAATTTAATTAACTCTTTCAGATACTGGTCAAATACGTTGAATTCCATGAGTCCCCTTCTTGTTTGTTTTCTTTGCAATCACGAGTCACTATAAACTTCTTCGCATTGAGGAAGTTTCTTTTACATCAAATAGACGCATACAGATGTATATTGTATACACTTCGTCACAATTAATGTATAGACAAGGTGATTTCGTTTAGTAGCAAGAATTCGTAGGAAACGGTCACTGAGAGGATACGAAACATAATGGGTCATATGGATGCGTGCCTAGAAATATGCTGCAAAGGAGACATGCTCCCTTGAAAGTGGAGATTAGATTTTGTTGACAGCGTAGGTTTCAGTAACTGAAAACACATTTGAGAACACAGGAGACAAGTGGGAGTCTTTGTACTTTCGTACTTGACACAAATATAGGCAGATGGAGCTCATCTTACCATCTTACAGTAGCGCCAAGCAGTTAAAATTTCAAATATTATTAAAAATGTATAGGCTGTAGTAATTTGTAAACGAAAATTATCGTCAGTGTTATAAGAAATTTTCAAGAAAGGGGGTCTATTTACATGAACTACGGAAACAGCCAGAAACACTAACATAATTGAACTGGAAAAACCTATGAACATTCTCATAGCTTATGAATGTATGGGATACATATTTCATCGTGAGAACTTGAGCGTATACTGGCATGGAAAACGAAATACCTTAAGAGGTGTGAAATTGTTTCACCTGTGCAACGGAGACAGTCTTCGCTGATGAATGTTCGTTCTGCTGGACCTCACAGAAATTTTCAGTGAACAAGTTGTTAAGAAAATTAAGAAATTAGATTTAGTAAAACCTGAGATATAGTTACTGTACCATTACTTGTGAGGCATTCGGTACGCGCTAGTGTACAGTGACCAGCGTGCGTGCCCCCCCTCCCCCGCGCCACAGTATACTTATTACGACGGCTTTCCTTAATACTACCGAGAATAATCCCTACTGCCCTAAGAATATATTTTCAGCTGTTACTGACACTTACACCCATCACCCAAAACACAGATATTCGCTACACAGAAGTGCCTGTACATTTATTTCGGCAACCATTTATGCTGTAATAGAGCCAAATATATTTCTTCACATGGTTTCGTGAAAACCATGTTTTGTCCAGATAAATCACAGGCCCTCTGTCATCTACATGCAATAAATGCATAGTCCTAAAAAATGTGCCTCTCCATATGGCAATATCCCTTCGTTTCATAATAAATTTTACGTGCATTATCCATTTTCTGCTCTTTTAACCGACACCATTTGTAAGGTGAAGAATGTACGTTTATGAGCCCTCACATACTGTTTGGTATTGCAGTTAGGTAGTGTCGCCCACAACAATATGTAAATGAGAACCAGTTCACGGGACAAAGTGTAACCAAACAGCTAATCGTGACAACGGACCAGCTGGTACCTGACATGACACTACAGAGCTAGGGGCAGTACGGGGAGAACGATAAGTGGCAGCCGTGAAGTCTCTACGTTCGTGGCGGTGACTACAGAGTTGTATGTCCGCACTCAAGAAGTCAGTAATGATATGCTTGCCAACATAACGCTCACTGCGGGGTATCTTCTTCAACTACTCTTGCACACTTACTTTGGTGAGGATATGTTCATTTACTGCAGATCTGAGAGTGTGGTACCACAGTCCAATACCACCCCACGTCGTCGCTGAGAGCGGTCACATGGGATCTGGAGACACAATGGTACCCATCTGATGAGCGACAACTGATCTCTGCACTAAGAGCACCCGCTGCAGCTGCGGTATTGGAGTGCCTTGCCTATTCTCTTTATGTTGTAAGTTTCTCAGTTGCACCGCTTCTTGTTTCTGTGCTAATCGTGCTTTTTGCTGTTTGTATTTGTGCTTTACTTACTATAATATGGCCACTCAGATGCAGTCATCTGCTGCGCCAACTACAGTTGATCTAACTCAGGTTAATCAGTTTCAGAACTGCTTGAGGTGATGAATGCTTCATGACGGCGCATATGACTTCACACAAGACGCTGGAAGTAAGGACAGTGTCACCACCTGTACCGCCTGCACCGTCTGCGTTTTGGCCGCCATTTACTGAGTGTGACAAGGCTGAGGAAGACCGGGCAGAGTATCTCGCACAGTTCAATGCACACATCGCGACGCATCACTTACACGGTATTGACAAACGTTCTTACTGCTTGCACAAGGCGGGAGAGACTGTATATGGCTATATGGCTTGTGTGTCAAGTTATTTCCCACGTCCTTTCCTGAACTAGCAGACTATGAGGACCTTGTAAGCAGGCTGTTTATGTGTTTGTATGTTGGTAGTGGTATGTAGCGCTGTGTATTAAATCTCTCACAGCGCTGTGCGCACTCTTTAAGTGACTCTCTGTATCTGGTCGGACTTGCAGTTGAAGGTGGATCGCCTGCAGTGATGGAAGTTGGATGTGAACAGCCAGCAGTGATGGAGGATGGAGGTGAGTAGTTACCATTCACGGACGTTAGAGGTCTAAAGCGTTAGTGCCAACAGACGATCTGGATAATGTGTCCGACATGGAAATGTAACTTATGTTTCTTCATGTAATTTTTGGAACTGGATGTCATGGACGATTATATAATTTTTGAACTCGTTGTCACATTCTTAAGGTAAATACATTGATTGCTATGCAACAAAATCTTTCCTTTGCTAACTACATGTGTAATAGTAGGTAGAGCCTTCAGTAGTTAAAATCTTTTATTTAGCTGGCTGTATTGACGCTTGCTGTATTGCAGTAGTTCGTGTAACGAACATTTTTGTGAGGTAAGTGACTTATGTAATCAACAGGTTATTGTTAGTATTTCATCTAATTCAGGACCATTCTTTTGTATTAATTATTGGAAGTCAGATTACGTTGCGCTAAAATATTGTGGGCCAGTGTTGAAATGATAAAATAGCAAAAAGAGACAGTACGTCAATTTCACTCAGCAGCTTAAGTAAAATTTAAATTAAGAAGTTTTAACCTGTTGCAGGCGATTATAGAATATTATGAGGACAGGGTTCAAGTGACGGCTCACCGTTATATATTATTTACGTTGCGTAAGTACTAGTGGCTTAGGGCTAGTGGCTTTGATTTCTAATCGAAACGTCCTCGATCCCCGTTTCAAATCCCTCCCCTCCCTCCTCCACCGCCAACGTCTAAATTGTGAGTGAAAATGATCAGCATTAGCGGCCTCTGGCCTCTGGCATAAGAAGTCACCCTCATTCTACCAACGGCACTGTCAGGTGGAGGAGCGGACAGAAGTTCAGGGAACTCTTGCCCTTGGGAGCAAAACTGCGCCTAAAAGCGAAAAAAACAGCAATGATTAACGACGTGAGATTGCAGAAAGCAATGAAAACAACCACGTGGCTGTACGTAACGTGTTGTCCCTTGCAGCACCGGGTAGAACTGATTGATAAACTGGGTGCCAGTTGTTACCTTTCCACGATTTATTTGCGCGATGCCTACTTGCAGATACCTCTGGATATCCAGTATTAACAAGTCTTTGTCATTAATACTCATTATGTCTCTTCAAAGTTTGAGACTTGCCGTTTGGCAGTGTTTTCCGCACCCGACATACACTGCTGGCCACCGTAAATGCAACACTCTGAAGGAAGCATCCGAATCAAGTGAAATTTACACCATGGGTTTGCAGTGATGAGATATGCAACTGATTAGAATTTCAGCGCAGACGCACATCACGCGCGCCTGTGGCGCCACCTCATAGCGCCATTTAAGGCTTGGCGATTTCGACGAGTGTACGTTCGGCACGTGTGTTTACCTTGTGGTTGTTTCACAAGACGATCAGTTATGCCTCGTAGACATCAGCGAACATCTTTTGATCAAGTATCCGAGTTCGACAGAGGAAGGATAGTGGCTTACCGAGATTGTGGATTATCATACAGAGAAATCGCTAGTCTTGTTGGACGAAACCAAACAACTGTAATGCGGATATGTGACCGTTGGATGCAGGAGGGTACGACGGACCGACGTGGTCAATCGCATTCACCTCGGTGCACCACTGCACGTGCTGATAGGCAAATTGTGCGCATGGCAGTGACGGATCGCTCAGTGACATCCCGAACCATAGCACAGCACATTGCGTCTGTAACGCATCATCCAGTGTCTGCGCGTACCATTCGACGCCGTTAACAGCAGAGTGGTCTGTCCGCAAGACGTCCATTGCTTCGTCTACCATTGACGCAGAACCACAGACGTCTCCGTCGCCAATGGTGTGATGACAGACGGATGTGGACGGCAGAATGGAATAACGTTGTCTTTACTGATGAGGCACGCTTCTGTCTGCAGCACCACTATGGTCGGATTCGAGTGTGGAGACGCCGTGGAGAGAGGATGCTGGACAGCTGCAATATGCACCGCCACACTGGTCTTGCACCGGGTATTATGGTATGGGGCGGTATTGGATATTGCTCTCGCACGCCTCTAGTACGCATTGCCGGTACTTTAAATAGCCGGCGCTACATATCCGAGGTGCTGGAGCCAGTTGTCCTTCCTTACCTTCAGGGCTCGGCCACAGCCATATTTCAACAGGATAATGCGCGACCACACGTGGCACGCATTGTCCAAAGGTTCTTCGTCAATAACCAGACTGAAGTGCTTCCCTGGCCGGCTCGCTCTCCGGATCTTTCGCCGATAGAAAACATGTGGTCCATGGTTGCTCAACGAGTGACCCAGATTACATCCCCAGTTGCCACACCAGATGATCTTTGGCAACGTGTGGAAGGAGCTTGGGCTGCTGTACCACAGGAACACATCCAACGTGTCTTTGACTCAATGCCGAGACGTGTGGCAGCGGTGATCTCCAACAATGGCGGCTACTCTGGCTACTGATTCTGGCAGGAACCACATGTCACAGACGGCTGTAAACGTAATCATTTGATGCTTGGTCAACAATTTATCTACAAAATAAATTTTGTAGTGCTACCTCTTGTCTTTCTTGGTTTTGCATTTACGGTGGCCAGCAGTGTACTTATAGAGTAGCTGAATGCACTCATGTTCAGGAAAGACAGTACACCTTGAACGTCTAGAGCTAGAATGTTCATACTCACAGAACACGTACATAGGCACATTTTTTGTATGTTCAGCAGAAATGATTTGCGTTTGAATCTTGTAGGTCCGCGAGCCAGTTCAAGGTCAACATTGAAATCGCGGGGCAACACCACCAACCGGTATATTGTGCCTGCATCTCTCGTTATCGCTTTAAACCGAAGGTCATGGATCAGAGTGACTTGAAGAGGCGTGCAGGATGCCTCGCAGACGTATGCACGAACCAAGCAGTAACATCAGTGAGTTTGAAAGAGGGTGGGTTATTGACAAGAGAGAAAGTGATCCATCCGTCTGGGAAATTGCTGCTGGAGTGGGGCGAAGTGTTTCAGCAGTGCAACGGGTGTGTACAGAATGGTTCACGGAAGGCCGTAGAACAAGTCGAGATGGGGCCCCTCCTCCCCTCCCCCCCCCCCCCCCTCCACCGCGAGAAGGAGAAGATCGACAGCTCTTCCGAATGGCATTGCTGGACAGATCTCCGTCCGTCCTCCTCGCCTCTGTCGCAACAGTGTAACACTTCAAACACTATCGAGGCTCGCAGTCTGTCGCATTTTACTACGGCATAGATACGTGTGCGTTGTCCCCTTCGCCGCCTACCATTTACGAATGTGCGGGAAGATGCTAGACGGCAATAGCGTATGAGACGACGTCACTGTGGACAGGAAAGGCATCAGATAGAGTTTTCGAACGAGTCAAGTTTCTGATTGTTTGAAAATTATGGCCGAATTTTGGTTCGCCCTAGACAAGGCGAGCGGCATCACAGTGACTGCATTCGCAAAAGACATACAGCGCCAAGCTCAAGGCCTAATGGTGGGTGTCCAGGGCACTGTGATCAATGTGACCTAGGTGAGTGAATGCTGCGACCCGAAGCCATACCCTTTCTGTTCAACACCCCAGACATCAGACGCTCCTTCTTGGTGTCACACGACGTCTGGCCAGCCAGATCTGCACACTTTTCGCCAACGGAAAATGTGTGAGATGTGGCGAAACGACGGGTGCAGCGCCGTACTACGCCATTCGCGCCTTACACGCGTCGATGCCATCACGCTTAGAGCTAGTTATCAGGGCCCGTGGTGGATCCTGTGCCTGCTAATCAACAGGACACATGCTGAATCGCGGTGACTGAAATGCTAATCTTTTCTGAAGAACGTATTAATCTACTTGTGCTGGATAGGAACGTTCTACCGCTAGTTATTCAAGGTGTTCTGTTTCTTCTCAACATGAGTGTCTTTACGCGAGGAACCTTTGCACTCTGTTTCTTGTGTTGTCTGGAGCTGGTCCCAAATATCACAGAGACAAATGTGTCCTTTTGTGACCGAGATTGAGTAATTAGGACATGTCATTAATAGCTAGGGTGTTCTCCCATTGGAGCCACATTTATTGGCTATCCGTGACTTCCCACCCCCACGGAAAGTGCAGGAATTGCAGTCAATGCTAGGGGAACTCACATTTTAAATCCGGTTTGTTCCTAACGCCGCTCAAATCGCGGCTTTCTTACATCGACTGCGTGGGAAGAATGTTCATTCCGTTTCAAAAGTGTCAGTCTGCGTCCCAGAAGTTCAAGGATGCTATACTTCTCTATCGATGCGTTGTTCATTTAGATCCAGTCGAACCTGGTGTTAGCTGTGGATGCTGCCTCCAGTTTTGTCACATAAATTTGATGTTGTTGACTGGCCGACTGCCTTTGCTGCTAAATTGTTAAACAAGGTTCAATATAATTATTTTCTAACTGAAACGGAGGCTCACACCATTGCTTATGGTGTCACTAAGTTCCACCAGTACTTTTCTAGGCAAAACACTTTACTTGGTGACTGACCACGAAACTGTACCATCTTTATTTAGCACTTTTAAGTCAGTCACAACTCGTACAGCGTAAAAGCTGCAGCGGTGGGCTCTTCTTTTGTCAAATTCCCGCAATAAAATTGTGTATCGGTCCACTTTGAAGCATGCCAGTGGAGATGGTGCTTCTAGCCTCCCTGTTGCTCCAGTTTCCTCATGCGATGAGGCCTCTGCTTCTTGTTGCTACACTGATGCACAAGTCACACTTAATCATCGGAAAATGGTCCAGGCCACACCGACAGAACCTAATCTGCAGATTCTGTTGTAGGACATCTTCCTTAGTTGGCTGGGTTCAGCCAAACAGATTTTTAGCTCTGTGGTTCGCCAATGATTTGCCCGTTGGCACACCTTTGCAGTTTGGATATGTGTCGAAGTGCTTGGCGCCAATAACGACAAGCCCCATGTTGTGGCACACCAGGGTCTCTTGCTACAAGAAGGTCACTGGCGCGTCGTTTGCACTTGGGTGCGACGTGATTGCACTTGGCACGGTCTGGGTGCGTAAACTGGGAACCTGATTCTTCTTTGCCAAAACTGTGGTAAACATCAGGGAGCCCTGCCTCAGCAGTTCTGTAATGGCCCAAACCTCAAGCAACTTGGAAACGTTACCACTTGGATTTCACTGGTACTTACTGTCATACACCTTGGGTCGCCAACATTGACGCAAATATCTCTTCGTGGTTAGTATGCATTCTACAATGACTCGTTCCGTAGTCCATTCCTTCTCGTCTATTTTTGCCTCGGGGGATTGTCTAAATTGATTGTGGTGGACAGTGGACCACAGCTAGTTTCCGCTGAATTTAAACACCTTTACACTGCCCCTGGCTCACCCACATCACAAGTGCAACTTTCCACCCTCAGTCCAATATAGGAATTGATAGTAATGCACGAACGTTCAAGCAAAGAGTAGCATGGCCGGACCGTACGAATTACGGGATCCACGGCTACAGAGCCAAGAGTGCCCCCTAGGTTTGATAGAAACTGGTACGCTCAGGGGCGTAGCCCATAGGAAGACAATTGATGGGTAAGACAGAACCATAATAATAACAACAGTGACAGAATCGAAATTAGGGATCCGAACCCATTCAGTGGAATACAACTGTGAAGAGACCGTCACAGCTGACACCAGAAACGTGCACAGGTGGTTCAGAGCAACTCTGCATCCAGCTTCAGTCAGAACCACGGAAATGTAATCGATTATGAGGGACCTACGCGAAGTGCTTGCGGAAGAAAAGATAGTTAGCAGAGCGGACTTGCACACAGTAATTATTGTTACAATAGGGAATGATGAGCTGCGCAGGATTGCTGACAGCGAGAGGAATATTACAGCCATCTTAGAACAGGCTTTCCGTCGATGTGCTGCAGAAAGAAATTGTCCCACTTTCGCTATGAAAACACCTAAAATTAAATAAGCACTGGAAAGGAGAGGACGTGAACCTGTAACGAGACTCGACTTTGTCAATGGCGCAGTCTGGAGGCAAATATTTCAGTGGTTACCAGCCTCTAGAAGGATGTCACAATGGAGATGAATTTTTTTAGGGTGTACCAAGCAATTCTTGACCTGGGGAAGAAGTTGGCTACCCTTAAGAAGGAAACCGGGATGACTTTAAAATTAATCGAATAAACTATTCGAGCTCAGTTACTCGCTGATAGTCTCAAACTATGCGAGACGCAAGTGGACAGCAATATATTTGATAGAGCTGAAATACAACCTGAATAAGTTCATGAGGAAGAAAAGGTCCGCATAGAACGACAAACTGAAGAGATCATCCAGGAGGAAGTGGTATCGTTCCACAACATAGGGCTTCCGGAATGAAAGGAAACTTTTAGACGCCAGACAAATTAACGCGGTAACCGATATAGAGACCGATAGACCAGAGGGGCTGGAAGAACTACTCCAGCACTTCCACGTAGTGTCAGTCTTCTAGTCGATCGATCTGCGCAGTATATTTTGGTTAATAGAAGTTCACCCAGAATGTAGGCGGTACACAGCCTTCCTTGCATTCAGAAAGTTTTATCGGTTCAGGAGGTTGCTGTTCGGTCTGAGTATCTCGTCTGCTGCCTTTATCAGAGGACTACATCGCATGATCAGTGATTTTCTCAGGGAGATATTCACCACATATCTTGATCACCTGATAATAGCAGAGAAAATCACGTCACCAAGACATTGTGGTCCTTCGAGAATTCTTGAACACCTTCAGGGAACACGTTGTTAGAGTCAACACGGAAAAGTTATATTTCGGATCAACAAACGTTCACTTCTTAGGGCATGTGACTGCGGGAGAGGAGAATGTCACCGAATCCAGAAAAACAGGGGCCATAGCGACGATTGCGCACATTCTCTGGCGTCATCAATTTCTACCAGCGATTCATACAAACCGACAATGAATTGTTAACGCCTTACTGTACTGACGGGAAGTAATACGCCCTCGGGATGGTGTAACACTGCCGGCCGATAATGTTAACCCTGAATGAGATTTTCACTCTGCAGCGGAGTGTACGCTGATATGAAACTTCCTGGCAGATTAACCCTCTGTGAAGGGTTTTAGCCTGACCGAAACTGCACCAAATAACAAGAAGTCGGACTATAATTTCGTAATCACGAATTAATGAAACAGTAAAAACAACAAAAGAAACAGTTTTCCAAATTATTTGCCCCTAATACCAAAATAAGCTGTAATTACATATACATGCGGTCGCCAGCCTAATTAGGCATTGCGGTATCAAGTTTTATGACAAAGCGGAAATAAACTTCACGTAAGAAAACTAACCTCGCTTTATACCCTAACTAATATCTTCTAACACAATTACTCTCAGCATTGTACAGGTAAATTGTCCTAGCAAAAAATACGACAGCTGACTCTTAGGCAGAACATAAATGACCAATAAATGCAGCAGTACGCACTATATAACAACAACACTTACTATTGGCAAGAACTACTACGCATTATGATGAATGTGATCCCACTAACAAAGTCTGACTGGCAACAGGATGAACTGCTATTATTTTAATTAACCATCACAAAAAGGACGATGATTTGAAACAGTAGTGATTACTATGAGCTTGAGAAACCTGCACATGAATTTACTCTGTACAAATGGGTAGTGCAATTATTATTTACACGAAAAATTATGGCGCAAAATAAATAATTGTACTGGTTGCTGCGGATGCCCATAAAGAGCCTTCTCTTTCAATCACACGTACGTTAAGTAGCTTATGGGTTCCTTAAACTGTTATGGTTTGAAGAAACATCACCAACTCTAAATGGTAACGCCCAGAACTAAGAAAATAGAAAATACCTATAGTAACAATTTTAAGTATTGTGAATAATGCAAAATTAGTTCAACAGTCAATAAGGGGACCTAGCAACTAGTCTCTCATTGGACTCCGAGTCAAACTGGTTTTGCATATGACCGCCCAACTTGAAAATCTACTTTAAAACTACGTACACAAAGAAACAAACAATTACAAGTTTACAAACCTGTCTATAGTGGAAGAATACTATTGTCTTTTAATAACTTTTACTTGCTAACATCTATAAGCATTTTGTATTTTTGTCACAGATTTTTTTAATGGCAGATTCTTGTTTAATGAAAAGCTTTTTTTATGAACACACTTTAGGAAACTGTAAGATACAAAATTGTGTGGAGTAAATCGTTTACACTGGATAGAAAATTAACAAACTTCAGCTATTGAAAGTGCAAAATGTTTTATTGCCAAAATTGTCAGTTTAATAAAGAAACAGGGTACTCGGACTTACGTCTCTTGGAAAGGACCCTGTCAAGGAATGTGTCTGAGGCAATCAAGGGCGTTCGCAGGCGAGTTTCAAGTTTACTAAAAGTTATTATTCAATGCATACTACATGGTGTATTAGAAGTACGTATTTAGATAACAGTTCTGCTGAAGGTGATGGCGGTAAATTACAGTGGATATAAAACCGGTCAGAAGCTTGAACGTGGTAGGGAAACTAGAAAATCTGAAAATGGAAATGCAAAGGCTCAATCTAGATATAGTAGGAGTCAGTGAAGTGAAGTGGAAGGAAGACAAGGATTTCTGGTCAGATGAGTATCGGGTAATATCAACAGCAGCAGAAAATGGTATAACAGGTGTAGGATTCGTTATGAATAGGAAGGTAGGGCAGAGGGTGTGTTACTGTGAACAGTTCAGTGACCGGGTTGCTCTAATCAGAATCGACAGCAGACCAACACCCACAGCGATAGTTCAGGTATACATGCCGACGTCGCAAGCTGAAGATGAACAGATAGAGAAAGTGTATGAGGATATTGAAAGGGTAATGCAGTATGTAAAGGGGGACTAAAATCTAATAGTCATGGGCGACTGGAATGCAGTTGCAGGGGAAGGAGTAGAAGAAACGGCTACAGGAGAATATGGGCTTGGGACAAGGAATAAAAGAGGAGAAAGACTAATTGAGTTCTGTAACAAGTTTCAGCTAGTAATAGCGAATACCTGTTCAAGAATCAAGAGGAGGACGTATACTTGGAAAAGGCCGGGAGATACGGGGAGATTTCAATTAGATTACATCATGGTCAGACAGAGATTCCGAAATCAGATACTGGATTGTAAGGTGTACCCAGGAGTAGATATAGACTCAGATCACAATATAGTAGTGATGAAGAGTAGGCTGAAGTTCAAGACATTAGTCAGGAAGAATCAATACGCAAGGAAGTGGGATACCGAAGTACTAAGGGATGACGAGATACGTTTGAAGTTCTCTAACGCTATAGATACAGCAATAAGGAATAGCGCAGTAGGCAGTACAGTTGAAGAGGAATGGACATCTCTAAAAAGGGTCATCACAGAAGTTGGGAAGGAAGACATAGGTACAAAGAAGGTAGCTGCGAAGAAACCATGGGTAACAGAAGAAATACTTCAGTTGATTGGTGAAAGGAGGAAGTAGAAACATGTTCCGGGAAAATCAGGAATACTGAAACACGAGTCGCTGAGGAATGAAATAAATAGGAAGTGCAGGGAAGCTAAGACGAAATGGCTGCAGGAAAAATGTGAAGACATCGAAACAGATATGATTGTCGGAAGGACACTCAGCATACAGGAATGTCAAAACAACCTTTGTTGACATTAAAAGCAACGGTGGTAACATTAAGAGTGCAACGGGAATTCCACTGTTAAATGCAGAGGAGAGAGCAGATAGGTGGAAAGAATGCATTGCAAGCCTCTATGAGGATGAAGATTTGTCTGATGTGATAGAAGAAGAAACAGGAGTCGATTTAGAATAGATAGGGGATCCAGTATTAGAATCGGAATTTAAAAGAGCTTTGGAGGACTTACGGTCAAATAAGGCAGAAGGGATAGTAAACACTCCATTAGAATTTCTAAAATCATTGGGGGAAGTGGCAACAAAACGACTATTCACGTTGGTGTGTAGAATATATGAGTCTGGCGATATACCATCTGACTTTCGGAAAGCATCATCCTCACAATTTCGAAGAAGGCAAGAGCTGACAAGTGCGAGAATTATCACACAATCAGCTTAACAGCTCATGCATCGAAGCTGCTTACAAGAGTAATATACAGAAGAATGGAAAAGAAAATTGAGAATGCGCTAGGTGACGATCAGTTTGGCTTTAGGGAAAGTAAAGGGACGAGAGAGGCAATTCTGACGTTACGGCTAATAATGGAAGCAAGGCTAAAGAAAAATCAAGACACTTTCATAGGTTTTGTCGACCTGGAAAAAGCGTTGGACAATATAAAATGGTGCAAGCTGTTCGAGATTCTGAAAACAAGTAGGGGTAAGCAATAGGGAGAGACGGGTCATATACTATATGTACAACAACCAAGAGTGAATAATAAGAGTGGACGATCAAGAACGAAGTGCTCGTATTAAGAAGGTTGTAAGACAGGGCTGTAGCCTTTCGCCCCTACTCTTCAATCTGTACATCGAGGATGCAATGATGGAAATAAAAGAAAGGTTCAGAAGTGGAATTAAAATACAAGGTGATATGATATCAATGATACGATTCGCTGATGACATTTCTATCGTGAGTGAAAGTGAAGAAGAATTAACTGATCTGCTGAACGGAATGAACAGTCTAATGATTACACAGTATGGTTTGAGAGTAAATCGGAGAAAGACGAAGGTAATGATAAGTAGTAGAAATGAGAACAGCGAGAAACTTAACATCAGGATTGATGGTCACGAAGTCAATGAAGTTAAGGAATTCTGCTACCTACGCAGTAGAATAGCCAATGACGGACGGAGCAAGGAGGACATCAAAAGCAGACTCGCTATGGCAAAAAAGGCATTTCTGGCCAAGAGAAGTCTACTAATATCAAACACCGGCCTTAATTTGAGGAAGAAATTTCTGATGATGTACGTCTGGAGTGCAGCATTGTATGGTAGTGAAACATGGACTGTGGGAAAACCAGAACAGAAGAGAATCGAAGCATTTGTGATGGGGTGCTATAGACGAATGTTGAAAATTAGGTGGACTGATAAGGTAAGGAATGAGGAGGTTCTACGCAGAATCGGAGAGGAAAGGAATATGTGGAAAACACTGATAAGGAGAAGGGACAGGATGATAGGACATCTGCTAAGACATGAGGTAATGACTTCCATGGTACTAGAGGGAGCTGCAGGGGGCAAAAACTGTAGAGGAAGACAGAGATTGGAATAAGTCAAGCAAATAATTGAGGACGTAGGTTGCAAGTGCTACTCTGAGATGAAGAGGTTAGCACAGGAAAGGAATTCGTGGCGGGCCGCATCAAACCAGTCAGTAGACTGATGACCAAAAAAAAAAAAAATAAACCGGTGGTAAAGCAACCATGGTTCTTGATGTTAGCCACGATCTTATGACTCTTCTTGACATCATAGATTTAAACAAACGGGCGTAATAATAATATCATGTTGGATAATCCACTTTACATTCCATCCGAGGCTAATTTATATGCTCGCAAGCTATTCTTGCCTCAATTTTTACGCCCAATGTAACCTCACGTGACCAAAGTTGACATTGACCACTCAATGCCACCGTCAGAACTCGACTATGCAACTGACCACACAAAATAAGCGGCTTTCCAGCCAAGTCCACCTTTTCCAGTTCCGCCCAACTACTTCCGTAGCGGTGGGGCTTTACAACAGGTTTTACATCAGGTTGTCTACGTGTGTACCGGTAAAATATACATAGTTGTCACAATGTATTATATTCACATAGTATTACATACACAACCAGAGGTAGAGTTACAACATAATTTCTTAAACCGCCAAAATGATTTACTTAATTATTAAATATTTACACAACCAAACATTTTACTACGCTGGTACATTAGTATACAATGTCAGCAGAGAACTTATACGAAATACACTTAAATCTATAGAGTATTGGTATCACAAAAGGACGTGCTCAAGTCGGCCTTAATAGGGGCGCCTATTCTGTCACACCCAAACATCGTGGAGGCTTTCTGTATGGTGATAGATACCGTCTACACAAGAGGTGACATAAACATTTTCCAAAAACATCGGGATGCAGGAAACCCTCTTTGAAAAACAGTCGCGTTTGGGACACGTGTCGTCAGCAAAAGCGAGGGAAACTACTCCGTAACCGAGCTGGGAGCACTCGGCGTGATGTGGGACTAAAGAAATATAAAATTATTTTTGTGTGAGCAGAGGAAAAGGGTCTATACAGACGACAGACCTCTGGAATTTCTACTCGTGGTGAAACTGACAAGTAAGTGGCTCACCAGATGGGCCTTCATGCTTCAGGAGTTAGATTTTCATATCTTACCTCGGTCGCCGGTTGGTTTCATTGAAAGCAACGATGCGGACGAAGGGAATCATTTGTGTTTCTACAATATGAGAGAGGTTGCGCTAGAAAAGGAAGTAACAATTACCATGAGAGGCATAAGAAATCACCTGGATAGGGACACAGAAAAAGTCAAGATAAAGCAGAAATGGGAGGACAACAGAGAGGCTGCGATCGAACAATTTTAGCTTTTTCGGAAAGAGACTTAATAACATGGGGGCAGTGTGGATGATTTCCTCTGGCGTCTGCGCGTCGGAACACCTTATCGACATTATTATTTGGCACACCCACTTCAGTTGTGGTCACTTTGGGGCGACGGAGTGCTTTCTGAAATTAAGAACAAGCGGACATTTCAACACCATTGAACGAAAAACCTGCCCTGCTTTCTCAGTATGCAAGGACTGTCAGAAAGCTAAACACACCACCACTAGTATGCAGGTGCCGCTTCACCCCAATGTATCCTGAAAATTGAAGAAAAGCGCTGCCACAGACATTATGGGCCCATTATCCAGGACCAAGAGGGGATATTGCTCCCTGTTAGTATTCCTTGAACTGATGTCAAAATTCGTCACTTTAATGCCACCCAAGAAGACTTCAGCGCTCCGATAACGGTCCGCAATTCCAGGCGTCGCTGTGGAAAGATAACGAGAAGACATAAAATATCCCCTGTTTTTATATTGTCCAACCAACCGAGCTCCAACCCGGCGGAGAGAGAAATGAAAGAGTTGAGGAACCTCCGCAGGATATATTGCAGAAGGGAACTAACCACCTGAGTTATCGACTTGAAAGATTTCCAGGATTTGTTGAACGAGGCACCACACGGTGTTACACAACTGGCACCAGTGATCGTTCTGCGCAACAGGCAACCTGTAGACTTCATAAAAAAGTTGGAGAGTGCTCTACCAGGGATTCAATTGGACTCCACCATGTGAATAAGTCAAACCACTACTAGAATAGGAATTTTGCCATTTGTTCGTTTTGTTGTTAGTACTGGGATTGATCTTCTCATTTTTATTAAATTTTCTATGTTTGTTACTGTGTGTAGAAAAGCGTCAACATCAACTCTAGATTCTCTCTGTTTTTTGTTGCTTTGTGTGTTTCCCTAGGTCTTATTTCGTTTGTTTTTTGTCAATGACTGTTGTGCGTCCGACACTGGCCATGGATATATTCGTACATTATCAAAGTAGATTATAGAAGCTATCGTTTTCTGTTGTGGGCTAATATCTTTACTATTTATTAACAGTCTACTCCGCAGGAATCGGCACCGTTCCGTTTCCTGTGGCTTGTCATGTTTGCAGTCGAACTGTCTTTAGTCTGATGAGGATGCGTTCTATGTGAGAGTATAAATGGACAAGAAATTGATGCACGCTTAGGTAGCGTGATGCCCTTCTTGTTCTTTGTTTCGATGAAGATGGCTGCACGTTAGTGCATAGGCCCATTTATGAATATTTGTTATGTGCTGAAGATGCTAAGGTGGCCAGAGTGTTCACACTCTGAACAAGTACAGGGTCTTCGGAGCTTGTTTTAAATAGGAGCATGAGGCCTCAAATGTTTTCGGAGCTCCAAGATCCATAGGCGTATACTTAAAGTGGTAAGGGGACCATAGAGTCAACCCTCACCGTGGCTACGAATTGCCACCCCATCGTCTTGCGATAGTCACGATGTCACATTGCCCTGGGGCACGTGCTTGATTTATCGCGACAAATAGTGATGTGTTCGTTATGCAAGTAAACCATACTGATATCAGAAGTGTGACTCGATTAGCTTACACTTTTTTTACTAACCTGTACGTTTAGGGAATTTCTTGTGCACTAGACCTGTAATAGGTCTTCCTGACTAAAAATATCTTATAAATTTCAAATAAATCAAATCATTCTGATTGGCAGCATACAGACCATAGATACATCCACACTCGTGTAAACCAAACGGGAGACACGCCACCTCACGAGGGAGTTCCACACCATCGCGGCAGCACAGTGGGGACAGCTGACTGCTCAGTAACATGAAACAAAAAGTGTGTAGTATCACTCCGGCTTTGTCATTTTCTTTCACCTTGAAGTACCCCAGCAATCAGCATAGGGATGAGGTGAAGGGAGAGAATTTTTGAGCGGCCCAATGACGTGCTGCAAGAGGTCGGAGAAATGCCCTGAGCGGCCAAGGTGACGAAATCCCTCATCCCACATTCAGTAAGAAGGGTTGGCAGACACAGGTGCAAGACCCTTTCACAGAAACGGGTACCACCAGACACCATGATCCAGCATGTGGGGCTCACATAGGACAGCATACAGAACTACTCCCCTGGGGAGACAGACAAAAAGGGTCGACATAAACCCGGATGTAAGTCGCCGGTACCAGCAAAAGTATCTCATTGGCACATTGGCCTTGGGCCACGGCGCGTGCGCAACACACGCGTCTGCTTGCGTCTGGCTCATGGACAAAGTCTGAATGGAAACAATGAATGCCCACGCAGTGGAGGCGACCAAGATATGCCCGATACCCTATTTTTGCGCATGGCTAATAGCACACCACACGGAGAATGCGCACATAGTCGTGTGGCGCAGACTAAAGTATTCAACGCAATGGTGGACCATCTGTCCCGCAATGTTTCGTCATAAAAGAGACGTCCAGTTACCATCTGACGAGAGTTTGTTCATCGCTCCAGAATGCTCTCCAGTATGTGATACATGAGACTGCGCAGTTTCTTACCACTCTCTCTCCACACCCTCGACACAACTCCACCCACCTCTTACCTGCACAAGCCACACTACACTCAAGACACTGCACGTGGCAAGAATTTTGTGTTGAAAGCTTTCTGTACATTACAGTCATTATGATAGGCAATTGATTGGTGTGATGACACAACCCAGATACAATTCAAATGTATTTATACACACCTGTACATAGTCTAACGTCCAGTTTTTATTCTATTGTTTTCTAGTTGTCTTTCTCACTGATTGTTTAAATGTATTTTCTTTGTGCATATTCTCGATGAAATACGCTGATATTCGACGTTGGGCTTGGTAATAGGAGCCGCGCGGCTTAGGGCACCATGTGATGGATTGCACGTCCCCTCCCTCGAGCATGGATGTGTGCGTTGTTCGTAGCATAAGTTAGTTTAAGTAGTGTTTACGTCTAATGACCGAAGACTTAAGACTTTTGTCCCTTAGGAATTCACACATATTTGAACATTTTTTGTTAACAGGAACGAGAGAGGAGAAAGACTAATTTTCTGCAATGAACATCACTCAGTAATAGCGAATACTCTCTTCAAGAAACACAAGCGGAGCAGGTAGACTTGGAAAATGCCTGAAGATACAGGAATATTCCAGTTACATCACGCCATGGTCAGTCGAAGAAACCGAAATCAGATGCTGTATTGCATGCGTACCAAAGAGCAGATACAGACTCAGGTTAGAAATGATGAAAAAGAGGATGAAATCGAAGAGCCAGTCTGGAAGAGCCAAAGTGCAAAGAAGTGGGATACGGAAGTACTTAGGAATAAAGAGATATGCTTGAAATTCTCTGAGGAAGTTCAGTTGAAGGGGAATGAATTAATCTAATCCGGGCAACCACAGAACTCTGGACAAAAACGTGGGTTCAAGGAAGGTAACTGCAAAGAAGCCATGGATAACAGAAGAAATACTTTAGTTGATCGACGGAAGAAGGAGGGGCAAAAATCTGCAGGGAAATTAGGAAATGTAGAAATAAACGTCACTAAGAAAAGAAATAAATAGGAAGTGCCCGTAAGCTGAGGCAAAATAGCTGCATGAAAGATTTGCAGACATCGAAAGAAAAATAATTGTCGGAAAGACTGGCTAGGCATATACAATTTAGCGAATTTAAAAACAGTGGCGATAATATTAAGAGTGCAATTGTAACTTCTCTGATGAAGTGACAGAAGAAGGACCAGGAGTCGACATGGAAGAAGTAAAGGTTTAGTACTAGAATCTGATTTCGAAAGAGATTAAGCTCATGTAAAGCACAAGGGGAAATAATATTCCTTGGGAATATCTGTCATCACTGGGAAAAGTGTCAATGTAACGACTACTCACGTTCGGGTGTAGAATGTATGTACCAATGCACTATATCATCAGACTTCCGGAAAAAGTCATTCACACAATTTCGAAGACAGCAAGAGCAGACAAGTGCGAGAATTCTTGCACAATCAGCTTAACATCTCATACATCCAAGTTGCTGACAAAAATTATATACAGGAGGAAGGAACATAAATTAGGGGTATCATAAAAGACGATTTGTTTGGTTTTGTAAAAGACAAAGGCACTAGAGTCCTAGTTCTGACGTTGCGGTTGATAGTGGAAGTAAGACTAAAGAAAAATCAAGACACGTAATTAAGATTTTTCGACCTAGAAAAAGCGTTCGACAGTGTCAAATGCTGCAACATTTTCGAAATTGTGAGTGAAATAGTGTTAAGCTATGGAGCAAGACGGGTAATATACAACACGTACAAGAACCGAGGGAACAATAAGACTCGAAAAGGAAGACTGAAATGTTCTGACTAAAACGGGTGTAGGATAGGGATGTAGCCTTTCGTCTCTACTGTTCGGTCTATACATCGAAGAAGCAGTGACGGAAAAAAAAGGCTCAAGAGTGGAACTAAAATTCAAGATGCAAATATATTATCGATAAGATATGCTGATGAAATTGCTGTCCTCGGTGAAAATGAAGAAGAATTAAAGAGTCTGTTAAAATAACAGTCAAAAGTGTACAATATATGGATTGAGAACAAATCAAAGAAAGTGCAAAAAGTAATAAGTAATGAAAAAAGCGAGAAACTTAACATCACAATTGGTGGTCGCGATGTAGCTAAAGTTCAGGAATTCTGCTACTAGGCAGCAAAATAGCCCATGACAGACGCAGCAAGGAAGACACAAAAAAAGCAGGCTAGAACTGGCAGGAAGGGCGTTAATGGCCAAGAGAGACCTACTAGTATCAAACATAGGTCATAATTAGGGAAAGAAGCTTCAGGGAATGTACGTTTGGAGAGCACCATAACATGGTAGTGAAACATGGACTGTTGGGAGACCGATACAGAAGAGAATCGAAGCATTTGAGATGTTGTGCCACAGAATGTTGAAAATTATGTGGACTGATAAAATAAGGAATGAGGAGGTTCTCCATAGACTCAACTAGAAGATGAATATAAGGATGACACCGACGAGAAGGACATCTATTAAGACATCAGGAAATAACTTCCATTGTACTAGAGGGAGTCATAGATTGTAAACACTGTAAAGAAAAGCAGAAATTGTGATGTGTCGAGCAAATAACAGAGAACGTAGGTTACAATTGTTCCTCTGAGATAAGAAGTTTTGAAGAGGAACAGAATTCGTGGCGGACAGCATCAAACCAGTCTGAAGACCGGTGACTAATGCACGGGAGATATGTTTGTTGATTTTATGTGGATTTTTGATTGTATGTGGATGTTTATAGTTACAACTCTAGTCGCCGACGCCTGCATTATCGTCTTAAACACCAGCCACTATCTCCCCCTTCCCCCTCCCCCCCCCCCCCCATGTAACAAAACTACCAAAAAACATACAAAATTTTCTTGAACTGTCACTCGTAAGTAGTAGATCCTCTTCATTATCTTGAGTTTAACCAAACGCAAGCACTAATGGCAGTATGCGTTCTATTTGCCTTGCATTATGGTAAGTCGAAATTTCTGTATAAGTAATTTTTTCCCCAAGTCCCCCTTAATTTATTTTAATCGACTGCTATTGCTGAATTAGGTATCATTTAGTTCTTTTATGTAGTTCAGAAACTCATGTATTTAGAGAAAATGATAATACTTATGGATTAAAACTCATCATATCTCCATTTTTTAGACTGCCGGTAGAGGAAGTCTACTATTGGCCACTTGGACTGGCTGATTTTACTGGCTATGAAGTAGTTGTTTACATGGCTGAATAGCTTCTGAGAGAGCTGTTTCATGTCACAATAATTTATTATTAAGAACAGAAGGGCACTCTATCCACCACACTAACGCAGAACGAATGCCATATTAATATGGTTGTACTTGAACCCGCAGGTCATCCTAAGAAATGTAAGGATCTTTTCGCCGTGATGTATTTTTAGGTGTGTTCAAGCGTTGTGACCAAAAGAGTTGTAAAGCAACTAACATCCACGACTGCCGACTTACAGATGCGGCTAGTGAAAGCTGTAATGCAGTCTGGACAGAGTGCCCAACTACAGCTTGTGTAACTTTTCTGTCGAATAGAAGCTAATATAAAGCTGAAAGCTTAATTTAATATCATCCCTTCTGTAACGCTCTGTGGCACCGCGTGTTGGCTTTCCGTAAAGGGGAGAGTCCGTGGACTAACATTCGTGGCACAATACTTGCGCAAGTTGACGGCTTCTGTCTCTGTAATGGATCGTTTCAACGTATGTCACTACTCTCTTGATCCAAGAGAATATTCGGGAAAACTGTCTTATGTGGTACGACCATTTTCTTTGTACAGAAAGACGTAACGGCAGCAAATACAAACACTATGGGAAGGTATTGAAGCAGCATAAGGATCGAGCCAAGTAGCACTAAATGGCGATTAATAGCGTGTAAAACGAAAAGTAGAAAGAAAAACTGGTGCACAAAGACAAATTCTGTATCTCAAGTACTTTGAGAGTATTATAGTAAATTAAACACTGTTTTATAGAAATACCTCGTAGCACATAAAGCAAAAACTGTAATTCTGTGACACGTGCTGCAAGTCACTGTAATTTCTGTGAGCAGTAGCGGAACTATAGCACACTCCTGAGCCACCCTTCATATTAGGTTATTTCCAGCGATGCTAGAGAAGAAAAGTCATCAGAGAACACTTATTGAATACACAGACCATAAGAGGCGGAGATACAGTTCGAATTGGAAAAGCAATGACAGAACAGATTGCCCACGACGTTTTCAAGATAACATTCCAGAAACCACTTCGACCTCAACCTCTTCACTTCCGAGATTTGAAAAATTCACAGTAACCTTTTATATTCGCATTTTTCAAGAAACCACCTCACAACCAAGACACTAATGCGGAAGAAATATTTTTTTGAAAATTCACTAAGGGGTAAAAAGAAGCCGCGCGGGATTAGCCGAGCGGTCTTGGTCGCTGCAGTCACGGATTTTGCGGCTGGTCCCGGTGGAGGTTCGAGTCCTCCCTCGGGCATGGGTGTGTGTGTGTTTGTCCTTAGGATAATTTAGGTTAAGTAGTGTGTAAGCTTAGGGACTGATGACCTTAGCAGTTAAGTCCCATAAGATTTCACACTCATTTGAACATTTTTTTGTAAAAAGAAGTCCACGACCGTGAACCTCCAGTCTCACTTGTCGTGAGTACACTAGCCTTTGCTATGTATATTCCCTTCCTGTTTCAGTAAAATATTTATTTTATTCGAAACTATCAACTGCATATTCCTAATGTACACAGCAAATAGAATTCTTAATTTTGTCATTTTCGAAATATATCGTTTCAAAGATTTCGTTGATGGTCTGAAATAGCAATGAAATAAGAATCACACAGTAATATCTGGCAGGTAATTATTTGCTACTGCCAACAAAAAATTCTTTACTAAGAACAATTATTTTCCACAATACACAGATAAATCTCACATTTGACGCACGTGACTTATCTTGGAACTGCAGCTAGGTTTCATGCATTTGAAACATTACTTGTGTCAAAAAATTTAGGTAGGTGCTTAACAGTGTCAGGTTTGCTTAGCTGTTTATTCAGATTTTCTACATCCTCAACTGGCCGAGCGGTTCTAAGCGCTTCAGTCTGGAACCGCGTGACCGCTACGGTCGCAGATTCGAATCCTGCCTCGGGCATGGATGTGTGTGATGTCCTTAGGTTAGTTAGGTTAAAGTAGTTCTAAGTTCTAGGGGACTGATGACCTCAGAAGTTAAGTCCCATAGTGCTCAGAGCCAAGAACTCTACATCCTCAGCACCAGGTAGGGCAAATGGGCCAACACTGCTTGCTCGCGGACTCTGTCAGCCAGTATTTCCCTGTCCACCTCTCTGCTTATAGCGTTCGTACGTTACCGATGCGCGTGTAGCAAGACGTAGGTCCTCCAAACCTAACACATCTCAGTAAAATTACATGTAGTAAGTTAACAGAGTTAATAGATGTTCAATAAGCAATTATGTGCTCTATGCTGATTGCTTTCGGTGTTGCATTTGTAACCAGGGAATGCCCGCCCGGTTAGCCGTGTGATCCAACGCACTGCTTTCCGGGCGAGAAGGCGTGCTGGTCCCCGGCGCGAATCCGCCCGGTGGATTGGTGTCGAGGTCCTGTGACGCCGGCCGGTCTGTGGATGGTTTCCAAGGCGGTTTTCCATCTGCCCAGGTGAATGCGGGCTGGTTCCCCTTATTTCGCCTGAGTTACATTATGTCGGCGATTTCTGTACAAACACTTTCTCCACGTAGGCGTACACCATAATTACTCTACCACGCAAACATTGGGGTTAAACTTGTCTAGTGTGAAACATTCCCGGGGAGGGGGGGGGGGGGGGGGGGGGGGGGGGAATCCAGTGGTCAGTGGGGGAGGGCCGAACCGCACAATAACTCTGGGATCGGTGTGGGGCGGCGGTGTGGTGAATGGATTGCTGTAGCATGTTGTGGGGTTGTGTACCACTGCGGGCTACGGCTGGGACGAGGCCTCTCCGTCGTTTCTAGGTCCCCAGTTCCATACAGTACAATGCAATACAACCAGGAAATTAAGCTGATAAGTGTTATATTTTCTTCTCATTTTCTTGATCTTTGAATCGTTCTACCCCTCTCCCCCCCCCCCCCCCTGCTTCTCTGCTGAACAGAATGACAGAATTTTTATCCCGTTGTGAATCTAGGCAATATACTACTTTTCGGCTCTGCTGTGCTCATTACGGCATTACGAAGTGGAAAGTTTCTTTATTTGTTTCTTTGTCGTTGTGTTGTGACTCAGTTTAATTGCACACGCTCGGTAGTTTTTCTGTCGTCAGCTGATGTCATCTGAACGCGTGCCTGCACATACCTTTTTCGAGAGAAGCGAGAACAGTACATTGGAGCACAGAGGAAAGTGAAAAACTGAGTGCGAGCTGGTTGCACCGGGAAAAAAATCGAATGCAGAATTTTCCTCACTGACAAAAATGGGAAAACATAAGGACTATTTCACAACCAAAAAGGTGACATGCAAAGCCTTATATGACGAGCTAGCAAATAAAAACATGGACACTAGCTAAAATTTATTTGTTTTTCTTCACAACAGAATTGGTGTAAGCTAAATGTTTTCTTTATCATTCGATGGAACATTTGTATAACACAAGGGAGGCAACAATTCGGCAAATACTGTGCGTAGGTGATATTTGAATTGTCTTACTACAATAATTACGACTGAGAAAAGAATACTGTAGTTGTAATACCCTAACGTGACTGCCAATGCGAGCGTTAAGCTGTCGATCGTGTACTGTCGGCAGTGTTCGGTCCTGCTCGCGAGTGAGAGACAGCAAGCTGCGCGCGCACTATGCTCACACGGCGATGCAAATGGCCACGGCACTCGTGGTCAGCCTCACGGGTAGCTTACGCGGCGAGCCTTCATCTACATCTTCAGTGTCAAAGAAATTCACTGTACAAAAATATCCTCTTCTCCCAGGAACCAGCATGAAATATTTGTAATTAATTATAAATTTGCCAAAACTCATCTTATTGTCAACCATTGACAGTCTTTTTTTGTTTAGATATTTGGCTGAGTAAACGCCATCTGTGGTACATCAGCCAACAACTGACAATCATAGTGTCAATGAAATGATGAAAAATTGATAACAGCTATTTCCCTGTGTGACCGTAACATCTGTAATACGATAAAAATCCAGCCTATTGAACTCGCATATTTTTATTGTGGAATTTCGGTATCATTGGTTGTGGAAAATCGAACTTCTTTCTGTCTTTATCTGTCTTCTACATTATGACCTGTGGTCTACGTAAGAGAACGCTCAGAAAGTGTGTGGTTTCATAGTAATAAAGTACATTTATGCAAATATGAACTAATTCGCGCCTTCCAGAGCAGTTAGCTTACTTTAGATAAGAAACACAGAATCTCAGGCTAATATTTAGGTACAACAATTATTTATAAATCTTTCCGGTTTGTTGAAGCAGTCATTTTTAGCAACTACCGACTTTAAACGAATATAAGAACCGTTCATTGCAAGGTGCTGTGTTGTAGTGTAAAAAAAAAAAAACTAGAAGATACAGCATTGTTCTGGTCCGCAGCTCGTGGTCGTGCGGTAGCGTTCTCGCTTTCCACGCCCGGTTTCCAGGGTTCGATTCCCGGCGGGGTCAGGGATTTTCTCTGCCTCGTGATGACTAGGTGTTGTGTGCTGTCCTTAGGTTAGTTAGGTTTAGGTAGTTCTAGGTTCTAGGGGACTGATGACCATAGATGTTAAGTCCCATAGTGCTCAGAGCCAGACAGCATTCTTCTGTAAGTGGAAAAATCTGCGTGTTTGTGGAGAAAAGAAATAATGAGCTGTGGTCAAAATTTGTGGACCTAGAGAACAAAGGGCTTAAGCGATTTAGGTAAAATCGTCAAAAATTCACTGAGGATACTCGAACAGGGATTTGAATCCATCCTCTGAATATCGGTCCAATGTCTGAACGTTGTTTCTTGATTTTCCGCTTACATATTAACCGTAGAGATTACAGTATTGTAGTAAGAAAAATAACTCAGATCGTGTGTAAGCAGATACTTATCAAGAAATAGGCCGCGTTTAAAATGTAGCCCTCGGCAGTTCTTGTTTTAAGATGGCTGTCCACGCTGACGACGAAGAGGGGCGTTGCTTCCGCACTGCACACGTCAGCGGCGACAAACCCCGCCCCTCAGACGGTCCGACTGGCCACCAGTCTGCGCTTTGGCTCGCCAACGTCGGCGCATCGGCTAGACGCAGAGACGGCCGTACCACAGACCCTAGCAGCGCACAGCCACAGGCCTACATTGCTTACATTTTACACCGTCACACGGTAAGTAAGCACTTACAGGATCCACATAATCTTAGATAAAGTGAATGATGACTACTTCTTTTCTTCTGTGAATGTGAAGATAACTGCACACTTACTACCAACACTGTGTGATGCGGAGAAATCGCTCACAGTGATTTAAAGGCTTACTAATATTTCTTCCAATTACTTTACAGTTGTAAAATATTTGCAAGTCCTAATTTTTCGATGTGGTTCTTTATTTTTTTGTCACAATCTACACTGTATTTTAAACAAAATTTTAGGAACTTGAGAAACTATTCCAAGTACAATAAATTTGGTTGATGGGAGACCGGACCAGCAAGTGTACGTAAACCATACTTAGTTTGAGATCACGTAAGAGTGGGGTAGCCCTCACGTCCGGCACGTTGTTGTGCAATCAGCGCTCGACTCATACCGTGAAATGAGCCTCAGCGGCGGCTATGAGGAGCCACGCAGTTCGAGAACGTGTAATTCGTTTTTCCAGTGAGATATGTACCGTACTTAATGGTGTTAACACTGACGTGATATAGTGTGTTATAAATTTGCATATCTTTGTCTTTTCATGTGGCACATGTGCATCATTTTGTTACAATCTAGACTATATTTTCAATAAAATATTCCGGACTTGAAGTACTAAGGCAAATAAAATAAATTTCGTTGATAGAACGGTCCAAAAGTGTATTTAAGCCATACATAGTTTCAGATGACGTAAGAATCGGTACCACTCGCTTCCGGCTCGTAATTGTGCAATCAGCGCTCGCCTCGCGCAGTGAAATGAGCATCTATGGCTACTATGAGATGCCACCTCTTTCGGCAATGTATCATTCGCTTTGCCAGTGTGATATCTTCCGAACTTAAGGACATTAATAATTTTTAAGCAAAATAATGTAGCATATTAATAAACTGTGCTATAGAGGAGGATGTTGGAATTTTAAACAAAACATATCAGTGTGTTAATTTAAAGAAAATTCAGATCCAACAGAACCGTTAGTAAGTGCGGTATAAGTGACATATTAAATCGGAACTGCTTGAAACAGTCAAGTCTGACTGTGAAGTAGCTGCCAGAAATCGTGAGGTACAAAGCAAATAAAATATTTCTTGTATCTCACGATCAGTTTCGCGGCCGTTTGCAACATAGAGAAGTGAATTATTTTCTGTAAATACGCTATTTTGAAGATATCACTAAACGGTGAATATAAGCAAATGAGTTACTGAGGCTGTAATAATCGAATCAGCCTGTGCATCAATAAAACTTCTTTTCCACAACACCGTTCCTTTTTATTTGTCAAAATTTTTCTTTAGGTCACAGGGAATCCGTAGTTGACATTAGTATTTTTATTGATTGGCAGCACTAATTGCACCAAGATTTCTCGACGACCCCTTTAGGCAATTGACGATCTTTGCAAGTGATAACAAATGACTATGAAACACGTACGACAAGAATCTTAAAATAAAGTCGTAGTGCAGTAAAATAATATGCAAAACGACCCGTCATTGATAATTATATACAAATATGTCCAACTCGTCAAAAGTAAAATATGTGGTGGGAGATTTGGACAAGGCAGTAAACGTGAATCACTGTGTCAGTTGGAATGATCCTTAGGAGAATCTGCTGGTGTTACGGGGAAAAAAGGGAGCAAAATCCGGATTAAATAGCGACTGGTACAAATATATTCTAAACAGAAGTCATATACTACCAAATATTACAGATAAACAGACGTTTTGAAAATGACATAGGCATGAAAGGGGTAAGCGTTTACGATTGCAATTAGCATGATCCTTATTACATGTAATGCCCAACATTCTTTTCCACTTTTTTTTTCTAGCTTCAGATAGAATTTATTCATACGTTATGCAACAAGAAACAGATAACGAGGCACCTGTACTACAGTAAATAAAGCACAAAACTTCTGCTGTCATGTAGTTGTACACCAACAGACTTGCTTATGCAAGATAACTGACACATCAGCACTTCGTAACATATGTAACAAACCTCTCAAAATCTTACAGATTTATTCGCGTTTTCCTCGGCGCAAGATTTCAGTAATTTAAGTGCAGAAACTATGGGTTCGATTGAACTACGTTCACATAAGTGCAAATGAGATAGATAGCGGCTTTGCGATGGCTGGTAATTTCAGCAGGATTTTGTCGAGTAATCGTCTGTTGAGTTATCGCCGAGCAGACAGCCTTATCGCTTACCCTTGCGCGTAGGAAGTACCTGCTTCGCAGCATTTCTGGGAAAGGCTACCAGCCGCCTTCCAGGAGCCCCCTACTCCTCTGAGAAGGACCTCCTTCCCTGGTCTCACACCACTGTCCCTCAAAAATGGCAAAAAACGTATTTCGATGGAGACAGACAGGCTGTAGCTGAGAATAAATTTCACTCATAATAACAGGAAACGGCGTTACGTAATTATGTGACCTCAGTTACAGTTTAAAATCAACTGATAAGCAAAGGAAAGTTAATTTAAAGGCTGCAGGAATGCCAAATCCCGTTTTTCTTGATGTGATAGTTAAAGGCCACATTCGGTTTACTACTATTTTTGAGTGCAGCACAGCCACCTGACAAAGTGACATTGTAAAGGGAAATTTAGTTACTTTCAGTTTTGTGTGTGTTTGTGTGTGTGTGTGTGTGTGTGTGTGGAGCTCGCCACTTCCCTGGAATATTGCGCTGAACCAGCGCTTGTTTGTATCAAATGTACTGCGCTGATTTGCGTAGTGGCAAGGCACTGAACTAACATTTGAGAAGCGAGGAGTTCCGTATCACAACCTGAGATTGAAATTTGGTTCCATAATGGTTGCTTCAAGGAAGTCAGGCCAGTTTCTTTTCATAACTTCCTATCCGAGCTTGTCTTCCAGCTGTGATGACTTAGTCGCCGACCAGATCCGGAAGACTATTGTCACTGTGCCAGAAATTTTTTAGTCTTTTAAATTCCCAGTGTGAAATGTCGAGTGAAATATTAGCGTTCAGTGATAATGAAGGACTTTAATGCAGTGAATCTGTCTTCTAAACACACTCATGCAGCACATTCAGTAGTCTCTTGCAATCATCTCAAAATGGGTCAAATGGCTCTATGGGACTTAACATCTGAGGTCATCAGTCTCCTAGAACTTAGAACTATTTAAACCTAATTAACCTAAGGACCCACACACATCCATGAACGAGGCAGGATTCGAACCTGCTACAGTAGCAGTCGCGCGGTTCATTACTGAAGCGCCAGAACCGTTCGGCCACCGCGGCCGGCAATCATCTCCAACGGCACGTACTTTCTTTCTGTCTGTCTGTCTATCTCTCTCCCCCCCTCTCCCTCATTTTCTTCAGTGTTCTGACAGACGCGGCTCACCAGGAATTTCTCTCCCGCGCCAGCCTCCTTATTTCCAAATATTAATTGCACCCTGTAATCATTAGACTGTTGATTCCATTCAACATATTGTATTTCTTCTTAGCTTTCACTGCAGACAGCAATGTCAACAGCGAATATTATCACTGATATACGTCCACCATAAGTTTAATCCTAGTCTTCAACCCTCGTTGCTTCTTCGATGTTAAGATCGGACCATAGGGGCGAAAGACTGCCTTCCCTTTTTACACCATTTTCAATCCAAGAATTTCGTTCTTGGTTTTCCAGTCTTATTATTCCCTACTTATTCTTGTACTTATTGTATATTACCCTCCTTTGCCTGCAGCGTACTCCTATTTTACCAGAATCTTCCCCCATTTAACATTGTCGAACGTTTTTTCTGAACCACCATATCCTATGAGCTTATCTTGATTTATCTTCGGTCTGCTTCCATTCTGAAGCCCAAAGTCAGTACTGTCTCGCTGCTGCCTTCACCTTTCCTGAAGCCAATCATATCGTCACCCAACAGATCCTCAGTTTTCCTTTCCACTCTTCTCAACAGATTGGACGCATTAGATGTTAATGTGATTGTGTGACAGATCTGTTACTAGTCTGCCCTTGCTTCGATCGCGAAATGGGAACCACAGTGAACAGTGTCTCTAGAATTCCCGTTCATGAGCGCACACACCGTAACTGTCATGAATTTCCTTCTTCATGATAAGTGCAGGCGCACACAGCAGGGGCAATGACAATCATTCTGCAGCGTTTTCGATGGGATGCTTGATCACCAACCATATAGCCCGGACTTCGCTCCCTCTGGTTTTCATCCGTGCTCACAAGAACTGTTGGCTATGAAGACAATATTTTGGCATAGACAACGCACTGCAAATCAGAGTAGAGAATTAGCAGAATGCACAGCCGGCTGTCTCTATAACGAGAGTATTGGATACTTGGTAAGATTCTTCGCGAAATGTCTCAGTCGGAATGGTGACTATTTAGAAAAGTAACTGGTACGTGTTACTATCTGTTCCAAACAATACATTTTGATTTTAGCTGTGGTTTCCGATTCGCGACCGTTAGGAACTTACTTTCCTAATAATCGTTGTATCTTCGGAACAGTGTGTATGATTTCTCTCCGTAAGTCTGATGGTCTGTAATCTACCCTTTCTGATTCATTTCATTACAAGTCTTTCAGAGCTTTTTGAATTCCGATTCTAAAACTGCATCCCATGTGTCTTCCTTATCGACTACAGTCCCTTCTTCCATTAAGTCATCAGACAAGCGCTACCCTTTATAGATTCCATCAGCAGTGCACTCTTTCGACATGTGTGCAATTTCCTCTGCGTTTAATGTTACCACTCCTGGTTTCAAATTCACCGAAGATTTTCACTTTTCTTTACGCCGAGCCAGTCTTTACAATGACCTTTTCTTTTCAGATTTCCTCACACCTTTTCTGAAGCCACTTCACCTTGGCTGCATTGCACTTCCATTTAATTAACTCCTAAAGGATTTATATTGCTGTGTCCCTGTCTCTCTCTGAACACTTTTGTGTTCCCTCCTTTCGCTGATTAGTTGGAGTAATTGTTCCCTTACCCAATATTTCTTCAGAGTTACCATCTTTGTGCCTATGCCTGACTCTCCAAAGTCTGCGACTGTCCATTCCTCTTCAACTGAACTGCGTACTGTGGTATTCCTTATTGCACAATCCACGTCTTTGGCAAACTTAAAACGCGTTTCCAGAATGAAATTTTCACTCTGCAGTCTTTTGTGCGCTGATATGAAACTTCCTGAAACTTTAAAGCTGTGTGACGGACCGAGACTCGAACTCGGGACCTTATCGGCTGAATTCGAGTCTCTGTCCGGCACACAGTTTTAATCTGCCAGGAAGTTTCAACCGCGTTCCATCATTCCTGTGTACTTCAGTATCCCACTTCCTTTCACAATGACACGTCCGTGCGATTCTCTTAAGTGTGATTCTACTTCTCAACTTCATTATACTGTGATTTGACAGTTGTGTATGCTTCTGGATACGCCTTACAGTCCAATAACTAATTTACCCTGTTTGGCCACGATGTAACACGACTGCAATGTTCCCATGTTTCCGGGTCTTTTCCAAATACACCTCCACCTCTTCTCATGCTTGAACAGGGGAGTCGCTATAATCAACTAAAATAGATTGGAGAACTCAATCAATGTTTCTGCTTTGTCGTTCTCGCTGCCTAGCCTACACTCTCCCGTAACCCTTTCTCCTATTCCTTCTCCTGAAACCGCTTTCCAGTCGCCCATATTCATTAGATTTTCGCCTCCCACTACGTTACTAGTTACGTTTCCACAATTGCTGCCTCTGTCTCTTCATCTTCTACATGTGACGTCGGCATGAATATCTGAATTAACTTGTCGCTGTGGGTTTGCTGTCGGATATGCTGAGAACAAACCTAACACTGAACTGTTCGCAGTATCTTACTCTTTGTACTACTTTCCTCTTCATAACGAATCCTACTCTCGTAATAACTTTTCGTGCTCCTGTTGATATTAGCCCATAATTGTCTAATCAGAAATCCTTATGTTCTTTCCATTTTTGTTCACTGCTCCACACAATTTCTGAACGGAGCCTTTGCATTTCCCTTTTGAGACTTTCTTGCTTTTCAAGATTTTGACATTCCGTACTCCGACTCTTAGAATGTTAACCCTCGGTGGCAATTCCACTTTTTTTCACGTTTAAATTACAGGCCACGTGTCTTGTGGATGTACATTATGTGTCTTTTATGCAGTGCTTTATCACCCTGACGCTGTTGATATTTGCCCACACTTAAGACTTCTTGGGGAATCTAAAGGGCAATAGAGTGTCTTGAACCTGTGTCCGCTCCTCCGCCCTCTGTCAATGCCGTAGCAGAACGAAAGAGGGGGGGGGGGGGGGGTAGATGGAAGGGGTCTAGTGCTCTGTTCCTATTTGATTTGAGTTTGGAGCAAGGCGTAAAAAGTTTTTGGCTTCGCCCGAACTAGCGGACAGTTGTACAGCCCTTGGAACATATGTCTCACTACAGCTATGTTAAAGTGTTTTAAGCAGTGTTTGAACAAGGAGCCGGACCTGACGCAGAAGCAAATAGTGCGATTCGAATAATTCGATTTAGCAAATGATTGTAATTGGGTTGAAATGAATTCTTAGCCAATGGCACAATTTGTATGTCGAGTATTCCAATTTTACGTACAAAATCGTGTAAAAAAGCATGTTTCTGGTATATTTTTCAAGAGCGCCACTTCTATACTATAAACGTGTTCATGTCGATTTAAATTTCGCTCGGAGGTAGATAAATGGAAGAAGGTAAAACACAGTTTTCTTAATCCAGCTAAATGTAGCATGTAAAATTCTTTCGCAAGTGAATTCAACAGTTTGAAGTGAAATAGATAAGGAAAACTAGATTCAATAGAGTTTTAAATGCAAGAAACCTGTTTTTGATGTTTTCTTAAGTAGGCCATTTCTACGTTTCATACTTGTGTTAATCGGTTCAAATTTTGTAGGAATGTAGGGAAATACATGTAATTAACGGTCGTCCTGTTGTTTTGCGAAAGCTTTATCCGCTGCCAAGTTTCGACAGATAACAAAAAATATCAAAATTGAGTTAGAGCGGAAGTTGATAAACAGAATGAAAAACGCTCCTATAATGTCTAAATAAAAAGGTGTGTATCATGGGCAGAGTTAAGGATTTAAAAGAATGGAACTAGCTTTTCAACTTACGTGAAAGCTTCAAAGACATTTAAATAGAAACATCTTGACATATTTGCAGATGATTTACGAGTTAAACCAACTTCATCTGCTAGGTGATGCCACGCGGAGTGGCCGCGCGGTTAGAGGTGCCATGTCACTAATCGTGTGGCCCTTACCGACGGAGGTTCGAGTCCTCCCACGGGCATGGATGTGAGTGTTGTCCTTAGCATTAAGTTAGTTTAAGTAGTATGTAAGTATAGGGACCGATGAACCCAGCAGTTTGGTCCCTTAGGAATTTACACACATTTCAACATTTTTTGCTGTTGATGGTCGAAGTAGAGAGGATATAAAATGTAGACTGGCAATGGCAAGGAAAGCGTTTCTGAAGAAGAGAAATTTGTTAACATCGAGTATAGATTTAAGTGTCAGGAACTCGTTTCTGAAAGTATTTGTGTGGAGCGTAGCCATGTATGGAAGTGAAACATGGACAATAATTAGTTTGCACAAGAAGCGAATAGAAGCTTTCGAAATGTGGTGCTACAGAAGAATGCTGAAGATTAGATGGGTAGATCATGTAACTAATGAGGAGGTATTGAATAGGATTGGGGAGAAGAGAAGTTTGTGGCACAACTTGACTAGAAGAAGGGATCGGTTGGTAGGACATGTCCTGAGGCATCAAGGGATCACAAATTTAGCATTGGAGGGCAGCGTGGAGGGTAAAAATCGTAGAGGGAGACCAAGGGATGAATACACTAAGCAGATTCAGAAGGATGTAGGTTGCAGTAGGCACTGGGAGATGAAGGAGCTTGCACAGGATAGATTAGCATGGAGAGCTGCATCAAACCAGTCTCAGGACTGAAGACCACAACAACAACAACAACAACAACAAATCATCTGGGGATGGATTTGTTCCTACGGAACGGAATAACATTTTTTCTTAGTTGTGGATGAAGGGAGTTGATTATTTCCCCGAGAGGACCCTTTCTTCCCCCAAACCCACCCATTCGGTTAAATGAATGATGATGAGTGTAAGAACAAATAGACACAAATTTATTTGCTTGTAGAGACTGGGATGCAAACAACAATAGGAAATATCCGAGAGTGGGGATTTATCTAAAATAGTATCTGTGAGTGAGGATGCACGAATCCTAATCTTTAATGACACGTTGGGTGACATGACTGCATGGGTCATGTTGTACAATGTGACAACAAGTATCATCTTTCTTG
This sequence comes from Schistocerca serialis cubense, assembly GCF_023864345.2. Taxonomy (NCBI): domain Eukaryota; kingdom Metazoa; phylum Arthropoda; class Insecta; order Orthoptera; family Acrididae; genus Schistocerca; species Schistocerca serialis. The sequence goes on from NC_064639.1 coordinate 1,071,182,393, forward strand.
ACTTGGTGCATTATATTACATGACATGTGTGCCAATATTAACAAATAAAAAGTCCCGAATACGTCATACTGTTTCGATGTAAATGTTTTTGAAGTTGTCGAAAAGCTAGTTCCCTTCTATTACATCCCCATCTCTGTCCAGGATATATTCACCTTTCTTGTGCTATGGTAGTAGCACTTTCCTTTCTGGTAAGAATATAAATGATAAAAATGAGTGGATCGTGCATTTGGACTATGTGTCAATGAAGTAGGAGTAACTGAGCTCACCGGACATAATATTAATCGTCCCTATAAAAGGGTTTATTGACTTCTTTTGAGAACTGTAGATTACGCAAAACTGCTGCCAGACAGTCCTGAGACGATGCACCGCTGACGTGGATCTTGGCCTTGATTGAGTGTAAATGTGTCTGTCGGTCGAATAAGGTAAACGCAAGTAGGAGAATCAATATGGACTTGTGACGTAATGACAGAAAGGGGCCTTCGAATTAGGACATGCCAATCTGTTGGAAAGGCAAGCTAATTACCGTATGAGTACTAAACTTGGTAGTACTAATATCAAGGACACGGGGAAGGGAAATAATGCTGAATCGGTTCAACTGAAACACTTTTAATGTGCTGCTACGGTACATCACACCATTACATACCATTACAATTACAGTTACAAAATTGTCTCAATATGAGGCCCGCCAGTGTCCAGAAGTGTCTGAAAGCGCAGGGTTGCATTCTGGACAGCAGAATGGAGAATGTCCGTAGGTATGCTGGCTACCTCTCTTGATATGCTATGCTTCAGATCAGCACATGTCTGAATGTTCCCCTGGTAAACCCTGTCCTTCAGGTAGCCCGACAACCAGAAATCACACGAAGTGAGATCACGTGATTGTGCCAGCCAAGCATTTGGAAACCATCGGTTGATGATTTAAACTTCAGTTGAAACTTCAGGGCTGAGAGACCGTGGTCGATGTATAAAATTTCCACCTGACGTTTCCTCTCCATCTGCGGGAGACATCTTGTGAGGTCGTCCGGCTACTGCCACTCAGGCTCCAGGTACCCTCGCATTTATAGAGCGCATAGAGGGCACCACCAGTCGTCACGTGATGCCGCCGGTATGCCTATCTTTGGAAGGCGTCATCGTTCTCGATTAAGAGTAATCGATAGTCATTTTGCTGGCGCAACTTCGACATCCATGTTTTGTCAAACTTTAAAATTCCCTCTTTTCTATTAAAATTCTTATGGTGTTTCTGAATCTCTATTGCTTCTCTATACATACGCGCATGATAATGGGATGTTCGTGCTAGAACGCTTGTCTCATTAAATTTAATTTCGTGATTCCCATCTCGGAAAATATGCTCAGCTACGGCCGATTTTTCGATGTGACATAAGCGACAGTTTCTTTTGTTTCGGCTAAGTGGGTGTTTACACTTCTTTTCGTTGTTCCAATGTATACTTGTCCACAACTGCATGGAATTTTGTATACCCCAGTTGTCGGTAGCGGGTGTCGAGCGTCTTTTGCAGTTCTTAAATATTCTTTAATCTTCTTGGTGGGTCTGAAGATTGTTTCGATCCCATACTTGGCCAGAACTTTCCCAATACGGTCCATGACTTTATTAATGAACGGTAGGAAAACTTTTCGAGTGGGTGACTCATGTTGCTCTAGACATCTGGCTTCTCTTCTTCTTTGACGGAGTGCTCAATCAATTTCATTTCTGGTATATCCGTTTTTTATGAAGACTGACCGTAAGTGATTTAGTTCATCTTGTACGTAAGCTGGCTCGCAGATTTTGTTGGCTCTGTCCACCAAGGTTTTCATGACACCTCTTTTTTGCCTAGAATGATGGTTAGAGTCCTTGTGGAGGTATCGATCGGTGTGAGTGTTGTTTCTATATACCTTGTGGCCCAGCTTCCCATCCACCTGCTTAATTACCGACACATTCAGGAAATTGAGTTGACCGTTGCTCTCTTTCTCCATCTTAAACTGTATCTACTGGTAAATGCTGTTCACATGCACCAAGAATACATCCAACTCTTCTTCACCATTAATCCACACTACAAATGTGTTATCAAGATAGCGGTACCATTTAGCAGGCTTTTTACTGGCAGTCTGCAGCGCTCTCTGTTCGAAGATCTCCATAAACAAACTGGCAACAGCATGGCTGAGAGGGCTTCCCATCGCGACCCCATCGATCTGTTCGTAAAACTCGTTGTTATATTGGAAATAAGTTGTCGTCAGGCAGTGTTTAAATAAAGCCACTATGTCAGTCGTAAAAATATATGCTATATATAAAATAGCTTCATTTACAGGCACCATGGTAAATAATGGCACTACATCGAAGCTCAAAAGAATATCACTCTGGCTGACGTTAATCTCCCTCAGTTTTTCAATAAATTGCGCCGAGTTTTTAATGTAACTGTCCGTTCTGCCAATGTGTGGTTGCAGCAAGCAGGTGAGATATCTGGCCACCTCTTATGTTGGAGATCCTATGGCACTCACAATCGGTCTCAATGGGACCTGTGGTTTATGCACCTTTGGGAGTCCATAAAGTCTGGGTGGATTAGCTTCCGTTTGGCAGAGTTGTTTTTTATCATCCGAAGTAAGAGAAGATTGTTTCACCGGTTGATTGGTATTCCTCAAAATTTTGGTGATCCTTCTGAAGATTTTTATACGTAGTGGGATCCAAAAGGTCACTAATCTTCTTGTGATAATCTTCGGTGTTCAGGAATACCGTAGCATTCCCTTTATCAGCTGCAAGTACAATAATGCTCTTGTCGCCATCACGTGACGAATGGTGGTGCCCACTATGCGCTCTATAAATGCGAGAGTACCTGGAGTCTCAGTGGCAGTAGCCGGACGACCTCAGAAGATGTCTCCCGCAGATGGAGACGAAATGTCAGGTGGAAATTTTATGCATCGACCGCGGCCTCTCAGCCAGGAAAATTCACTGAAGACAACACCAGCCGTGAAAGCCTACATTTTATGATGATTCAATCGTTTGCAAATGTGTTTCAGAGAGGTAAGCGAACTTCATGAGCGACGTGTGGTGGACCCCATCTTGCATGAAAAATGTTGAGTTCAATGCGTCTCTCTCCTGTGAGGGAGGATGTGACATACTGTCGAAGCATATCGCAGTAACTCTGGCCAGTCACATTGTACGTCCATGAGCGCCAGCCTGTTCAAAAAAGAATGGGCCAATGATGAATGTAGCCGTGAAGCCACACAATACACTGACATGTTCACTATACAGAGAAACTTCATGCATAGTGACTGGAGCTCAAGATCTCCACACTAGGCAGTTCTGTGTGTTGACCTCAGAGAAAAATGAGCTTCGTTAGTCCATAGGATGGTCCAGGGCCAGCCCTCGTCCAATCCTTGTGAGAAAGTGGAGAGCGATATTAACACGTCATTGTGCATCCTTTGGTGCAAGCTGCTGTGTGATATGGTTCTTGTATGGATACCGTCTGAGAATGGTTCGAAGCGCCTTCCATACAGTGGACCACCTGATGGTCAACTGTCTTGACACAAACACACGCACTGCCTGACAATCGGAAATTGCGCGCAGCGTTGTCTGCCATAGCAACAGCGGTTTCATCAACCTCCTGTGGTGCAACCAGTCGTCAGCCTCTTCTGGAGCGACTCCCAGATCTCCAGTTGATTCGAATTTCTTTATCATGCTCCGCACAGCAGGTGGAGAAACAGGACCCTTTCGTAATCCTTTCAGCCAGCGATATCCTCGAAGTGCAGCTGAAGCATTGCTGTTCTTTTGATAATAGAGCTTCACCAATAATGCCCTGCTCCTTTTGTCCAACCTCATGCTGACATGTCAAGAAGTGCACTGTGATTTGTCAGGTGTGTGAGACTGTGAATTACAATGACTGATCATGGCACCTGGTGGTCATAATTGGAACAGGGCAGTGGTTCTGTGTTTCTGTAACGCACAAAAATCATGCACCCCATGCTCTGGACATTAATGCTATCAAGTTTGGTACTCGTATAGTAGTTAGTTTCAATGTTACAACGTGTTAAATATTTAACTATAACTATTGTATCATTATAACTATAAATACCCAGTATCATCAACTCCTTCACTCTTTTGTCCATCTGCTCCATACCTCTCCATGACCATATACATTTCCAACTTCCTCTGTTGTTGTTGTCTTCAGTCCTGAGACTGGTTTGATGCAGCTCTCCATGCTACTCTATCCTGTGCAAGCTTCTTCATCTCCCAGTACTTACAGTAACCTACATCCTTCTGAATCTGCTTAGTGTATTCATCTCTTGGTCTCCCTCTATGATTTTTACCCTCCACGCTGCCCTCCAATGCTAAATTTGTGATCCCTTCATGCCTCAGACCATGTCCTACCAACCGGACCTTTCTTCTTGTAAAGTTGTGCCACAAACTCCTCAATTCTATTCAATACCTCCTCATTAGTTACGTGATCTACCCATCTAATATTCAACATTCTTCTGTAGCACCACATTTCTAAAGCTTCTATTCTCTTCTTGTCCAAACTATTTATCGTCCATGTTTCACTTCCATAAATGGCTACACTCCATACAAATACTTTCAGAAACGACTTCCTCACACTTAAATCTATACTCGATGTTAACAAATTTCTCTTCTTCAGAAACGCTTTCCTTGCCATTGCCAGTCTACAGTTTATATCCTCTCTACTTCGACCATCATCTGTTATTTTTCTCCCCAAATAGCAAAACTCCTTTACTACTATAAGTGTCTCATTTCCAAATCTAATTCCCTCGGCATCACCTGACTTAATTCGACTACATTCCATTATCCTCGTTTTGCTTTTGTTGATGTTCATCTTATATCCACCTTTCAAGATACTGTCCATTCCGTTCAACTGCTCTTCCATTTCGTTCGCTGTCTGTGACAGAATTGCAGTATCATCGGCGACCCCCAAAGTTTTTATTTCTTCTCCATGGACTTTAATACCTATTCCGAATTTTTCTTTTGTTTCCTTTACTGCTTGCTCAATATACAGATTGAATAACATCGGGGAGAGGCTACAAACCTGTCTCACTCCCTTGCCAACCGCTGCTTCCATGTCATGCCCCTCGACTCTTATAACTGCCATCTGGTTTCTGTACGAATTGTAAATAGCCTTTCGCTCCCTGTATTTTACCCCTGCCACCTTTAGAATTTGAAAGAGAGTATTCCAATCAACATTGTCAAAAGCTTTCTCTAAGTCTATAAATGCTAGAAACGTAAGTTTGCCTTTCTTTAATCTATTTTCTAAGATAAGTCGTAAGGTCAGTATTGCCTCACGTGTTCCAACATTTCTGCGGAATCCAAACTGATCTTCGCTGTGGTCGGCTTCTACCAGTTTTTTTTCCATTCGTCTGTAAAGAATACGGCTAGTATTTTGCAGCTGTGACTTATTAAATTGATAGTTCGGTAATTTTCACATCTGTCAACACCTGCTTTCTTTGGGATTGGAATTATTATATTCTTCTAGAAGTCTGAGGGTATTTCGCCTGTCTGGTAGAGTTTTGTCAGGACTGGCTCTCCCAAGGCCGTCAGTAGTTCCAATGGAATGTTGTCTACTCCAGCCGCCTTGTTTCGACTCGGGTCTTTCAGTGCTCTGTCAAACTCTACACGCAGTTTCGTATCTCCCATTTCATCTTCATCTACATCCTCTTCCATTTCCATAATATTGTCCTCAAGAACATCGCCGTTGTATAGACCCTCTACAAACTCCTTCCACCTTTCTGCTTTCCCTTATTTGCTTAGAACTGGGTTCCCATCTGTGCTCTTGATATTCATACAAGTGGCTTTCTTTTCTCCAAAGGTCTCTCCAATGTTCCTGTAGGCAGTATCTATCTTACCCCTAGTGAAATAAGCCTCTACATCCTTACATTTGTTCTCTAGCTGTCCCTGCTTAGCCATTTTTCACTCGTCTGTCGATCTCATTTTTGAGACGTTTGTATTCCCTTTTGCCTGCTTCATTTACTGCATTTTTATATTTTCTCCTTTCATCAATGAAATTCAATATTTCTTCTGTTACCCAAGGATTTCTACTAGCCCTCGTCTTTTTACCTACTTGATCCTCTGCTGCCTTCACTACTTTATCCCTCAGAGCTACCCATTCTTCTTCTACTGTATTTCTTTCCCCCATTCCTGTCAATTGTTCCCTTATGCTCTCCCTGAAACTCTGAACAACCTCTTGTTCAGTCAGTTTATCCAGGTCCCATCTCCTTAAATTCCCACCTTTTTGCAGTTTCTTCCTCTAGCCATGTGCTATTCTCTCTCTAGATCCTCCTTCCCCTCTTTCTTTTCCATTGTACGTTACCCTCTCTGCACCTTCCCCCTGATACCTACATCTCCGCCTCTTTCCCCCTCCCTCACTGACTATCTCCTCTTCCCCTCTCTTTCGGCCTCAGCTTTCTCTCTCATCTTCATGCCCCCCAGTGCATATCAATTTCCCCCTGCTTGCCTCCCTCTGATCATCGCCTCTTACCCAACCCCTCTCTCCCTGTCCATCCCCTCCTGCCTTCTCTGCCCATCCCCTCCTTTCTCCATCTTTACCTTCCACAAGCTATACCCACCTGTACGTATAGTCACTTCAAAACAGGTTGGTAAAGCAGTCTGATACTACTCCATACATGCCAGAGGCTTGACAACCAATGACACGTACGCTAAAATGCAAAGCAGGTCGACAAAGTAGGCCAGTTCTTCTCAAACAGAACACATCCATTGTGTAGAGCAGCTTACATAGCACGGGATGAAAAAACACATCTTTTGCCCATGTCACTTCTCCTATTGGATCTTGGAGGTTATTAACCCCAAAGTGTTTATACTCATGAAGTTTGTAGTTTTTGAACCAAATGTGGTTCGAAACGACGTAGTGGGTTTGGAAGAAGATCCCATTCATACATAGTAGCCACTTCTGTAAGTGTAGACAGATAAGTCATACAGACACTAATTTAGGTTTAAAGTTCTCGAGGTGTTCTTGAGCCACTAACTCTCTCCTCTCTCCTTCCAACCGCCTGTTTCTGTATACTGTGCTTAGCTGAAATTACTTGTACTCCATACATTGCATACTTTTGTTCATTTTTATATACCACATCCTCCCATCACTACTGCCACTCTCAGGAGTGATAGAGAAATCTAAAATCTACCGTTTTATTCAGATATTAAGTCGTATGTGGACGCTTTTTGACAGTAGCTTCAGAAGTGGTCAATTTTCCAGTATCACTCTGGCTCTAAGAGATTTGAGTGAAACTTTAACTCTACAGAAATTTTTATATTTGTATAACAAAAGTGTTCAAAATTACTGAAGAAGTCCCTGAGTTATACTAATAGTTACCTGTTTTTCCCCTAGAGACCCATTCCTGCCCAAAAGTGTGCTAGGGATGTTTTAGATGCATAATTAACCAATTAATAAATCATTTGTGTACTAAATTCGTTCTAAATTGCGTCAGTCCTTACGGAGTTATAATGGAACATACAAACACACACACACACACACACACACACACTTACACACGCACGATAATTTTCCTTTTTTGTATGAGGGACAGTCATACCGTTTCAATTATGATCTGAAAGGTATGTAGTCACTTAATTATTCTTTATTTATTTACAGATACATGTTTGTAGTCCTGGTACACATTCAAATCCCTACATCAGTTCCACTTAACAAAACTACAGTATTGCCTTCAAAGTAGAATTTTCTTATTTGCTGGTGGTGTTCCATGCGAGAGAAGATTCACCATTAAAAACTCGTCAGTTTGCCAGTGAAAGGAATGCTTCAAAGGGTACAGCGTAGAATACGAAAACAAAATGGCGAAGCCACTCTGTAGATCATCAGTGAGCTAAGCCATTTTGATTTGTTTGCTGTAACAACGTTCTACAGTGCCATGGCACAGAGTAAAGAATGTGTCCCAGAACTGCAGACAAGTCCCTGCAAGCAAACAAAATGTTAACTACCTAATGTCGTATTTTAGAATTTATAATTAAAATTATATGACTATATATCTTAAATTAACAGAAACCTTTGACCAGACGGACCATCGAGCTTCGTACTTCCAGATAAAGCAGCATATCTTTAGTTTATGATCTGTAGAGCGTGACACATTTCAGTATTGAATGCCTAGTTCACTTTGTTGTCAGGTACACTAATTTCGATCACATTGTGAACGGAGAACTGCAGCAATGTTCGGCCACAGTTGGGCCGGTGAAGGGAGTTCGCGTCCCACCGAACGAACACAGGCACCACTTGGACAACGCCCTGACGTCACAGCTGCTGGGCACCTGATCCACGCCGGTGATGCTACGAAAACTGGTGCCACAATGGGAGGTACGAGTGCTTACCCATCAGGTTCTACGGCTCAGTCGAGTCAAGCTACTGGAAGAACAGTCGTCAGAAAGAGCTACGCCTCCAAGGTGAAAGAGACTCTGGACGAGATGGCACAGCTGCTTGATATTCCACCTGAAGTGAGAGCTGAACTGACTGATGAGGACATCGTAGCCATGTCGATTAAGTTTATAAAGAAAATGACACCACCTGATGGAGTTTCACAACCCAGGTGAGAACAAAGACATTTATTGACACTTGTTCTTTTATAGGATCATTAAGTTTCTTTCGGCAGTTTATCATGTCCGAATGATTATGAGCGGTGTTACCGGGTGAACATGTCCAGAACTGTCGGTATTTCAACAAGTAAACTTCTGTCATTTTCAAGGAACGAACCGAAGCCAAAACTGCTAGCGCTTCACAATATAAATCGGTTGTAAATCGGTTGACGTGGTGGTACACATGTGGCATCGTCAAGATATGTGGATAGTAGAGGAGGAAGTGGTTCTCACTTCTCACTACGATGTTGCACTACAGAAAGTAGCAGGTGTCAAACAGCTTTATTCCTTTCCCAGGTACGTGGACAAAACATTTTTGTGGCTTCATGGAAGTGATAAATACATCTGGTTTAGCAATATTTCGAGTGCGACCAAACATCTTCTTTACAATGGAGGCGTCCTTAGTGGTTTCACAGAGAGAAGGATGATCGTCCTTTTGGGCATATGGTTTATTCAAAGCCTACTGAACCCTACTCATACATTCATGTTTACAGATGCTATCATCCTGCGGAACGTGAAGAGGTCCTGAGAACATTAGTGCACAGCCTCATGGCGTATCGAACTGTAGATACCCGTTACCTGTATGGGCTCACGTAGAGTCTCTTTTTCATCGAATTGAGTACGGAGAGCGATACATTGGAGACTCTTTGCGCAACCTAGCCGCTTTAAGTTCAGAGGGAGGGTTTGGGCTTTGTGGTCAATACCTTTTCTGTACGCTGAGGGAAGATAGAAGAACAACGGTTTTACGTCTGTTACTTCCCTCGAAGATTAAGATCCTTTCAGGGTCCTTAAAAGATGATCAGGTTCGACGCAAGGCCAGTGTCAATAGTGTCCCTTGCAGTCACGATTTCGCAATAAAGGGTCAAACTATCAGGGCTGTGGAACACCATTGCACATACCATAAGCGTTACACAGGTATACAACAGCCTAGCAGATCGGCGATGGCATGACAATGTTTCGATATTGGCCCTAAGGAGTGAGAACATTCTGGCCTCCACTTCCAACTGCTGTTACGGTGCTACGTGGTAATCCACCGAAATTAGTTCCTGGGCCTTATAAAGAGAGACTAACGACTCTACTTCACTGTTACGTTAGTAGTGTTCCAACTCTGGGGAAACACCGTAGAAATTAAGTGAGAACCAATAATTCGTGTTCTATCGATAGCTCATTGTAGGGTCTGTCTCCAGCAGAGAGTAGCGTTTGTGACGATTATGTGTAGTATATCTTTCTGGGTAACAATCATATGGTGATGGCGCACAGAATCGCTGACCGCGGCGCACCAGCGTCAGCAATTCGTGCCTTGGAAAATAGTAGCTGTTTTACCTATCGAAATTACAGTGGTTTTGGACGAGTTCAACTGGTCACGTTTTTAGCGAGTTATTCAACAATCATACTTCTGTCTTTCACTGTCGTGTCTAACTGTTACAGAAGAAAGACAGTAAACATTTAATGTACATTTCTTGTGTGGAATAGGTACTGTTGCGCCTTGTCGGTTTCTAGACCTCCTCCTCATCACATTTGTACGCCTCCTACACGTCTGTCTCAGATGTCACCTGAACGAAAACTGGAAAACATTTCGTACTGTCATCAATCTGTAAAGTAGCTATACAAAAATTGTTACGTGCCTTGAAACGATCAGGTTTCAGTCGTTCTAGTAATATTAAGAACTTGAATATCGCTTTTTCGTCATTGATTTTTTAATCAGTGTATTACTGATGATTTTACGTTTATCACGCTTAAAAGTCATGGTCATCATCTTCATCGTCAGTGTCTTGGAAAAATAGGGATTTTGGTATGTTCCGCCTCAGGTTTGTTGACGCCGTCCCTTTAAGGGACGTCTAAATCTTCTCCTTCCCAGTTTGATTACATAGTTTTGTAGGTCTAGTTATTCTGTTGTTAGATATACACTCATGTTCATAAAAACACAGAAAACCTTGAAGAAATAGAGATAGGATGTTCCTATTTGCAGGACATGTGCATTAGTATGTTCTGCAGAAATGATTAACATTTTAGTCACCTCAGTTTAACGTATGTCCTGTTGTCCAGTAGGCACAGGTCCGCGGTTGGCCCTGCTAACGTATTCCATGCGTGACGGAATTGACGCGTATAAGGCGAGAATATCGTCCTGTGGTATAGTCATCCTTGCTGCGTTAACCTGGTTGCGAAGTTCGTTTGTGGTGGTTGCCATTAGGTCACTGTGCTGCACCGGTCTTTTCACCACGTCCCGCACATTTGCGACTTGCGCCAAGTCTGAAGACCTGCCCGCCAGGGCAAAAGGTTGACATCCTGTGACACCAAGAAAGCACGTGTTCCTGCAGCAACATGTGGTCGTGCATTGTGTTGGTGAAAAATGGCACCTGAGGTGTTGTGCAGGAAGCGTATGGCTACGGGTCGCAGGTCTCATTCACATAGATGACACTGGTCACAGTGCCCTGAACACGCTCGCATGGTGATTTGTGGCTCTAGCAAGTAGCACCCCACAGCATAAGTCCTTGACTTGGCACTGTTGTCTTGTGCGAATGCTGTTACTGTTATGTCGCTCCCCGCCAGCGGTGGACCAAAATTCGGCCATCATTTTCAAACAAACAGAACTTGGATTCGTCCGAAAACACTATCTGATGCCATTCATATCCCCAATGATGTCGCTCCATGCTCCACTGCAGTCTAGCATGTTTCTGCACATTCGTAAAAGGTAGGCGGAGAAGCGGACGACGCGCAACTAACCCATGCCGTATTACACGGCGATGTACTGTCACCCCTGATAGTACACGATGTGTTACACAGTCCCAATGTTGCGCCAGAGCCGAGGAGGACGCAGATCTGTCCAGCAATACCATTCGGATGAGGTGTCGATCTTCTCGCAAGGTGGTCTGGGTGGTGCGACCTGACCCATCGCGTCGTATTCTACGGCCATCCGTGCACCATTCTACACACACCAGTTGCACTGCTTACATACTTCGTTCCACACGAACAGCAATTTTCTGCATGGACGCTTCACATTCTCTCATGCCAATAGAGCGTCCTCTTCTAAACTCACTGATCTGAAGCCTGCTCAGGTCACACTGATCAGTTATCTTCGGTTATAGCGACAACGAGATTTGTAGGCACATTATATCGGTAGGTGGTGTTGCGGCGCGATGTCCATGTTCACCTTGAATCCGCGGACCGACGTGATTCAAATGCTAATCAGTTCTGTAGAACATGCTACTGTATATGTACTGTGAATATGAACGTTCTGTGTCTAGTCATTCAAGGTGTTCTGTTTCTTCAAAGCGTGAGTGTACATAGGACAACATCTTTCGAGTTCAGTCTTTGTTTTCAATAACAGTTGTAACGGTTCTGTATTTAGTTCTTGTCCGATATTACTGTTTGTTTTATGATACAGTAACGAATATTTTGCTACAGAATGGAAGAACTTCATTTCTAATAATTGTGACGTAACTGATATCGTTTAGGGGCAAACATTCGCTACCATACAGTTGCTAAGGCAAGACTATTAGTTGGTGATGTTTAATTATTATTTATTTTCGCAAGTTATGTTTTAAAATAAATTGAATAGTGAAAGAGAAATTTTCTTACATTTCCAGTATTAGCTGTATATCATTGGATTTGAGAAATTTAAAATTATATCCTACTTATTTAAACGCTCTTATTAACTCAGTTATTTCTTCATCTGTAACAGCTTTGGTTCTTGTGAGTGGCAATCCTTGAAATGTCATCACTTTCGTTTTATATCTCTTTTTCATATTCTATTTAACAGTTGCTAGACTCAACGTACGTACGGTAGTTTGAACCTTTACTTCAAATTTTCCAGTTATAAGGTGATCATCAGCAAATAGCAACCTCATGATTTTAAAATTATTTATTATTAGCATGTATTTATCATAATCAACGATTAATGATTAACATGATAATACAAACATTGTAATCTACAATTCATTCAAATAATAAGATTTAGAGCAGACTTCAGATGTGGAAATACGTAACGCACATTCCTCAAACTAGTAAGTATTTTGTAAGTAATACTTCATGGTTCAAATGGCTCAAATGGCTCTGCGCACTATGGGACTCAACTTCTAAGGTCATTAGTCCCCTAGAATTTAGAACTACTTAAACCTAACTAACCTAAGGACAGCACACACGTCCATGTCCGAGGTAAAATTCGAACCTGCGACCGTAGCGGTCACGCGGTTCCAGACTGTAGCGCCTAGAACCGCTCGGCCAACCCCGGCCGGCAAAACTTCATGTGAGTTGAAGTTAGGCGTCATTAAAACTATTATGAGACATATGTAGTAATAGTACCATAAATAACAAGTGCGACATAGAGTGTATTTACTTTTCATAAATACTTGACAGAAAGTCCATCATCAGTAAATCAGCTCCTCAAAACCGTGGGTTTTACACTGAGCGTATGTTCTGTAAGTACTGATATTTCGAATGGTTGAAAGATTCTGAAAACTTCTGAAAAGACGTTGAGATTCAATCTAGACTACTGGCACACAATTTCATGATCTCAAACTATCGGTTACACTCTTCTCCTTTGGTTGGCCAAAGACATGCAATGGAATATTCTATAGCGACTATTCAACTGCCCCTATCGCTGTCTTTTTAAGCAATCCGCAGTTTGTCACTACAAGAACTATTTCCATATTTGACCTTACTCGGTCTTCACTGACTGGCTTCATTACGCCACCGGTTTAGTGCAGTACTAATCAACCGTCAAACTGACGTTTTTGTGTAAATTTTGTCTAAATATTTGGGAATTTCAACAGCATAAAATAAACAATTACATCATTGTACGCGTCAGGCCTTCTGACTACGAAACTACTGTGCTTGTAAGGGTTAAGTTTGTGCTGAATTGTCAACATAATTAGATCTGGCGTGACGTTTACAGAAGTCGCTTTCCTTTCATTAATCTCACAAGCACGCTTCAATTAATAATGTTAAACAAACGGCCATCTATGCTGATGGCATAATATCCCAGGCAACCGAAACCAAAAACGCCGAATATCGATAATATTTCATGTATCGGAAATTTTTTTGTACAGAGGTTTAAGAGAGTGCCACGAAAAAGATATTAGAAATCCTGACTGCGAAGGGATCAGTGTGGGGTGGATGTGCCTTTGAATGTCACTTTTGGATATATCCAAGCGCAAAATTTAACTATACTGAGTTTCCTACAAAAAAGGCCCTTTCCAATTTTTTTCTGTAAGCCTAAATGTTTTAGCGTAGTGCAGCGAAAGAATATGAAAATCTCGCTCTTCGTTTGCTGAAGACCAGAAATGAGATTGCAGGCTCCATAAAACCGCGTAGGCAGGGACAGCTGAATGACCCTGTATATAAACCGACTACCTCTATCTCGAATTCCATCGTCAGCAGGGCAGTACCTGAATCGACTACGGAGGCGACCTAAAAACCAACACATACGTTCTCGAAAAGCCATTCCTCGTCCATAATAAGGCGATGACGCTGTCTCAAGAATGCATCCTGAACTTAGAAAAAGAGCCAGACGCATTTTTAATAAATAGTTTCCTTTCGTGTACAATGGATTTTCGGTAATACAGCAGTCATCGAGAGCCAGATGGTGCTGTTACTACGTGGCTTCCTTGCATCGTTTGCGGCAAATGCATGGACAGTAATACCTATAGAAAGAAAAAAGTGTCAACTTCTTCGCGATCTAAGCTTGTGCTTTGTGTCTAATAACCTCGTCATCGATTGGGCGTTATAATACAACCTTCTTTCTTTTATTTCTAGAAACGAATGCAGTGTTAAATGTGTTCCATCAGTATACACAACACTGAGCAAAAACTGGCATTTCTAGCGTTGGCAGAGCATGGGGAACATCTGAGGTCTGGTATTCAGTTCTCATGTCTGCTGTCTGCAACCTAAACACCACGTGACGTCCACGTGCTGCTCAGATAATACCAGAAAGAACACGTCAACGACATGACCCACCCGGATATACGCACGTCAGCACGAGATACGGAAAGGCGGGCTGGACCCGGACCGTAATCGCCCGGCGGATTAGTGACAAGAACCAGTGCGCCGCCGATCTAGGTGCGGATTTAGTCGGATTGTCAAGACCAGTTAGATGTCTACCGGCCTGGTGCCCATGATCCCCCTCAGTTACGTCATTCGCAGACGTTTAGTGAACATTCTTACAATTTTACATCTCGTATGCTAAACGCAAACTTATGAGTTACACAGTCTCCCACTCGGGGCAAGGGATGGCGACAAGAACGGTCATCCCATGCCGCGAATATTGCCAATCGCAGATTAACATTCCGATCCCCTGAAGGTTCGTGATAAGGCCAGGAAAAAAAGGAGAAAATTCAACGAAGCAATAGGATCATCAACGAGTCATCCTCATGTGTATCTGTAATGGTACTGGTTTGTTGGATGGCACTGTAGGTGAAAATTTCGGATTAAAGTCAACGGTTTTAAACACTGGTTCATTAGATGTAACACTGAGTTGCAGTAATGAGTCACTTTGTTTGGACGACGGAGGAAAAAAGAATCACACAGTTTCTATGACTACATAAACTTCCTCGGTGTATTAACTGACAGTATAATATAATCATGTTTGCACCATATTTCAGTGATGCATCTGGTCGCAATCCTTAGGTCAGAAGTCTATTTGCTAAATCTCGTCAGAAATGTTTCCTACCTTGAACAGTGATACTTTCATAGGCCGAGTCTGCGAGTCAATACATTCCTTCGTCCAAGTTGAAGACCGCTGACCTTTTAATATCGGATAAAACAGGATCCCACATTTTACTTAAAGGACAATGTGTTACATATTTTGAGCCAGTTAATTTTCAATTTATTTCATGGAGGCTCAAACTCAACAACGAAACGCAGGATAAAGTGCTTGTTTCTTACTATGAATCATTTGGTACCCCTCCATTAGACAGTGTTTCATTATTGCAAATTTCTGAGGTTGCATTAATCGTGTTTGGTGACGGTGCTCAACACATCTGTTGTGAAGGGTGCGAACTGTCTGCTCGATATAAGATTCTCCACAACACCAAGGAATTTTGTAAACACCTGGTATCCTCGGTTCTAGATCATCTTTAACCGGGCCAAGGATATCTCTAATCTTGGCTGAAGGACGAAACACACCTCAGATGTTATATATCTTTAAAATGTTTAGTATGTTTGAAGATCCGCTCCCAGCATATGGCAGGAAAGCAACAGATCGACATTCGTCCTCTGTTGGTTCCATTGAATGAACTCCAGGGCATAGCGCATCTGTTCCTCACAGTAGCAGTTCTGCTTGAAGACGAAGGTGGCCTAGTTCTTATCGGAAAGTTTTCGTGTCCGAGATGGCGTAAGCCATATTTGTCAAAATCATCAGGACCCCTGCGCATTGGTGCGTTCAAATGGTTCAAATGGCTCTGAGCACTATGGGACTTAACTTCTGTGCTCATCAGTTTCCAAGAACTTAGAACTACTTGAACCTAACTAACCTAAGGACATCACACACATCAATGCACGAGGCAGGATTCGAACCTGCGACCGTAGTGGTCACGCGGTTCCAGACTGTAGCTCCTAGAACCGCCGGCCACCCCGGCCGGCAACATTGGTGCGCTGATCGACAATCCAGCGCTAGTAGATACAGGTCCGTATAAGTTGATTTTCTTTAAATACTGTGTTCCAATGCCCAATCATCTTTTATGTAGAGCAATACGCCCTGAAGGGGATCCAAGAAGCAGCTGAAGTCATCTACTTTTGTTTCCAATTCATGAATGTATTGTCAGTTTACTTTCATAAGTTGATAGATTTTTAAAAAGGCGTCCTCATCACCCTCACTACAAAATCCTCCATGAATAAATTAGTGACTGTGAAATTTTCACTTTGTGTTAGGGAGCAATATCTTCAGCTTTCAGCGCATGCGCTGTTGGTTTTCCGAAGAGCATAAAAGGGCCACCGTGTACGGTAACTTTCAGTTCGGACGAATTTTAACGAACTGCCTTTGCACTCGAAGATTTCAGCCAGCAGTACCACTGAAATATCTTTCCAGTATCATTTTTCTGGTCCGGCTAAAAATGTGACCAGAATATTATCATAAAAGATACTTTTTCTCTCGACGCACTAGTGCAACAGGAATTTTAGTTATGGCAGGAGCAACAGCAGAGTATAACAGACTCACGCAATAACTTAGTGTTGTTAATTTAGTTCTCAACGGGAGACAACAGTGAATCCACGGGTGTTTCACCCCCAGAAATATATCTCGCTAAATAGAACTAAAGGCAAATCATCAGAAAGAAGTTTGTGATAAAAATTTTTGCTGTCCCAATAAACAGAATACAGATATTCAGTAATGAAAAATACTCAGTAATTCGATAGAACAATGCTATGTAAGGTATACTACTCTGTGCAATTCAGCCACACTAAAAATTTTAGAAGACACCCCTCAGATACCTTGATGGGAAACATATCTACGCAACGAGCCAGGTTCTTTGTCGTCGGTTATCATATACTTACCAGAATTACAGTGTGAGGAGTTTAAGAAGAATGGAATCATTAATATCCCTATGCTGTCAGAGATAAGGAAACTGGTTCGCCGCTGTGCCGTTGGTCTTTGCCGTTGTGGAGTATTAGATCGATGTCACGATTTTACCGTAAGTTTGTAATGCGAAAGTTAATTATACTCTTCTACTGTTTCCGCTACGTCATGAGGTGTCAGCGAAACATGTTTACCAAGCGTGCTAATCTGGTTGAAGGAAGAAATCTTCTATTAGGTTTTTGAATAATACCTCAACGTTATACACTTTAAAGAGCCAAACAACACATTTTCATTCAATTATAAGTGTCTGTTTCAAGACTCCACTTGGATGGACAAGTTAAGGAATGAAGGACACGCCAATAAATGAATTAACACCGGGAAGCATCTCTCCTAAACAACTTCTTATAGACAGACTGTAAACTGTCATTTAAAGTAGTTTGCCTGTCTATGCTAATGAAGAACATTTGCGTAACGATTTACAAACACGAATTTATTCGTTGAGCAACAAATAAAGAAATATACCTCTTTAAATATATCTGCTGCTTATTCTTTCTAATGCTTTTTTCTATTATATGCACACTCCACTGCTTAGCTACAGATATATGTGACAGGTGGTCGCTATTTACTAGTCTACATCTACGAGTACATGGATACTCTGCAAATCACACTTAAATGCCTGGCAGAGGATTCATCGGAGCACCTTCCCTATTATTCCAATATCGTTTAGCGCGTGGAAAAAACGGACACGGACACGTATATCTCTCCGCGCCAGCTCTAATTTCGCTTATTTTATTATGGTGATCGTTTCTCCATAAGTAGGACGGCGTCAACAAAATATTTTTGCATGAGGAGGAGAAAGTTGGTGACAGAAATTTCGTGAGAAGATTCCGCCGCAACGGATAACGCCCCAAATTCTGTATAATTTCAGTGACACTCTCTCAACTATTTCGTGGTAATAGAAAACGTGCTTACCTTCTTTGAACTTTCTCAATGTGCTTCATCAATCCTGTTTGTTAAGGATCCCACACAGTGCACCAGTTTTCTGAAAGCGGACGGAAAAGCACAGTGTAGCCGTTCTATTTAGTAGATGTGTTACATTTTCTAAGTGTCCTGACATTAAAACGCAATCTCTGGTTAGCCTCCCCACAATATTCTCTATGTGTTCCTTCTAATTTAAGTTTTTCGTAATTGTAAATCTTAGGGATTTAGTTGAATTTGCGGCCTCTAGATTTGACTGATTTATCGTGTAACCGAAGTTTAACGGATTTCTTGTAGCACTCTTGTGGGTGACTCACACTTTTCGTTATTTAGAGTCAGTTGCCAATTTTTGCACCATACAGATATAAATCGTTTTACAATTTCTTTTGATCTTCTGATGACTTGACCAGTCGATAAACGTCAGCGTCATCTGCTAACAACCTAAAACTGCCGCTCATATTGTCTCCTAAATCGTTTATGTGGATAAGGAACAGAAAATGGTCTATAACACTACCTTGGGGAACGCGAGAACAAAATTCTGTTTTACTCGATGACTTTCTGTCAAGTACTACGAACTGTGACCTCTCTGATAGGAAATCACCGATCCAGTCACATAGCTGAGACGATATCCCATAAGCAGACAGTTTCACTAGAAGCCGTTTGGGTTCAAAATGGTTCAAATGGCTCTGAGCACTATGGGACTCAACTGCTGTGGTCATAAGTCCCCTAGAACTTAGAACTATTTAAACCTAACTAACCTAAGGACATCACACACATCCATGCCCGAGGCAGGCTTCGAACCTGCGACCGTAGCGGTCGTGCGGTTCTAGACTGTAGCGCCTTTAACCGCTCGGCCACTCCGGCCGGCCGCCGTTTGGGTGGTACAGTGTCAAAATCCTTCTGAAAATCTAGAAATACGGAATCAATTTGAAATATCTTGTCAACAGCACTCAACATTTCATGTGAATAAAGAGCAGGTTGTGTTTAATAAGAACGATGTTGTCTAAATCCATGTTGACTAAGTGTCAATAGACCGTTTTCTACGATGTAATCCATAATTTTTGAACGCAATATATGTTCCAAAATCCTACTGCATATCGACATTAGTAATATGGGCCAGTAATGTTGAGGATTACTCTTACTACCTTTCTTGAATATTCGTGTGATCTGCGCAACTTTCCAGCCTTTGCATAGGGATATTTTGTTAAGCGAACGGTTGTATATGATTGTGGAGTGTGGAGCCATGGGAACAGCATACTCTGAAAGAAACCTACCTTGTTCACAGTCTGGACCGGAAAACCTGCTTTTGTTAAGTGATTTAAGTTACTTCGCTACTCCGAGGATATCTACTTCTATGTTACTCACGTAAACAGCTGTTGTTGCTTCGAATCTGGAATATTTACTTCATCTTCTTTGGTGAAAGAATGTCGGAAGGCTGTGGTTAGTAACTCTGCTTTGGCAGCACTGTCTTCGAATGCATCTCCATTGCTATCGCGCAGAGAAGACTTTGATTGAGTCTTGGTTCAAATGGTTCAAATGGCTCTGAGCACTTTGGGACTTAACTTCTGAGGTCATCCGTCCCCTAGAGCTTAGAACTACTTAAACCTAACTAACCTAAGGACATCACACACTTCCATGTCCGAGGCAGGATTCGAGCCGGTGACCGTAGCGTTCGCTCGGTTCCAGACTGTAGCGCCTAGAGCCGCTCGGCCACTGCGGCCTGCGATTGAGTCTTGCCGCTAGCATACTTCACATACGACAAGAATCTCTCTGAATTTTCTGTCTGGTTTCGAGAGAAAGTTTCGTTCTGGAGACTGTTATAAACATCTGGCATTGAAGTCCTCGCTAAATTTCGAGCTTCTGTAAAAGATCGCCAATCTTAGAGGTTTTGCGTCCGTTTAAATTTGACATGTTTTTTTTTTTTTTTTCGTTGTTTCTGCATTAGTATTCTGACCTGTTTTCTGTACCAAGGAGGATCAGCTTCGTCCTTGGTTCATTTATTTTGTATAAATCTCTCAATTTCTGCCGATCACAGAAGAATGCTGAAGATTAGATGGGTACATCACATAACTAATGAGGAGGTATTGAATAGAATTGGGGAGAAGAGGAGTTTGTGGCACAACTTGACAAGAAGAAGGGTCCGGTTGGTAGGACATGGTCTGAGGCATCAAGGGATCACAAATTTAGCATTGGAGGGCAGCTTGGAGGGTAAAAATCATAGAGGGAGACCAAGAGATGAATACACTAAGCAGATTCAGAAGGATGTAGGTTGCAGTAAGTACTGGGAGATGAAGAAGCTTGCACAGGATAGAGTAGCATGGAGAATTGCATCAACCCAGTCTTAGGACTGAAGACCACCACAACAACAATATTTCTTTGAATTCCAGCCACATCTGGTCTACACTTAACATTGTTAATTAGGAAGGAATGAAGACTGTTTCACCGGAAGGTGTCAAGTGAATTTTTATCTGCTTCTTTGAATAGGTAAATTTTCGTTTATTTTTTGAGGATTTGGAGATTAAAATATTCAGTCTCACTGCGACAACCCTGTGTTCCCTAATACCTGTATCCGTTT
The DNA here is from genome assembly GCF_023864345.2 of Schistocerca serialis cubense. Lineage (NCBI taxonomy): Eukaryota > Metazoa > Arthropoda > Insecta > Orthoptera > Acrididae > Schistocerca > Schistocerca serialis. The sequence goes on from NC_064639.1 coordinate 1,071,203,042, forward strand.
TGGTGCTCTTTGTTAACCTAAGAGTCATGTCACACAATTCCCCCCGTTTCTGCACCTCGCCCTACTACTCACCATCTTCTGTGTACTTCTCTGTACAGCATCTTAGCATTCAGCTACACTGTTCGCTATTAAATTGCATAGACATGAAAGTGGCAAGCGATATACGTCAAACTGGCAAACGTTACAAGCCTGGATATGCAAATAATCAATATTTCAGCCGAACAGCACCAAAAAAGATACATTACGTACAGAACGAAAATCACCCCGTCGGTATCTCATTCAGATATTTAGTTTGAATTTTGGTCGTTTTTGTGAAAAAATGGTTCAAATGGCTCTGACAGGATTTAACAGACTGTGAACGTGGTATAGTAGTCACATGGGCGCGGGACATTCATTTTCGGAAATAGTTTAGGAACTGAATATTCCGAGATCCACAGTGTTACAAGTGTGCCGAGAATACCAAATTTCAGGCATTGCCTTTCACCTTCGACAACACAGTGGACAACGGCCATAACTTAACTACCGAAAGCAGTGGCGCTTGCGTACATTTGTCACTGCTAACGGACAATCAACACTGAGTGAATGTTGTTGTTGTGGTCTTCAGTCCTGAGACTGGTTTGATGCAGCTCTCCTGGCTACCCAATGCTGTGCAAATTTCTTCATCTCCCAGTACTTACTACAACCCACATCCTTCTGAATCTGCTTAGTGTATTCATCTCTTGGTCTCCCTCTACGATTTTTACCCTCCACGCTGCCCTCCAATGATAAATTTGTGATCCCTTGATGCCTCAGAACATGTCCTGCTAACCGGTCCCTTCTTTTTGTCAAGTTGTGCCACATACTCCACTTCTCCCCAATTCTATTCAATACTTCATCATTAGTTATGTGATCTACCCATCTAATCTTCAGCATTCTTCTGTAGCACTGCATTTCGAAAGCTTATTCTCTTCTTGTCCAAACTATTTTTCGTCCATGTTTCACTTCCATACATGGCCACACTCCATACAAATACTTTCAGAAACGACTTCCTCACACTTAAATCTATACTCGATGATAACAAATTTATCTTCTTCAGAAACGCTTTCCTTGCCATTGCCAGTCTACATTACTTCGACCATCATCAGTTATTTTGCTCCCCAAACAGCAAAACTCCTTTACTACTTTAAGTATCTCATTTCCTAATCTAATTCCCTCAGCATAACCCGACGTAATTCGACTACATTCCATTATCCTCGTTTTGCTTTTGTTGATGTTCTTCCTATATCCTCCTTCCAAGACACTGTCCATTCCGTTCAACTGCTCTTCAAAGTCCTTTGCTGTCTCTGATAGAATTACAATGCTTTTGGCGAACCTCAAAGTTTTTATTTCTTCTCCATGGATTTTAATACCTACTCCGAAATTTTCTTTTGTTTCCTTCACTGCTTGCTCAATATACAGATTGAATAACATCGGGGAGAGGCTACAACCCTGTCTCACTCCCTTCCCAACCACTTCTTCCCTTTCATGCCCCTCGACTCTTATAACTGCCTTCTGGTTTTTGTACAAATTGTAAATAGTCTTTCGATCACTGTATTTTATCCCTCCCACCTTTAGAATTTGAAAGAGAGTATTCCAATCAACATTGACAAAAGCTTTCTCTAAGTCTACAAATGCTAGAAACGTAAGTTTGCCTTTCCTTAATCTATCTTCTAAGATAAGTCGTAAGGTCAGTATTGCCTCACGTGTTCCAATATTTCTACGGAATCCAAACTGATCTTCCCCAAGGTCGGCTTCTACCAGTTTTTCCATTCGTCCGCAGAAATCGATGTGGCACGTACGACAAACGTATCCGTTAGGCCAGTGCGGCGATATCTGGGGTTAAATGGCTGTGGCAGCAGACAACCGACGCGAGTGTCGTTGCTAACAGCACGACATCGCCTGGAGCGCCTCTCCTTAGGACGTGACCATATCATTTGGTCCCTAGATGAATGGAAAACCTTGGCTTGGGATAGGTCCCTATTCAAGTAGGTAAGAGCTGATGGCACCGGTTGGACTGTGCAGACTTCACAAAGCCATGGACCCAAGATGTCAACAAGACACTGTGCAAACAAGTGGTGGCTCCACAATGGTGTGGACTGTGTTTACATGGAATGGACTGAGTCCTCTGGTCCATCTGAAGAGAGCACTGACGGGAAGTGGTTATGTTCGGCTACTTCAAGTCCACTAGCAGCCATTCATGAACTTCATGCTCCCAAATAATGATTGAATTTTTAAGGATGACAATGTGCTATGTCAGCAGGCCATAATTATTCGCGAAAGGTTTGAATAACATTCTAGACAATTCAAGCGAACGAAAAAAATGGTTCAAATGGCTCTGAGCACTATGGGACTTAACATCTGTGGTCATCAGTCCCCTAGAACTTAGGACTACTTAAACCTAACTAACCTAAGGACATCACACACATCCATGCCCGAGGCAGGATTCGAACCTGCGACCGTAGCGGTTCCAGACTGTAGCGCCTAGAACCGCAAGGGCCAAGCGAACGATTTTGCCACTTGGGTCATCCGATGAGTCTCATCCAGCCTTTATGGGACATCACCTAGAGGTCAGTTAGTGCCCAAAATTCTGTACCGACAACACGTTATCAGTTATAGATGGCTGTAAAGGTATCATAGCTCAATATTTCAGCAGGGGACTTCCAACGACTTGTTGAGTCCACGCCACGTTGAGCTGCAGCACTACACAGGGCAAAACGAAGTCCGACACGTTATTATGAGGTATCCCATGACTTCTGGCACCTTATTGTATTACTACGTATGTTATTTGGGATACCACGACTGACATGCGGGACAGATGTAATTTATTTCTTACTTTGCAGCATTTCAGAAGACCAAGCGACTAGCGCTTGAGATGTTAGGTAAAATTCTCTCTGTCGTGCTGGATAGTATAGCCACGCCATGTACTATGAGCCACAAAATAGACTTGTTTGCAGCAAGATGAGCATCCATAAGGAAAGTGCGAGAATGTGTACAGCACTACTGTCTGTCATTAAGATGGCAATTGTTACAGCTTTTCATGAAGACAGCAGCCAGAGCCATGACAATCAACCATCCTTACATGAAATTTATTAGCGGTTGTGAATGTGGACAACCAGCGACGACTGTAAAAATTTGTGCCGGACCGGGACTCGTACCAATATTTCCCACCTATCGCAAGTAGTCCCTTTATCGATGGACTATCCGAATATGTTTCATGCCAGTTCCAAACTTCCATATGTCGTCAACCATGTGTCTAAAACGTGCACTCGCCCATCTGTTATGTGTATTCCCGTCCAGGGGAGGCATTTTAATTGGAAGTTGGTCGTTTGGTGTCAGCTGATAAATACGATAGTGCAGCGACTGTGAGTCTCGATTTGGAGCAAATTTTCGGGCTTGGTTTTCCCTTATCCACCTGATGGTTGTGCTCACTTGCAACTACGAATACATCTCAAGTGTTTCATAACAGCTATAGTCGCCACTGTGCCTGTTTCTTAGAACATGCATGCTTGTCTGAAGGAACATTACATCGTACTTCCGAGCAACACATACACTGCAATACCGCACTGTCATCTTCTCAGACGAGTCCCATCACCGCTATGGACTTACCGAACTTACCTGTGGGTGGAGGCTTCGAGGAGTACAAACACTGCCATATGAGCACTAGACCTGTTGTAATTACGTCACCTGTCGGGCCAAAGCACGCTCATCTGTGTTTTAGACACCCAAGAATTAGGACAGAAGCTGTTACATGGCTGATCTGTTCAGCCTAGTGGCTTTGGCCTATCGTCGAGCACTCTGTTACGTTATCTCTAAAAGAATAAAATAAAAAATATAAAAAAATTGAATTTGCATTTTGGCCTTGTTCATGTGGTCTACCTTGGTACGGAGGGTTTTCGATTGTTGCTCTGGCCAACACGTTCTCCATATATGTACCTGTACGTCACCCATTAAAACATATGAAACTAGCATGCTGCTACTGGCCAGGCACAGCCATTGATGAACTCAGGTATACAGCTGAAGCAGCCTAGTATGGCCTCTCCATATGTATTATTTCAGCTGACCTCGATTCAATGCCCTGCTGGGTCACAGCCGTAATTGCTGCCAGACGCAGTAACCCTTTCTATTAGATATCGCATCCTGTATAACCCCCTTATGACCTTGAAACTTAACCATGTTCTTTTCCTGGTATATTGTTCAGGCACAATAACAAATATTTCTAACGTTACAATCTTTAATGGCGTCGCAGTTCTAATAAACAACTGCGCATATGGATACGCGTCAGACTGTGGTGCGTGGTTGTATACACTTTGGAAATTCGTGGAAGATAATTATTAAGCTGCGACGGTGTTAGTTAATAAATTTCTGCTATTTATGTTTACATATTTGGTTCTACGAGTATTTCTTATCCAAAATATTGTAATATATTAAACTCCCATCTTTGTTTGCAGGGACCTAGATACAGACATCCCACTGGACACGTATCTCGCTGTATTAGACGGCTTTGTCCTGCACCTGGGCAGAAGTGGAAAAGTCCAGTACATATCCCAAAATGTATTGGAGTATCTTGGTTTCACTGCAGAAGAAATGGCTGGAAAGAGAATATTGGATTTCGTTCATCCTACCGACCGTACCGAGGTTGAAAATGCGATTGTACTAGGATTTATAGATAACGAGTCTAACCCATCCACTTCCAACACTCGCTTAGAGCTTTTCCTTAGGATGAAACATAAATTTCAGAACCAGCGTTATGTTTCGAAAAATGATGGTTACATAGTAATTCACTGTGTTGGCTTTGTAGGAACTCATAAATCAATCCGTGGATCTGAGCTTGGCAGTAAATCTGGCCGCAGCCTTTCTCTTTGGTTTGTAGGACGCCCTCTGAAACCGTTCTTCGTACTGAAATACCATCTGAATTTGGCTGCGTTTGTCATACGCACAGGTTTGAACTTACAACCTAACTTTGCAGACAACGAACTGCTGTGCCTTCTGGGATACTCAGCATGGGAGTTTTCTTCTTGTACCCTGTATCAGCATGTTCATCCATGTGATGCCATAGACTTCCGTCGCTCCCATCAGACAGTTCTACAGAAAGGCCAGTCATTGTCTCACTACTATCGCATGCTCACCAAATATGGAGAGTCGGTATGGATTCAAAGCCATTTCAGTCTCAGCTGTAATGACTTCAGTCCATTGCCGAACTGCATTGTTAGCTTGAATTATGTTCTAGGTAGTGAGAGAAAAAGCGATAGAGCGTCCATTATAAAGGGTAGCTCCAGTACTACATTAGGCAGGATATCCAATAGTATGGTGGCAAACGCGAGCCAGACGGTCGGATTACAAAATCTCAGGGAAACGGTCCCAGTCGACAGTTGTGAAATTTGTGAAGCTGATTGTTGCTACAATGTGCCAAGTACGGTGCCGTTACCTTCTAGAAGAGCACCATTAAAATGTGATGAATGCGAGAGTCATATCATGCCGGATCCTTTTTCTAAAAGCAGCTGCTCAGACTTTCAGCTCAACAACGCTGCACAATTGCAGATGCGGAACATCACCGATAAGCCAGTTGCGTCTACACACACAACTACTAAAAGCATCCGTAACAAGTGCTTTAGTCTGAATGAGGAGTTTATCAAGTACCACGAGAAGTCAAGCATCGAATACGCTTCACCGTTACAAGAACCTTGCACTTACAGGGGAAGCCTACCACAGGCCATTGTTGACAGCTACAAAATGTATGAAGACCCAACTCGTTATCTTGAAACAGTTAGTAACCCCGTAGTGCCTGGAGTTACCTCAGGTGCTACTACATCACAGCTATCTTCGATTCCTCGGCCACCAGTGAATGATTTCAGCTCTTATTCGATGGCGAGCTCCACGTTTAAAAAACAAGGGAACGATCTCGTAGAAACAAGAGAAAAAAGAAATCGTGGTGCACATGATATCAACAGATGTGCTTATGCAATTCAGGAACGGTTGTTCCACAAATCACCAGAAACTCTTTATAATTATATGTCACAACCACCTACGAATTCATTAAATGAAACAGTAAGAAGTGGCGGACTGATCGAGAGGTATGATACGAGATCATCAATAGCTTCGATGCCTCGGAATAAAGAGGTAATAATGGAAGATTCATACCATCCCCTTTCAGAATTTGGGGGTGCGACTGGATGGAGTTGTCCCACCTATTCAGATAAAAATCTTAGCCAGGCAAGTGGTAATAATGAGTTACATTCTGCTAGCAACACTCCGAATATCGATACCAGTTTGGCTCGTATAGGGACAGAGATGGAAGATGGTACAAATTACGGGAATTTCGGTCCCAGTGCCACATCCGAAAGTAATACTGGGCATTGGTCACAATTCACGGGATTTCCGACTGGTTCTTCTTCGGATAGCACCAGTGTTTCGCCGAGTTGTTTCCCCCAGCCAAATAGTGCTTGCATTAATAAAGACTGCATTTCAGAACGAACATTCGATCTTCCCTTAGTTGCTGACAATGATAAATATGTCCCAAATGCTTCGGACAACGACAACTTCGAGCCAGATACGGCCGTTTTGGACGAGGTTATGAGGCAGCTTGACGACAGGTTGGGTGTCGCGTGGGAAATTGCTTTCCAGAAGTTCAGTGATCAACAAGGTGGAATGTAGGCATGTAATCCGAACCATTATCAGGATTTATCAAATTTTCGCCTGCGATGGACAGCAGACACATCATTTCTGTTTATGAGAGGCAATCGTTGTTACTCGTTGTTTCACATTCTAAATATATACAGAACTTTGATTGGTGTTGTAACAAGAGACTTGCAAATTTCTAGTTTTATACAGAACCCACGCATGAACATATTTTTCTGAATCATGCTTACAAATATATACACTTACAAACGACGCCATAGTATTTAGAAGTTGTTGTGAGAGATCGTTAGACCTTTATCACGTAAATGTGATACCTGCTGGTTCTGCAGATAAACTGTTAACTTTACTGATTCAGATGTGTATTGTTCGATGCATAACTAGTAGAGATTCCGAAATTTTATGTGATGAGCTACAACACGAAATGGTATTTACTGTAAACGCTAGTGTATGAAGTATCGATATCGTCGATGAACTGATTCTGTTGCAGACGACCAGTGTTAGCTCTTTAAAGCTTAAAACTCCGTCCAATAGCCTCTTTTATATTTAAGAAAATGAGAGAAAGACTGAGCCACAATAATTCATGAAGTGGTAGGCTTTTATGGAATACAGGCAAATAAATAACATCTACTCTCTACATTCAGAGTCCATCAAATATTTATGAATATATATTTGTAACATTTATCTTCAAAACTAAAGTTTGATAATGTGTGACCATTTACGGAATGAAAATACATTTCAGTAATGTTTAAATGGCAGATCAGATTATAGATATGTATTTCATACGTTCTGTTCGTTATTTTTTACTGTAGAGATAAAAGATAAATGTATTTTGGAATTTTAATAAAATGCCCTAATAACAGTGATAGACCTATTTTGATTCACCTTCAGTAAATATTACTTCTTAATAGCTGACAATCTAACTAAATGTATGCTTTTAATAGAATATTTACAGTGTCAATATGCAATAAAGTGCCAGGGAACGTAAAGAAAAACATGCGCCATGAATTTTAGTTTAACGAGGAAAAATGACACAATTAAATGAAATGTAAATGGGTACCTTCGTAGACTGCGTAACAAACGCATAATTTGTAGGAAACAGTATTGATTCTTAGTTGCGGTGGTGTGAAGACAAAAACATACTTGCATGTAGAATGACATCAGCATGTTAGGCCTATATAATCCTGTCATCAGAATGTAACATCTAGTTTTTTACTTATGTACTATTCAGATATACTTTCAGTTGTTTGCTATCACATTCTTTTTTGAAGAGAAATGAATAAAACATGAAAACTGTTTTCAAATTACAGGGCAGGGCCACAATAGTAAAAACCAAAGATAGCAGTAAGCTGATAATAAAGATTCTTTAAAAACACTGGCGATTTTCACTACACATGTGAGTACATTTAACAATAAAGTGTGCACATCAGAAATATCATTTACAAATACTGCTCAAACAGCTCCATCCATGAATGAGGAACAAGATGCTGACTGAACTTACATTCACCAAGGAAGAACAAACATAAGAATCAAAACAGCATTACATACAAAGCAGTAAATGTACCATAAATTGCACATATAGATTAAAGAGAGAACCGAAACGAAAAGATTTGAAAAGGCAGTTAGCAATTAATTCGTAATCCACACATTCTATGTCGCATAGGATTATCTAGGTAACACGGAGTAAGGATTATGAAAAAAGCGAACACAAAGAAATAATATCTCTAAAATATCTTTCCCACAAAGAAATGCAATGTACAATACGTGCTAACATCTTATTCTCTTCTGAGCCCAGCATCTCACCCACTATAGACGGATGCTATGGTTGCTGACTCATTCTTTCAAGCAAACTCTGCACAATACGGAAACCAAAGATAGTCACTGTGGTCCTAACATAAGGCGATGGTTACATTATGAAACGAATTGTATGTAGTGTGTGCAGTGACTAAGAGTGCGAAATGAATCAACAGAGTAGCACTAACGTTTTACGGTTTGAAATAACTTCTTTGCAAAACCGTGTTGAACACAGTCGATAAACCGAATGAGGTAGCATTATACACACATCAAGAAAAGTTTTGCTTCACCTCGGTCCCGGGAGTTCCGGAACCTGTGCAGAAAGTCGGAATAGAAATCAACATAAACATCATTTCCGCCCTTTTTATTGCTCATGAAAACCACGCGTTACATGTTGTACCACCATACAGCGAGACCTTCGGAGGTGGTGGTGCAGATTGCTGTACACACCGGTGCCTCTAATACCCAGTAGCACGGCCTCTTGCATTGATGCATGCCTGAATTCGTCGTGGTATACTATCCACAAGTTCATTAAGGCAGATTGTCTCACTCGTCAACGGCGATTCGGCATAGGTCCCTCAGAGTGGTTGGTGGGTCACGTCTTCCATCACCAGCCCTTTCCAATCTATCGAAGGCATGTTGGACAGGGTTCATGTCTTGAGAACATGCTGGCCCCTCTAATCGAGCGATGTCGTTATCCTGAAGGAAGTTATTCACAAGATGTGCGCGATGGGGGCGCGAATAGTCGTCCATGAAGACGAATGCCTTTGCAAATATGCTGCCGATATCGTTGCGCTATCGGCCGGAGGATGGCATTCACGTATCGTACAGCCGCTACGGCTCCTTCCATGACCACCAGCGTTGTACGTCGCTCCCACATAAAGCCACCCCAAAACAGCAGGGAACCTCCACCTCGTTGCACTCGCTGGACAGTGTGTCTAAGGCGTTCGGCCTGACCGGGTTGCCTCCAAACACGTCTCCAACGATTGACTGGTTGAAGGCATATGCGACACTCATCGGCGAAGAGAACGTGATGCCAATCCTTCGCAGTCCATTCGGCATGCTGTTGGGCCCATCTGTGCCGCGCTGCATGGTGTCGTGGTTGCAAAGGTGGACCTCGCCATGGACGTCGAGAGTGAAGTTGCGCATCATGAAGCCTATTGCGCACAATGTGAGTCGTAACACAACGTCCCGTAGCGCCAAGCATTATTCAACATAGTGGCGTTGTTGTCAGGGTTCCTACGAGCCACAATCTGCAGGGAGCAGTCATCCACTGCAGTAGTAGCCCTTGGGCGGCCTGAGCGAAGCATGCCATCGACAGTTTATAACACTTCCGTCTGCTACTGCTGTACAATAACCTTTAAGTTTGAGGCAGGTTGTGAAATAAAACTATCTTGTTAAAGCAGTTATGGTATAACGCAACAGAACCGTGTTACGCTCTGAGACGAATTTTGTTACGTTGACTGTGTTGTACCAAACGGAGGTGGCTTATCGGAAGTGAAAGTCAGAATTGCGTAAATTTTTAAACAGTAATAAACAATAATTTACCTATCTACACTGTTCAAAGAATAAGGAAAACGGTCGCCAGCCTAGTTAGGCAAGAGAGTGATTGACATTCTTATTCAAGAAAATAAGTATGAGTAACTTTAACGGACAAACACAACCTATACTTTGCCACACGCGAGTCCAATGAACTCTTGACACCTGCATATGTTAACGTTAAGGTTAGAACTAACAGCTAGAGCAGAACAAATTATTTACATAAATAAAACAGATAACAATACACACTATTACTTTTCACACATTTTCCTAGCTGACATAGAATCGTAAATGTAGTTCACTGAAAAATTATGAACTGATCACAGGTTAAGTCTCTCTTAGCTAAATACTCTTTGATTTAGAATTAAAGTTAATTGGAATTCACTAACAGGTTACTTCTCGCTGTCTTTTGAGTAAAGAAATTATTGTTTTCATAAATAGTGGTCTTTCTACTTAATAGTTATTGATCATGAGCATAGAGGATAACCTGTGTATCCTATAACACTATTAATATGCACTTTCATTACCCAAAAGAAAGAAGTACTTAGCAAGCATGAGTATATAACTTTCCACTATTGCAGTTTTCCACTTTTACTCCAGTGAGACACGATGTTGACAAATGTGCAAGAATCTGACTCACCTTTTAAAATTTACTAAAACCAGCACTATGATCATTAACTAAGCAAAAGTTTATAAGCCTCAGTTTTAAGAACTTTTAATCTTTAAAAGAAACAGCAAATTGTCTTTATTACCACGGTCTTCTACTTTCAAGTAAATGATTAAATAGATGACTTTGAAACTCCACAAAACTTTAAATTGGACTGTTTCCATCACTGGGGGGCTTTCACAGAACTACATTTACTACCTCCCACAATTTCACTAAATCCACAGTAAATCTGAATACTCCCTTCTTACCAAAGATCATACAACATCATTTAATTAACTATTTGGCTTTGAGGCTTTCTTTATTCCCACAAACTAGGACACTCGGTAATCGTGGTTCAAATGGATAAGAACCTGAGAGTTGTTGTGATAGGGAAAAAATCATGGTAGGTACATGAATTCAATTATAAGTTACCTTATATTTGTGAAAACTAAAACATCCAATGAGCTGATCCTTCACCGTACACTACTATAGTGCTCCATTACAGTGATTGCGCAATGCGGCGGTGATTGCATGTTGGTAGGTGGCATTGCAGGTAGAATTGCTGCTCTGTCATTTCTTGGTGGCGATGGTAGATACCAATTCCGGAATAGTCCCAGCTATTTATCCATCCATCCGAGGCATTGGAAAGCGGCAGGAAAAGCCTGTCTCGGAACCAGCACAATATAGAACTTTTACATGGGCATTGCACAGTTTGGTAGCTCGTCCCCGACTGACTCTTGTTCCACCTTTTCTACCTAGGCCAACCACAACTTGCACGAGCTACTAAGTTCCATTCCCGGGGGGAACCACACTACCTGTTACATGCAGGATAACTAAGAACCCTAAGTGAGGATCTGCAGTTTACATAACAGCCACCAAACACATTAAATAAAACAGAACATTTGCACATATTGACATTTCTACAAAAAATTATTCACACAAATATTACAATTATATATAATAAGTTTTGTTCCCTGCAAATGGGACCAAGAATTTAAATGATGGGTACAATACATATCATAGAATCAAACCATGATATGAAAGTTTTTTACAAAAAGGAGTATACAATTTTATGTTATCGATTCAATCAAACAACATTTACAGAAGCTCAACGATGTAACATTAAATAAAACAAAAGGAAAATAAATCAGTAGAGTGTTAGATCTATTGTGTTACATGTTCCTCTCTCTCTCTCTGTATCTCCTCCATGTCCGAACTCCCCCTGCGGGTTCGGGGGTAAGAATAGGCCCGCGGTATTCCTGCCTGTAGTAAGAGGCGACTAAAAGGAATCTCAGTCGTTTCGGACTTAATGTGATGGTCCCCTATGGGGTTTGACCCCTATCTTTCAAAATTTTCTGTTAGTGCGTACCATTTGGGGAAGGACGCCTTACGTGGTGTATTATATATCCCTCTTGCCCTAAGATCTGGCACAACCGATATTGTCATGGAGTTGGCCTTCCACCGTGCTTCCAGCCACATCAGCTGCTGTGTGTTCCGGGCAGCATACATGCCCTCCATTATGAACTTCCATCTTTGCCCTCCTGACATATATGGATATTCGACACCCAACATCCAGCACAGTAGCCAGTCCATTGTGGTGGGGTCGTCATGCACCCTCTTGGTGGTAGCCCCCTGAACACAGGGATCGCACTGCTGATGCCTGAGCTGCTACCTACCCACGTATGCCGAGGAGTAGATGCCTATGCCTCTGGGGCATCGGGACTCCCGGCAAAGGCCATCCTCCCAAATGGTCTTTGCTGTGGCTGGGTGGCGCCCGTGGGGAGAGCCCCTGGTCGGAGTGGGTGGCATCAGGGCGGATGACCCGCAATGAAGTGTGGTACATCGTCTCTCGCTGGTGGGCCTCCACCAGCAGTCTCTAAGCGATCGAGGTCTAACCTCAACGGCAAGCAATTCAATCCAAGATCATTTCCCTCCCTGGCCACTCCATGGGAGGAACGCATGGCTAAAGACAGCAGTGGAGATTATTCACCCCGGTACCTTGTCTGTACGCGGGTCGATGGTGAATCTATTATGCAAACTAAGCCTCAGTTTTTTGTAGAGCATTTAGAGGACAAGTTCGGGGAGGTGGAGGGCTTGTCCAAAATGCGCTCTGTGTCGGTTCTCATCTAAACAGCATCCTCTGCACAGTCATGGAGGTTGCTCTCTTGTAACAAGTTGGGGGATGTTTCCGTCACCATCACTCCCCATAAAAGTTTAAACATGGTCCAGGGTATTATATTCCACAGGGATCTTCTTCTGCAGTCCGACGATGAACTACGCGCCAACCTAGAACGACGAGGTGTTCACTTCGTCCGGCTCGTCCATCGGGGTCTGAGGGATAATCAGGTAGCCACCGGTGCCTTCATCTTGACCTTTGAGGGTGATGTCTTACCCGAAAAGGTTAAGGTGATGGTTTAGCGTTGTGATGTGAAGCCATATATCCCTCCTCCGATGCGGTCTTTAAAATGCTGGAAGTTCGGGCACATGTCATCCCGCTGTACTTCCAGCATCACGTGTCGGGATTGTGGACGTCCTTCGCATCCTGATACCCCATGTGCCCCGCCTCCTATCTGTGTTAACTGCGGAGAACACCATTCCCCCTGCTCGCCGGACTGTAGGATATTCCAGAAAGAAAGGAAGATAATGGAATATAAGACCCTGGACCGCCTGACGTACCCCGAGGCTAGATGGAAATACGAGCGGTTCCATCCTGTGGCAATGCCGTCAACCCATGCAGCTACTGCAACGACGGTTCTCCCATCATCACGAATCGGCTCTCAGATCGGTCAGCATCCACCAGCCCCCTTGCTTGTGGGGGGCACTTCACAACCTGTTGCTCCTGCTCCATCTACTTCAGGAGCAACACCCCCCCACCAATCAGGGACATCAGTTCCCCCTTCCCAGCCGGAGAAGCGTAAGACTTCTTCGGCTACTCTCCCTTCACGAGTTCCGACCAGCGGCACAGCAGACACCCGCAAGTGGCCCAAACAACCACCTGTCCCTGATTGTAGGGCCTCACAGTCATTGTCTGTCCCTGAGACTGACCCTGCGAAGCCCTCCAAGCCTGAACCGCCGAAGGCACAACGCGAGAAACAGAAGCAGAAGCAGAAGAAAGTCCCCAAGAATACTGACATTGCGGTGGCACCCGTCTCACCGCTTCCTACAAGCTCTGCGTCTGAGGACGAGGTGGAGATTTTGGCGTCCGCTGAGGACCTTGATCTCGCCGGTCCCTCAGACGCCATGGATAGCGCTAGCACCGGTGCAGGCAGCAGGTGACCCAGCGGCGTAATCTGCCTTCCAAGTCCCGTCACGCCTCTCTCAGACATCCTCCAGTACAACTGCGGCGGTTTCTTCCACCACCTGGCTGAGCTCCGAAACCTTATCAGCCTTCATCCTTTTCTCGGCATTGCTCTGCAGGAAACTTGGTTTCCAGCAATGCGAACCCCCACCCTCCGTGGCTATCGGGGTTATTATAAGAACCGAGCAGCTTATGCAAGGGTGTCTGGTGGCGTCTGCATCTATGTCCTTAACTCTCTTCACAGCGAGTCTGTCCCTCTACAAATGGCTTTAGAGGCTGTCGCTCTTAGGGTGTGGACGCCCACAGGCTATTACCACCTGCAGTCTTTACCTTCCACCGGATGGTGATGTCACACAGCATGAGCTGGCTGCGCTGCTGGCCCAATTGCCGCCACCTTTCTTGTTACTGGGCGATTTCGATGCCCACAACACTCTATGGGGTGGGACTGTCTCCGATGGCCGCGGTCGTGGCGTGGAGCATTTTTTGGCTCAGCTCGACCTTAGCCTCTTGAACACCGGTGCTTCCACGCATTTCAGTGTGGCCCATGGCTCGTTCTCAGCCATCGATCTCTCTCTTTGCAGCCCCGGCCTTGTCCCATCCCTCCACTGGAGAGTGCATCCTGACCTGTGTGGTAGTGGCCATTTTCCCATCTATTTGTCACTGCCCCAGTGTCATTCTTCTGGGCGGCTGCCCCAATGGGCTCTCCACAGGGCTGACTGGCCGGCTTTTACTTCCGCTGCAACCATCGAGTCTCCCCCACTGGGTGACATGTCTTAACCACGTCAATCATTTCGGCGGGAGAGGCTGCCATCCCCCGCTATTCTGGACCCCCTCGGAGGAAGGCTGTACCCTGGTGGTAGCCAGAGATTGCTGAGGCTATTCGTGACCGTAGGCGGGCCCTCCAGCGTCATAGGCGGCACCCATCTCTAGAGGCCCTCATCGCCTTTAAGAGGCTCCGTGCCTTGGCTCGTTGCCTTATTGCATGGCGTAAGCAGGAGTGCTGGGAGAGGTATGTCTCATCCTTGGGCTCCCGTGTCTCCCCCTCGCTCGTGTGGTTCCGGATCCGGCGGATTTATGGATACCAGACCCCTATGGGTGTCCATGGGATCTCCTTGGACGGCGCTGTCTGCACGGACGCTGCTGCCATTGCTGAACGCCTTGCTGCGCACTTTGCTAAGAGCTCTGCGACTGCATCTTATCCCCCCGCCTTTCGCTCTCTAAAGGAGCGAGCCGAGCAGACGCCGTTATCATTCCACACGTGTCGTTCTGGGAAATACAATGCTCCTTTCAGCGAGAGGGAATTCCTCGCTGCCCTCGCCGATTGCCCTGATACAGCACCAGGACCAGACTGCATCCACACGCAAATGCTGAAGCATCTCTCCAGGGACTGCCAGAGACACATCCTCACCATCTGTTACCGCATTTGGAGCGAGGGCGTGTTCCCATTGCAGTGGCGAGAGGGTCCTATTGTCCGCATCTTGAAGCCCGGTGCGGACCCACTGGCGGTGGACAGCTATCGTCCCATTACCCTCACCAACGTTTTGTGCAAATTGCTCGAACGTATGGTGGGGCGGCGTTTGTGTTGGGTCCTTGAGTCGCGCGGTTTCCTCGCTCCATCCCAGGGTGGCTTACGTCGGGACTGGTCTGCAGCGGACAATTTGGTGCGGCTGGAATCTGCTATCCGTACGGCCTTTGCCCGACGTCAGCATCTCGTTGCTGTCTTTTTTTGATCTGCGGAAGGCGTGTGACACCACATGGAGGCATCACATCCTTGCTATGTTGCATGAGTGGGGTCTTCGTGGTCGGCTCCCGGCTTTTCTTCAAACCTTTTTACTGTGCCGCTCTTTCCGGGTGCAAGTCGGTGCCACCTCTAGTTCCTCTTATACACAGGAAAATGGGGTCCCGCAGGGCTCGGTGTTGAGCGTCTCCTTATTTCTAGTGGCCATTAATGGTCTGGCTGCTGCCGTGGGGTCGTCGGTGTCTCCTTCTTTGTATGCCGACGACTTCTGCATCTCATTTGGCTCCACAACTACGGGAGTCGCCGAACGCAGGCTGCAAGTAGCCATTGGCAAGGCAGCATCATGGGCTCTGACTCATGGTTTTCAGTTCTCTGCAGCCAAGACTCGAGTTATGCACTTCCGCAGGCGTCGGACGGTCCACCCTCATCCTGAACTTTACCTCGACGGCCACCTGCTTGAAGTAATGGACACTTGCCGCTTTTTAGGACTCATCCTTGATGCCCGGCTCACATGGGTTCCTCATATTACTCAGCTGAAGCAAAAGTGCTGGCGGCACCTCAACGCCCTCCGCTGCCTGAGCCACACATCTTGGGGTGAGGATCATTGCAAGCTGTTGCGATTATACAGAGCCATTGTGCAGTCCAGGCTTGATTATGGGAGCCTGGCCTATGGGTCAGCATCACCCTCAGTGTTGAAGCTGTTCGACCCCATACACCACTGTGGGGTTCAGCTTGCAGCTGGCGCTTTTTGTACGAGCCCCGTGGATAGTCTACTGGTGGAGGCCGGGGTTCCCCCGCTGCGGATTCGCCGTAATGGACTGCTCGCCGACTATGCTGTCCACGTGCATTGCTCGCCGGGCCATCCCAATCGTCACCTGCTTTTCCCTGCCATGGTCCTCCATCTGCCCGAACGGCGACCTAGGTCTGGGCATTCCATAGCTGTCCGCGTCCAGTCCCTGCTGTCGGAACTGGGGTCCTTCACTCTTCTGCCTCCCTTCCGGGTCCGTGCCCCTACGCCTCCCTGGTGTTTGCCCTGGCCTTCCGTCTGTCTGGACTTGGTACAGGGACCCAAGGACTCCGTTCCGCCTGTGGCCCTCCGTCGCCGTTTTCTTGCGCTCCTAGCCTCATTTTCGGGCTGTGAGACTGTCTACACTGATGGTTCCCTGATTGATGTTCGCCCTGCCTACGCTTTTGCTCATGCAGCCCACGTTGAGCAGCGCTCCTTGCCTTCTGGCTGTAGTGTTTTTACTGCAGAGCTGGTAGCCATATTGCGCGCTCTTGAGCATATGCGTTCCTGCTCAGGTGCCTCCATCGTCATCTGCAGTGACTCCCTGAGCAGCCTCCAGGCCATCGACCGCTGTTATACCTCTTCTCCTCTGGTGTCCTCTATTCAGGAGTCTGTTTCCGCCATTATCCGCTCTGGTGGTTCGGTGATCTTTATTTGGACGCCAGGTCACGTTGGCATCCCGGGGAACGAACATGTTGACAGGCTGGCCAAATAGGCGATCGACGCCCCAGCATTGGAGATTGGCCTCACGGCTCGCGATCAGCAGCTGGTGTTGCGCCGTAAGGTGCTTGGGATGTGGTCTGTTGAGTGGCGTGGCATGACAGCCCCGAATAAACTGCGGGCTGTCAAGGAGACGACTGATGTGTGGCGCTCCTCCCTGCGGGCTTCTCGCAGGGACTCTGTCATCCTGTGTCGGCTCCGCATCGGCCATACCTACCTGACGCACGGCCATCTTTTGCGTCTGGAGGATCCCCCCCTGTGTCGGTGTGGGTCCCGGCTGACGGTAGCCCGCATTCTGTTGGAGTGTCCCCGACTGCGCACCCTCCGGAAGTCTTTTAATCTCCCGGGCACTTTGCCTTTGGTTTTATGTGACGATGCCTCCATAGCTGATGACGTTTTAAATTTTATCCATGGTAGTCCTTTTTATGGTTCCATTTAGGGAGGTCCTGCACCTTCCCTTTCTGTGTCTTTTGTCCTTGCGTCTCTCAATATTTGTTGCTGTTTTGGTGTGTCGTCAGATGTTGACTCTTTCCCTTTTTTTGTTCTATGGTCAATCAACCAGTCTCCGGCCATCTTCATTTCTTCTGTTTCTTTTTGTTTGGTGTTCATCTGTACTCTTCTTGTCTTTAGCGTTTGTTGCTGCTTTTGTGTTCTTTTAGTGCCTGGCGGGGAGTCTCCTCCCTCCTTTGGTTTTTACCTGCTCCGCCGATTTTCGGCTCGCTTGTTTTTGGAATGGGGGACTGATGACCTTCGCTGTTTAGTCCCCCTTAAACATCCCAACAACCACCACCATGTCCGAACAACATCGGTTTGGTTCACTCCGAGACACCTGGAGACTTCCCTTGTTGAGAGCCCTTTCTGGCACAAAGTAACAATGCGGACGCGATCGAAGCGAGGTATTGACCGTCTAGGTATGGTTGAACTACAGACAACATGAGCCGTGGTCCTCCTTCCTGGTGGAAAGACTGGAACTGATCGGCTGTCGGGCTGCCTCCGTCTAATAGGCGCTGCTCATGGATGGTTGTTTACATCTTTGGGTGGGTTTAGTGACGTCTCCGAACAGTCAAAGTGACTATGTCTGTGATACAATATCCACAGTCAACGTCTATCTTCAGAAGTTCTGGGAACTGGGGTGATGCAAAACTTTCTTTGTTGTGTGTGTGGACCCAACTAGCCTTGTATTTGAGAGGGTGGAGGTTCCAGTCCTCATCCAGCTATTCTTCCCTTATTACTTCAGGCGAACGCTGGGATGGACTTCGGCGACATCGGCGACTACCTGTCACATCTTCTTGTAAATATATAAATGCCTGGATGTATAAATTTGGATAATTCTTTGGTAGTCCAACTGTCATGCTATGACATGCCATCTACAGTTGAATAAAACCACCACTGCCCTTACTACTACTGTTACTGATAACTATCGCTCTAAAGACATAGTAATCTTCATGTAAAACCAATAACAAAAATTTCCTTTCCGTCAGAGATAACTGTGGCATTCTTCGACAGCATTAATTAGAATATGGAAAGGCACAATAATTAATATAGTGAAAGCCTTTTCCCAAGACCCGCAGGTCTTCCTGTCGTTTAGGCACCCATAGTGCAAATGCAGTTTTCGGTTTCAAAATGTAATATCACCCACCCGGGTGGCTGCGCACATTAATGCGCCACTACCCATACGGAGAGATGGGTAAGCCCCCGATCGAGTCCCTCCGACGGATTAACGAATAGGGTTGGAGTGCTAGGCGAACTGAATATGGGATTTGGGGCGGTCGCCCACATTCCACTAAGTGAATAATCGGCTGATTCCCAAGTTCCGCCTCAGTTCCCAGAATCGTATAGATTGGGAAAATTTTCGGCCATATTCACGCGAGTAACACATATTCTGTCCCAAGACGTAACGGGATGGTGACAGGGAGGGCATAGGACCACTCCTTAACCAAATCGATTAATAACCATGCCGTCCTTCTGACGATACAGAACAAAGCCAAAAGAAAAAGGAAGAAAAGAGTTTAAAAATGTAATATATATATTTCGTTTTTCGTGGACATCAGAAACGGATGTTGTAAAAGTCCTCTATACGACAAAGCAGCAATAAACACAAATGAAAATAGGGACTAATGCATGGATGGACTTAAGAATATGCTATCGGAATCACGATCATCGAGGTGTTTGAGAGACTCGGCGCTGAATGCCCTAATGTCAGTTCATCTGAAGATATCCTAAGATCACTGAGCAGTAATGTCTCTAACAGTTCCTCTGCACTAGTGCTAACATTTTATTGCTCGTATCTAAAACAGCTTGGAGGTAATATGTAGTTTCCAATGCAGAATTGTAAGAATAGCTCTAGTATTTCTACCCAAAAGCAGAATCTATGACCACATAAAAACTCTGTTTTCTATTTAGTTTACCTGAATTAGTATCAGAGACACCTTTCTGAAAATAGGTAAACTGTTGTTCTGATTATTCCATTGTGAATACATATAAGATTCGTGTGAAAAGTAGTCTAGTGGTAGCGTCGTTGATTAATAATCAAAGCGTCCTCTGTCCAGGGTTCGAAAGCTGCAACCACCTAAATTTTAATTAATAGTCAATAAGAAGTCACCCTCATGCTGCCAACGGTCTTCTCGAAGAGCGGGAAGGAGCGGAAAGAATTTCAGGGCACTCTCTTGCCCTTGGGTGGGATACTGCCCCTAAAGGCGGAGGAATCAGCAATGATCAACGGCAGGAGGATGTAGAAGGCAATGGAAACCACTGCATTAAGCTACGTAACGTGTACCCATAGGACATGTGGGCTGTAACTGAACTAGTGCCACGATGATCTCTCCAAAGCCAAAAGTTTCCGGAAGAGTCCCTCATTCCGATCTACGGGAGGGAACTGCCGAAGGGGAGGTGACCATGAGAAAGAGATTGAACAATCAATGAAAGGATAACGTTCTACGAGTCGGGCGTGGAATATCAGAAGCTTGAAAGGAGTAGGCAAGCTAGGAAACCTGAAAAAGGAAATGCAAAAGCTCAATCTAGATACAGTGGGGGTCAGTGAAGTGTAATGAATAGAAGACAAAGGTTTCTGGTCAGATGGTATAGGCTAATATCAATAGCAGCAGAAAATGGTATAACGGGAGTAGGATTCGTTGTGAATAGGAAGGTAGAACAGAAAGTATGTTACTGTGAACAGGTCCGTGATGGGGCTGTTCTTATCAGGATCAACAGCAAACCAACATCGACAACGATAGTTGAGGTATATATGCCGACTTCTGAAGCTGAATATGAAGAGACAGGGAAAGTAACGGATGGTTATAACTAAACTTTTCCTATTTCACACGTTATAAGACGGATATTAGCTACCGTGCAAGTACTAAACTTGGTAGCATTAATGTCAAGGACACGAGTAAGACAAATAATGCAGAATCAATTCAATTCAAACACTTTTAATGTGCTGCTACAGTACATCTTACCATTACATACCGGTACCATTACTGTTACAAAAGGAGCCCAATATGAGGCCCGCCAGCGTCCAGAAGTGTCTGAAAGCGCAGGACTGCATTCTGCACAGCAGAACGAAGCCTGTCCGTAGGTATGCTGGCTACCTCTCTTGATATTCTGCGCCTTAGATCAGCACATATGTGAATTTTCCCATGCTAAACCCTGTCCTTTAGGTAGCGCCACAACCCGAAATCCCAGTGAGTGAGATCAGGTGATAGTGCCGGCTATATATCTCGATTGTTCCCAAATGTGTTTCAGAAAAGCAGGTGAACTTCAAGAGCATGTGTGGTGGAGCCACGTCTTCCATGAAAATTGTTGAGTTTAATGAGTCTCTCTCCTGTAGGGCGAGTATGACATGCTGCGGAAGCACATCGCAGTAGCGCTAGCCAGTCCCATTGCACGTCTTTGGTCCTTTAGTGCAAACCTGTTTAAAAAAGAAGGGACCAATGATGAATGTGGCCGTGAAGCCACACCATATGGTGACACGTTCACCATACAGAGGAACCTGATGCCCATTGACTCGAGGTGATGATCCCCACACTTCGCAGTTGGATGTGTTCAACTCATCCGTAAGAGAAAAATGAGCTTCGTCTGTCCATAGGACAGTCCAGGACCAGTCCTCGTCATCCTCAATCCTCGCGAGAAAGTGGAGAGTGTATTCACCACATCGTTTTGCCTCGTGTGGTGCAAATTGCTATACGATGTGGATCTTCTACGGATACTATTTGAGAACGGTTCGAAGCACCTTCCGTACAGTGGACCACGCGATGTTCAACTGTCGTGACACAGCACGTGTAATGCTTGATGATCGGGAATTGCGCGCAGCGTTGTCTGCCATAGCAACAGCGATTTATCAACCATCTGTGGACTAACCGGTCGACGGTCTCCACCCAGACCGACGACCAGTTCTCCTGTTGATTCCAACTTCTTCAATGCTCTGAACAGCAGGCAGATAAGGAAGACGCTTCCGTAATACTTCCAGCCGGCGATATTCTCGAAGTGCAACTGCAGCATTGCTGTTGTTTTGATAATAGAACTTCACCAATAACGCAGCTCGTGTTGACACGTCAGCAAGTGTTCTATTGGGTGTGTGAGACTATGAATCATGATGACTGCTCACGGCACATGGTGGCCATAGTTGGAATTGGACCGTGGCTTTGTGACGCATGGAAATCAAGCACCCAATACCCTGGACATTGATGCTACCCGGTTTCGTACTGGTATGGTAATTTTTTCTGTGTTATAACGTGCTAAATACGGAAAGTTTAATTATAACCAACGGATATATGATGATATTGAAAGGGTAATGCAGTATGTAAAGGAAGACGAAAATCTAATGGTCATGGAGGACTGGAATGCAGTTGTAGAAGCAGGAGTAGAAGAAAAGGTTACAGGAGAATAAGGTATGGGGTCAAGAAATGAGAAAGTAGAAAGATTAATTGAGCTAGTAATAGCGAATACTCTGTTCAGGAATCGCAAGAAGAGGTGGTATACTTGGAAAACGCGGTCTGATATGGGTAGATTTCAGTTATGTTACGCCATGGTCAGACAAAGATTCCGAAATCAGATACTGGACTGTAATGAACACCCAGGAGCAGATACAAATTCACATAACAATGTACTATTGATGAAGAGCAGGCTGAAGTTTAAGACATAAGTCAGGAAGAAACATTGAGCAAAGAAGTGAGTATGGACGCACTAAGTAAAGACGACATACGCTTGAAGTTCCCTAAGGCTTCAGATACAGCAATAAGGAATAATTTAGTAGGCAGTAAAGTTGAAGAGGAATGAACATCTCTAAAAAGGGGAATCACAGAAATTGGAAAGAAAAACACAGGTACAAAGGAGGTAACAGCGAAGAAACCATGGGTAACAGAAAAAATACCTCAGTTGATCGATGAAAGACGAAGTTCAAAAATGGTCAGGGAAATTCAGAAACAGAGAAATACTAGTCGCTGAAGAATGAAATAGATAGAAAATGAAGGGGAACTACGACGAAATGGTTGCATGAAAATGTGGATGATTGTCGGAACGACTTACCCAACGTATACGAAAGTCAAAATAACCTTCGGTGAAGTTAAAAGCAAGGATTCTAACTGTGGTGTCACCGCCAGACACCACACTCGCTAGGTGGTAGCCTTTAAGTCAGCCGCGGTCCGTTAGTATACGTCGGACCCGCGTGTCGCCACTATCAGAGATTGCAGACCGAGCGCCGCCGCACGGCAGGTCTAGAGAGACTTCCTAGCACCCGCCCCAGTTGTACAACCGACTTTGCTAGCGATGGTTCACTGACTACATACGCTCTCATTTGCCGAGACGTTAGTTTACCATAGCCTTCAGCTACGTCATTTGCTACGACCTAGCCAGGCGCCATATTCAGTTACTATTGATATTGTGAATCATGTACCGTCAAGAGCGACGTTCATCATTAATGGATTAATGTTAAGTATTCCACCAGCTACGTGCGTTTTTTTCTAAATTCTAATTTCCTTTTCCTGTTCCAGACCTCACGCCAGCCCTCGTGAGCTAAAACGCGTGCCTTTCGGCCTCCTCTAGTAACACGGTGTTGGCTCTCCTGCCAACCACAACACTAACCTCAAGAATGTAACGGGAATTTCGTTGCTAATTCCAGAAAACGGAGCGGATTGGTGGAAAGAGTACACTGAAGGCTTCTAAGAGGGGGAGGATTTGTCGTTTGTGATAGAGTAAGAAACAGGAATCGATTTAGGAATGACAGGGTATGCAGTATTAGGATCAGAATTTAAGAGAGATTTGGAGAACTTCAAATCAAATAAGGCAGAAGGGATTGATGACATTCCATCAGAATTTCTAAAATTATTAAGGGAAGTGGAAACAAAACGACTATTCACGTTGGTGTATAGAATGTATGAGACCGGCGATATGCCATCTGACTTTCGATAAAATGTCATCCACACAGTTCCGAAGACTGCAAGAGCTAAATTAGAGACTGATAGCACAGTCAGCTTAACAGCTCATGCATCCAAATTGGTTATAAGAATGATATTTAAAAGAATGGAAAGGAAAATGGAGGACGTGTTAGATGAAAATCAGTTAGGCTTAGGAAAAGTAAAGGCTCCAGAGAGGTGATAATGGAAACAAGACAAAAGAAAAATCAGGATACGTTTATAGGAGTTGTCCACCTGGAAAAAGTGTTTGACTGTGTAAGATTATGCAAGATATTCTGAGAAAAATGGTGGCGACCTACGGGGAGAGACGTGTAATATGCAAAATGTATAGGAGCCAGGAGAGAATAATAAGAGTGGACAACGAAGAAAGAAGAGCTCGGATTAAAAAGGATGTAAGACAGCGATGTAGTCTTTCGTCCAAACCGATCAATCTATGCATCTAAGAAGCAATGGCGGAAATAAAAGAAAGGTTCAGGAGTGAAACTAAAATTCAAGGTGAAAGGATATCAATGAAACGATTCGCTGACGACATTGCTATCCTGAGTGAAAGTGATGACGGATTACAGGATCTATTAATGGAATGAACAGCCTAATGAGTGAAGGTTATGGATTGACAGTAAATCTAAGAAAGACAAAAGTAATCAGATGTAACAGAAATGCGAACAGTGTGCAACTTAACATCAGGATTGAAGTATATGAAGTTACGATATTCTACCACCTAGGCAGCAAAATAAGCAGCGACTTATGGAGCAAGCAGGACGTCTAAAGCAGACTGCTACTGGGAAAAAGGGATTTCCTGGCCATGAGAAGTCTGCTAGTATCAAACATATGCCTTAATTTGTCGAAGAAATTTCTGAGAATTGACGTTTGGAGCACATCATTGTACGGTAATGAAACATGGACTGTGGGAAAACAGGAACAGAGGAGAAACGAAGCATTTGATACCTGGCGCTACAGACGAATGATGAAAATTAGGTAGACAGGTAAGGTAAGGAATGATAGTTCCGTGAAGAATCGGAGAGGGAAGGAATAAGTGGAAATTACTGACGTGAGGTAGGGACAGGAGAGTAAGACGACTGTTAAGATATCAGAGAATGTCTTCCATGGTACTATAGGCAGCTGTAGACGGCTAAAACTGCGGAGGAAGACAGATTTGGGAATACATCCAGCAAATAATTGAGGACGTTTGTTGCAAGTGCTACTCCGAGATGAAGTGGTTGTCACAGGAGAGGAATTCGTGGCGGGCAGTGTCGAACCAGTCAGAACAATGATGACTTAAAAATAAATAAGTAAATTAAGTAAAAAGAAGGCACATTTATGGATATGTCTTACCACTCACCCAATGTCTTCTATTCACATTATTCGGTTTAGATAAATTATTTCGAGACTTGTACTTTTGTACCTGTTACATAAACTGCACTAGCAATACACATCCTGATCCTGTACATCTTCTCCTGATATTCAGAAAAAAATATACAGGCATACATGTTTCCATACAGGTACACAAAAAATTTTGTGGCTCTCAGGTCCCCACTTGAAAATTATTGATATTTATATGTTATAAAAAGCTTAGGCAACTTTGAAAGATACAATATTCACTTAGTGGAATGTGGGCGACCGCCCCAAATCCCATATTCAGTTCGCCTAGCACTCCAACCCTATTCGTTAATCCGTCGGAGGGACTCGATCGGGGGCTTACCCATCTCTCCGTATGGGTAGTGGCGCATTAATGTGCGTAGCTACCCGGGTGGGTGATATTACATTTTGAAACCGAAAACTGCATTTGCACTGTGGGTGGCTAAATGACAGGAAGACCTGGGGGTCTTGGGAAAAAGCTTTCACTATATTAGGGCTTACCGAGCCCTGATACACAAAACGAATCGAAACACCGTGAAGTAGTTAAGTAAAATTGTTCACAAATTCATATTCACTGAGATGTCGGCAGAAAATGGGGCCCAATCAATGAATCTGTGCCGCTGCAGTGCAGTATTACCAAGTAGGTGGCAAGGACAGTAAACATGTGATACATCGATACAGGCATAAAGTCTTTTCGAATTTTATTCCTCGTACTCAACTGGACAGTAATCGTGCCTCGAAGACAGGCCCTTGAACAATATACGCAGATGTCAACATTTAACAGAGTACGTTTAGATGGGCTCAAACAAGTCGGTTGGAGTAATCGGGGGAGTTGCACGACAACTGAATGGAAGCGATGACACGGTTGGATGATGTTATCAGGAGTTGGTGAACCACGGCCAAACACAGCGTCAAGAAGGAAGCGGAACACAGCGTCAAAAAGGAAGCGGTCGACCCTGAGGGACGACAGAATGTGAGCACCGAACAGTCGACAGAGAGGCACTCAGTGCCCTGGATTCATCATTATCGCCTATCCGACGTGAAACTGGCGCTCTAAGACGATCAATAGGCTGCTCACAGAAAGGGGCAAGAGGCCGGCCGGTGTGGCCGTGCGGTTCTAGGCGCTTCAGTCTGGAACCGCGTGTCAGTTACGGTCTCAGGTTCGAATCCTACCTCTGGCATGGATGTGCGTTATGTCCTTAGGTTAGTTAGGTTTAAGTAGTTCTAAGTTCTAGGGGACTGAGGACCACAGATGTTAAGTCCCATAGTGCTCAGAGCCATTTGAACCAAAGGGGCATGAGCTCACGGTGTCCCATGTGCCGACTGCCATTAACCTCTGTACTCCAACAAGCCCGTTTGCAGTAGTGTCGCGTACTTTCGGCATGGAACTTTACTGTCATTGAACTGTCTTCCATGATAAATTCCATTTAGAATTAAACCCAGATGACCTGCGAAGTAGTGTATTGAGATACCAGCCTGACTCTCACTCGCCATACGCTCAGGCAACCGGGAGGGACGCTCTGAGGTGCCATTTCACTTCATTATTAGGATCCCTTGGGTTGTCTTCTGCGGAACCCTTACAGCACAGCGGTGTGTGACGATATTATACGCCCCGTATTGTTGCCTTTCATGACAAGCCATCCTTGACTTACGGTTCAGCAAGATAATACCTCCTCCCTCCCGTACACTGCTAGGTTCCAAAAATGGTTCAAATGGCTCTGAGCACTATGGGACTTAACATCTGAGGTCATCAGTCCCCTAGAACTTAGAACTACTTAAACCTAACTAAGGACATCACACACATCCATGCCCGAAGCAGGATCCGAACCTGCGACCGTAGCGGTCGCGCGGTGCCAGACTGAAGCGTCTAGAACCGCTCTGCCACACCGGCCGGCCACTGCTTGGGTTTCTACCAATTGTCTTCGTGATTGCCAAACACTACTTTGGTCGGTGGGCTCTTCCGATCTCACTCCAATTGAAAACGTTTGCAGCGTTATGGGCAGAGCCCTTCAGTCAGCACGGGATGTTGATGATCTAACGAGGCATTTGAACTCAATTGGCTCGACATCCCTCAGGAGGCAACAAACAATTCTATCACTCAACTCCAAGGGCCAGAGATGGACCAACGCATTATTGACCTTCTACGATTTTGTACCTTTTTCTCTTGAATAAATCGCCCGATTTTTCTGAAACCAAAATCGGATTTTAGTGATTTGCAGAATGAAATATGCAGTGCACAAAAATCGTTTCTAACCTTATCTCATTCGGAAACCCACTATAAGGTAATAACACAGCACAAACTTTCATAAAACCTGTCCAGTGAAATGGAAAAATGTGCCCGCATATCTTAAAACCATATGTAATGCATGAATGAACAGTTTTGTGTAAGCAACATTTTGCGTGAATATATATTAGCCTTTTGTTTTTAGCGTCCATCTGTGCAATGTGACAGGTTTTTCGGTTGAGTACAAATAAATTCAGTATGGAGAAAGTAGTTCATCAGCTGAAAGATCATTTAACACAAGTCGGAATATTATCAGCTGTGTATTGATAGCAGTTCAGTGAACCAGGGCTGCCACATGTATCCTATCAGCGGCCAACAAAGAAGGATCGTGCGTAGCTTTACCTTGCGCATTTCTTGTAATCTAGGTATCATGCAAAGAGATTGTACTTAATAATAATAATAATAATAATAATAATAATAACAATAATAATAAACCCTGTGGAGGCCCGGGAAAAGAATATGCCTCCGGTATGTTCTGCCAGTCGTAAAAGGCGACGAAAAGAACAAACCACTAATAGGGCTAACCCCCCTTTCAATGTGATTAGTTGGTTCAGGACAGAACTAAAGAAGCCTCGGACAAGCGCCGTTATGGTCGGGGACGACGCTTGAACCCTACGCCCGCCCACAATGGTAACACCACTGCTAGCCAACTGGAAAATGATTTAAATCCAAATAGAGGTGTTTTGCATGATATGCTTCCTGCAACCACCCTAGAAGGAAAACAAAGACAGAGGATGAGATGGTCAGATGAAGTTAACCGACACCTCATGTTCTGTTATTACCAAGCAACAAACCTAGGCACCAACACAACTGGATACAGATCGCAAGTATACACATCATTTAATACCAGATACCCAGAATTAAAATTTTTAGTCCGCAGCTCGTGGTCGTGCGGTAGCGTTCTCGCTTCCCACACCCGAGTTCCCGGGTTCGATTCCCGGCGGGGTCGGGGATTTTCTCTGCCTCGTGATGTCTGGGTGTTGTGTGATGTCCTTAGGTTAGTTAGGTTTAAGTAGTTCTAAGTTCTAGGGGACTGATGACCATAGATGTTAAATCCCATAGTGCTCAGAGCCATAAAATTTTTAACAGAACAACGACTAGCTGATCACATGCGTGTAATAATAAAAAATAACAGAATACCCCAGTCAGAATTAGAAGACATCAAACTACAAGTACAACAAATACTGGAGCAAAATAATGTGCAATCAGAAGAAGAAGAAAATACAGTAATGGACTCAAACATCCCAGAGCAAACAAACAAAGAACAACACGCATCAATTAAACAATAAGAGGAAAATGAAATCTTAATACAGCCACCAGAACAAGCACAAACAGAACACGAAGTGACGCACATGTTAGATACAGAAGAAAAATTTCAGCTGACATATATAGAATACAAAGACACAAATACAGACATTAGACCATTTTCACATAGACCGCCAAATAACCCACATGTCGAAACAACAATAAAAACTATCAACACAATCGTACACAACAAAATAAATAAAAACACAACTATGGAAGAGTTACAACTACTGGTTTATATCGGAGCACACACTACACTAAATATACACACTAGGCAGAGATCAGAACCAACCAACACATAGAAGAAACCCACAAAACCAGCATGGCAACACAGGCTACAGATCAGAATAGAAAAACTGACAAAAGACATCGGACAGCTAACACAGTTTATAAGAAATGAAATATCAGACAAAAAACGAAAAAGGTTAGGTAAAATCTCACAAGAAGAAGCGATAGAGCAATTATGTGAAAAGAAGCAGAAATTACAAGCATTGGCCAAACGACTTAGAAGATACAAAAAAAGTGAAAACAGAAGGAAAGAAAACCAAACCTTCAACACAAACCAAAAGAAATTTTACCTGACAATAGATAACACACACATTAAAATAGACAATCCACCAAACATAACAGACATGGAACACTTCTGGAGCAACATATGGTCAAACCCGGTGCAATATAACAGACATGCACGGTGGATACAAGCAGAAACAGACACACACGAGATGATACCACAAATGCCTGAAGTGATAATTTTGCAACATGAAGTCACCCGAGCAATTGGTTGTACGCACAACTGGAAAGCCCCTGGAAAAGATAAAATAGCAAATTTCTGGCTAAAGAAGTCCACCTCAATACATTCACATGTGTTGTTGTGGTCTTCAGTCCTGAGACTGGTTTGATGCAGCTCTCCATGCTACTCTATCCTGTGCAAGCTTTTTCATCTCCCAGTACCTACTGCAACATACATCCTTCTGAATCTGCTTAGTGTATTCATCTCTTGGTCTCCCTCTACGATTTTTACCCTCCACGCTGCCCTCCAATACTAAATTGGTGATCCCTTGATGCCTCAGAACATGTCCTAACAACCGATCCCTTCTTCTGGTCAAGTTGTGCCACAAACTTCTCTTCTCCCCAATCCTATTCAATACTTCCTCATTAGTTATGTGATCTACTCATCTAATCTTCAGCATTCTTCTGTAGCACCACGTTTCGAAAACTTCTATTCTCTTCTTGTCCAAGCTATTTATCGTCTATGTTCCACTTCCATACATGGCTACACTCCATACGAATACTTTCAGAAGTGACTTCCTGACACTTAAATCAATACTGGATGTTAACAAATTTCTCTTCTTCAGAAACGCTTTCCTTGCCATTGCCAGCCTACATTTTATATCCTCTCTACTTCGACCATCATCAGTTATTTTGCTCCCCAAATAGCAAAACTCCTTTACTACTTTAAGTGCCTCATTTCCTAATCTAATTCCCTCAGCATCACCCGACTTAATTAGACTATATTCCATTAACCTTGTTTTGCTTTTGTTGATGTTCATCTTATATCCTCCTTTCAAGACACTTTCCATTCCATTCAACTGCTCTTCCAAGTCCTTTGCTGTCTCTGACAGAATTACAATTTCATCGGCGAACCTCAAAGTTTTTGTTTCTTCTCCATGAATTTTAATACCTACTCCGAATTTTTCTTTTGTTTCCTTTACTGCTTACTCAATATACAGATTGAACAACATCGGGGAGAGGCTACAACCCTGTCTTACTCCATTCCCAACCACTGCTTCCCTTTCATGTCCCTCGACTCTTATAACTGCTATCTGGTTTCTGTACAAATTGTAAATAGCCTTTCGCTCCCTGTATTTTACCCCTGCCACCTTTAGAATTTGAAAGAGAGTATTCCAGTCAACATTGTCAAAAGCTTTCTCTAAGTCTACAAATGCTAGAAACGTAGGTTTGCCTTTCCTTAATCTTTCTTCTAAGGTAAGTCGTAGGGTCAGTATTGCATCACGTGTTCCAACATTACTACGGAATCCAAACTGATCTTCTTCGAGGTCGGCTTCTACCAGTTTTTCCATTCGTCTGTAAAGAATTCGCGATAGTATTTTGCAGCTGTGACTTATTAAACTGATAGTTCGGTAATTTTCACATCTGTCAACACCTGCTTTTTTTGGGATTGGAATTATTATATTCTTCTTGAAGTCTGATGGTATTTCGCCTGTCTCATACGTCTTGCTCACCAGATGGTAGAGTTTTGTCAGGACTGGCTCTCCCACGGCCGTCAGTAGTTCCAATGGAATATTGTCTACTCCGGGGGCTCTGTCAAACTCTTCACGCAGTATCATATCTCCCATTTCGTCTTCATCTACATCCTCTTCCATTTCCATAATATTGTCCTCAAGTACATCGCCCTTGTATAGACCCTCTATATACTCCTTCCACCTTTCTGCTTTCCCTTCTTTGCTTAGAACTGGGTTTCCATCTGAGCTCTTGACATTCATACAAGTCGTTCTCTTATCTCCAAAGGTCTCTTTAATTTTCCTGTGGGCGGCATCTATCTTACCCCTAGTGAGATAGGCCTCTACATCCTTACATTTGTCCCCTAGCCATCCCTGCTTAGCCATTTTGCACTTCCTGTCGATCTCTTTTTTGAGACGTTTGTATTCCTTTTTGCCTGCTTCGCTTACTGCATTTTTATATTTTCTCCTTTCATCAATTAAATTCAATATTTCTTCTGTTAGCCAAGGATTTCTACTAGCCCTCGTCTTTATACCTACTTGATCCTCTGCTGCCTTCACTACTTCATCCCTCAAAGCTACCCATTCTTCTTCTATTGTATTTATTTCCCCCATTCCTGTCAATTGTTCCCCTATGCTCTCCCTGAAACTCTGTACAATCTCTGGTTCTTTCAGTTTATCCAGGTCCCATCTCCTTAAATTCCCACCTTTTTGTAGTTTCTTCAGTTTGAATGTACAGCTCATAACCAACAGATTGTGGTCAGAGTCCACATCTGCCCCTGGAAATGTCTTACAATTTAAAACCCGGTTCCTAAATCTCTGTCTTACCATTATATAATCTATCTGATACCTTTTAGTATCTCCAGGGTTCTTCCATGTATACTACCTTCTTTCATGATTCTTAAGCCAAGTGTTAGTTATGATTATGTTGTGCTCTGTGCAAAATTCTACCAGGCGGCTTCCTCTTTCATTTCTTAGCCCCAATCCATATTTATCTACTATGTATCCTTCTCTCCCTTTTCCTACACTCGAATTCAAGTCACCCATGACTATTAAATTTTCGTCTCCCTTCACAATCTGAATAATTTCTTTTATTTCATCATACATTCACATCTAACTAAAGTATTTAACAGTTACATTGCAGACCCATACACATTCCCTGATACACTTACACAAGGAATAACTTACCTAAAACCTAAAGATCGAGCAGACACAGCAAACCCAGCAAAATGTCGCCCCAGAACATGCCTACCAACAATATAAAAAACATTAACTTCAGTCATTACACAGAAATTAATGACACATACAACACAGAACAAAATTATAAATGAAGAACAAAAAGTCTGTTGCAAAGGGGCACAAGGATGTAAAGAGCAGCTGATAATAGATGCAGAGGTGACATATCAAGCCAAAACTAAACAAAGGTCACTACACTACGCATACATTGATTACCAAAAAGCTTTTGATAGTGTACCCCACCCATGGTTACTACAAATATTGGAAATATACAAAGTAGATTCTAAATTGTTATAGTTCCTAAATATAGTAATGAAAAATTGGAAAACCAGACTTAATATCTAAACAAATTCAAATAATATCACATCACAGCCATTACAGATTAAGCGTGGAACATACCAAGGAGACTCACTAAGTCCTTTCTGGTTTTGCCTTGCTCTGAACCCACTATCCAACATGCTAAATAATACAAATTATGGATATAATATTACTGGAACATACCAACACAAAATCACACATTTGCTACACATGGATGATCTAAAACTACTGGCAGCAACAAATGAACAACTCAACCAATTACTAAAGATAACAGAAGTATTCAGCGATGATATAAATATGACTTTTGGAACAGACAAATGTAAGAAAAATAGCATAGTAAAGGGAAAACACACTAAACAAGAGGATTACATATTGGATAACCACAGCGACTGCATAGAAGTGATGGAAAAAACAGATGCCTATAAATATCTAGGATACAGACAAAAAATAGGAATATACAATACAAACATGAAAGAAAAACTAAAAGAAAAATATAGACAAAGACTAACAAAAATACTGAAAACAGAATTGAAAGGAAGAAACAAGACAAATGCTATAAATACTTACGCTATGACAATATTGACCTACTCATTTGGAGTAGTGAAATGGAGTAACACAGACCTAGAAGCACTCAATACACTTACACGACCACAATGCCACAAATATGGAATACATCACATACATTCAGCAACAGAAAGATTCACATTAAGCAGAAAGGAAGGAGGAAGGGGATTTATCGACATAAAAAACCTACATTATGATCAGGTAGACGGTATAAGAAAATTCTTTATAGAACGAGCAGAAAATACACAAAGCAATCACTCATATAAATACATCGGCTACACCACTGCAATTTCATAACCGCTTTTACAACCCTTTAGATTACATAACATCAACAGATACGAAGAAAGTAACTTGGAAGAACAAAACACTACATGGCAAGCACCCGAATCATCTAAAACAGGCACACATCGATCAAGACGCATCCAACACATGGCTAAGAAACGGCAATATATACAGCGAGACGGAAGGATTCATGACTGCAATACAGAATCAAACAATAAACACCAGATATTACAGCAAGCATATTGTTAGAGATCCCCATACCACAACAAATAAATGCAGACTTTGCAAACAACAAATAGGAACAGTAGATCACATCTCAAGCGGATGTACAATACTAGCAAATACAGAAAACACCAGAAGACATGACAATGCAGCAAAAATAATACATCAACAACCTGCCATACCACATAAACTAACAAAACAGCACGTTCCCACGTACAAGTTTGCACCACAAAATGTACTGGAGAATGATGAATACAAATTATACTGGAACAGAACCATTATAACAGATAAAACAACACCACATAACAAACCTGACATCATACTCACCAATAAAAAGAAGAAAGTGACACAACTGATCGAAATATCCATACCCAATACAACAAATATACAGAAGAAAACAGGAGAAAAAATTGAAAAATACATCCAACTGGCTGAGGAAGTCAAGGACATGTCGCATCAGGATAAAGTTGACATTGTACCAATTATACTATCAACTACAGGTGTCATATCACACAATATCCACCAGTACATCAATACAATACAGCTACATCCAAACGTATATATACAACTACAGAAATCTGTAATTATTGATACATATTCAATTACCCGAAAGTTCCTAAATGCAATGTAACATATACCGTACAGTTAAAAGGAAGTCACGCTTGATCAAGTTCCGCGTCACTTTCTATTTTTAACCAGCCATAACATCTGAGACAGGAAACAGAAATAATAATAACAAAATAATAATAGTCAGTGCTTACTCTGCATTTGAATATTGGTTGTTGAAACTGAATAAGCATGGCAGACTTGAACATCTCTGCAGCACAATACGGCAGGTCGGTACTGTAAAACATTTAAATAAATTATGTATAGGAAAATACGAGTATTTTTCTGAAAAATCAGTTCGCTACACTCGATTCCAATACTTACTTATCACATCGTGGTGATAACTTAACCCAAACATCTCGCTACACAATCAAGGTACTGTCATGACAAACAGAATCGAGAAACATTTATGTGAAAGAAACCTTGCACTTTATGAACAGCTAACACAGAAGAACTTAAGGTTGTGTGGAACGAAATGAAATAGCAAATAATACAATGGCCAATCCTAAGGAATAGAATATTCGCAACCTCCCTGAACCTATTGCACTGCCTACACGTATGGGGAAGGATAGCAGCGATCAGATCGATGCCAATAAATAAACGCATGTAGCCTCAAACAGTAAACTGTGTGTCACTCAAGAAAATAAGCTGTACTGATCCTAACAGACATATTCCATGTAATAAAGACTGTTAAGTAAGATGGATACTAAAAATATAAAATTGACTTCATCAGAACAGCATGCATCTCAAACATAGTCCCTGAACCGAACACGCTTTAACACTAGAGAGTAATGTACGACAAAGTAAATAAGCAAGTAATGTAATGGCTGACTTCCTTCGAACAAGGAAACTTCAAGGGTTGCAAACTGCCTACAAATAGTATTGTTATTCGCTAACTGTCTCGCTAAAGACTGTCTACTGATGCAGTGGCTTACCATAAAGTTTATGAAAGTATCTGAATCGATTATTCCAAGATCTCAACGATAGTAATAAAATAAAAATTGCGGATCACGAAACACAGTGAAATATGTTCTGAGGAAATGACAGAGCTCACTAACAGTCACTGGTCACACCTTTAAAAAAAAATAAAAAAATAGATAAATAAATGAAGTGGAGAGTTTCCTACCAATGAATGGATATAGTCACTGAAACTCAATGCTTCCTCCTCGTTTGGATGTTTCATTTTTAATTCAAAGGTAAGTGCAGTGCCTCCTTTAATAGTTCTATATCTTTTTTCTCACATTATAACATTTCTTATTCACCTGGGAAGCAACTTCTATCCTCTCTCTGCCAGAAAGCAGTGATATAATATTGAAGTTCTTATTGTCGTATAAACACTCATAGATACATAATATTATCTCATTGTGAATAGTTGTTAGCTTCAGCTCCGAAACCGTTGAATTAAGACATTACTTAATGAAAGGGCACTCAGCATTTGTAATGTTTTCGTAAAAGGTTCACTTTCTTATCATCACGAATCACCTTAATAGACCAGTAATTATGACGTCTCACTAGACACTTTTTTTTTTTTTTTTGGTCATCAGTCTACTGACTGGTTTGATGCGGCCCGCCACGAATTCCTTT
The DNA here is from genome assembly GCF_023864345.2 of Schistocerca serialis cubense. Lineage (NCBI taxonomy): Eukaryota > Metazoa > Arthropoda > Insecta > Orthoptera > Acrididae > Schistocerca > Schistocerca serialis. The sequence continues at coordinate 1,071,238,622 of NC_064639.1, forward strand.
CCTGTGCTAACCTCTTCATCTCAAAGTAGCACTTGCAATCTACGTCCTCAATTATTTGCTTGACGTAATCCAATCTCTGTCTTCCTCTACAGTTTTTGCCCTCTACAGCTCCATCTAGTACCATGGAAGTCATTCCCACATGTCTTAGCAGATGTCCTATCATCCTGTCCCTTCTCCTTATCAGTGTTTTCCACATATTCCTTTCCTCTCCGATTCTGCGTAGAACCTCCTCATTCCTTACCTTATCAGTCGACCTAATTTTCAACATTCGGCTGTAGCACCACATCTCAAATGCTTCGATTCTCTTCTGTTCCGGTTTTCCCACAGTCCATGTTTCACTACCATACAATTCTGTACTCCAGACGTACATCCTCAGAAATTTCTTCCTCAAATTAAGGCCGGTATTCGATATAAGTAGACTTCTCTTGGCCAGAAACGCCATTTTTGCCATAGCGAGTCTGCTTTTGATGTCCTCCTTGTTCCGTCCGTCATTGGTTATTTTACTGCCTAGGTAGCAGAATTCCTTAACTTCATTGCCTTCGTGACCATCAATCCTGATGTTCAGTTTCTCGCTGTTCTCATTTCTACTACTTCTCATTACCTTCGTCTTTCTCCGATTTACTCTCAAACCACACTGTGTTATCATTAGACTGTTCATTCCGTTCAGCAGATCATTTAATTCTTCTTCACTTTCACTCAGGATAGTAACGTCATCAGCGAATCGTATCATTGACATCCTTTCACCTTGTATTTTAATTCCACTCCTGAACCTTTCTTTTATTTCCATCATTGCTTTATAGATGTAGAGATTGAAGAGTAGGGGCGAAAGGCTACAGCCTTGTCTTACACCCTTCTTAATACGAGCACTTCGTTCTTGATCGTCCACTCTTGTTATTCCCTCTGGGTTGTACATATTGTATGTGACCCGTCTCTCCCTATAGCTTACCCCTACTTTTTTCAGAATCTCGAACAGCTTGCACCATTTGGTATTGTCGAACGCTTTTTCCAGGTCGACAAATCCTATGAAAGTGTCTTGATTTTTCTTTAGCCTTGCTTCCATTATTAGCCGTAACGTCAGAATTGCCTCTCTCGTCCCTTTACTTTCCCTAAAGCCAAACTGATCGTCACCTAGCGCATTCTCAATTTTCTTTTCCATTCTTCTGCATATTATCCTTGTAAGCAGCTTCGATGCATGAGCTGTTAAGCTGATTGTGCGATAATTCTCGCATTTGTCAGCTCTTGCCGTCTTCGGAATTGTGTGGATGATGCTTTTCCGAAAGTCAGATGGTTTATCGCCAGACTCATATATTCTACCCATCAACGTGAATAGTCGTTTTGTGGCCAATTCCCCCAATGATTTTAGAAATTCAGATGGAATGTTATCTATCCCTTCTGCCTTATTTGACCGTAAGTCCTCGAAAGCTCTTTTAAATTCCGATTCTAATACTGGATCCCCTATCTCTTCTAAATCGACTCCTGTTTCTTCTTCTATCATACCAGACGAATCTTCACCCTCATAGAGGCTTTCAATGTATTCTTTCCACCCATCTGCTCTCTCCTCTGCATTTAACAGTGGAATACCCGTTGCACTCTTAATGTTACCACCGTTGCTTTTAATGTTACCAAAGGTTATTTTTACTTTCCTGTATGCTGAATCCGTCCTTCCGACAATCGTATCTTTTTCGATGACTTCACATTTTTCCTGCAGCCATTTCGTCTTAGCTTCCCTGCACTTCCTGTTTATTTCATTCCTCAGCGACTTGTGTTTCTGTATTCCTGATTTTCCCGGAACGTGTTTCTACTTCCTCCTTTCATCAATCAACTGAAGTATTTCTTCTGTTACCCATGCTTTCTTCGCAGCTACCTTCTTTGTACCTATGTCTTCCTTCCCAACTTCTGTGATGACCCTTTTTAGAGATGTCCATTCCTCTTCAACTGTACTGCCTACTGCGCTATTCCTTATTGCTGTATCTATAGCGTTAGAGAACTTCAAACGTATCTCGTCATCCCTTAGTACTTCGGTATCCCACTTCCTTGCGTATTGATTCTTCCTGACTAATGTCTTGAACTTCAGCCTACTCTTCATCACTACTATATTGTGATCTGAGTGTATATCTGTTCCTGGGTACGCCTTACAATCCAGTATCTGATTTCTGAATCTCTGTCTAACCATGATGTAATCTAATTGAAATCTTCCCGTATCTCCCGGCCTTTTTCAAGTATACCTCCTCCTCTTGTGATTCTTGAACAGGGTATTCGCTATTACCATTCCTTGTCCCAAGCCCATATTCTCCTGTAACCTTTTCTTCTACTCCTTCCCCTACAACTGCATTCCAGTCGCCCACGACTATTAGATTTTCGTCCCCCTTTACATACTGCATTACCCCTTCAATATCCTCATACACTTTCTCTACCTGTTTATATTCAGCTTGCGACGTCGGCATGTATACTTGAACTATCGTTGTCGGTGTTGGTCTGCTGGCGATTCTGATTAGAACAACTGGGTCACTGAACTGTTCACAGTAACACACCCTCTGCCCTACCTTCCTATTCATACCGAATACTACACCTGTTATACCATTTTCTGCTGCTGTTGATACTAACCGATGCTCATCTGACCAGAAATCCTTGTCTTCCTTCCACTTCACTTCACTGACCCCTACTAGACACTTATGCATCTCATATTTTCACAATTTTAGCAAATGTGAATACGTTAACGCTTAAATATACTCACGACGTGCTTTTGGACGTGCGTAAGTGTCTCACTACTATAAGATTCAAAGCGGAGATCATTGATTTACTATTTCCGCTGCCAGCACGCAACTAAATAGTCCTTATTTTGTTCCAGAGCTCGTTTCTCAGATTTGTATACTTATACTGGTTGTAAAAGGGCACATTTTCCGCCACTCTCAATGGTTTCAAGATTAAGTAAAAATTTTGTCACTCGTGTATTTGCATTTATTACTATATATTTCATGGTAATGTCACAGAAACCCTTGAGGCGGAGATATGCTATTTCTAATTGATAATGGGGGTCTGTTCTTTTGAAAGATGTTATTATATATCCTAACATTTCCTGTATATGACACACCTTCTACTTCACTGTTTCACATCTTGGTGAACAAGTTTGAGGTTATCTGCACCTCTAATTTGTAACTTTTTAAAAAACTTTCCGAACATTTCTTCTTTTTATTGTTAATACTGGTTCTGTGAAGTGTTATATATGAAGAAACAATAATAATGTTTCTTCATAAAAATTATAGGCAAATAATACTCAGAATCTTTTCACATGATACATATTGAGGAACATTGCCTGGGTTTTACAAGGTTTTATTTTAAGACAGCACTTCCTATTTTAATGACTTCTTAAGGCGTTGAAATGAGGTCAAGAGGGTTGTTTTGCTGGTCGGGGGAGGGAGAGTGGAAAAGGATGTGGGGCGTCATGGAGGTACTTGTATATTTAAGGTATGGACTGGACGTTGTGGGTCTGTAGTTTAAAGTGGAGGTCTTAATGCCGTAAACAGTCAGGAATCTTTAAATATGCAGAGAGTAAGGCAGAGAATTCTGTACTCCTTTATCACCACGTCATCTACGAAATCACTCAAAGAAAAGTGAGAAGACGTCTTACATGTGTTCTTCCGAGAGCTCCAAAATATATAATGTACTTTGATGAGGATGTCGTTAGAGACAGAGAGCAAACACCTACAACGATTTTCCAGATGCAAATGTGAAATGCATTCGTATGAACTGGAGTCACGTTTCTGCTTCCGTGTGTCATCTCCCTCGTTATATAAGTTTAGAGGTGTTACAAAATGGTGAACTAGTGCAGAGTATGTACATGAAAATTTTCAAGTGGAATGAGGACGTAAGCTGCCTTGCCAACATGGACGTTAGGAGATAAAACAAGGAATGAAAGTAGAAAACGTTGTAGAAGCCAAGCCGACATTTGTCAAGAGAACGAAAATACAATGTGTCTCCTTTTGTGCGTCAGTGATCCGTATCAAAATCATCGCGATTGCTCTTCACCGGATCTTCATATATAGTAGTGACACAAATAAAAAAATATGATTTTTTAAGTAGGTTCTATGTGCCATACCACGAAATTGACTTATTCTAAGTGCCTGTAAGAACTGTTTGAGTCCTACAATGGAGAAAATAGTAAAGAGCCACAGTTAACAATGATATTTGTTTACACAATAACGTCATAACTAGTGTCGAACCGACCGGCTCACTTTCGGACGGGTTTGTGTTTCAAGTAAGAATTTTGTTGTTTACATTAGTTGGTGGCTGTTTGTTTCCAACAATTAAACAATATAAATGTAACATAAGAGTGAATAGTCATCTAAAGATGAAATGGTCAGTTCGCTGTGTAAACAAATTATAGTTCCTGTTTTCATCTCTGTGAGAATCAAGTTAAATGAGAGCCAACGTCCCAAAAATATCGGTTTTAGAGAATTGTTCTTAGTGTTATTAATACTGAGGAGCTAAGTTATATTTGTGACTATCTGAGAAATCCGACTTCACCAGAAAATTTATTTACATCTGTGCCCGAGGTTTCGTGGGCGTGGAATTTATTTTCGACTTAGAAAGCATCTTTGTATACAACGTTTGAAGGGGGGTATGAACAAAGAACTTATTTGTTTCACTAACAGAGGAGAGAACCATGTGGAGATCGCTGTGCAAAAAGTTTACGCCCTCAATATGCAGAATCTGGCAGCTTGCTTCGTTTATGGTCACGCCACAGCAGAATCTCAGAGGGAATTTTATACGTTCAAAGTGAAATGATAAACTGTTAGGAACAAGTTATATTTGAGGTATAAAAACTTGCTTGCCTGTACTACTTCCTGTCAACATTTCCATTGTTATGATGTTACAGTGGAGAGAGGTAGCTTTAAACCACCGTGAGTGAAGGCTTCTGAGGAGCGAGACAATGCATGACACCCTTTATGAGAGTTAATCCACGTTGCGCCTTCAGAAGGAGTTTCCAACGAATGAGTTGAGACCTGATGTACTCGAATCGCAGCAAGTCTCGCCTCGCGATCTTTATTCGTTCTTGAGACGGCATAGTCGTCATTCATTCAGCTGTTCCGGTTTATACAGAAAGACTCAGTTGTTCTGTAGGCATTTTTATTTATAAATAACACGAAATCAAAATGCAATGAGTAGGCACCCAAATCGCAAAACAAACGTAATAACTCCATTTTCTCTACCGAAGAATATAAATAAAACCATCGAAAAAGAGCAAAGCACAGTTGTGAAATTTTTATACATAAAGCGAAATCGTAAATTTGTGTACATCAAATAAGTTAATTCAGTGTTAGTTTGTATTCATAAGGATAAGACTGTAAGGCTTAATTCTGTCACTGACATAAGCTTCCGAAAATGCTTCTGCCACTGAGGTAAAAAAAAAAATGTAAAATATAAGTAAAACCTACCGAAAGAAACAAAGCAATATCATTTAAGTTTAAACATCTGAACCACTAAGCTAAGTAGACGATTTTAAGTAACATTTTAAGTTATTTTTGATAAAATAAAGACAGTATTTTGCCCCAAGCTACGTCCAAGTTATCTGTGAGAACCGCATGAACACTCATCTGGTAGTTTTCGTGTTTAGTGTATTCAAACAATCATACAGACACGATAGCTTTACAGTTCTTTATTAGCGTAGATAAAGTAGAGAATACGACTTTAGGTCTCTAACGAGTAGAACTGTAGTCAGAAAAACCACCTCTCGCAGCCATTAAATTTTGTAACTCCAGAAGGAAGCACAGCTTGGTACGAGGACCCCTACTAATGCATGTCTGAAAGACTTCATTACGTGTTAGGTCTCACTTTTATCATGAGCGATGTACAGGACAAAGCACAACAAATATGTCTAGTCTGAGGAACGTGTAACCTCCATTGCATTAACACTACTAATTCAGTTATATAATCAGTATTAGAGTCTTCGAAAACTGTGGTAATACTAATGATCTTTGAAAATAATTTACTTTCGTAACTGAAAAAGAATCGAATCGTTTAGTTTTAACCCCTCAGAAAATTTCATTTTATCTCTCAGGGGCTAATTACCCCGCAGGCTGGGAATCACTGAACTACACAACTTTGACATGTACTAGCGTACAGTAATCGTTTACTGTAGGTTTCGCAAAGTGAACTGCATTATCACTTTACTGTTCCGTACATTTTCATCTGCAAGTCTCTTTTCTTTACCTGTTATTACGTGTCCCAAGAAAAATATCCGGATTCATTTTACAGCATTGATCCTTACATGAGATGGTTCTCACCATTTTACATTCTAGTAGCATATGTGCTTCGTCAAGGTTACTAGGAAATCGATCCCTCCAGTCATTTTGCATTTCTTGTCTAATTTCTTCTAACGGCCTCTAACTGCGCATATTACTACTTATTCTTCTCTTTAGTCCATATCTGAGTCTTCACGGATGCTCCTACGTCATTTGTTGGTGATATAATGGGGATAAAATGGGTTTAAAATAGCTGGTTGGACGCGAAAAAATAGTCACAGAATATTTCACCACATTTTTTTGTTCATTACGCATTTCCGGCTCTGCTCATCGTCACATGGCCTGGTTACAAATATAATTTGTTACAATCTTCCAAAATTACACACGTGTTTTAATGGAGCCGCTGTACTAAACCACGTTACAGCAAGAAGACATTTAAGACGTAATACATATCCTGCAATAGAGAGTAAACATACAACTCTGACGAAGTTGTGAAGTAACGTCAAAGTTGTATGTTCACTTTGTATTAAAGGGCATGTATCACGTCTTGAATGTATTGTAGCTACATGGTGCTTTAGTATAGGGCTCCGTTTACTGAATACACGTCTGTAATTTTACAAGATACTTTTGTGACCAGATCCACTGAAGATAAGCAGGGCCCGACATGTGAAATGAATAAAAGAAGGGTCCATAAACATCCTGTAACTATTTTTTCGTGACGTACCAGCTATTTTAAAGACATTTTCATTTTTGAGCTTCCAATGGTTGCTCGACTCTATCACGACTTTCAGTCACGTCTGCGATCATAATGGGCGATACAGAGATGGATGGGTATGAGAACGGGTTCTCTGCCGAAGGTGGATGCAGGAGCAACATGAGTAGACAGTTCATAGATACAAGTACACTCTTATCATTGTTTGTTTGGAAACATGGGACTTTGCTAGAGTCGATGGTGAGCAAGGCTAATACACGACATGAAATCATCTGCCTGGTGTTGGTAGGTGACAGCTTTGGGCGTGCATCTCTATTTTGGCTGATGTGTCAGGGGAAGTCTTGTGTTTCCCAGCCCGTTACTGAAACATGGGACTTAGGGAAAGGCAGGATTCGGTCTCGACGAGGCCATACTAAGTTACCGATGGCAGGTCAGTATTTTTTTTTAAATCATGGACACTTTATTTCGAACCAGTTGCAAATAAGGTTGACACTTAGGAACAATTATCAAATTTGACTGTTAAGACACAATGTCTAATAAAAAATTCTTAAGCAAGTTGCACTCGTGGCTGAAGGCCCTATTGACCAGAAATTGAAATTATTTACTTGCTAAAGGCCCCAATAGTAATAACTCAAAACAATTTGACAGCTGAAGGCCTGGATAGCCATTCTTAATAACAGTCAAACTACTCCACGAGATACTAAAATATGTTTTAGAAAAAAAGAACAATCATCAAAATTTCACTATTAAGAGAAAATATATAATTAAAAATTCTTAAGACAAATTACATTCACAGCTGTAGCCCTTATTCACTAGAAATTCAAATTACTTGTCGGCTGAAGGCCCCAACAGTAATAACTAAAAAATAATTTTAAAAAAACAATCATCACAATCTGATCAAACGAAGAGAGAAGTGGGCCTCAAACAGTGCTCCAAGAATCGGCCAGGGATAGCCGCTCGGGTTGGCAAGTGATGAGACAGACAGCCAAGAACTGTATTCACATAAGCGGATGGCAACTCAAACTAGTAACAGTTTAAATGCAGACCAACACTCTTGCAAAATCTACGTAACGTCTGAGAACCAATACAACGATGGAATAACCCAGGCGAGGCGGAACCGGCGGACAGTACTGCGTCTTCAGAATCCGGCGTTTAGAACATTCAGAAGCAGAAGGAATCATTACGACCAAAGCAGTCCAACAGAAACAACATATCCGGACCACAATCAAGGAGGCTGTCTAACTACACGGCTTACCGGACAGCAGCGGCAAGGCGAGGAAAGGTACGCTGCCGTGAAAATACGCAACCTCCAAGGCAGGTAACTGGGGCGTTAGCGGCCACTAGGCAGAAAAATACCGCTAGTAAACTTCACCAATAAACACAAGGAATTCAATGGTTAATAATAAGAAGCGGAGGACGGCTAACTAAATTCGCCAACTCCAAACACTTCACTCATTGCTCTTCATCTCAGCGACCCTGCGAGCAGCAAGGCGCAAAGAAACGGCGTGATGTCAGAGTAGTGGCGGTTTCACTACTGGGTTAATTTTCACTCAACTCAAACGTTCTGGGTCCGGTGGACAAAGAGCTTGTGGCCCTCACCACTACAGTCCCTCAATCCAGAAGTCCCGGCATGACCTCTCGCCGCCGGACCTCACAGCTGCTCCGTCCCAACCGAACTCCCCAACACACCTCGACCTGTAAATCACTTGACGTCCTTCAAAAGAGAGTACGACGGTACTAGGTTTCGATAAACGTTGCTGCTGCCACTCGCGGACATACAACGCTAGCAAATGTAGTGGCGCCAGTAAACACAAGAAGGAAACGAGACGCCACTATCCCTATTACACGATGCCAACCTACCAACGGCACCAACGAGAGCCGCAACACGGCTCAGTGTCATATCGACCTGGTATAACTGCTCTGCTATGAGTAAGTCAGTGTGCATCAAACCGAGTGACGCAGGGCAAGTAAATGCTCATTGATACCTTGGTAGCACTGGGGAGGGCTAGAATCCTCCCCCCTCCCCCCCCCCTATCACACTCCACGCGCCTCGCGTTGAAGGCTGCAGACATATGTTTGCAGCTTGGTGTTGATGGAAACAACTGCGCTATTGATATTGCACTGACCGACATAAGATTTGCATTACAAAGCTGTAAAGCTGTTTGGCGAAACTGGTCTAGTAGAAATTTACATGCAGCTGTTCCCGAATGACCTTGCCGGAGGGTCTGTGTTTTGTGTTTGTATGCCTCACAGACATGTTGTGGAACAGAAGTAATGACCAAGGTGGGTCTTCACGTGCATTCCCCAGTTCTGACCCCAGGCCGTTGTCGCACGGAAGAGTGACGTCACGGAAGCATCCACTTCTGAAGTTGGGCTGAGCAGGTCGGTAACGACCACCAGAGGGCAATTTCTGTTTCCTGATGCGCTGTTTCTGGCTTCAAGTTCAGATACAGTAGACTGAGCTACAATTTTTCCCTCATAAGAAAAATTCAGTCCCTGAGTTTTAGTAACATTTTCTGTGATATGAGCACTGTTTTATTTGCCACTATTTATACTTTGTGTTTCCAACTTCAGTGACAATGACAATGGCCCTTTACGCTTCCCTTTTGAAGTATTTGCACTTGGTTCTCACAAAGAAGTTTTGTCCACAGTTGATTTTGTCCTTTGTCAGACTGCTTCTGCCTTATCACTGCGTAACGTAGCATATTAATACGCGTTGTCATCTTGCACTGTAAGCGTAGCTTATCGTGGAGCCGGGACGCGAGCAGATTTTAGTTCTTACGCTGGTGTAGGTGACGCTGGCTACTGTGCCGGTCTACAGTAGCAGTGTACTTGGCTAACGTTGCGTTCAATACGTTACACATACTCTTTATGAATCTGAACAACGGGTATGAAATATTAATCGACCTTTTCCATTCTTAGTATACCAAATTCTATGGATATCACAAACATTCTGTTAAAATTTCAAATCAATAACTTCAATACTTTCGGAGATATAAATCTTTACCTGAAACACATAATGATCGTGCTGGCATTGTGAAACTAAGTTTGGGATTGTAGTGCATTCATCTATAATACGAATTGAACCTACGGGCAAGAGGGTAGGTTCATATAATTAAATTATCTGGAATTTTGTTTAGTTTCATTGCCGCAGATTTCTGACGTACTTTAAAGAACTTTGGAATATTAATATTTATTCGTGTTTTGAATGTGTGAGTGTTTTGGACTGACAGAGTCTAGTGAGGATGTGATATGGCCCTTCCGCAGATGGAACACCGGTTCCCGTCAGATCACCGAAGTTAAATACTGCCGGGCTGGGCTAGCACTTGGACTGGTGATCATCCGGTCTGTTGATCGCTGTTGGCAAGTGGTGTGCACTCAGCCCTAGTGAGGCAAACTGAGGAGCTACTTGATTGAGAAGTAGTGGCTCCGGTCTCGTAAACTGACGTACGGCCGGGAGAGCAGTGTGCCGACCACCACCATATCCGCCTACAGTTACGTCTGTGGGCTGAGGATGACACGTCGGCCGGTTGGTACCGTTGGGCTTTCATGACCTGCTCGGGCGGGCTACATTTTATGTAAACGCATGCGTGAGAAAGTTGTAGTGAAATTGGTGAATTTGTGTCGCACGTGCAAGTGTGCTTGATTTAATAAAAGGCAGACGGTAGGGGCGTGGAGCATTAAACTGATTAGTAATTTATTTTGTGGGAAGGAATCGTATTTTGTTTTCAGTAAATTTTATTTATATTCCAATTTACGAGGTGTCTAGTCTACCTTATTGTGGTAATCTGACTGGTTGACATTAGAAATACCAGAACATAGAAGTGCTCGAGAAGATTTGATTGGCTTCTTTACGTACTGGCTAATACGAATTCATAATTTTCCGCACATTTCACCAGAGTTTTGTGCCTCAGATGTATGAGTCGAGATAATAGCTAGTTAAACCACGCTGATCCAGTTTGTATGAAAATGAAAAAAAAATCGCGAATTTCATCGGTTCTCGTGTCGTTGGCGAAAAGGGACTATAGTATTGAGTACTTTGTGAAAGTTTGAGCTTTGTGGGTTATTTACTTTTCGAGATATTCGCGTGTGAACATTTCATGTCGAACATAAGCTCCGCGTGGTGCGTTTCGTGCAAATAATGACACTTTATGAGGAACACTTCTTTACAAGAAGCCAATTGAACGACTGAATGTGTTAACTCACAACTAGTCGATGGTCAGTGACTGTTTAGGACTATATTCTGGCTGCTTTTGGGTGTGAACTTGTAACAGAGAGAGTCGGTAACACTGCGTAATTGATGTCGGGATAGTAAGTGCGGACCTGATAACCATTTTTCGTGATTTAGAGACAATAAACCAAATTAAATTTTAGACATTTTTTGAAACTAGTCATGAAAGAATCCCGAACGCTCGATAGTTTATCTAGCTCTCAGCTACTACCCATGGACTGCAGTTATGTGGCCTTTGTGTTGCAGGTATTTAGTCGAATTTTTGTCAATGCTGCTTTTGTCAGCTAAACCATTATCTGTAATCACAGAGTGAAGGGGCAGACAACCTGAAACCTATCGAGGTAGGTGGACTGATTGTTTAAAGCATACTGAGAGACAAAACACCCCCTGTCGCATTTGCTACATAGAGCAGCCAGGGAAACTAAAGTTCAGTGTCAAATGAACTTTAAAGGCAGCAGTGTAAGACCCGTGACAGAAAGACCCACGTATGTGCAAATAATCTTTGAACTGAAGCGATGAAGGAGGACTGTTACCTAATGCCAATATTGTGAACTGTAAATAATAGTAGCGTAGGGTGGGGACTCAACAGGCAGAGAGGTCAGCGAAGTACAGGAACGCCGACCGAAGTAGCTTGGATCACAGAGCCTTCGTAGACTGGCAGCAGGAGTTGGGAGCCGTGGACTGTGCTGTTGGTCCCCACAAACTGGACAGGAGCTGACAGTCTTTGGCGGACGGACAAGCAGTGGCATGCTGACAACGTGGAGAAATACCTAAGTTCTATTTTACTTTGTTTGGTGTGTGAGTGTGGAAAGAAACTAGTCGACATGGAGAAAAATGATATCCCTGTAATAAGTGAAACGAAGAAGGGTGTAGATTTTGATGATTAAGTATTTGGAGATGATAGTATAAGAGGAAATTTTAGTTTTAACTTGTCTCACATTTATGACAGCGTTATCAAAATTCTATACCTGATACTTGTGGGTCAATTAATGAGCAAGACGCAGTGGAAGCTGATGTTAAGCTACACCGGGTCTTGTGAGGGAAATAATAAGGGAGTCACGTTTTGAGTGGAAGAGACAAATGTAAGAACTCCTACTTAAGAAATAAGTAGGGAACAGACACCTGCTCCTAATGTTAGATTAGTATCATTTACTATAGCTGAAGCTAAAATAGGGCCAGCATTAGAGACTGGTGAGCAGAAATTTATCATTGCAATCATGTTCCAAAACACTGTGAAATAGATGGGTGTTACCAGCAGTTGTATTATGGATGGAGTGAGATCTGGAATAAATGGGTTATTTAATTAAATGAACAGTAAAGTAAGTGGTACTGATATAAGTACTATGATTACAAATAACTGAACTTGTGTCTGATGTGGGTAGTAAAACAAATGGAATAGTTTCTTAAATTTGTTTGATATTAAACTGAAAATTTTTAAAAGAAAATTCAGGGGGAAATGGATCACTGAATTTCAGGCTTAAGTGATTCTATAAAACATGAGATATCGCAGCTTAACGGATGCATGGAAGGACAAATTTGTCGTGCGTAACGGGAATGTAAGAATGATATTCTAATAGTAAAAGGTGATCTAACTACCCGTTTAATGGAAGTTGCTGAAGGTAGTAAACAGCTAGGCAAACAGTGAAATGCTGACTTGAGTGAAGTACCGACCGAAGTGGATCATGTTGAAGAATAGTGTAATGACGATCATAAAATTCTGGCTGATAAAATTAAGAAAGAAAGTGCCAAACGTAAACCGTTTGGAGGGTAAGTGTGTACAAGAATAACAAATTTAGAAACTAACTTGTGAGATTTTAGTAGAGCAGTAAGTCGTAACCTACAAGAGCGTGACACTACACTAACAATCGTAAAACAGAGAATTACTAACAGTAGTGGTCAGCTAATAATAAAAGTGTCGCAGGATCGTCTAAAATTGCCTATGTTAACCACAGACAGTTTTTTGTATTTGATCCCAGTAAGTGTGTGCATCCCGACGAGTCGCAGAGTGATTTTATAGCTGTGTTGCTTAGTTCGTGGAATGACAAATAGGAATTTAATCTTATGGGGGAAACTCATATTTGGGGAAATTAAGCTGTAGACAAGTATGATAGTATCGGAAGGGATAACCAGGCTTTGTCTCATGAATACTGGGGAGAAATAAAACGGATGTAAGTATTAAATTGCCTATGGTCAGGTGATAAATTTAACCGAAAGAGAGCCACTAGTAACTAGTTTGTGTAGAAGTGGGTAAATACTTCGTCTTACACGGCTACCAAGTATAAACAGAATAAATTATAGTGTTGTCAGAAAACAATTTCTTTTCGTATTGGCGAAATAAAATAATTTCCGCAGACATTAAGACGTTCATTGGTTACCTGGAAAACGTAATGAATCTTCAGAAGGAAGAGGAAAATAATAATAGAGATTACAGGACTCTGACCAGGCAAAATGAAGTGCAAGTAAACAGAACCGGTGTGCACAGACCTAACGATCAGAGAGAAAGGTCCAGAGGATTAGGTGGATTTGCTAGGAATAGAAATTACAACAGGAACAGGGGGACAGTTATCAAAATGAGCAGCCAGTTGAGAGAGCGGAACAGAATTTCAGATAGCCGAATGAACGGAACGCTATGGTTAATGGGAAAGTAGGCGATGAGGAAAACTGACAGGTCTGTAACGGTGCTAGCGTTTGAAACCTACCAGAACGTAGGTTAATTCCGCTAACAAATCCCTTTTTAAACCAGTGGCCAACACAACGACACTGTAGTGGAACAGATACCATAAACATACTGGTGGTAAGGAAGGAAGAGCGAATATTTACTTTTCAGAAAGGAAACATAGAATTTTGCGAAAGGTTAGGTGAAAGCCACGAAATCTTGGAACCATGTTACAAAGGAATTGGAGGTATCTGATGAGATTGTGAAGCAGGATCTTAGTCTAACTGAGCACTGAAACCACAGAGGATCCTATCGAGAACGTGGAAGGAAGTACAGTATGTCGGGAAAGTGTTGCAGAGGAGGATGATACACTGGCAGATGAAGTTTTAGGTAAAATAGAGGAACAGAAGAGAATCGAAGCATTTGAGATGTGGTGCTACAGACGAATGTTGAAAATCAGGTCGACTGATAAGGTAAGGAATGAAGAGGTTCGGCGCAGAATCGGAGAGAAGAGGAATGTGTGGAATACGCTGACAAGGAGAAGGGACAAGATGGTAGGACGTCTGTTAAGTCTTCTGGGAATGACTTTAAGATTCCAGTTTACGAACCTTTACTGAGGAATTTGCCTTTTTAATGGGGTAAAATCTAACATACTCAGTCAATCCATTGTCTAGAAAAATACATGGTCACAATGCCGCCTCAAAAGAGGCAATGGGCCAAACGTGTTGACTGCCATTACATCTGGTCTATTCTGAGGTTGTACTGAATAGATGCACACCTGTACTATTCTGTTGTTAGCTCACACCTTATGCCACCCATCACAGAACTTTAAACGCTTTTGAACTGTTCTCCATACGTTATTGGAAATTTAGACTTTCCCTCAATTCTGGTTGCATTTTCTGGAACCATAATGGCCATACACTGTACGTGTTGTTTGTCTGATACAGGGCATACCACACTGGCGAGGTATTTCGAACAGACTGACGGCGTCGCCATGACAGCCCCTTGTGTCGCGTGGTGGCTAACTTTTTTGTGAATGATTTTGAGGAGAGAGCACTTGAAGCAGCTGTTCTTAAACCAACTGTTTTTTGGAGTTACGTGAATGATACATTCATAGTATCGCCCCTCATAGAAGATAAGGTAATGGAGATCTTACCTAATCTTCATTCATGAAACTATTCGATTTGACATGGAACCAGAAAAGATGACAGTCTGCCATTCCTCGAAGTTTTGGTTAAATGGAAGAGTGACGGTTCCCTTGGACATTTTGTTTATCGTAAGTCAACTGACACCGATTTGTGCTTGCACTCTTAAAGTTGCCATCACCCATCCCAAACGATGAGTATCATTAAAACTCTTGTACACAGGGTCCAATGAGTGTCGGGAGCAGATAGTTTACCTAAGAGCTTGCACATTTAAGGACATTGTTCAAAGACAATGGATACTCGACCCAGCAAATTAATAGGGCATTCTCAGCTAAAACCAAGAACCAGGAAGTGGATAAAGAGGACGTCGCGCCAGCAAAGTCCCTAGCTTTTCTTTCCTTCGTTGGAAAGCGAGGATCCTTAGTCATTTTCAAGTGAAAAAGAATTTCCGCGCACCATGTAAGATTTCGGACTGCTGGGATCAGAGAAAGATAACTTCTTGTGGCGGAAAGCAGGAATTTGCAAAATACCTTGGCAGGTGGTACGGTCTGTATAAGACAAACCACACGTGCAGTGGAAGGACTTGCATTGAACATAAACTCTTCTCTCACCTTGTGCAACCCAGGAAGTCTACAAATGCGGAACATTGTATCTCCAACAGACATTCAATGAAGTATAACAAGAGATTAATTTTGGCCACAGCAACGACTTTTTCGGTCTCCATTATAAAATAATCTTTTGAAATATGCATCCCGAAATATCTAATGAATGTTGACAGTGGATAGGAGCTGGATAACGCGTGGAATCCTGTCATTTCCGAAATTTTCTCCAGACGAAGGCGTCATAATATTCTGACGCTACGGCGAGTAGCAACGCCGAAGACAGCTGAACCTTGCAGCTCCACCTGCAAGAGTCTGTCGCCAGGCAGTGTGGTCCTTCTATGACGCTGACTTATGCATGGCAATACCATTAGCTCGCTATATAAGGTAGAACGCAGTACATCTTCATCTCCAGCCTTACCTCTCTCATGCATGTCTTCACCAAGTCCGCCTCCTCCATAGATCACCTCTGCACTCAGGGAGCTCTGATTTTCAACCACCTCCACCTGACTGACCTGTTTCATCCCCCTCCTCAATCCTACCACTGCCAACGCTGTCTCCTCTACAGCGACCATCTGACCCAAAACTGCAAGAAACCCCCCCCCCCCCCACTTGCTCACATTGTAAAGCCTCCCACTTCCATAAACAGTGACCTAATCTCGCCTCTCCTCCTTCCTGCAACACCTGCAACGAACTCCACACCACCCACTCCTCAAATGCAAAGCTAAGCCCCCTGCCACCAACCATTATCTCACTGTCTGCGTTCGCCCCATTGACCAGACCATCCACCCCAACAACTCCCTCTGCCCCCCCCCCCCCCCCCATATGGCTGAAGACATCATCCAGCTCTTGACCCTCATCCTGCAGAATATCCACCCCTTCCAATACCCCTAAACTCTCCAGCAAATTTCCCTTGCTAAGTGCTCCATCTTCCATTAGAATACCTATGTCACTTCTCCAACAACCACACCCACTTTACCTTCACCCATCTAGACATCCTCGTTTAAGCCCATCTTTCCTCCCTTCCCCCACTACATTCACTCCATCTCCACTTGGTGTGTCAGTGTTACTGTCTTCTCTACCTCAACATTCAGTCCCTCCCTGCCAACAAGTACCTTTTGATGCATATCCTGTCCCATCACCACTCCTTCATCCTTAATGAAACCTTCCTCCAACCTCACCATGTGGCCCACACCTCTACCTGTCTCTTTCACCACATCAAAAACCCCTTTCCCCTTGCATGAGGTGGGGATCCCTATTGGCCACCTCCCTGCGCGGATACAACCCCTACTCAATGACCTGGCCGAACAACTTCTGCTGAGCACTTTTTTCCCTTCCTCACCATCGTCTTTGCCACTATCTACCTCACGGCTCCTCTCTCCTACGACTCCATCTCCCATGTTGAACCTACCTTATCCACCTATGTGATTGCTGCCAACGACAACTATCTGTATCCATCCCACAGCTCCACTCCCTGATGGCTTCATTTCCCATGTTGACCCTACCTTATCAAAATATGTGATTGCTGCCAACCTCAGCTATCTATATCCATCCCACAGCTCCTCTCCCCTACGACTTCATTTCCCATGTTGACCCTGCCTTGTCCACCTATGTGATTGCTGCCAACCTCAGCTATCTATATCTGTCCCTCAGTTCCTCTCCCCTACAACTTCATTTCCCATGTTGACACTACCTTCTTCTCTATCTTATTCGATCGCTGCCAACCTCAACTTCCACAGCAATGACCCTGCCACCCTTTGGCAGTGGCATCAGTTCCTGTCTACCCTCCACGGTGACCTTGTTCCTCTCTCACAGCACCCCCATCCTCCAATCCTGATTCATCCTCGCTTCCTCCAACCTCCTTGGTCACACTGCCACAGACATCCTCGATCCTACTGGTAGTGACCATCTTGCTGTCCTTTTCACCACCACCTTCACCCATTGCCCCCTCTTGCCCCTAGCCATGCAGTCCCTCCAAAGTCTGTCCTTAACTACTGCTACACCAACTGGGATGCCTACCAGGTCGAAAGCCATACCCTTACCTTTCACCATCCTGCTGACGTCACTTATGTCTCCTCCTTCCTCCAGATGACCCTCACTACCGCTGTATAGGCCCACGTTCTTACCAAACTCATTTACCCTAACTGCCCTATACTTTCTCCATAGGTTGTCCTTCTTCTCTGTGAATCCTGCAGGCTCTATCACTCCGTCCTCTGCACCGATAACCTGGATACACTCCTCCCACATTGACAATTACAATGACGCATTCACAACCTCCTGAAAGCTATGAAACGCTGGAACTGGCGCCAGACATGTACATGCCTCAATTCCACCCTCCCAGTTAACTCTTCCTAGTACTCTTCACCCACTTAAACTCCTGTCCCTCCAACTAAACTCCCATCACTGTGCTATCTTTCTTTCCCTCAACCTCCACAATGCATACGACCATGTCAGGCATTCCAGGGTCTTCTGCAAGCTCCATACCTATGCTTTCCCCATCAATTTCGTCTGTGTCGTTGATTCCTTCCCATCCCATCGTCCCTCCTATGTCACCATCCACAAAACCAACTCCCATACTTTCTATCCCACAGCCAGTGTGTCCCAAGGCTCCATCCTTTCCCCTCTTCTCTATATCCTGTATACTGCCAATATACCTTTACCTCCCCCACTTGTTCACCTCCTCCAATTGGCTGATGACACCGCCTACCTGGCCCTTTATCATACCTTTCAGCTGCCCCAACGTACCCTTCAAACCCAACTCGACCAGTTCACCATATAGTTGGTGACAGATGGTGAACTGGCAATCCTCATAGGTCATACCAACCACTCCCTTTAGCTCCATGATTTTTTTTTCACCATTTATGGTCGTTTTATCCACCTCACTCGTACACTGATATATCTTGGCCTCACCCTTGACTGTCACCTCACCCAGTCTCCCGATCTCCTCACGATGTAACACATCCTGAAACTCCTGTCAAGCTGGACATGGGGGCTGCATCCTTCCACCATCCTCCACACCAACAATCCTTGATCCCCTCCATCCTTTGTCATGCCAGTGTCCCTTGGATTTCTGCCCCTCCCAGATCCTATAAGGACCTCCAAATTATAGAATAGCATACACTCCACCTCACCTTCTGTATCCGCCTCCTGCCCCCCATGCACATCCTATATGACCTCATCCACTTCCCCCATCATTTTCTTTTCCTCAAATGCATCTGCACCTTATAAATCATCCGCTGACTCGATCTCCCCCAGCTCATTGCAGCGCCTTTATCATTGTGTCCCGCCCTCTCTCCATCTCCACACTCTCCAACTTCTTTCCCAATGCAGCTTCTCCCTCATCCTCCTCCTCTTCCTTTCCCATGAGCTGTTTCCCTCCCTCCTATGCCCCCTCTTTCCTGTGCTCCCCTTCTGCGTCTCTGTTCTCCATCCTGAATTCCCTTCCCTCTTCATCTTCTGCCCCGCCCTTCGCCTGCCTCTTGGCGTGCCTCCCGCCCCCTATTTTCCTTTCCTCCCATCCCATCATGCCACCCACCACTGTACCTTCCTCTCTCTTCTTCTTCCCTCCAGCTGGCCGGAGTGGTCTTGAGGATGTAGGCGCTACAGTCTGGAGCCGAACGACCACTATGGTCACAGGTTCGAATCCTGCCTTGGACATGGATGTGTGTGAAGTACTTAGGTTAGTTAGGTTTAATTAGTTCTAAGTTCTAGGCGACTGATGACCTCAGAAGTTAAGTCGCAGAGTGCTCAGAGCCATTTGAACCATCTTTCTTCCCTCCTGTCAGGCCTCCTGTCCCTCGGCAGGCCCCTACTAGCGGTTTTTATTCTTTGTGTACGGTCTGTTACTTATAGTGGTTTTTTAGTGTATTTCGCTCTGTGGCTTTTTGTACTGTGGCTGACTTTTAACTTGCGTGTTTGATTTCAGTGTATTTGAAGTGCCCCACAAATCGCCAACTGTGTTATTTTAATTTTTTGTCGACTTTTTTAACTGTCCCCCCAATGAACATCTCTGAGTTAGTGTATATTTTAACTTAAATTGTCTCCATGTACTGTGTTTTTATATCCCCCTTTTACCACCCTCTTTATGTGTCAGTTTCCTCTTATTATTTGTATGTCATTCGGCTGAAGAACAGAGGACTGTGCGACTGCAAGCACTCCCCTCATAATATAATAAAGAAAATAATCTTAATTAATGAAATTAGCCACGAAGAAATTGTTCAAAGTTATCCCCGTTAGCATCAGTGCATAAACTCAATCGACTGCAAAAGTTTTCCACAGTTTTCAGCTTCACATCCTGTGGTATGGCTGCACACCCTCTTCGAATGCATTGCTCAATATCGTTTCGGGTTGTGGGCTGTCTTTCATGAACAACATTTTTTAAATGGCCTCACAAGGAAAAAATCAGGTGTTAGGTCTGGTGAACGTTAACGACAATTTGTGTTGATGCTCAATGGGTCTGTGCCAGTGTAGATTGACACGGAACCAATAATGACAATCATGACTATTTAATTTGTCTTTGTTTAATGTGGCTTCATCGGTGAGCATAATGTGATTAAAAAATCATTGTTACCTCTTATTACTTCCAAGGCCCATTGGCAGAAGTGCACATGTAATGCATATCTTTAGGCGTTAATGCCTGTGTCATTGTCATATGATGTGCGTGGTATTTATGTGTGTTCAAAATCCTCAAAACAGTTGATTTCGGTATTCCAGTTTGTCTCTGAATCGCACTACTACTCTTTTTGGGATCACGTTGAACACAGGCGAGATTGGTAAGCGTACGAGTATTATTTTCACTGTATTCGCGATGACGAGCTGGATGGTGCATGTATCCACTTCTAGCTCGTTGAGTGCAATGTCGAATAATGTTTTCGCTTGGATGTCGTCTGCTTGGGAAACGATCTGCGTACAATTGCGCAGCTGCAGCGTAATTGCTATGGCATTCACCTAAAATTAACATCATATCAACAATCTCTGTAGGAGGATAGTGAGCCATGTTTCGCTAAAGAATTATTTACTTTCGTCGGTTGATGTTTACAGTTCACAGTCGGAAAGTGATGTGGCGTCCGATCGCATGGCACCGACCTTTGGTTCAAATGGCTCTGAGCACTATGGGACTTAACATCTGAGGTCATCTGTCCCCTAGAACTTAGAACTACATAAACCTAACTAACCTAAGGACATCACGCACATCCATGCCCGAGGCAGGATTCGAACTTGCGACCGTAGCGGCCTCGCGGTTCCGGACTGAAGCGCCTAGAACCGCTCGGCCACCGCAGCCGGCGCAACGACCTATATTCTGAGCCACAGTTCGCAGTTTGGCCACAGTAGTGCCACATTCGGGTGAGTAAAGCAATTGAGAAGAGATCGCTAACGAGATTTGAATACCGTTCCGCCTCCCTCCACCAAAAACTGTGGCGGGTAGGATAAATTTTGTAGA
This sequence comes from Schistocerca serialis cubense, assembly GCF_023864345.2. NCBI lineage: Eukaryota > Metazoa > Arthropoda > Insecta > Orthoptera > Acrididae > Schistocerca > Schistocerca serialis. The sequence goes on from NC_064639.1 coordinate 1,071,259,647, forward strand.
AAAAGATGTTAATTTGGTATAATGAAATAATCGGGGCACATTTTCTATCGAGCTCTTCCCCAATTTAAATTTGTCTCGGTTTCAGCGCCATCTGTCAATGTTTCAGAAACTGTTTCACACAAAACTTGATTACTTATTTATGGAGGCTCCGAATCTGCAATGAGAAATGTGGGTTTCCATTTGAGACTTAAAAGTAAAAGTTGCCCTCAGCCCCACCCAATGGGGCGGGGGCTGGGGGTCATGTGTAGTGTATATGTGTGTGTGTGTTTCGGATGGGCCACCCTATATATATATATATATATATAGATATATATATATATATATATATATATATATATGGTGGTCCATTAATCGTGACCGGGCCAAATATCTCACGAAATAAGTGTGAAACGAAAAACCTACAAATAACGAAACTAGTCTAGCTTGAAGGGGCAAACCAGATTGCGCTATGCTTGGCCCGCTAAATGCCGCTGCCATAGGTCAGACGGATATCAACTGCGTTTTTATTTTAAATAGCGACCACATTTTTTATTATATATTCGTGTAGTACGTAAAGAAATATGAATGTTTTAGTTGGACCACTTTTTCGCTTTGTGATAGATTAACTTCACTCTTAAAACTTCGCAGCCGTATCAAAACTGTCGAAAAACGGAAAGACATTTTCCCCAGATTACCTGGAAAATGGAATGACCAACGAAACGGTATTAGCGATAAAGACAGGTGCACTAGGATGTGACCGTTCCCTCCTTTCCTCCCTTAGTAACCTTAATACAGTCCGCAACTGAGCTATTCGATTTATCAGATACTGTAGCGACACCTAACCGAAACTTGATCTCGTACATATTGCGTACCACAATCTTAAATATACAGTACGCTCAAAATAATAAACAATGAAAATTAGGCGTGAGAGAATAGGGAAACAACCACATAGGCCAAAAAAGCACATATTCATATTGATGAGCAGGCTGTCCCTGCTGAAGAAGCTTGGAACAGGCTTTTGTCTTCTGGTTGTCTTCTATCGTCATATTCAGTATTACTTCTGACACCAGTTACAACAGGTTATCAAGGAGGAGATCCTACTTCTCACATCTATCATAATAGGGTTTGAGAGAAGGATGGTTGGGGGGGGAGGGGCACTGATCCCTGCCAAATATGGATATAGCAGCAACAACAAAAGACAGTTCATAGACACAAGCATTTCTTTAGTGAAGTTTGTTTCCAATATTCTGACTTAGAAGCTGTTAGTGTCGATGGTGAACGAGGCTACTATTCGCATGACGTCCGCGGCCCGGTTTTGGGACGTGATAACACTTACTTTGCACCTCCAATTTCAGTACTTGGTCAGGGGAAGGATCGTGTTACCCAGCTGGTGACGTATCTGCCTCGTGTAGCTGCTCCGCCACGAATATGCCAGGCTCCTCCACTCCTGGTAGTGGAAGGCTTGGAAACGCTCTGTTGATTTGCCATCGGCGGTGGTGCTGCCTGGATACCCCCAAGACGTAGTTCCACGAAGGCCACTGAGTGAGAGTTTCCCGTTCAACAGAATGCCCTGGACAAAGGTTTGGAGCCCGGAGACGGTAGAGAAGACCTTTTCATCGACTTGATGTTGAACAACAGAGGATTGACGTTACATTGCTACCCACCTGCTCAATGATGAGGGCTCCTGATTGGGTAGGGGGGGGGGGGGAGGGTGAATCACTTTCTCCCGGCTGATTCGTTCTGGAGCAGAGGCAACGACTGAGATGGCTCTTATCACACCACAGTCGGTCAAGCTCAAGTCTAGCCCCACAGCATTGTGAAGCCGGACTCACACAAGAGGGTAGCGCTGTTGGGTTGCTGAGCATACATGTCGGCTACTGGCGATGTTTAATGTCCATTTCCTGGTGCCCAATCTCTGACACAGTCCATCCCATTATAATATTAACTAAAACAGTTTACTTTGTGCAGTCCACTATATACTGTTTTGTCATTCTTATCTCCCTGCAGTTCTAACCTTCGGTACTCTGTGGACACTGTTGCACATAAGCATTCACATTATTTCTGTCGTTCCTCTGTCGGAACTCTATTGGCCTATTACTGATACTCATCCTACAGTTCAACACTTACATTTAGTGCTCGTTCCGCCACGCCTCAGAGGTTAATCTTTCTGTATCCCAATTTTCAGCTACTACTCTGTCCTAAGCTTTACCTCAGTAGACATTCTTTTCCTACTTACACAATCTACTATTCTGACTTCGCTAAATGAGGCTACCTCTCTCACCAGAATAAAATAATTGCTGACACGTTTGCTCTCATGCCATCTATTGTATTTAACTGCTAGGAAGTTTCCTTCTCTTCTGTAGGCTCACTTAACGTTCTTAGTGTTTTAATAGTTCTGCCTATCTCTTCCGTCATTGTTGCAATGCCTGGCTACAAACAATTGGAACTTCAGTTCCATTTCTCTCTGATATTTCTTTATAATTTCCAAGTTCGCATAAAATGCTTAAAATATTTACTTTTGTATAAAGATCAGCTAATCTCCTTGCAACTGTAGGTTCTGTTGATGTGATTCTGCCTTTAGCTTTAAGGGTTCGTGATGTGACTTTGGATAACACACCAAAGATTATGTGTTGTGTCTAGACAAGACAGCCTAGACACAATGAGAGGAAGCCGAAAGGCACGCGCTTAAACTCACACAGGCTGGCGTGAGGTCTGAAACAGGATACGTAATGAATGCTATAAAGAAAAGTACGTAGCTTCTGGAATACTTAACTTTAACCCATAATTGTATAACATCGCTCTTGATGATACATGCTTCATATAATAAATATCAATTGAATACGGCGCCTTGCTAGGTCGTAGCAAATAACTTAGCTGAAGGCTATGCTAACTATTGTCTCGGCAACTGAGAGCTTATTTGTCAGTGAACTGTGGCTAGCTAAGTCGGCTGTACAACTGGGGCGAGTGCTAGTAAGTCTCTCTAGACCTGCCGTGTGGCGGCGCTCGGTCTGCAATTACTGACAGTGGCGACACGCGGGTCCGACGTATACTAGCGGACCGCGGCCGATTTAAAGGCTACCACCTAGCAAGTGTGGTGTCTGGCGGTGACACCACATTATGTATTTGTGTTCATCATATTTCTTAAATGAGTTTCCAAAGAGCTATAGAAGTGCTGAACAAATTATGGAAGTATTCTCTTCGTTTCATTCGTTACAATATTATCTTAAAGTTGTTGTCTGATTTATACAGTAAAGCATTATCTGAGACTTTGTATCTGTTACATTTATCACTCCCATCTTCATTCATTTCTTATAGAAAGTTAGAATTCACATGTAATTTCGATATTCATAAAATCCTCTCGAGTGATCACTGGAGTCCTCCGAGAGAGCCAGCATTTAGATATAGTTCTATATTGTCCGGAGTTTCCAACTGTTACAACTAATCTGTGTTTAATAGAATGACACCCACTTCACTTGTAATAAAGATTCATTTAAGCCGCAAGCAGTGTAGGGATATTAGAAACCTATATTCAGGTGTATAAAACTATAACATACAGTGAAGGAGGAAGGAAACATAACCTAAGGTATTTGGAAAAACCACAAGAGCAGACTAGTGAAACAAAGCAACTCACTTTTTGTCTTTGGTCACGCACAGTACGCGGTCGGGACAGTCAGTGCAAAGGCTCCAAATCATTGCGACTTACGCAGAACGAGAAAAAAGAGGAAAAGGTGTAATAATCAGAGAGGCTAAAAACTATAATGTCCGGGTGGGTAGAACCGGGGAGAAAAAAATAAAACCAAACACTTTATTCACACTGTTCGCCATTGGGCAGCTGCTCCCTATGGACGTCAACAATGGCTGAGTGGAGCTCCACGATGGAGGCCTGGAGACACAGAGCAGCGCGGGGTCCAACGCTGTACAAGGAATCCTGACTGTCATAGTTACGTTACTTCATACAAATGAGCAATAAAATATAAATAAGTCGAAGATATGATTTTAAGATCCTCAAACTGGTCGTGGATAGAATAAATCATTATTACATCTGCAGTGAATGTCATCATATTAATCGCACCTCTCAGATGTGGATCTCATACATACCAAATATTGTGTTATCAGCGTTTACTTATGTCCTCCAATTCACATAAAATTCTATCCTAAAATACTTCACCATATCTGCTGTTCACTAACTTTCCTTTTAAATTATTCTTTTACCTTGTCGTTTTTATGTTACTGCTGCTGTATCGTTTCACATAATTAGTTTCAATTTTGGAAACAAAAACTCAAAGAAATTTCAGATGTATTGGGCTCAAGGCAGAGGCGTGGGGTGGGTTGCCACATGGCAGCTCACAGGTTCTGGATGAGAGATAACACACTACTGAGAAAGCTACAATGTGTCAGTCAGCATGATACCTGACACCGCCCACATACAATCTTATAATTCACTAACTTGCTTATTGTATAATATTCATTCACTTATCAACGCTGCAGGCATTTTTCAAACTAAGTAGTCAATAATAATGACTGTTTATGTATCACAATTCTCTGTAGCTCAGTTCTGTAACAAAATCAACATCGAGTCATTCTGAAACTTCACAACATTCGTAAAACAGTAAAATGTGTGTAACTTACTGCACTATCAAAGATGAGGAAATAGATATGTCCACAGATGCAAGAATTAATTTTGGCACTTTGTACGTAAAACAGTAGTTCATTCGACACTGCTGAGCAAAAACAGTCACACGCCTCACCCTCCGTTGTACAAGAACACCGAGATGATCAGTGAGGTCCTGAAGCGTACCCATACTCGAGCGCAGCTGTTCCATAACGTGTATTAGGGGCTATAAATCTCCACTGATACAGTTGTCATTACTTATTTTTCTATGATAGTCTCACAACATCGATCACTCCAGTTGTCTGCGAATATATTTTGCTTATGCCGCTGTGAGGATAAAGGTGTCTTTTTGAAACAGACGAATACTTGAATACCATTCGTACCCACCATGTTCTTTTACGATTGAGCAAGAGCAGATATTTCTAACTAGGTTCGCGCAAACTATAATTACTGGTCGTTAGATGAAATATCAGTGTGATGCTGTTGTCGTTTGGTGGTAATTTTACGTTTCAGGTGCTCCGGGGCGTCGTGTGACGATGCGAGATCTCCTTACTATGTGCTTAAGTCATCATACATTGTCTCATCGGAGACTGCAATGCCGTCCACAACACCATGGAGTCACTCATGTAAAAGTTAGTTGCCTGGACTAACCAAACATTTATACAGATATCCAAGATTCCATGTAAAAGAGTTAGTTTAAATTTGATGTTGATTCACCCTCAAAATGTAGCCAAGCTCTCAAATGAATTTTCCGCTGTTTTATAATTTAATTTATCGTTAATAGACTAAGTGGTTAACCGGTATTTGGACTTCCTGTTAACATGTTGGAAACCATTGAAAGAAGCATTTTTGAAGTTTTGCAGCATTTTGGTCCGTTCAGCGCCGGAAGCTAGCTGCAAGAAGTTCAGCAGCACGAACCCTTGCACCACTTTCAGTATTTACATTTTCAGCAACAATGTGACAGTATAGAAGATCATGTTTCGATTGTACATGCAGTATTTTTTTTAGTTTTTATTAGCTCGTCAGTGTCCACATAAACAAACGGAAAAAATTGCAGCACCAAAAAAAGACTGGTGTAGAGTAATGAAATTTCGGGAATACATATGTCCAGAATACATTTTATAAGTTTTTAACATTGTAAAATCACAGTAATGCAAGCACGAGATATGCAATTGCAAATACGAAATGCTGATACGTTAACAACCGATTTAACCCTGCGGTGTAGGGCTGCCGGCACGGTAGGTCAACGTATTCGGGCAGAGGATTAGCTGATAAACTTGAACGGGTGTCATGAGATGTCCGTCCCAAACTAATGAAATGAAAAATAACGAACACAATTATATAAAAAGAAGGGGGAACGACTTTGACTAGTAATCAAAACGGTCTCGGTCCCTTGTTCTGAACCCGCCGCGGCTTCAATTTTGATCAATAATCAGCATTGGCGGCCTCATATCAAAGATGGCGGAGGAGAGGACATTCTGGGCACTCTCTCGTCCAGGGGTTGGGAAACTGTCCCTGAAGGCGGAATAATCAGCAATGATCAAAGGCATGAGGATGTAGAAGGCAATGGAAACCACTGCATTAACGACACATTACGTGTATAAACAGGACAAGTGGCCTGTAACTGAAAAAGTGTCATGATTATCTTTCCATTGGCAAAAGATTCTCTGTTTCCCTATTCGGAACTCTGGGAGAGGACAGCCAAGGGAGAGGTGACCATGAGAAAAAGATGAACAAGCAACGAAGGAATAGCTTCCTACGAGTTGGGGTGTGGAACATCAAAAGCTGGAACGTGGTAGAGAAACTAGAAAATTTGAAAAGGGGAATTCAATGACTCAATCAGAATAGAGGTCAGTGAAGTGAAATGGAAAGAAGGCAAGGATTTCTGGTCATATGAGTATAGGGCAATATCAACAGCAGCAGAAAATTGTATAAAAGCCGTATGTTTAATTATGAATAGGAAGACAGGGCAGAGAGTGTGTTACTGTCAGCAGTGCAGTGATATGGTTGTTCTCATTAGAATCGACAGCAAAGCCACACCGAAAACAATAGTTCAGGTATACATACCGAAGTCGCAAGCTGAATAGGAAGAGATAGGAAAGGTGTATGAAGATACTAAAAGGGTAATACGGTACGTAATGGGGAGACGATAATAGACTAGTCAAGGGGGAGTGAAATGCACTTGTGAGGAAAGGAGTAGAAAGAAAGCTTACAGGATAATATGGGCATGGAACAAGGAATGACAGAGTAGAATATTAATCGAGTTCTGTTATAAATTTGAGCAAGTAATCGCGAATACTCAGTTCAAGAATCAAAGAGGAGGAGATATATTTGGAATAGGCCGGAAAATAAGGGAAGATTTAATTTAGAATTCGAAATCTTATACTGGATTGTAAGGCATATCCAGGAGCAGATATAGACTCCCATCACAATGTAATAGTAATAAAGAGTAGGCTGAAGTTTAAAAGATAAGTCAGGAGGAATCGGTACACAAGGAAGTGGGATACGGAATCATTAAAGAATGACGAGATATGCTTATTAAGTACTCTGAGCTGTAGATACAGCAATAAGGAATAGCTCAGAAGGCACTACGTTTGAAGAGGAATGGACATCTCTAAAAAGGGCAATCACAGAATTCAGAAAGAAAAATATAAGTACGAAGAACATAACTGGGAAAAACCATGGGTAACGGAAGAAATACTACTGTTAATAGATGAAAGAGGGAAGTACATAACGGCTCAAGGAAATTCGGGAGTGCAGAAATAAAAGTTTCAGAGGTATGAAATAAACGGAAAGTGCAGAGAAGATGATGCAAAACGGTTGCATGAAAAATGTGAAGATATCGAAAAAGAAATATCTCAACGACTGACTTCAGCATATGTTGTTGTTGTTGTGGCCTTCAGTCCTGAGACTGGTTTGATGCAGCTCTCCATGCTACTCTATCCTGTGCAAGCTTCTTCATCTCCCAGTACCTACTGCAATCTACATCCTTCTGAATCTGCTTAGTGTATTCATCTCTTGGTCTCCCTCTACGATTTTTACCCTCCACGCTGCCCTCCAATGCTAAATTTGTGATCCCTTGATGCCTCAGGATATGTCCTACCAACCGATCCCTTCTTCTAGTCAAGTTGTGCCAGAAACTTCTCTTCTCCCCAATCCTATTCAATACCTCCTCATTAGTTACGTGATCTACCCACCTTATCTTCAGCATTCTTCTGTAGCACCACATTTCGAAAGCTTCTATTCTCTTCTTGACCAAACTGGTTATCGTCCATGTTTCACTTCCATACATGGCTGCACTCCATACAAATACTTTCAGAAACGACTTCCTGACACTTAAATCTATACTCGATGTTAACAAATTTCTCTTCTTCAGAAACGATTTCCTCGCCTTTGCCAGTCTACATTTTATATCCTCTCTACTTCGACCATCATCAGTTATTTTACTCCCTACATAGCAAAACTCCTTTACTACTTGAAGTGTCTCATTTCCTAATCTAATCCCCTCAGCATCACCCGATTTAATTTGACTACATTCCATTATCCTCGTTTTGCTTTTGTTGTTCATCTTATATCCTCCTTTCAAGACACTGTCCATTCCGTTCAACTGCTCTTCCAAGTCCTTTGCTGTCTCTGACAGAATTACAATGTCATCGGCGAACCTCAAAGTTTTTACATCTTCTCCATGAATTTTAATACCTACTCCGAATTTTTCGTTTGTTTCCTATACTGCTTGCTCAATATACAGATTGAATAACATCGGGGAGAGGCTACAACCCTGTCTCACTCCTTTCCCAACCACTGCTTCCCTTTCGTGCCCCTCGGCTCTTATAACCGCCATCTGGTTTATGTACAAATTGTAAATAGCCTTTCGCTCCCTGTATTTTACCCCTGCCACCTTCAGAATTTGAAAGAGAGTATTCCAGTTAACGTTGTCAAAAGCTTTCTCTAAGTCTACAAATGCTCTTCTAAGGTAAGTCGTAAGGTTAGTATTGCCTCACGTGTTCCAACATTTCTACGCAATCCAAACTGATCTTCAGCATATAGGAAAGTCAAAACAGTCGTCAGTAAAATTAGATATCACGGGTGGTAGCATTGAGAATCCTACGGGAATTTCACTGTTAATTGCAGAGGAGTGAACGGATAGGTGGAAAGAGTGCACTGAAGGCCTGTATGAGGGGAAGAAGTGTTCGATGTGATAGAAGAAGAACCAGGAGTCGGCAGCGAAGAGCTAGGCGTTCCAGTACGAATATCAGAATGTAAGAAAGATATGTAGGGCTTGAGATTAAATAAGGCAGAATACATCGATAACATTCAATCAGGTCTAAAAGTATTGGGGGAATTGACCACAAACCACCACTCACGTCGTGTGTAGAATGCATGAGTCTGACGACTTACAATATGATTTGAAAAATTATATCCACACACTTCCGAAGGCTGCTAGAGCTGACGCACAAAGGCGAGAATTATTGCCCAGAAAGCTTAACAGCTCTTGCATGCATCAAGGATGTGTTAGATAACAATCAGTTTGACTTTAGGAACGGTGAAGGCACGAGCGAGGCAATTCTGACGTTGCAGTTGATAATGGAAGCACGATTAAAGAAAAACCAGGACACTTTCATAAAATCTGTTGATCTGAAAAAGCCGTTTGATAGAGGAAAATGGTGCAAGCTGAGAAAAATAGGGAGAAGCTATATTCCCAGGAAGGAACTATAACACTGGAACACCAAAAAGAAAGAGCCCGGAATAAAAAGGCTCTAAGGCAGAAATGTAGTTCTTCACCTTGCTGTTCAATCTGAACATCGAAGAAGCAATGATGCAAATAAAAGAAAGGTTCAGGAGTGGAATTTAAATTCAAGGTGAAAGGATATCAATGATTCGATTCGCAGAGTGAAAGTGAAGAGGGATTACATGATCTGCTGAATGGAATGAACGCTCTAATGAGTACAGAATATGGACTGAGAGTAAATGGAGGAAGGACGAAAGTAATGAGAAGTAGCAGAAATGAGAACAGCGAGAAAGTTAAAATCAGGTTTGATGGTCACGAAATAGATGAAGTTAAAGAATTCTAGTACCTAGGTTACAGAATATGGACATCAAAAGCAGGTCAGCACTGGCAAAAATGGCATTCGTAACCGAGCGAACTCTTCTAGCATCAAACAGATGCCTTAATTGAGGAAGACATTTCTGAGAATTTACGTCTGGAACACAGCATTGTATGGTAGTGAAATATGGATTGTGGGAAAATCGGAACAGAAAAGAATCGAAGCATAATGAGATGTGGTATTACACACGAATATTGAAAGTTAGGTAGACTGATAAGGTACGGAATGAGGAGAGAAAAGGAATATGTAGAAAACACTGACCAGGAGAAGGGAAAGGACGATACGTCCGGAGATGATTCCCATAGTATTATGTAGGAAGAAAAAACTGTAGAGGAAGAGAGATACTGGAATGTACCTAGCAAATACGCTGAAGAGCGAAAGAAACGGGTACACTTGCCTAATTTCGTTTAGGGACCTCTCAAGCACACAGACGTGCAGCAACACAACGGGCCATGGACTTGAGTGATGTCTGAAGTAGTGCTGGAGGTAATTGACACCATGAATCCTGCAGGGCTGTCCATGAATCCGTAAGAGTACGAGGGGTTGGAGATCTTCTGAACAGCACGTTGCAAGTCAGCCCAGATATGCTCACTAATGTTCGTGTCGGGGGGTTTGTTGGCCAGCGGAAGTGTTTAATCTCAGATGAGTGGTTCTGGAGCCATTCTGTAATAATTCTGGATGTGTGGGATGTCGAACTGTCCTGATTAAATAGCCCAAGTCAGTCTGAATGCAGAATTGACGTATGTGGAAGCAGGTGATCAGACTGGATGCTAACCCATATCTCACTCGTCAGAGCCGTATATAGACGAATCAGGTGTCCCACATCACTTCAGCTTCACACGTTTCACCCCATTACAGAGCCTCCACGAGTTGAACAGTCCCCTGCTCACATGCAGTGTCCATAAATTCATGAGGTTGTCTCCATACCTGGGCACGTCCATCCGCTCGATATAATTTGAAACGAGACTCGTCCGACCAGGCAACATGTTTCCAGCCAATGTCGATGTTGACGGGCCCGGGAGAGGCGTGAAGCTCTGTGTTGTGCAGTCATAAAGGGTACACGAGTGGGCCTTCAGTTCCGAAAGCCCATGTTGATAATGTTTTGTTGGATGGATCGCACGCTGACGCTTGCTGATGACCCAGGATTGAAATCTGCAGCAGTTTGCCGTAGGGTTGCTCTTCTGCCACGTTTAACGATTCTGTTTAGTCGTCGTTGGTCCCGTTCTTTTTACCGAATTCCTGATACTCACGGTACAATCGGGAAATGGTCGTACGGGAAAATCACCACTTCATCGCTACCTCGGAGATGTTGTGTCCCATCGCTCGTGCGCCTCTATAACACAACGTTCGAACTCACTTAAATCTGCCGTTGTAGCAGCAGTAACCGATCTAACAATTGCGCCAGACACTTGTTTCCTTATATAGCCGTTGCCGACCGCAGCGGCGTATTCTGCGTGTTTCCGTATCTCTGTATTTGAACACACATGCCTATACCAGTTTCTTTGGCACTTCAGTGTCATTGAGAACGTAGCTTGCAAGTGCTGCTCCGAAATGAAGATGTTGCTATAGAAGAGTGATTCGCGGCTGACCTCATCAAGACTGATGACTCAAAAAAAAAAAAAGTTGGATGTAAGCGTGCAAATGTGTAATTGCTGTGTTGTATAGGTGCCGGATGTCGTCCGACGTCTCGTGATGTCACATATGTGCTCTGTTGGAGACGGTTCTGGTGATCTAAAAGGCCAAAGCAACAAGTTGACACGCCGTAGAGCTTGTTGGGTTACAACAGTGGTATATGGGAGGGCTTTATCCTGCTGGAAAACATTCACTAGAATGCTATTCATAAATGCAGAACAACAGGTCGAATAACCTGACTGACGTAGAAATTTGTAGTCAGAGTGCGTGGTAGAACCATGAGAGTGCTCCTGCTGTCATAGAAAATCGCACGGCAGACCGCAAACATAGATGTAAATCCAGTATGTAGAGCACGTGACAGTTTGGTTGCAGGCCCTCTACTGGCCTCATAGTAACCAACACATGCCCATCACTGGCATGGAGGCGGAACCATGTTTCACTAGAATACAACAGACCTCCTGCGGCCCTCCTATGAGTTCTCGCTTGACACCAATGAAGACACAAATGGCGGTGGTCTGGGGTCAGTGAAATGCACGCTAAAGGATCGGAGCTGTCCTTGAAGTAACCGATTTGTAACAGTTAACTGTACCAATTATTGCTAAAATAGATGCAGTACAATGCTCCAGACACATACGCCGAACACGATGGTCTTCCCTCTCGGTAGTGTCCCCTGTCTTCGGGAGCCCCGTCTTCTCGCGACTGTACACTCTCGCGACCACGTTTGCGAGCAGTCACGTACATTGGCTACACTGCTGCCACGTCGTCCTGCAATATGCCAGAATGGCCATCCAGCGACTTTTAGTCGTATTATACCACCTCGGTAAAACTCAGTGGGGTGTTGATAAAGACGTCTTTGTCACATTAAAGGCATTCTTGACTAACATCAACCTACCACGTCCAATCTCAAAGGTAACTGACGCTCTCGACCGTTATAGCTTGTTTAAAGCGAACCTGATTTGCATCGTCATAGTGCAATATCTGTTACGTGACTGAAGCGAAATTTGAACACACGTCATATTTCAGTTGCAGAAACACGTCTACTAACTTTCGTTTGAGTCGCACAACTATTTCGCGGTGTTGTGATTTCCTTCCGTCAGCGTATTACAAAATCCAGCAGGCGTCACGTTAACTTACTGGCCTAAGTCTCTCACATTGCTTTGGTCAACGCACTGCCACACTAGTCTCCACTATGATTGTTGCTATACTTTATAAGGTGTTAATAAAAGTACATATCGTACATAAATTCACTACTGATTCCATTCGATACAATGGTATACCTTTACCAAGAAATTTTAAACGTTATCCACTTGTCATGCTTAATAAATGTCACAACTCATCTGAAGTGCTACATCAAGTACTTGCATATTTTTTATAGATATAATAGTACGGATTTGTGTAAGTTCGCTGTTAAGTAATATTTCTAAAATGATCAAATTCATACAAGATAGGGAGACAGAGAGAAAACTAGCACGAAAAAAGAGAGAGAGATGAAAAAGACGATTATTCTCCAACGCCTCACAATACGTACGTATTTGAAGAAGACAAGTCAGTGACTCTTGTCAGAACTGTAATTTCAGTAATATAATTTAACTTCAGAAATCTCTTCATTGAAGGTCACAAAGCATGAAAGCATTTGACAGTGTATTTACGGATGACAACCTTTATTCCACGCTTCTACAAAATTTTTAATTTTTTAAAAAAATTAAGAATTTTCCCATTTGTCACTAAGAAATGTCTCTCTGCAGTCCCGTTAGAAATGTGTAAGGAAAGGCATTTGTCCTGCTAAGAGAAAATAGGTTGTGAAGTTTCGTTTTCAGTTATTATATTTTTGGGTAGATAACTATGACATTAAACAAACATATCATGTTTTCCAGGAAAATGTGAGTGCATCAACGTGATGGAATAAAAACATTCCTTGAAAATAAAGAGATCCTTCACCTACCTGATGGAAGGAAAACAAGTGGAGTTTTAACCTCCCACACCTAATGTGGTTACTGAGATCAAACGTCTGCTTCCATCAGTTTGCAGCAAATAATATTGTTATATCTAAAAGAACTATTCTTAATCCGGTTTCCAGATATGATAATGTATATATTATTCCTCTTCTGTTGCCAGAGGTTATTGAAATCCATTGCTATTGTTGACTGCTTTGACAAAACTTAAGCCATCTGAGTAAATATGTTTCTTTCTAAGAAGAAGCCTAAATACTTATAATGAGATCTAGCAGCGTAGTGGGAAACATCATTTACGTAAATAACTTCTTCAAAGACTTTTCAACATGAAAATACGAATGGAATTTTGTTCGTAGAGAGTGAATCCTAAACTAAAGTACACGTAATGTCTATATTTATCAAAAGATCACATGGCTAGGTCACACATTGTTTTGTAAGAAAAACTTAGATACAGACCTGAGAATTTGCTCACGTTGCACCTAATGAAAATGATACACAATATTGAGATGTATTCATGAGCAACTGTAGTCTACGGATACTATTAGGGGGGAGGGGGAGGATATTTCAATATTAGATCCACTCGTGTCCCTCTCGAATGTGAGTATTTTCATTTATTACACATAAAGCAGAATTAGTTCTTTTTGTGCATGACACAAGTGTTGCAGTAAACCCCTGCATCAGTAAGAAAATAGGTAAATTTTAAATAATGCGATTAGAAGAACTACTGATCAAGTGTTTGTGAACCATCTCCCGTACTTTATGAAAAGAAGAACACAGCATATTCAGTTTTGCACAACGAAGGGAGTAGCACCAGTAATGAAGTTAATGTGCAGGTAAGAGCAGTAAATAAGACTGAATCTTTTAAGTTTTAAAATGTATATTTCGTTGTGACTGTAATGTGGAAAAATCATGCATAGTAATAATTAACTGAAACCAAGATTGTTCCTTTAATACTAGTTTTATAGTCAGAATAATTATTTATTTATCACGATTTGATATTTTTCATTACTCTTTTGTTTCCTACTGAACCGTCATTAGCATGAATGTACGATGAAAGATATAATGGTTCAGTTGAATATAACAAAGTAATCGAAACTGGCAGGTCGTGAGGGGTGTTTAATTATATTGGAAATGCAACAGCTTCCCAAAGGATACCGTTCAACTTCATACATTTATATAGTCAGTATATTCCTGAAAAATGAAAAACATTTTATGGACACTTAACGAATCCGTTCCGTCACTTTTCCACTTCGTTTGTTTGCAGGTCTGGGTGAGAAACAAATAAGCACTTCCACATACTTCAATTGTTTTAATTTAATAATTTCGCATGGGATTATCTTTTAAGAAAATCAACTCTAAAAGGAAATGTTTTGAGTGCACCAAAACGTGCCAAGAGTGTAACATGTGTTTTTCACCTTCGTTCGTCTTGTAGATTACTTTTCAAGAATTCACGTAACCTAAACAATGTTTTCATTGCACCAACGCGCCCAAAAGACTAACACGTGTTGTTTACCTACAGTCGTCTTGCAGAATACTGTTAAAGGTGTTACGTAATCTAATTTCAGCTCCTCAGCACTTGTTTTCTCTCTTGAAATTCGCTGTAAATAATTATTTAGATTCGAGAAAGATTAATGACGTCCATAATCACAGCACTAAAATACAAATGATCTTCCTTCATTTTTATTGAAACGTACTTACCCGAGAAAGAGGTGAATATAAAATTCTGAACAAATAGCAAAGCTGAATTTGACAGAAAAGCAAAAGAGTTCCTTCTAGGCTATTTTCTCTATTCAATACAAGATCTTTGATTGCTAAATTTGTAATTTATTTAGTGCAGAGTAATGAAAAGCCTATTTCTGTTACCACCTGATAGAGGAGAAACAGTTTCAGATATTAACACGTTCCAAAAACTACATGTGTTGACTGGTGTGAAGATTACGGAATCATCTGTGTAGTAATTAATGGTTATAGAATACTTATTCATATTACTTACAAAATAATGGTAGGATCAGTAGAAGCAGACTTGAAGAGAAATGCACGTGTTCCGAATAACTGTAGGAATACCCCAAAACATACTGCCTCTACAATTTGCCTTACATGATGAATTGATAACTTACTTTTATAGCTATTTTGTGGATTTAGAGCATCATTTGACAATGGTGACTGAAATACGCTCTTTGAAATTCTACAGGTAGCAGGGATAAAACACAGGAGGTGACTGGTAATCTATAACTAGTACAGAAATCAGCCCTCAGTTATAGACACCAGTGACAAATAAATGTAATAGTAATTTAGAAGGGAATAAGACTGAGGTTTTCACTATCTTCCGTGTTATATAAACTGTACATTCAGAAAGGAATAAGTGAAAGCAAAGAAAAATTACGAAACGGAATTCAAGTATGGGGAGGAGAAATAAGATTTCAATGTTTGGTTTGAAGACGACATTGTAATTATGTCCAAAAGGGCGAAGAATTTGGAGCGAAGGGTCATAAGAAACACATCAACCAAATTAAAACAGGGTTAATGGAATGTAATCGAACGAAATTGTGTGATACTGAAGGATTCGAGTTAGGATGTAAGACGCTGAAAGCTGTAGGGGAGTATTTTTCTATTTGGGTACCAAAACAATTGACGATGGTAGTGGTTGTATGGACACATGATGCAATGATGCAACAACAAGGCAATTATGTCTAAAAAAGGCATATTTGTTAGCCGGCCGGAGTGGCCGAGCGGTTCTAGGCGCTTCAGTCTGGAGCCGCACGACCGCTACGGTTGCAGGTTCGGATCCTGCCTCGGGCATGGATGTGTGTGATGTTCTTGGTTAGTTAGGTTTAAGTAGTTCTAAGTTCTAGGGGACTGATGACCTCCAATGTTAAGTCCCATAGTCATCAGACCCATTTGAACCCATTTGAATTTTGATATTTATTAATATATAATAAAAGTTTATGTATTAGGAAGCGTTTTCTGAAAGTAATTATAGTCTAGTCTCATACAGCAATGAAACGTCGATGATAACCGTACAGACAAGACGGAAAAGAAGCATTTCGAATGCGGTGTTTTAAAAGAATGCCGATGAGCAGCTGGACAGATTGGATTGTTAATGAAGAGATAAAAATAAAAGTATTGTATTCTATTGTTGACTGAGATGTTCTATAGCGTAGGTCCAGTAACCTGTCGGTGTTTTTTGTCAGCACACTTTGAGACCTTTCCTTTTGAATATGTATGAATGTTGTCACATGTTTTCTTGTGGAGTGTAGGCGAGTTTAATGACTCTGTGTATAGTCTAGTGTTTGCATGGTATGATGATGATGAGAGAGGAGAGAGGGTGAACGCCGGTATCGGTAGATACCTTATCCCTTTCGAATTACACAAAGAAAGGTGCCGATCTTCGACGGACAGTTCGCCATACACAAGGTTCGATGCCTTCACTTCTTCATACAATGCTGGGAGGCTTGAAATTCGATCCAGGACATTAGCACGAAAACTGGTGATCAACAACTTTACGCCATCATCCATCCTCGTCTTGTCGGATAAATAAAAGCAGTGGAAAATTCACCCACCACCAAGATCCGAATCGTCTTACCTCTTAGTCTAACGCAACCACACAGGCGGGTGTAGGCGTCCTACATCTTCATGTAAGTGACTATTCTGTAGTTTCCACTTATGTGACTTGCAGAAAGTGTATCGAAGCACTTTCACACTATTTCTCTACCATTTCAGTCCGGAAAACTTGCGGGAAAAACGAACACTTAAATCTTACGGTGAAAGCTCTGATTTCTCTTACTTTATTATGTGATCGTGTGTTCCTATATAGGCGGAAGCTAACAAGATATATTTACATCCAGAGGGGAAAGTAAAAAGTTCCGTATGCCGGTGTTTTAATGATTGTCATTTCAGCTCGTGTACCATATCTATGACACTCTCTTCCCTATTTCCGTGTAATACAAAACGAGCTGCCCTTCTCTGAACATTTTCGATGTCTCCCGTCGATTCTATCTCGAATGGAATATATGCAGAACAGCAGTACCCTAACAGAGAACGGACCAGCGTAGTGTAGGTAGTCTCTTTAACGGATCTGTTCTGTCACTCGTTCGTTTTCTCTGCAACGTTATCTGTATGATGGTTCAAATTTAAGTTGTTCATAATTGGAAGTATGAATCAAAAAACGCCTTCAGTCACAGATTTTCATGTTTGATTTCACACCATGCGGGTCCATCATCATGTGTAAGTTATCTTAATATAATATTTATTTTCGCTCTTGAATGAGGTGAACTGCATGTTCCACACAATCCAAGAAAAGAGTTTTTAATTTTTTAACACTATCATATATTGATTTCTCTATTCTGTTCATGCATAGCAATTAACTCAAGAGACACATTTGCGCACACATTTTTACTATCACTTCAGGGCTGGGTGTGTATTTCGTAAAACACGAAATGTAAATGAAGGAGTTCTTTTTAATTCGTACATCCCGTGCTGAATACAGTCAAGTTTGCAGCTGCAAAATATGGATAAAATTAAGTGATTGTTTTACCTGCATATTGATTTGAATTGAGCGCTATTAGATTCATGTTATTTATCACGCATACTTCATTTAACGGATTCCTTTTCGTTGGTATGGGGATGACCTCACATTTTTCATTCTTTGAACCCAACTCCCACTTTTCGCACCGTACAGATATATTATCTAATTTAGTTCGTAATTCATTTTGATCTTCCGACGACTTTACTAGAAGATAAACGACAGATCCATCTGGAAACATTCTAAGATGGGTGCTCCGATTGCCTCTTAAATGATTTAAATAAATAAGGAACAGCAGATGTCATAAAAACTTCCATGGAGACCGTCAGATATCCCTTCTGTTTTACTCGATGTCTTTCCGTTAGCACAAACTGTGACCTTTCTGACAGGAAATCACGTACCCAGTCCCACATCTGAGACTATACTCAGTTTACGGTTTGATTGGACGCCGATTGTGAGGATCGGTATACAAAGCCTTCAGGAAAATTAGAAATATGTATTGATTTTGCGATTACTTGTCGATTGCACTCATTACTTAATGAAAATAAAGAGCTAGATGTATTTAACTAGAACGATATTTTCTGAATATTTGATTACTGGGTATCAATAGAACATTTTTTTCGAGGTAATACTTAACAGTTGAACGCAATATATGCTATAAAATGATAATGAAAACTGAAGGCAATGATATAGGTCTGTAGTTCATCAGATAACTTCTATTTTCGTTAATGAGTTCTAGTGTGATCGGTGGAACTTTACAGTCTTTAGAGACGGATCTTTCGTTGTGGGACAGTTGTGTATGCTTGCACAGTATGGATCTATTACATCAGCTTACTATGAAAGCAATCGTAATGGTTTGAGGTCTGCAACGGAAGAGTTATGTTTATTAAGTGATTTGAGTTGCTTCGATAAAGCGAGGGTTGTTGTTGTTGACTTCAGTCCAAAGGCTGGTTTGATGCAGCTCTCCATGCTGCTCAATCCTGTGGAACCCTCTTCATTTCCGAGTAACTACTCTAAACTACAAGCTTCAGAATCTTTTGTCTGTATTCATCTCTTGGTCTACCTCTACGATTATTATCTCCCACACTTCCCTCCAATACTAAATTGCTGATGCCCTGATGTCTCAGAATGCGCCCTATCAACCGATTCCTTCTTTTAGTCGAGATGTGCCACGAACCTCTTTTCTCTCCATTTCTATTCAGTACCTTGTCACCAGTTATGTGATCTACGTATCTATTTTAGCATTCTTTTGTAGCACCACACTTCAAAAGCTTCTATTCTCTTCTCGTCTAAGCTCTTTATCTTCTATATTTCACTTCCGTACATGACCACACTCCATACAAATATCTTCAGAAATTATTTCCTTACACTTAAATCTTCTTAAGAAACTCTATTCCTGCCATTGCCACTCTACATTTAATATCCTCTCTACTTCTTCCGTTATCAGTTATTTAGCTGCCCAAATAGCAAAGCTGATCTTTCAGTGTCTGTTTCCTAATCCAATTTCCTCAGCCTATCTTGATTTAGTTCGATTACAGTCCATCATCATTGCTTTGCTTTTGTTGATATTTATCTTATATCTTCTTTTGAAGACACTGTCCATGCTATTCAACCTGCTCTTCCTAATTCTTTGCTGTCTCTGAAAGAACTGCAGTGCAATCGGCAGACCTCGAACATTTTATCTCTTCTCCCTGAACTTTGATTCGTACTGCAAATTTTTCTTTGGTTTCCTTTACTGCTTGCTCAATGTACAGGTTATAACATAGGAAATAAGCTACAGACTCCTATCACTCTCTTTCCAACCATTGCTGTTTTAAAGAGAGAACAGCAGCCAACATTGTCAAAAGTTTCTTCTGAGTCTACAATTGCAATAAAAATAGTTTGGCGTTTCCTTAACTTATCTTCTAAGATAAATCGTACGGTCAGTATTGCAGGAGAGTTCCTACATTTCTCCGAAATCCAAACTGATCTTCCCCGAGGTCTCTTTTACCAGTTTCTTCATTCTTCTGTAAAGAATTCGTATTAGTATTTTGCTATCATGACTTATTATACTGACAGCTCGGTCATTTTTACACCTGTCTGCAAAGTGATTGCTTTGGAAATGGAATTACTACATTCTTCTTGAAGTCTGAGGGTTTTTCGCCTGTCTCACACATCTTGCACATCGGGTGGAAGTTTCGCCGTGGTGGCTCTCCCAAGGCTATCAGTTGTACTGGCGGAATGTCGTCTACTCGCGGAGCCTTGTCCCGACTATGGTCCTTCACTGCTCTGTCAAATTCTTCTCGCAGTGTCATATCTTCCATCTCATGTTTGGCTACGTCCGCTTCTATTTCAATAATATTGCCTTAAGGTTCGTCTCCCTTGCATTGACCCACTTTATACTCCCTCCAGATACAGCTTTCCCTTCTTTCCTTCACACTGGTTTCCCATTTGAGCTGTTGATATTCATAGAGCTGCTTCTCTTTTCTCTAAAGGCCTCTTTAATTTAATTGCAGACAGTATCTTTTTCCCCCCTAACGAAATGTGCTTCTAAATGCTTAAATTTGTTCTTTAGCCCTTCCTGCTTAGGCATTTTACACTTCCTGTCAGTCGGGTTTTGTAAACGTTTGTATTCCATTTCTCCTGCTTCAGTTTCTACATTTTTTATATTTTCTTCATTCATCAATTAAATACAATATTTCCTGTGTTATCCAAAGATATATATCAAGTCTTGTCTTTTTACTTTATTCATCGTCTGATTCTTTCACAATTTCATCTCTTAGCTACACATTCGTCGTCTACTGGATTCCTTTTCTTTGCTGTTGTCAATCATTTCCTAATACTCCCTCTGAAACTCTCAACATCCTCTGGTTCTTTTAACTTATCCATGTCTGATCTTCCAAATTTCCTACCTTCTCGAAATTTCTTCAGTAATAGTCTGCAGTTCATAACAATAAATTGTGGTCAGAGTCCACCTCTGCCCCTGGTAATCTCTTACAATTTAAAATCTGGTTCCGAAAACTTTGTCTTACCGTCATATAATCAATTTGAAGGCCTCCAGTGTCTCCAGGCATCTACCATGTATACAGCTTACTTTCATGATCCTTAAGCCAAGTGGTAGCGCAAAATCTACCTGGTGGTTTCCTCTTTAATTGCTTTCCCAAAGTCCATACTAACCTTCTACTTTTCCTTCCCTTCCTTTTCCCATAGTTAATTCCACCCCCCAATCACAATTACATTCTCTTTTTCTTTAGCTACCTGAATAATATCTTTTATTTCATTATACATTTCTTCGACCTCTTCAATATCTGCGGAGCTAGATGGCATGTAAGCTTGTACTTAAGTTGTAGTTGTTGGCTTAATAATGCTTAATAATGCACTCACTATATTCTTCGTAATAGCTTACTCGCATTACTATTTTCTTATTCATTACTAAACCTACTCCTGCATTACCTATATTTGGTTTTGTATTTACAACCTTGTAATCACCGACAAGAAGTCGTGTTCCTCCTGCCACCGAAGTTCACTACTTCCCACTTCTTATAACTTCAACTTATCCATATCCCTTTTTAAATATTCTAGCCTACCTGTCTAATTGAGGGATCTAACTTTCATGTCCCTATCCTTGGAACACAGTTTCGTTCGCCCTGATGACGACATCTTTCTGAGTAGTCCCAGCTCACAGATCCGAAGGGGGCACAGTTTTACCTCCAGAATATTTTATTTAAGAGGACCCCATCATCATTTAACCATAGAGCTACATGCCCTCGGAAAAAAATTATGGCTGTAGTTTGCCCTTGCTTTCAGCCGTTCACAGTACCAGCACAGCAAGGTCGTTTTGGTTGGTGTTACAAAGCTAGATCACGTGGACTGACCCCTCTCCAGGACGACAGCCCGACGGCAACGCTCTCGCCATAAGCGCCGCGCCGCCTGGCGGCGGCCCAGTCGATGCCGACAGTTCTGCGAGTTCTACAGCAGCGAGTTCAAGAATAGCATCAAGATAAGTCATTTCGCTTCTGCTATGTAGTTTGTCTACGCTGAAGATATTTCTTATCTTTTCTGTCACCCTTTGGCTACGACACATCTGTATTCCACAAAGTTAATAAGTTCATTAATACCACTTGCTTGAATTGTTGTCTAGCGATCCGAGAAAGCAGGTTTCCTAGGCACCCCCTAGTTGACGAGTAGGCAGGATACAACATTGGTGATGCGGAAATCAACGGATCCCATAGCGACAGCTACCACAGATTCTCTATTTTCCTTTTTCGTGGGGTTTGATGTTTTGCTGGCGTCTTAATTCTCCCTTTTCTTTGCAGGGGTGTGTTTATTTGTTTTAACAGTATTTCTTATAGTGCTTTTGCTACTCAGTGTTTTCAGATGGGCTTTGCGGAAATTTTCTTTGCTTTTCTACTAATTTTTATTGCTTGCCTTGTCTGCTTATCGCAATGAGCAACCCACATCACCCTCTCCCTGCTCAGACGTCTCAGCTGCCAGGGATGGATGCAATGCAGCTAATGCAGATGTTTCAGTTTCAGAGCCAACAAATCAACCCTGCTAAAACGGTGCTGCAGCTACTGGCCAATGCTGCGCACCCTATAGGACAACAAACTACACCTACAGCAGCTCCAAGCGCTATACCGCCCATTCGTCAGTTTCATGAACAAGAAGAGGAATGCCTAGAGTAGTTGCAACAGTTGCACCCCACATAATTGCTCACAACGTTCCAGGTACTTTGAAAGTCCAATATTTTTGTTCACAGTAGTAAATGTAGTGTTTCGACTCTCCCAAAAATTGTTCCCTACCGCAACTCCGAGCGAACTCTCCTGTGATCAGGTTGTAGATTCGGTAACTGTTATAACCAACAAGTGAATGTGGCAGCAGCTAGGTACCAATCTTTTAACTGCAAGAAACGGTCAGAACAGGCTTATTGTGAGTGGGTAACAGATTTGCGGGGTAGTCCGAGGAAATGGTTCAAATGGCTCTGAGCACTATGGGACTTAACTGCTGTGGTCATCAGTTCCATATAAATTAGAACTACTTAAACTTAACATCACACACATCCATGCCCGAGGCAGGATTCGAACCTGCGACCGCAGCGGTCGCGCGGTTCCAGACTGTATCGCCTAGAACCGCTCGGCCACTCCGACCGGCGCCGAGGAAATGCAAGTTCAAATGTGCTTGTGGTGCTTTATATTCAGATGTTACGTTGCGTGATGCAATTGAGTGGAATGTAACTGATGTCAAACTTAGGGTACAGATTCTGAAATAGTCCAATCCATCATTTCAATACGTAGTGCAAATACTAGATCGGTACGACTCAGGTGCGATATCGGCCAATAAGTCTGAGCAGACAGCAAGTTGCTGGGTCGAGTGGCCCCTTGCTCATGTCTGGCCCATTAGGCAGAGACAGCTTGAGGCGCCACGCCACATAAACAGCTCTCTAAACAGGCAAACAGAATTAATTCATGCCCTCAGTGCCATTCACGGCACAAATGTCAATACTGCCCATCCCGACAAGCACAGTTTTATGCTTGTGACCAGAAAGGTCTACTGCAATCCGTATGTTTGCAACAGAACAAACATAAGAATTCAGCACACTCACAAAAATCTTTTCACAAGGCTCATGCCATAAATGTTGTGTATTCAAAGCCTGCAACAGGCATTAGCAAAACTAGCGAGAGAACAGTTTCTCCAGTGCTACGCTCGTCCAACAACCTTTTTGTTCATTTGAATACTAGTGGGAAACGTGGGAAATTCAGTTGAACACAGATGCCTCTGCTACATTGCTGAATTATAACACATATGAACTGTTAGACTCCGCACGCCTGCCTAAAACTAGAATGCTCTCGATGGTTTATAATGGATAAAACATTCCAGTTCTCGGAAAACGTATATTGCCTGCCATGTATCGCTGACAGACACGAACTGTGACTTTCACTGTGCTACAACACGATATTGTGAGAACATATTTGGCGTTTATTCTTTTGATTTGTGTCGCTTTAAAATTAAGGACAATGTGTTGTCAGTGACTGTATTCAACGTTAAAGACAGTGTAGCTAGTAGCTTGCTGAAAGAATTCCCTGAACTCTTTTCTGAATGTTTAGGCAAGACTAACAATCTTGTGGCACATATTATTATGAAAGACAATGCTCAGTCGAAACTTCGCCACAGCATAAATGTTCCCATTGCATTAGGGACAAAGTCGCTGCTTAACTTAAAGAACTGCAAGATAGTGGAGTTACTGTGCCCATACCAGCTAGTTAATGGGCAAGACCACAGATTTTGTTCCCAAAGCTTCAGGTAGCATTCGCCTCTGAGTTGACTTTAAGTCTACCGTCAACCCACAAACTGCGACTGATACTCACCACTGCCACGCCTGAAGGATCTCATGGACAGATTAGGCGCTGGTCGCTACTTTTTTCTAAAACTGATACGTGTGACGCGAATCTTCAAATACCACTAGGTGAAGAATTTCAAAAATTGTTTGTTGTGAACGCTCCTTTGGGCTTCTTTAAATATTTGCGTTTCCCTTTTGGCAGTGCTTCCACACCCGCCATTTCCAACGGTATTTGGAGTACTTGACTGCTCAAGTACCAAACTGTTCCCACTATTTGGATGAAATTGTCGTAGCAGGTCGTACACCTGAAGAACACATTAAAAATTTGCGTGCTTTCTTTGGTGTGTTATCTGATGAGGGACTAAAGTGTAGACTGGACAAGTGCGAATTTTTTAAACCCGAGTTGCAGTATCTTCGTCATATCATAAAGGATCAAGGTCTACATCATCTTCAGTCGCATTTGTTAGCCATACGAGACCTGCCAGTTGCTCGCAATGTCACAGCATTGCAGTCAGTTTTAGGGAAAAATGAGCTATTATATTCGGTTCATAGCGGCTGCTGCACAAGTCGCAGCTCCACTGCATTGCTTGTGCCGCAAGAACGTCGCCATTTCTTTGGACAGAAGAGTGCCAAGAGGCTTTGCAAAAATTTAGTGATGCATGGCTTAGTGGTCGGTGTTTGGTGCACTTTGATCCTGACAGACCAGCTGTGTTGCAAGCTGAGGTCTTTTCTTATGGAATCGGTTCAGCGCTTTGGCACAGATTTGCTGATAAGACAGGCCTGATGCTTTCACATCAAAAATGTTGGCCAAAGCTCAGTGTAACCATTCACAAATAGAGAAAGAGGCACTGGCTATTGTGTGTGTGGTGTCACCAAATTCCACTTCTATTTGCATGGCAGAAAATTCTACTTTGTATTGGATCACAATCAATCGCAGTCCGAAGCAGGTTCCTGTACGAACTCCCTAAAAATTGCATCGTTGAACTTTGTTGTTGCCTCAATGCCAGTACGAGATTGTGTACCGTCCGACGGCTCAACATGGTCATGCGGACACACTTTCACGTCTTCCAGTTGGCCCTGATACAGACCTTGACACTTCTGCTGCATCTTGTTGTCACATCGATGGTCTCGATTCTGACCACCTTCAGTCCTTTCCTCTGATTTATAGCAAAATTGCACAGGCCACGGAAGCTGGTTCAAATCTGAAACTTTTGCTGAAATACATTCGCACTCCTGGGCCTCGCTCATTGCATAGCATTAAGAACTCTGTAGTGCGCCAATACTTTGCATGTCAGTATAGCCTCGCTATACAGCATGGTCTGATTCTTGTTCAGAATGACAGTGGACAGTCACGTGTGCTGATCCCTAAAGCTTTGCAAATAGAAGTGTGACAGTTACTGCACCAAGGACAATGGTGGATTCGTACGGAACAGTTAGCGCGTCGACTCTGTAGTTGGCAGGTTGTAAACACCCAAATAGAACAGATGACGTCACATTCTCACGCACGTACTCAAAATCAGTCTGCTCCACCACAACAAATCTCTGCTTGGCCTAAGATGCACCCAGTATGGCAATGTGTCCACATAGACTTCGCAGGACGTTTCTGCAACACTCGCTGGCTGATTGTGATTTACTCTTATAGCAAACCTCCTTTTGCTGTGCCAATGAAATCGATAACGTCACGTAGCACACTTTAGTGTTTGTTCTGTATTTTTTGCCTCGAAGGTTTGCCTGAAGTCATAGTGACTGACAACGGCCCTCGGTTCACGTCAAATAAATATCAACGCAATGGCATATAGTATCTATCCAGTGCACCATTCCATCCACAGTCAAACGGCGAAACGGGACCTTTTGTCAGAACCTTGAAGCAGCATATGGCCAAACTTCGCTCCGCACACACCAGAGATCAAGCATTGCAACTATTTCTCGCCTGCTAACGTTCCCATCCACGAGATTGATCACAGAAGGCGGAATTGTTTCAAGGTCGCCGCCATCGGACACTGCTCCACCTGCTCCTCCCTCGTCAGCATCCTGCGCCGAAGGAAGGCCGCAAGTATCGCTTCGCGCCGCATGGTATGGCGTTTTACAGGGTTTCTACTGGGAACGGACGGTGGTCGCGAGGCGGGATCCTTCGTCGGCTTGGCTCATGCATGTATCTCATTTGAGGCCCAGACGGATAGCACGGCGACATCACAATCAAATTCGCCACTGCCGTGTGCACGGTGAGCCTTCCGTGTCTCGCTCCCCAGATTCCAAGGGAAGCGCGGCCACAGCAGCCGCCAGAGGGTGCCCTCCCGACATTGCGGGACGACCCCGTGGGCCTTTGCCTCCTTCGCCTCCTATCGTCCTACCAAAGGCGCTGGACCAGCCCAAGCCGCAGCCGCCGACGCCTTCGACATCTTTCTATGGGCCTCAGTAGGAGGTCGTTTACCCGTCTGGTCCCTGCAGTAACAAGACTAGAAGAATGAACTAAAGCAGAAACAGGAGCAGGAGCAGCCATAGCAGCGTTTTCTGGGACACGTTTCCGCCAGAGCGAAGGCCGGATGGCGGCGTGCGAATGGAAGCCTAGCGTCCCCGTTGCTGCAGCTACAGTTTCCGGCCCAGCGCAGCGTCCACGTTCCTACCTCCCCTCCTGTCGTCGAGCTTCTTATGCGACGACGTTCCGTCACTTTGGTGGGGAGGGAATGTTACGGCGGGTCGGGTATGTTTGAGCAGAGAGAGCCGCGAAGAAGACGTCGGCCAGTTGCCCGCGGACCGACCCCTGTCTAGGACGAAAACCCGACGGTAGAGCCATCGACACGAAGAGGACATAAGTGCCGCGCCACCCGGCTGTAGCCTAGTGGAATATTAGCCAGTTCTGCGAGTTCTACAACAGCGATTTCAAGAAGAGCATCAGGACTAGTCACTTCGCTTCTACTACGTAGCATTGTCGATACTGAAGAGATTTCTTGTTTTGCTGTCGCCCTTTGGCTGCGACACCTCTGTATTTCACGACGTTAAATATTGTAATCATAATATTTTGTAATAAACTTCATTTATATGATTTGATTGTAGTCTAGCGATACGAAAAAGCAGGTTTTCTAGGCACCCCATATTTGACGAGTAGGCAGGATACAAGAGTAAGGCTCAGCTTCATTTTTGTTACAGTTATCTACTAGAGCTTGTATTAACTATACCATACAAAGGTTTCTGAACTTTGTACAGTTTTCGTAGTGTCTGAAGCTGAAATATGACGAAGTCGATTGTAAGAAATCCTAATGTGTCGTCTTACATGTATTTGAAGAAAATAAAATTAAAAGAAAACTATACTCTAATTTCCCTATCGCTAGTCTTTGTTGTTGTGCACTCGCAAATATTTTCTTCTGATAACAAAAGTTGTATGTTCGGCTCTATGTATTCATGAGGCCTTAAATAACGATCGTATCTCCAATGCTGTATGCATTATGGCAAAAGAAAAAAAGGTAGAACTCAATACATTCCAATTGTTAATACGTTATTAAATATGCAGTACATGCGATGTCGCATGTAATGTGAAACAAAGATAAGCTGGCCACTAATAGACAGTAAAAGATGCCCATCGTTATTGTTACAGGGAGCCGAATCGATAGAAGTTGAAAAATTCTTTGTTTAAAAATATAGACAGATTCGTTCGGTCAAGAAAATACCTCGAGGAATTCACAGCTGAAGACAGAGAGTCAAAGATATGATTTTGGCATTATTTGTGAAGTGAGAGAGTATGCTTGAGATCTGTGTTGGTGTTTATCAAAGGAAGTTATTTTCACTAACTCTGATTCAATACATGGACAAACATATCCGCATGCATGTCCAGTTATATCTTACTACAGCGTACAACTATTACTAATTTCAGCAGGTGCGTCTGCAGCCGTCATACAATTATATGGTAATTGCTTTTATTGCTTTCATGTACACTGTCATACAATAACACGTCCCCTCTCTTTTCTCGATAATCCTTATCTTTTTCTGAGTCTATATTCCCCCCACATTCATTCATATCATTTAACGTGCAAGCTAGATCGTTATCAAATAGAGACTTCCTTCCTTTCTCAGAGTACTGCAATCTTTGTGTTCTTACCCACAAACATACATATTATGTATGAAATCGTGAAGTCTCACTTTAGAATTTAATACGAGCGGGCCTACGACTTTCTTTATTAACCTTTGGAGAAACTCTAGTAGAAGAGCTGCAATTCCATGTTTTGCATAATAGTGCTTCTTAGGTCATTGCCATCTTTCCTAAGATGGGCTACTTTATTGCTTTCGCTAATGACAATAACCGCCTCGGCCATTTTCAAGCACACGGCTGAAGCTTTTTAATTTTTATAACCAGGGTGGCGGCAGTTAAACAACATTGTGACGCCTCCATTCTTTTAAAGTAGATTTTTATTTATTTATTTACACGTGAAGTTCCTTAGGACCAGATTGAAGTGGCAAATCTCCTGGGTCATGGAACGTGTCAGTACATGAAATGAAAACATAAATCTAATAAAAGATAAAAATAAAATTTTATGATCCCGAAAAAAGTCAGTCAGTAAGTTTAAGTAAACACAATCAACCATACAATAAGGGTCAGCTTAATTTTTCAAGAAAGTCCTCGACAGAATAGAAGGAGTGGCACATGAGGAAACTCTTCAGTTTCTATTTGAGAGCGCGTAGATTACTGCTAAGTTCTTTGAATTCGAGTGGTGGCTTATTGAAAATGGTTGCAGTTAAGAAGTCAGATCCAAATGCAGGTTTGACTTCTGCTTAGTATTAAATGAGTGAAAGCTGCTTATTCTTGGGAATGAGCTAATATTGTCAACAAGAAATGACAGTAACTAGACTGCTATCTGCAAGCAATTGTAAGTGGCCAAAACTTTGTCAATATCATTGCACATCGAATATCTAAAAGGCAACTGCTCACCATTAGGATATAGTGGACACTCGGAGTATTAAAATAAAGTCAACACATGACAAGAAGCGTTTACTCCACTATAGAGAATGAGAAACACCTATAAATGTAATGAAGAGAAACTTATATAAAATTGCTATGGCAATCCACACGGAAATGCGTAGGCTGGAGGATTTGCGAGGCACGCGTCTACCAGTGTGGGCAAAGTAGAATAGCGTAGCAACACTGGATCGGGAATTAAGTACAGCTGTAGTTTGTTGATAAACCTCGAGTTCCTCCGAGACCGCCAGTAACTTGTCCAGTAATTTGTGCTGAATGTTATTCATTTAGAACTTAAATCAACTCTATTTCATAATATTTCTAACGTATTTTATTTTCCATATTCGTTTATGTTCTACATTAAAATTACATACATCTGTTGTAAACAAAACTTATTACTGTAAGTCACCTGATTATTAAATATACACTATGTGATCAAAACTATGAGGACAGCTGGCTGAAAATGACTTAAGAGTTCATGGCGCTCTCCATCGGTAATGCTGGAATTCAGTATAGTGTTGGCCCACCCTTAGCCTTGATGACAGCTTCCAGTCTCGTAGGCATACGTTCAATCACGTGCTGGAAGGTTACTTGGAGAATGGCAGCCCATTCTTCACGGAGTGCTGCACGGAGGGGAGGTATCCACGTCGTTCGGTGAGGCCTGGCATGAAGTCGGCGTTCCAAAACATTCCAAAGTTGCTCTGTAGGATTGAGGTCAGGACTCTGTTCAGGCCAGTCGATAACAGGGATGTTACTCTCACGTGGCCACTCCGCCCCAAGCTGTGCATTATGAACAGGTGTTCGATCGTGTTGAAAGATGCAGTCGCCATCCCTGAATTGCTCTTCAGCAGTGGGAAGCAAGGAGGTGCTTAAAACATCAATGTAGGCCTGTGCTGTGATAGTACCACAACAAAAAAATACGACCACACCATAGCACCACCGCCTCCAAATTAATGTTGGCACTACACACGCTGGCAAATGACGTCCACCGGGTAATCGCCATATCCACACCCCGCCATCGGATCGCCAGATTGTGTACCGTGATTGGTCACTCCACACAACGTTTTACCAGTCGGTCCCTGGAAGTGTGAGAGAGAGAGAGAGAGAAAGACGCACAAGTGATGCACCGGTGAGCTGTTCGCGGAGCTTACAAGGGCACGATTGTGTAAGCGGACGGTGGTGAGTAGTGTTGTGTTGGTCGGCAACACTTGGGCCTAGTGTCGACGCAGTCGGTTAACCGTGCATAAGTAGGCATAGTTGCTGACCTGGGTGTTGGAGTGCTGTTCATTTTCTGGTGCCGTCTGTTCTGGCCTTTGGGGGAAGGTACTCGATACTTAGCTGAGAAATGTGCTCCCGCGCTGAAGTTGTTCCTTCTACACTGGGATTCTTGTCGTTTTTCCTCACTCTGCCCCAAGTATTAAATTTACTTTTTCGCGCCTCTGTTTGAAATTATCTGAGAACCGTATTTGATGTTTTTTAAAATTTATTTTAATTGCAACTTGTTCAGTGCCTGCTTACCTTGTCATTTCTGTCTTAAATTAATGGTGCCATATGTTCTAGGCCGACACGTATATTAGTGACCGCTGACGGTGAAACTGAGTCTCATTTGTATTGGAATGTGTTGCTTCCCTGACTGATGGAACGACCACAAAATTAACTAACGCCGTAGTAAACAAACGTCAACGATCAAGTGAATTTTGGCTCATTTCAATAATTAAGTTCCATAACTCCGGTGGGATTATGGCCCTTTCAGGTAAAATTAATATTTATTGTTCTAAATATAATTACTACTGTTGAAATGGTTCAAATGGCTCTGAGTACTATGGGACTTAACATCTGAGGTCATCAGTCCCCTAGAACTACTTAAACCTAACTGACCTAAGGACATCATACACATCCATGCCCGAGGCAGGATTCGAACCGGCGACCGTAGCGGTCGCGCGGTTCCAAACTGAAGCGCCTAGAACCGCTCGGCCACTCCGGCCGGCAATTACTACTGTAGTTTGTGGCTACGAAGGCTTTCCCGGCGTAATAATTGATAATATTCTTCTCGGGTATGCAGCCGGATCATAACGTCTTCATGACACAATATTTCATAGCGAGATGCAGGGGCAACCATTTTTGTCTCGTCATAGAGCATTCTGTGTCCCTCGGTGAGACAGTGCTCCGCCACTGCAGATTTCTCAGGTTGAAGCAGCCGTGTGTGCCGCTGATGCTCAACACATCGGTCCTGAATGGTCCGGATTATCTGACCAATATAAGCCTTCACACAGTGGCAAGGAATCTTGTACACACTGGGCTTCCTCAAACCCAAGTCATCCTTTATATAGGAGCGCTCTAATCTTGGCTGGTGGACGAAAAATACTTTGATATGGTATCTTTTCAGAATTCTTCCTATCTTCGAGGAAATGCTCCCAGCAAAAGGCAGAAAAGCCACCGATTTGCAGGTATCTTCTGGTGGTTCCGGCGAAGGTCCAAACGGGAAAGCACGACGGATCTGTTTATCTGTATAGCCATTCTCCTTTAACACAACTTTAAGATGGTCCAATGCTTATGTCAAGCTTTCTCCATCTGAAATGGCATAAGGTCTTCTCGCCAACGTTCGCAGGACCCCCGTACGCTGGAACGATGGATGACAGCTAGAAGCATGCAGGTAACGGTCCGTGTGCGTAGACTTTCGATAAACACTGTGTCCCAGTGTCCCATCATCCTTTCTGTACACCAGAACATCCAGAAACGGAAGCTTTCCATCACTTTCCACCTCCATGGTAAACTTGATTCTAGGATGCAGGGAATTAAAATGATCTAGGAGGTGGTCAAGAGCTTTCTCCCATGAGGCCACACCATAAATGTATCGTCAACGTACCTCCAGAAACAGGTTGGTTTTAAGGACGCCGTCTTCAGCGCCATGTCCTCAAAATCTTCCATAAAATGATTGGCGACTATTGGGGACAATGGGCTCCCCATAGCCACTCCGTCAGTCTGTTCAAAATATTTTTCATTGAATAAATAGTACGTCGACGTCAGCACGTGGCGAGAAAGCCTGGTTGTTTCCTCATCCAGTTTCTCACCAATTAATTGCAAGCATTCTTCTAGAGGAACCCGGGTAAAAAGCGACACGACATCAAAGCTCACAAATAAATCCGAGGGACTAAGAAACAAGGACTTCAATCTCTGAATAAACACCATAGAATTGGAAATGTGATGTTCGCATTTACCGACGTGAGGGCCAAGAACAGATGCTAAATACTTGGCTAGATTGTAGGTAGGAGCACCCAAATTACTCACGATCGCACGAAGCGGGACCCCTTTCTTATGAATCTTGGGTAGACCGTATAATCTCGGTAGCACGGCAGCACCAGGACGATGTTTTTTGAGAACGTCGTCTCGTAAAGAACTCTTCTTCAGCAGTGAAAGCGTCTTCCGTTTTATCCGCTCAGCTGGGTCGTTCTGCAATGTTCTGTACGCTGAGTCTTCAAGTAAGAGATCCATCTTTCCCAGATAGTCATCACGTGACAGAAGAACCGTTGCGTTGCCTTTGTCCGCTGGTAGAACTATCAGATCTTCGTCTTCGTTAACGGACCGGATGGCTGCCCTTTCGAGAGAGGAGATGTTACTCCGTGGAGGCGGCGCCCGCCGCAATCTATTGAAACGTCCCCTTTTGAACATTTATACATGACTGTGCTTAAACTGATACACAATATTTTTAGCGCAACGCAATCTGACTTTCAAAAATCCCTACAAAAGAATGGCCCTGACTAACATTAAACTATACCTTTCACAAAACACTAAATCACTTACCTCACAATAATCTTCGTTTCTCCCACTACTGCAATACAGCAAGCGCCACTACTGCCAGCTAAATAAAAGATTCAAACTATGGAAGGCACTAACTACTGATAGGGATAGTTAGCAAATGAAAGATATTAGTAGAGAACAAACAATGTATTTACCTTGATATCATCATGTATAAATGTAGCAGTTCATGACAAATTACAAATCTCCGCCATCTCTCTCCCCACATCCACCACTGCTGGCGGCTCACCTCCAACTGCGCAACGCTACACGCTGTTCACAGCCAGCTGCCTAACACTACAATGGCGAGTATTACAACAATGCAAAACAGCCACAGACTGCACACAGCACAGCCAGTGATTTTCATACAGAGGTGGCATTACCAATAAAAAAACCTAAACAGCCTACTTACATAGAGAAAACATAAACAGCCTACTTACATAGAGAAAACATAAACAGCCTACTTACATAGCCCCCATGCTCCCCACAAAAAATTTTACAAGATATTTTTGGGCAGTGGCCAATAATGATTTGAAAAAAATTTTTCATAATTACAATAACAAAGATATCAAATGCACACACTTATTTGTACAATGCTGGTCAAAAGCTAAAATTTTTTTCACAGTCCATAAAGACAGTCCAGATTGTTCATCACTGTAAAATTTCAGTGTTTTTCTCAAAGTCTGAGCAGTAAAAGAAAATGCACACGGAAGTAGTGGATTTCCATGGAGTCTTGAAGAAGCAGTGTTGTCCTTCCAACGGAAAGACAGTGCTGACTCTTGACATGCTGACAGGTAATGGGCCACAACATAGCAAACCCACAGCAGAGTCATTCGTCGTTTTGAAGAACATTGGTAGGTAGGTCATCACAGAGTAGACCCACTGCAGTCCTGGTAGAGATTACGGTATTGGTGGGCCACCAGAGGTGCAGACCCACTGCAGTCCTTGTAGAAATAATGGTATTGATGGATCATCAAAGATGTAGACCCACTGTAGTCCTTGTAGAAATAATGGTATTGGTGGGCCATCAAAGATGCAGACCCACTGTAGTCCTTATAGAGATGGCCAGCAGCCATCTGTTGCGACTGTGCAGGTGCACAATCACCATCAAAGAGGCTTGCAGAGAAGATAGCAAGTCCATATACCCCCACTTGTGCACTCACAAAGTTTATGGAATTGTCCTTAGACCCAGCAATGCTGTTGTCCAGTCCCTTGCTGAATTATTAACACACGTGCAAACACTATCAGTCCCTACTTCTCACATATTGTCCATATACTATGACCAACAGAAACGTGTGCAGTGAAATGTAACGTACAAGTTACTTAATTAGATGAACCGGTGTCAATTACAATTTTATAGCAGAAGAATACAGTAACAAAGGTACAAAATACATCATGAAAAACATAACAATACAGATAACATTTGTAGTACAGGCTTTACAACAGAATAGAAATAAACATATACATCAGTGTTACAGGAATTATGATATAAGTAAATACATAAACGATCGGAATAACTTCTGAAACATCAACTTTACACATGAGCATTAAAACAAAACAGAATACATAATGTCTAAGCATCTTTACAAAGAAAATAACAGAGTATTAGAAAAATTCTACAACATAGCTCTCATCAGCTAAACACATAAAGACAGGAAAAACACAAATACACAAGGGTACACAAACACATAGTGGGATAACACCAATGGGAAAGGACAGGGTTCGTTTTCAGTGTAACATTTGGTACTGCAGTCCATCCCAAAACTTCATTCCATAGATCTTTCGTCTTATTTCAACCTTTGCTTCCACCAAAAAAATCTTATCCAAGCATGCTTATTTCACGTATGTCTTACCTCATTATTTATTTCCAAAAAGTCCTATCTGAGCCTGCTTTCTGTATTCTGTGCATATTTCTTTCAAAATAATTATTTCTGATTGTACAATACTCATTTGGGCCCAAATCCTTTTTCATATAACTTCGCATTGCATTCTTTACCTATTCTCCATAGTCAGTTTCTTATATAGTCTACCCCCTCTTAAGCTAACTTAAATCTATTGAGCTCAGAGATATATATACCAAGGGACGAGGCAATGCAGCATCACATAACAAATTAACACAAACAGCAATGACAAAAAATGCAAATTGGCAAAGCTAGCAGCATAAATTAGCAAAAGTCAAATTCAATAACACTATGCCTGGCAAACAGCAGCAACTTATACCTAAACATTACATAGCGCAAGCAGAAAAAATATTATACTAAAGACGATAATGCAGACAAGGGAAATGTATATTCACATCTTAATGTCTATGTAATTAAAGTGGTGCACCATAACAACTTATTGTAAAAAAAAATATTACCATGTACTTGAAAAGAAAATTATGTGTTACTGTTACTAGTTCCATCTTATTGTTCTTTCCTTTCCAAGTGCTCCTTTTTTAAAGAATGTGGATCATAAAATAATTATTTAATAGATCTGTTGACAGAAAGTGTTGACATTAGCAAATGCATTTCATTTTATAAAAGCAATGCTGCAACACAGCTGGAAACCAGACATCAAATGAAATAAGCAACTATGAAAAGCAAAGCATAAAAATATCATTCAATAGTCATGTGGCATTTCGTAAGTCAGTAGCACTCAACTCTCGGAGAAAGACACTTGTCATAATCAGGTGTGCAGATGTATGAATATTTCCCATCAATTCATAAGCATTTCAGTAATTAGCACAAAGTGCGAGTAATCATATGTTTTCAAGTAACGAGGGTGTCGCATTAGCGATGAAAGGCACACCCTAATGGCTTGTTCTCCAGGTGTTTGACACAGCTGTGTGCCCACAACGCATTACAAAAATCATATGTTTTCAAGTAACGAGCGTGTCGCATTAGCGATGCCCTCTACAAAGGAATATCAATAGCAAGGTTAATGGAAGTAATGAGGGTGTCGCATTTGCAATATTTTCTCTAAAGGAATGTCAATGGCGAGGATAAAGGCCTGCCTTTTTTTCCTTTTTTTTTTCTACCTGTGCCTCTGGAAAGGCCCTCACTCTAATGGCTTGTTCTCCAGGCGTCTGACACACCTGGGTGCCCACGACGCATTATGTGCAGGTGGTCACTTAACTTTCGTACGGAAATATTTACGACAGCAGTTTCCACTACAGTGACAGTCATATATACAAAATTTCACAGGTCGAGAATTTACTTTGCAAATGTGTAGAAACAAAATCCTATGAATATAACAGTGTCCAAAAAAAATTTTCAGTGGCATTGTTATACATTCACACAATATTCACACATTTCATAATTCTAAAGTACGATTCTTGGTTTCCAACATCCTGTTTCACAAGTCAAGAGTCCCTACCCACTATTCATTACTCCTTACCTTATTATACATATACGTATCCATCGACATTCGTCAATATTTCGTCATTATAAATATGAAGCATAATCAAATAACTCATATAGCCTCAGCCTATTAATCATAAACATACCTCAGCAGCATAATACACATCGTCGTCGTAAAAATAACATCATAACACCTCAGTCAAATCTCAAAATCGTCTTAGCTTTCTGCAATAATTTCAAACCCTAAAAAAATATTCTCTGCTCATTTCAATAATGTCATCTACCTCAAACGTACTTTAAAATCATGCTCCCTTACCAAATATATCATTCAAAGCTCTCATAGTATCACAATGGTTCCGAAAAAATATGAGCATTTCACAAAGTACAGACAAAATACAATTTCATAAGTGTGAAGCTATCCAACTGTGTAATTGCGTAAACATCTGTCACTGATGTAATAAAAAAAAAGTTTAGATAGCTGTGTAATTTGTGTGTTAGAGAAATATGGTACCGATGTGTAAAGTTGTATAAGCAAATACTATATTAGCTAGGGTTCCTTGTAGTTGCCACACACATGGTACACGAAGTAAGCGTGTACCCCCCTGAGGTTTATTGTAATTATACCTTCAGGTGTTACAGATTACAGCAATGGAATGAAATGTATCACGAAAAACTTTCTTTGTAATTCAAAACTCTTTAAAAATAAATGTTTTAAGTACAAAATTAATCACTCAAATACGTGTCCTGTAGCGTTAAATGTGCGTCTTGCTGTAAGATAATCTCTGTGGAAGTGTCGTAGTTATTGTCCTCCAAAAGCTAAGTTCTGCAGAAGTCAATGTACTTACCTCATGATAAACAAAAGTGAAATGCTTTGCGTATAGATTTCTTAGTTATTACGCTTATTGTTGTGATGAAGAAATTACTGTGCTGTAACGTATTGTTGTCCTACGGAAAAGGCTGTCTCCTTGTAGCAATAGCACAAAAGTCACCACTAAAACATGTCACTTTATAGAAGAATTCAGAAAAAACTGTGCAGATATAAAACAGATACACCGCAAAAGCAACATTGTAAATTGTCATGCATTAGCAGCGTCGTGATAAAATCGTGTAGCTGTCACATAAACTAACCACTGTGTCATCTGGCATTTCACAGAAAGCACCTCAAATCCAGAATCCACTCTCAAGCAAACCAAAATGTTGCATGAAAATTTCATTAGCAGTGCTGGTATATGTTCTAAGTATGTAAGCGGTATATTTGTTATGTAATCGTGCAACTAACAAGGAGGAATGTATAAATAACAACACTGTGTTGTCTGTTCGCAATAACAATGCATTCGCAATTACTTGTCTAAGTTACCTATGTTCTTGACTGGATAGTTAGTCAGCTTTAAAACATAGTTGCATGTTAACAGTTTCTCAGTGTGACAAATTGTACAAGTAGCGTGAAGTGAAAATTGCAAAGACTAAGTTAAAAAGCAGATTATCTGTCAATAAATGGTTTTACATGAGAAATGTGGTGTAAACCTTTACTCTTCCTAGTACGCAGAGTTTCAACTTCAACGCAATTATCATGTGGTATACGTCGGATTCTGTAAGGTCCATTGTAAACTAGAAAAAATTTGTGACTCATGTGTTTCTTCTTATGTGACAATGAATGAGCTTTAATGAGAACTTTCTGACCAATATATAATTTCTTTGCATTTGCTTTACCGTGTAGTTTTCTCCTTTTGTCTGCTGCAGATTTTATATTTCTAAGAGCCAAATCAATTATGTCTTTGTGTCGAAGTTTACGTGTATTCGGGAAAGGTACAAGCTCTCTGATTCTGTTCGGGGGTTCTACATTCTTCAGTACAAGAGTAGGTGGTAAAGCAGTGGAATCATGAGGCATTTCATTCAGCACATTTTGAAATAAGTGTAAATATCTGTCCCAATGCTGATGCTTTCTGTGACAATAAAGTCTGCAAAGCTTATTGATTTCTTTCATAATCCGTTCAGACGGGTTACAATGTGGTGAATACAATGAAATAAAAACAGGTTTGATTTTATGATTCCGAAGCATGCGTGACCAAACAGCAGATCTGAATTGCGGTCCGTTATCTGAAATGACTTTACTAACGTGTCCAACTTCACGTAAGAAATTTTTAACAAAGGCGTTGGATACAGACCGTCCAGTGGCTTTACGTAATGGAGTGAAAGAAACAAATTTGGAAGTAAGTTCAACAGCGACTAGAACGTACGAAAATCCATTTGATGTTCTGACAAGGGGTCCCAAAAGATCAACAGCAGCAAATTCTTTTAATTTAGAAGGAATAACAGGAAACAATGGAGCACGATGTGAGACAGTAGATGGTTTCGCCTTTTGACAAAGTTTACAAATAGACAAGACTCTTCGTATTCTTTTTTCCATATTGTTAAAATAACAAGTCGTTCGAAGAATATGATAACATTTTCGTGGACCAAAATGTGCGTAGCTGAAATGAATGTACCAAATGAGCTTATTAACAAAATCGTCAGGAATGCAAAGTACCCATAGCTTGTCATCAACAGTGCAGCGTTTGAACAGTATGTTGTTTCTAACCAGATAATAATGCCGAATCTGTGTGTGTGTCTTTTCATGCCATTTGCTCTTGATGTCTTTCCAAATCGGATCTTTATCTTGTTCATGAGCAATGTCCTTTAAAGATGTGCTGATGAAGTTTTCAAAGGCGACTTTCTGAATGTAAAGAATACTGAAATTTTTCTCAAGGTTCCCTTCTGTGGTACTTTTCTCAAGCCCAGCCGATGCGCGTGACAGTGGGTCCGCAACAATGTTCTCCTTACCGGGAATGTAGACTATTGTGAAGCGGAATTCTTGCAGAAACAATGCCCAGCGTTTTAACCTGTCATGATTTAATTTTGAAGACATAAGAAATTGTAATGCACGATGATCACTGTATACTTTTACGTGCTTACCAGAAAGAAAGAAACGGAATTTGTTAAATGCCCAAACGATAGCTAAAGCTTCTAATTCAGTAACGGAATAATTTTTTTCAGATTTTGTTAGCACTCGGCTAGCAAAAGCAATGGTTTTCTGAACAGTAATGTCATTTTCTATGGCTTCTTGAAATAAGTGGGCACCAAGACCGACTTTAGAAGAATCCGTGCTAAGGCA
This sequence comes from Schistocerca serialis cubense, assembly GCF_023864345.2. Lineage (NCBI taxonomy): Eukaryota > Metazoa > Arthropoda > Insecta > Orthoptera > Acrididae > Schistocerca > Schistocerca serialis. The sequence goes on from NC_064639.1 coordinate 1,071,299,000, forward strand.
GAAATCTTGTGATAGATCTGGATGAGCTAATATTGGCGCGTGAAGTAACGCTTCTTTCAAAGAATTGAATTCCAACTGTGCTTGTTCGTCCCAGTTCCAAATACTATTTTTTCCAGTGAGAGAACAAAGTTTTGGTGTAACAAGAATTTGCATATTCAGAAAACGACGGTAAAAATTTACGAGACCTAGAAAACTAGCACACTGGACTCGCATTCGGAAGGACGACGGTTCAATCCCGTCTCCGGCCATCCTGATTTAGGTTTTCCGTGATTTCCCTAAATCGTTTCAGGCGAATGCCGAGATGGTTCCTTTGAAAGGGCACGGCCGATTTCCTTCCCAATCCTTCCCTAACCCGAGCTTGCGCTCCGTCTCTAATGACCTCGTTGTCGACGGGACGTTAAACACTAACCACCACCACCACCTAGAAAACTGCGGACTTGTCTTTTTGTAGATGGAACTGGAATGGCTCTGATTGCTTCTAACTTTTCAGGATCCGGCTGAATGCCTTCAGAAGATATAATATGTCCCAAAAACTTCACTTTTGTCCTACCGAATTCAGACTTTTCCAAGTTAACTGTAATTCCAGATTCTGCAAAAATGCGTAACAAACTGTTGAGGATGCCGTTATGTTGTTCCCATGAAGCTTCTGCTATTAGAATATCGTCCACATATAAGGTGATGTGACGTTTTAAGAACTCAGGTAATATGGAATTTAACCCACGAATGAATGCTGCTGAAGAAATGTTCAAACCAAAGGGAAGTTTCCGAAACTGATAACAAACGCCGAAACAAAGGAAAGCTGTGTATTTTCTACATTCTGGATGAAGTTCGATCTGATAAAAGCTGGATCTGAGATCAATGGAAGACAACACTTTTACACCATTAAAATTTTGAAGAAGTTCTTCCATCGTCTGCGGTCTGTCTGTTTCAGGAATAATGATAGTATTGATTTGTCTCGAATCTAAGACAAGCCTGATCGATCCATTTTTCTTCTCAACAACATGTAATGGATTATTGTATGAGCTTACTGCAGGCTCAATAATGCCCTCGTCGAGCATAGATTGTATTTCTGTTCTAACACGGTCCCTATAATGTGCTGGAATTACATATGGTCTAACACAAAATTTAGTATGCTCACGAACACGAAATTGGTATTGAAATCCCTTGATTGTTCCTGTTTTATGAGTAAAAACTGTGGAATGTTCTTGTAAAATCTCAAAAAGGTCCTGCCTATCAGTGTCATTACAATTCTCAATTGTTTGAATTTTATTCTGAATTAACTTATTAGTGTCAAATGCGCCGTCGACATCATCCCTGTCAGTACTTGCAGAGTGATTGTTAGTGTCTAGTTCCGTAGAAAATTCCGATCTGTTGTCTAACAGAAGGTAAAGCCGACTGATTTCTTCGTCATGGTTTGAGAGCCAATCTTCAAATTTCAAAGCTATTGACTTACCTTCTTTCTCTAAACTTATTTCAGCATCGTGAAAGTTTAAGATTGCTTCGTATTCATTCAAAAAGTCTACTCCCAATATAATTTCCGTCGACAATAATGGAACAATGAGAAAGTTCATAGAGAAGCTGTGGCTTTGACAAAAGAATTCTAAATTGGTTTGTTGGCGTACATCTACACTTTTTCCAAAGATTGCACCTTGTAATTTAATCTTACGTAACGGAAGTGTGGGGCAATCGTTCGATTTGTTGCATTTGCTAAAAGCTGTTTCACTAATTACTGAAATGGGACTGCCAGAGTCAAGTACTGCCGTAAATTTTACGTCATTTACAGTAATGTGAATCACAGGATATGCAATGTTGTTATGTTTTACGTCGTGTTCCTGGAGTAAGATGTCCCTAATGTCTTCCATTTTTACGTAATTACTAGCTACGGCAGCTGCGTCGCCAGTTTCATAAGTACGTATTGTGGCTGCCAGCAGTGTGAGTCGTTGCCTACTGTCTCTTTGTTGGCGCGCGTCGTTATTGGGATTTGGAGACCTAACTTCTACAAATTCACCGTGACGAGAGGGCCCTGCTCTGTTTAAATCTCGCCAGTTCTGATGCAGTTCAGGACTGTCGTTACGATCATATCGTCTGTTGTCATGTCGGTAGATTCGATAGTTTCTTTCTTGTCGGTCACGTGGTGGAGAATTTCTCCCTGAATCGTAACTGCGCGCTGGACCGTTGCGTCTAAAGTTATTCTGTCTCCCTTGATAATAGTTATTTTGGTTCCCATATTGTCTGTTTCTCTGATTGTCTCTGTGATAGTCATTACTGCGGAGAGGTGATCTTTCCCTGTAATTATGACTACTCTGCCAACGGTTGTCATACGGGTGGTGTCTATTTTGGTCACGATTTGTGTGGTGAGAATAGCCTTGTCGCGTCCAGTTATCGTTTCTGTCGTCACGGAATTGTGACGGATGTGACCTGTAGTGATTGTTTTCCTGTTTTCGCATCCCGCGACTGTCTGTGTCAATTTCTAATTCTTGTAACAATCCCTGAAAAGCTTCAATGTCGTCTTTGCAACGTCCTGCTAAAATAATATGTCGTAAATGTTCAGGCAGTTTCATTAAGCAAATGCGGATAAGTTCTGACGGGCTGTATGGGTTTGACAGGTATTGATTCTTGTGCAACATGTCTTCAAAATATTTCACAAGACTGGAAAATTCAGATTGTTCGAAATGTTTCATCATTATGATGCTATGTTTTACGCGGTCTTGTGTGGCTTGAGACCAATATGCTGAGAGGAAGGCATGGTAAAATTCTCCTTCACTGTGGCAATCGTGAATGACCGATCGCATTCTTACAGCTGGTTCATTCTCTAAGTAGCCACACATAAATTCTAACCTGTGCTCCAATGACCAGTTGGGAGGGAAACAATGAGAGAAGTAAAAACACAAATTTGTGAGCATTTCCAACCTATTTTTTCGCGTCATGAGAATGCATTACAGAATCACGAAGCAGCCATAAAAGAGCTGCAAACCATTGTTCATGAAAATCATGAGACCTTGTGGGCTAAAATTGACTCAGTTGCATCTACCGATTCGGTTACGCAACTGGCAAAAACTCAGGAAAACTTAAAGAACACAGTAGATTCGATTTCAACACAAATGGACACTCTGAAACTTGGTTCAGAAAAACACACTGAGGAAATGTGTTCACTATCGGAGAAAGTAGCCGAACTTTCGGATCAGGTCACTAACTTATCTACAAAGGTAGATGATGATCTGAATGACACAAGACCCGTAGCCTTCACTGACACAGAAGAGTATGAACAAATAAGAAAATTCAAACAAAATCAGAATCAAATTAATACGCAATACAAAAGAGAAATGCGGGAAGTACAAGATCAGCTGACACAGGTAATACAAGAATTACGTATTTCAGAGGACACTCGCGCCCCAATAAGCGAAGAGGGACATAGAAATACGGAACAGCCACAAAATAATAACACAGGGCTTTTCGGTAATTATGAAAGAAATTGGCAAGGTACACCGAATTTTGAGATGGAACCGCCGACACGACGTAACAATGACCGATATGCTACTCGCCGACACGATGATTTTGACTATAACCTGTTCATTACTACACGTAAATTCATATGAAACGTCCCCTTTTGAACATTTATACATGACTGTGCTTAAACTGATACACAATATTTTTAGCGCAACGCAATCTGACTTTCAAAAATCCCTACAAAAGAATGGCCCTGACTAACATTAAACTATACCTTTCACAAAACACTAAATCACTTACCTCACAATAATCTTCGTTTCTCCCACTACTGCAATACAGCAAGCGCCACTACTGCCAGCTAAACAAAAGATTCAAACTATGGAAGGCACTAACTACTGATAGGGATAGTTAGCAAATGAAAGATATTAGTAGAGAACAAACAATGTATTTACCTTGATATCATCATGTATAAATATAGCAGTTCATGACAAATTACAAATCTCCGCCATCTCTCTCCCCACATCCACCACTGCTGGCGGCTCACCTCCAACTGCGCAACGCTACACGCTGTTCACAGCCAGCTGCCTAACACTACAATGGCGAGTATTACAACAATGCAAAGCAGCCACAGACTGCACACAGCACAGCCAGTGATTTTCATACAGAGGTGGCATTACCAATAAAAAAACCTAAACAGCCTACTTACATAGAGAAAACATAAACAGCCTACTTACATAGAGAAAACATAAACAGCCTACTTACACTATGTGAGACCTCTTGCCTAATCTCTTCAGCTTGATCCTCCGAAAAGCTGGACACTGCTTGTTCGACTGCGCAGATGAATTCGGTGATAGGCACATTCCTCGGTGTAGGGGCAAAATTCAGGCCTTTCTCCAACACTGACAGCGTGGTGTCGTCCAGTTCTTTACTCGTGAGGTTAATCACTGTCCGTCGACGGGTGTCGTCATCAGATATCGTGGGTTGAGAACAAAGCCGTTGAAACTTCGAAGACTGTTTCATGACGGCGCTCCTATGCGTCCAATCTGATAGTGCCCAAGAACTATTCACCCATTCCCAGGATGCGTCCGACAGCAGCGACGATAACTCCAAGTGCAAGAAAAGTAAATCCTTGGATGTGAGATCCCGTTGTCTTCGAGTGAAGCGAATGCGCTCCTTGACTAAGGCTAAACTGGCACGCTTCTTGATGTTGTTGGCCGTTTTCGTATCAATAAAATGCACAAATCTAGCAAACTTAGGTATTACTCTTCCATCGCGGCATCTCAGCAAAAAGGCGAGGGCACTCAGCAACTTTCCTTTCTTCTTACGAAGTTTATCAAACTTCTTCACAAGTTCCACCATCTCTTCTCGGGTATGTACCCGGCTGCATACCCGAGAAGAATATTATCAATTATTACTCCGTGAAAGCCTTCGTAGCCACATCAGTAGCCTCTACGGGGAGGAGATGGTGGAACTTGTGAAGAAGTTATTCTAAATCATCTTACTCAGACCTGGCCGGCCGTAGCTGCTCCTTCCACGTTTTGCTTGTTTGAAGTTTAGTTTGAACGTTATAGTTTTAATATTGGTGTAGTGCTCAATTTGTAAAAAGTGATTTTATTATTTACCATGTCACTATACTGCTGATCCCAAAGCGGCTTCTATTACTGATCAAATATTGGCTATTTGCGTTCGCAATTGTTCCTTTGGTCATCGCACAAAATATTAGTACTTAATGGCCCTCAGCTCGTCAGACGGCAGACTTGCGTAATTTCATGTCACTACACTGGGGTAAGCTATATTCATTAATGTCAAGTACCCCTTTTGAGCAGCCAAATGTTGGAATTTTAATCTTTAGTATCACTGCTGTCATTGTTTCCCCAGCGCTAGGCGCGTGTTTGAGTTATATTTTATTGTACTACTTCTTTCTTAGTCCTTCCGAAATGAGTGCATCTTATTTGTTTACGTTAGCTAATTAATGACAAATATGATTTACTGAAGAATTTCTTAAGTAACTGCCTGAATGCCTTTCCTTAATTTTTTTCAATTTTCTGCTGAAATTGAAACTGCTGTTAACATTTTAATTCTGACAGATAGCCACATAGCGTTTAGAAGGAAATTAAAATAATTTCTTAATGGCAACTCCTTCTACTCATTAGATGGATTTCTGGATATAATTAAGTGGCTAATTTCCCCAACCCCCACAAAAATATTAAAAATATTAAGTGTCACGTAATATTTTGTGTAATGTACTATCATGTATAGACACCTTTTATTAACCTGACACGTTCCACATCATTACGAAGTGTCGTATTCATTGATTTATGGAACAAGTACTAATATAATCTAATCGAATCATTTAAGTGGTTTTCATCTGTTTATTTTAGGGTTTAGATTTAAACCAAGCATGTTACCAGATACCCCTCACGGCGAATTCTAAGCCAGTCACCTCTTTCTGTACTGAGTGGAATCTGTATGAATTCAACAGGATTCCCTTTGGCTTATCTACTGGTACGGCTGTTCTGTCTCGTCTATTCAAGTGCTGTGGGATCCGATGATCAACTGTGTCTATAACTATCTGGACGACTGTCAGTCATAGTCGGTCGTCCAATCAATATCTTAAGCACCTCAGTCATGTTGTGACCAGATTACGGAAAGCTGGTCTTACCGTTAACCCATCAAAAGCCACCTTAGCTAGGTGCCAGGTTTCCTTTTCGGGGCCCTTAGTGTCTGGTGAAGGGATTAGAGTCGGTCAGGAACCCAGGGTCAGACTGGGGAACTTTGCCCCTCCAGTAAATAAGAAGGTTATTTGGCATGGCAAATTATTTTCGGAAGTTCGTCCCTAATTTTCCACATATCGCTGCTCTCATTAACAACTTAATAGAAAAGGGGGAAAGCCAATAGGCGGCCTTCGAAGCCATCAAATCTATCTAACCCTCCGGTCTTAGCCACTCCCGACTTTGAGTAAAGATTTATTGTCCAAACCGATGCTCCCAACGCCTGTGTGGCTGCGGTGTTGATTCAGGAAGATAGAAGTGAAGGACGCTCCATTGCTTACATCTCCAGAAGATTGGCCGGCCATCAACCTCTATTATTTACGAGTGTTAGGCGTTGTCAGTGTTTTTCGGTCTCGAAATATTTAAATTTTATCTTGAACACTGGGAGTTCGATCTCGGGTCCTTGCTCGACCTAGAAAGTCAAGAAGAATGTCTAGATGGGCTGTCGGTATCTCCGCCTTCCGTTTTCAAGTGCTACATTTTAGATGGTCTAATAACTTTAATGCTGACGCACCTAGTTGGATGTTTCGGGAAGATAATGAGTCAGTTCCGTGGCCTTCTTCTCAGGCAGACGTTCTTGTGGGCCGCAATTTTACCGACGTTCCACAGCTCTTCAGCGATATGAACGACAAGCAAGACCAAGACCCAGACCTAGCCCTCCAGAAGGGCATCCTTTGCCAAAAAATGAGCCCCTTGCAATCAAAAATTTGTTTGCCTACCGAGCTAGTTCCGTTTATTTTTTATTACTATCATGGTTTTTGCCAAAAAGCCACTTAGTCGTCCACTAAACTATTGGGAAGATTCGGCGCCATGTCAACTGGTTACATTTTTCCAAAGATGTTCCCCATATAGTGGGGAAGTGTGGACACTGTAAAATCACCAGACTTAAAGGCAATTCACGCCAAGACCTACTTTGTTCAGAAGTAGGCGGATGAGTAGGAAGAACAAACCCGTAATGTACGAGTACAGTATTACTAGTGTCCTGCTTGACACACTCAAGTCGTTTAAATATTTGGGCGTAACGTTAGAAAGCCATATGAGATGGAACGAACATGTGTAAACTGGGAATGCGAATGGTATACTTCGGCTTATTTGGAGCATTTTAGGGAAGAGTGGTTCACCTGTAAAGTAGACTACATATAGGACGCTGGTGCGACCTATTCTTAGAGTGTTTGGAATCCGTCCCACACTGGATTCAAGGAAGACATAGAAGCTATTCAGAGGCGGGCAGCTTGATTTGTTAGTAGGTCTGAACAACACGTAAGTGTTACGGAGATATTTCCAGAATGAGATATTCACTCTGCAGCGGAGTGTGCGTTGATATGAAACTTCCTGGTGGATTAAAACTGTGTGCCGGACCGAGACTCGAACTCGGGACCTTCGCATTTCGCGGGCAAGTGCTCTACCATCTGAGCTACCCAAGCACGACTCACGCCCCGTCCTTACAGCTTTACTTCTGCCAGTAGCTCGTCTCCTACCTTCCAAACTTTACAGAAGCTCTCCTGCGAACCTTGCAGAACTAGCACTCCTGAAAGAAAGGATATTGCGGAGACATGGCTTAGCCGCAGCCTGGTGGATGTTTCCAGGATGAGATTTTCACTCTGCAGCGGAAGGCAAAGGTCCACCAGAGATCGTGTCTCGGTCCGGCACACAGTTTTAATCTGCCAGGAATATTCATATCAGCGCACACTCCGCTGCAGAGTGAAAATCTTATTCTGGAAACATGGCCCAGGCTGTGGCTAAGCCATGTCTCCACAATATCCTTTCTTCTACAAAGTTATTTTGGAGTTATGGGCCGAATGCCTCTCCTTAAATATTTTACCCAATTTTCTGCTGAAAGTTGAGCTGCTGTTAACATTTTCAATCTGTTGCAGGTTCTAGTTACTGACAGTCAAGTAGTTGCGCCTTCTTAATTATGTTCCTCGCAAGCACCAATTATCATTTGTATTTTATTAGTGGTATCTGTGCACTAAATATCGCTCTGCTCTTGTGAAGTAACAAATGAGTTGTAACGAATTTCCTGCACCTTTCGCATGCCTGCTAAGTGAGTCCTTCATCCTGGAGCATCCACTGATATTTCAGTGTAAGGGTTTTCCGTATGTTCCTTTCTTCGCTAATTCTGCGGAAAGCTCCTCATTTCTTAATTTATGAGTCCACCTAATTTTCAGCATTCTGCCATATCACCATACCTTCTAAGGCGGCAGAATTAATGAAGACCAATTTCGCACCTTACATAAGAGTCTCATTCACTGTACCGGTAAGGTGAATATGACACCTAACGTACTTAGTTGGTAATGAGCAGATATACCTATAAGTATGTAATGCAAAAGGTGTGACACTCAATCGATGGTATTAACACACTGCTCCTATATAATGCATGTCGACGACCAGAAGGTGAAACAAGCAGCGAAAGGAAACATTTTGTGTGGAAGCAAGCGCAGGCAGAAGGAGAGGATGCACCACGGGAGGCACCACGAAAAGCTCTTATGGGGCGTCCCGCAGCTGGAGTAAACGACCGGACAGGTGACACATATTGGACAGTATTTAATGGGCTACCAGAAGTAAGACAGAAAGAAGCTTTAGAAAACTGCGTTTCGGAATTCCAGATGGACACGAACAAAACCAGCAATGCAGTTGATCACGTGAACAACGAATGGTACACATGTTATGAATGCATGTAACTTTTAGGCGTCTGGAGCGGGTACAAAACGTCCGATTGGCGGAAACGAGCTAGGAAGGAGTAAAGTTCAATGGTAGAGCCCTAGCGATGGCAGAGAGACTTTCCACAAAATAAGAGGAATGCTCCTGTTAGTCGAAAAACGCCGTGGCGTGGAGAACGAAAGAACCTGTGTGTGGAAACAGTTCGGCTACGAGAAAGACAAGAGCGACATTTTCGAGGACTCTTCTCTGAACTGGTGTCAAGTGCAGAACGGGGCGCATAACGCTTTGTATAAGGCAGAGGAGAAATTTGGGTGAACACTGCGTTCACTGTGGCTGACATCCAGTTAGATATTAGCTGTAGCGTCGTTGAGCTCCAACTGTGGAGAAACGAACCAGTCAGTTAGTTATTTGTCCTTGCGAGGACTGAGAGGCCATTTTAATATGCACACTGCTCCTGCCATGCACGTGCATATTCCAAGACTAGGGATGAGTACATATTTTCTCACATACCAAGAAACATAGGGAGAGCTTCTGCTGGAAAAATCAGCAAAGGCTTAATTAATTTTTATAGGAATTTCAGAGGACGAGAACAGCTCATTGCAGCTAAGGTAAATACCGCTAGCAGAGGCGTAAACTTGTTGCTTCACCAGCTACATTAAAGGCTGCAGTCCAATATATATTCTGATTGAACCAGCACAATATCTGACATAAAGACAAATTTTACATAAGAGGTCCATAAAAGTACTCTGTGAAAAGTGTCAGTAATATGCAGGATTAAAATTAGCCAATGAAATGTGAAGCACTGTTATGACTCTTCCCACAGTGAAGCCCACGTTTCATATTGAGGAATCCCTTCTACGAAATTCTTTCTACACATTATAAGTGTATCATAGTTACATGCAGATGAAGAAGGGTTTTGAAAAAATCTGTAAGCAGCAGCAAACCATTTACGTGTGCGTTTATCACATGTTAATCAGCTACTTATTCAGAAGAAAACATTATCGTGTGGGGTATGAAGAATCATAATTTTGCTGTTTTTGGAGATTTGCGATTACTGTTAATAATAATAAAAATTTACTCAACAGTGAATTACTATTATGGTCGAGCAGGTCTGTCAGCCACTACTTCCTTATGTGCCGAACAAAGTTTCAGAAGGCGCGGCAGTACTTGACGGAGACCAGTCAGAATAAAGGCGTTTGTGTCTGCGCTACGATACAATACGTCCCTCTCGGCTTACGAGAAGTTGCTGCATGCACTGGTACCAACCTTACACCTGTGTAGCGAGTAGTATACGATCAGATGTGTTATCTATACCACATGTCACTTATGCCTCTGGCACAGTACCTACATGGGAAAGATTTCAATAGAATCTTTACTTTCTGTGAACATACTGTGAGTAACTTCACTCTGGACACTTTAAAAAGTGTTATATTCTCTGATAAATCCGCGTTTACAAATTATGGTGGAGTGAACAGTCACAGTAACCATTAATGTCCACAGAAAATCCTAAGTATCCACCTCATGTCGTCTGTCAAATTAGTTGTTCTTAATGTGTGGCACAGAATCCTTGGAGATGAAATTATCTGTCCATATTACTTCGCAAGAACTACATGCAACGAAAAAAGTTTTGCATCGCCCAGGCTCTCAGAACTCCTGAAGATAGAAGTTGACTGTGGATATTGTTTCACAGACATAGTCCCTTTGGCTGTTCAGATATGTCACTAAACCGGCCCAAAAACGTAAACAACAATGCCTGAGAAGCATTTATTAGACGGAGGGGATCAGACAGCCACTCATTCTACCAGGAATGAGGTACATTGCTCGTGCTGTCTGTGGTTCAACCATGCCTAGACGGTCAACACCGAGGTTCTATCGCGTCCGCATTGTTACTTTGTGCAAGGAAGGGCTCTCAACAAGGGAAGTGCACAGGCGTCTCGGAGTGAATCAGAGCGATGTTATTCGGACATGGAGGAGATCCAGAGAGACAGGAACTGTCGATGACATGCCTCGCTCAGGCCGCCCGAGGGCTACTACTGCAGTGGATGACTCCTACCTACGGATTATGGATCGGAGGAACCCTGACAGCAACGCCACCATGTTGAATAATGCTTTTCATGCAGCCACAGGACGTCGTGTTACGACTCAAACTGTGCGCAATAGGCCGCATGATGTGCAGCTTCACTCCCAACATTCATGGCGAGCTCCATGTTCTCTTCACCGATGAGTGTTGCATATGCCTTCAACCAGACAATATTAGTAGACGTCTTTGGAGGTAACCCAGTCAGGCTGAACGCCTTAGTCACACTGTCCAGAGAGTGCAGCAAGATGGAGGCTCCCTCCTGATTTGGGGGCCATTATGTGGGGCCGACGCAAGCCGCTGGTCGTCATGAAACGCGCTCTAACGGCTGTTCAATACGAGAATGCCATCCTCCGACCGATAGTGCAACCATACCGGCAGCATATTGGCGAGGCATTCGTCTTTGCGGACGACCCAGTCGCGCCCCCATCGTGCACATCTTGTGAATGACTTCCTTCAGGATAACGACATCGCTCGACTACAGTGGCCAGCATATTCTCCAGACATGAACCCTACCGAACATGCTTATGATATATTGAAAAGGGATGTTTATGGACGACGTGACCCACCGATCACTCTGACGGATCTAAGCCGAATCGCCATTGAGGAGTGGGACAATCTGTACCAATGAGCCGAACGGTCTAAGGCGCTGCAGTCACGGACTGTGCGGCTGGTCCCGGCGGTAGTTCGTGTCCTCCCTCGGGCATGGGTGTGTGTGTTTCTGGTTAGGATAATTTAGGTTAAGTAGTGTGTAAGCTTAGGGACTGATGACCTAAGCAGTTAAGTCTCATAAGATTTCACACACATTTGAACATTTTGTACCAATAGTGCCTTGATGAACTTATGGACAGGATGCGACGACGAATACAGGCGTGCGTCAATGCAAGACAACGTGGTACTGAGCATTAGAGGTACCGGTGTGTCAGCAGTCTGGACCACCACCTCTGAAGGTCTCGCTGTGTGGTAATACAAGATGCAATGTGTGGTTTTCATGAGCAATAAAAAGGGTGGAAATGATGTTTATTTTGATCTCTATTCCAGTTCTCTGTACAGGTTCCGCAACTCTCGAAACCGAGGTGATGCAAACCTTTTTTGATGTGTGTATAACAAGTGAGATATAGCAACAGTTTAGGTAAACTGCTTTAAATTGTGAGTCAGACATTAGACGCCCTGTACCAATGCAGAATAACGGTCATGCAGCTTATTGTGAGGGTCATGTTGTGCAACAATGAGCAACAGAATTTCAGGAAAATGCTTAGGACACAGTGGTCCTCAGAAATGGCCCACACCATTGCCAGATTTTAACACCGGTAGCTTTTTGTGGGGATATCTAAAGAATCGTGTTTAAGTCACAGAATCCAGAACACCAGATGATTTCTGACAGCGTATCGAGAACAGGTGTCGCTTAGCGACAAAGGCAACTTTATATCTTTTCTGCAGCTTCTATAGAAGGCACAGTGATTTGAGCATTCAAGAAAACTGACACTTGTTTGACTATTCCATTTAAATTAGCAGCCTATCAAGAGAACACCCACCTGAACACTGCTAGTTATGTACAGCCTGTTGCATCCACCACTAAAACATTCAAGATTTCTAGCTTCGTACCTAAAACTAACAGAAATATAAATTAAATTTCTTTGTACACCGTTGGATTAAATTGACCAACTGTATGGTACAAAAAAATTGTGTTCTATTTAAAAATATATAAGTCCCTGTTGTAAACGGAAAATAAACAAATAAACTGTGTACATAACTCCGAAGAAACGGTTACACTCCTCACATTTACCTATGTGGGACTTTTATCTCACGCTCCGTCGTTATACTAGGCGCGGTTTCTGTAGATGGAACTACAGGTAGCTTCAAGCACATGAGAGGGGGGGCTTAGAAAAAATGCTTCAAATTCTTAAACAAAAAGGTTAAAAGACCACAAGTAAACAGTAGAAATGAGTAATACAATGAAATTTGGAAATTATTGGTAAGGTCTTATGGGACCAAACTACTGAGGTCATCGGTCCTTAAGCTTACGCACTACTTAATCTAACTTAAACTAATTATTCTAAGGACAACACACACACCCCTACCCGAAAGAGGACTCCAACCTCCCACGGGGAGAGCCACGCAGATCGTGACAAGGCGCCTCTGACCACGCGGCTACCCCGCGCTGCATAATACAAGAGCGGAGAATCTTATTAGATTGTTACATACTCTCATGTAAAGTTAACATACCTTCTTTAATGTCATGATTGATGGGATGATTAAGAGTATTACCCATACAATAAAATTACGTGTCCCTCTTCATTCTTTCATTTTCCAAGTACCTCATGTCTTCAAACATTCACTAATTAAGAGGTTACAAGTTTTAGGTGATTCAACCTGTGTAAGACCAGAGACCAGTTTGTGGGGTGGTACCACATGCCACATATGACTGATCTTATTATTTATGAATCGGTTACCTACATAAATTAGGAGGATGTACCCCTAACAAAACTGTAGTGAGGATGCACTCAACACCCCCTCCCCAGCCCCCCCCCCCCCCCATCCTCCAAGTACTCATCGTTACAAATCCTCTCCGTTTGGAACATTTCGTGTCGACTGCTGTCATTTTCAGATTGCTTCCAATCCCAGCGACCTCGAGCTCGTAACCCTATGACTGATTGAAAAAGTATAATATTTCCTGTATGAATAGATAATTACCTGCTCAATAACGATAAATGTACTTATATTTGTATGGGGTATGCAGTATTAGACATGATCACAAATGTATATCGAATGTTTAGAGTGAAATGGTATTGTATTATAACAGCCTTGCTACAAACATGCACCATATTAGAAGCTGCCAGTCTCTATAATGGCCATTCTCAAATCCATGTTACATCCCATTGAAACGTACGTCATAACAGTCTATCGGTACGAGGCATATGCCCCTGAGTTGTCAGCACAGGCAGACAAAGAAGAAATCATTCCCCCTCTCACATCCTGTAAAGCCGCACTGGCCGCGCTACCTACCACTCCGTCCCTGAGGTACGCTGACAGGTTTACTCAGCTCAAGGGCTGCATTCACCAACGTCAGTCAAAGTTAATCGCACGTTAAAATATTAATTTGTCTGTAAGTCTCAAGAAGCTGCTAAGAGTTGATGATTTTGGATTCAGCTCCAGCGGACCACGGTTTGACGGTCACTGATTTGATCTGTAACGTGTCATTCTCGCTTTTCTCGGCAGTCATTCACCAGGGTGTTACAGGACGAATGGTTAATATCCAGGGATATGACAGGAATGATCACTCAAAACAAAAAAGTCAAGCAAACATGGGCTCTAAAACGCATACCTTAAAGCTACACTTCTGTCCATTAAAACTGCTACACCAAGAAGAAATGCAGGTGATAAAAGGGTATTAATTGGACAAGTATATTATACTAGAACTGATATGTGATTACATTTCAATCTGGGTACATAGATCCTGAGAAATCAGTACCCAGAACAACCAACTCTGGCCGTAATAACGGCCTTGATACGCCTGGGCATTAAGTCAAACAGAGCTTGGATGGCGTGTACAATTATAGCTGCCCATGCAGCTTCAACACGATACCACAGTTCGTCAAGAGTAGTGACTGGCGGATTGTGACGAGCCAGTTGCTAGGCCACTATTGACCAGACGTTTTCAGTTGGTGAGAGATCTGGAGAATTTGCTTGCCAAGGCAGTGGTCGAATATTTTCTGTATCCAGAAAGGCCCGTACAGGACCTGCAACATGCGGCCGTGCATTATCCTGCTGAAATGTAGGGTTTCGCCGGGATCTAATGAAGGGTAGAGCCACGGGTCGTAACACATCTGAAATGTAACGTCCACTGTTCAAAGTGCCGTCCATGCGAAGAAGAGGTGACCGAGACGTGTACCCAATGGCACCCCATATCATCACGCTGGGTGATACCCCAGTATGGCGATGACGAATACACGCTTCCAATGTGCGTTCACCGCGATGTCGCCAAACCATCATGATGCTGTAAACAGAACCTGGATTCATCCGAAAAAGTGACGTTTTGCCATTCGTGCACCCAGGTTCGTCGTTGAGCGCACCATCCCAGGCGCTTCCGTCTGTGAGGCAGCGTCAAGGGTAACCGCAGCCATGGTCTCCGAGCTGATAGTTCATTCTGCTCCAAACATCGTCGAACTGTTCGTGCAGATGGTTGTTGTCTTGCAAACGTCCCCATCTGCTGACTCAGGGATCGAGACATGGGTGCACGCTCCGTTACAGCCATGCGGATTAGATGCCTGAAATCTCCACTTCTAGTGATACGAGGCTATTGGGATCCAGCACGTCGTTCCGTATTACCCTCCTGAACCCACCGATTCCATATTTTGCTAACAGTCATTGGATCTCGACCAACGTGAGCAGCAATGTCGCGATACGATAAACCGCAATCGCGTTAGGCTACAATCAGACCTTTATCAAAGTCGGAACCGTGATGGCACGCATATCTCCTCCTTACACGAGGCATCACAACAACGTTTCACCAGGTCACGCCGGTCAACTGCAGTTTGTGTATGAGAAATCGGCTGGAAACGTTCCACATGTCAGCACGTTGTAGGTGTCGCCACCGGCGCCAACTGTGTGTGAATGCTCTGAAAATCTAATCATTTGCATATCACAGCATCTTGTTCTTGTCGGTAAAATTTCGCGTCTGTAGCATGTCATCTTCGTGGTGTAGCAATTTTAATGGCCAGTAGTGTATGAGCAATTGTTCATCTTCGGCACCGTGAAACAAATCTGTTCTACTGCAAGATCTTTGCTTTCAATATTTTGGGAAATTGTAGTGTGGACGAAAACTAAAAGAAATTCCAGTAAGTATGTGCTTTAAAATGCTTAATTTACAAGTTATGAGCACTTGTTTACTAGAAGAGTTGTGTTTCAATGTAGCGAAGGTGAGTAAGTGCTAATGTTTACTAGACATTTGTCTAGAAAACTAGAGGCTTTTGTTTCTCTGTGGATGTTACGCGCCTTGCGGATTCCTGGTTGGCTAGCGCCCTCATTTTAGGACGGCCGCGGCTCGCGAAGAGATGAGACTCGGTTGGTGTCAGTGACAGAGGGAAGACAACGCACGGAGCATCGAGAGAAGTCAGTTGGCTATTCGTATACAACAGGAATGCACGGTGTTGACGTTCCGGCGCCTTGGTTTGGCGGCGAGCGGAAATGGAAGGCGGAAGCAGTCACCATTCAACATAGGCTCTGTTTAAGAGTTGTGTCTATCTGGAATCCTCCGGAGAGCGCGGGAGTTTACCCTGCCGTGCATGTTAACGGCGATGTCCTGGACTAACGTTAAATGGTGAGCCAGTTTAGTGGTGGAACCCTTGGATGTCACTGCTCCGGGTAGTCACTTTGATTTTCGCTGCTCATTCCTTAAACCACTTGGATGTGGGTCCGGGATACTCAGTATTGCAAAGCCATCTGACTGCGCTGTGCCCTGGTTCCGTTGCATTACAAGTGTGACCTGTATTCGGCGATACCCTCTTTATTTGTTATTGTTAACATGTTAAGAGGTTAATTTTATGAATCAAAATTTATTCCCTGTATAGAACCTTAGCCACCAATTTAAATACGAATTACAAACTTTTGTTGTTAACCATAAATTAACAGTTTTGCGCCGTTAAACGGCGCTTTGATATCTTAATTTGTGTGCGGGTTGTCGGGTCATCAAAATGGTTCAAATGGCTCTGAGCACTATGGGACTTAACATCTATGGTCATCAGTCCCCTAGAACTTAGAACTACTTAAACCTAACTAACCTAAGGACAGCACACAACACCCAGCCATCACGAGGTAGAGAAAATCCCTGACCCCGCCGGGAATCGAACCCGGGAACCCGGGCGTGGGAAGCAAAACGCTACCGCACGACCACGAGATGCGGGCTGTTTTTTTTTTTTTTGTTTTGAAAGATAATAGTTTTTACAAATTTTATTTCTAATATTTACTACTATTGAACTAAGAGAAGCAGTTATGTAGTTATATTTCAGTAAAATTATTTTTTTTATTAATTTAAAGTTGGTGCCATAAAGCTGTTCCCCCTTTAAAACTTTTCGAATTATTCTCGTTGACTTTACGCAATTGAATAATCGGTGTACATCACTGCCATTTGCAAATACTAATTAATCATTGTGTTCTTACCAGTGCTGTTTTAATTAACGTGGTGAAAATAAACTTTTTATCCTCAAATGGGGTCAGCATTCCACTCCATTAGCCCATGTGCCCTGCTTGCCAATCCTAAACGTTACAATGGAAACAGGGCGTGGTTGCGGTTTTCACGGAGGGGGGAGGTGGGGGGGGGGGGGGAGGAAAGGGAGGGCGTACTAAGTAAAGTTTGCTGGTAGCAGCATAGTAACTAGCGTGATACTTGCATTGATTGGATTTGATCGCTTGTTCTTTTGATTGTGGGTGTTATGCTGTTCATTGTTACAGTATAGATTCTTGAAGAGCAAGGAAGGTCATTGGTATAGCCCGTCTTAAGAAAACCTCGTCTGCAATATGAATTGAGGATTCGAAAGAAAAGTGAGGAAGGAAGCGTAGCGGAGCTTGCTCAGCGTTTGCGGCCTGCCTTGATCTTGGCAGTACACATTTCGCAGCAATCGGTGTTAGAGGTGAGTGAGGAAAATGCTTTTCTGTAGAAATTGCTTAGGTGATACTCAGGTTTTGAAGTGGCTTCCCCTACACGTAAGCAAATTTTCCGGGTTCAGGCCCAACTATACCATTTAGTTAATAGAATGCACGATATGCGTGCTGTTAGTAAAGATCCTCCTGTGTTGTCGGAGTTTCAAAGGCAGCAGGACGATGTTTCAGCAGCGCAACAGCAAATTTTGTTTTAATTGGCGTGGTGATGAGCAAAATATTGAGGTTAATATTAGTTACGAAATGTCAGTGTCAAGCAGTCATACCGTGTTCGCGATATTACCTAAACCTATAATGGCAATTCTTAATGGGGTATCAAAGTTGTCAGAGGAAAGTACCACCGAGTTATGTGGACTTCTGTGGCTGTTAGTTGGGTTGCAAGAGCAGGAGAATGTGTGGGGTGTTAATGATAGCGTAGTATTGAAACTTATTTCCCTTTAGTTATGGGCCGCTTAGCCAGAATTACTACTGACGCCGTAGAAAGCCAGGAAACATTATGGGATCTCCGGAAAGCGCTCTTCAATAAACGTGTTGTTACTCGTGAGAACAAAGATATTATTAATAAATGTGTTTATCGGCTATCAAGAAAGGATGAAACACTACCCCAGACAATTTTTTCGTCTTTTGGTCTATACCGGCATATCTCAAAATACGGAGACCAAAGAGCTTCAAGTACAAGAGTCTTCCAGAAGAAGAATATTGTTTCACAATAACGAAGATATTGATACGCGTTTTAGAACCCATTTTACCTGACTGTTTGATACCAAATTATCGTTCCTGTCATATCCCGAATGTTAACCACCCCTCCTGGAACACTCTGTATGTAATTACGAAGTTTTTGACATAAGGTGGTACAAAGCTAGAAAAGGTGTTAGATGCTGCCCATAAAACTGACGATAGACGGATTTCTTCATGAACGTATCAGTACCGTTGATGTTTCCATGCTATCTCATGGCTGTGGCTTGATAAATAGAACTACTTTTTAAACAATTACTGACATAAAATTTTGTCCCATAAGAGGATTCGTAGGGAGCGTGTGCTGGAGGTCGAAAGACCGGAATAAAAGCTGTCGTCCTGCCCTCAAATCATCCGTGGTTTCTTTCGGGATGTGCTGCGCCGGCAGGACAGCATTTTGCCGTCGCACGTGCTGCGAATGCCTACCGCGGCGCCGGAGGCAGCGGCTGCAGCGGCCGTGGTTACTCGGGTCGTTCCGGGACTCCAAAGGCAGCTTCGGGAGAGGAAGTGACTAGTACTTCATAGCGAACACATTGTCCACCTATTGCAAGCAATCTTCCGATCCCGTTGCCGAATCTAAGCTCTGTTCTCATGTCTGGATTGACCCTCAAACGTCAAATGTTACGAATTAATACTCTTGAAATCTATTTTACTTCTTCTGCGTTAATGGAAGCCTTTCAATAGAAGCCCTTGTTATTGTTTTGAATTAACACAGGGCGCAGTGATAGTTGCCTGTACGTCTACTTTTTAGTGTGCTGAGTTTTAATTTGGTAACAAAGATGGCTTATTTGGTATTAAAACGTATTAAAAAGCACTACCTAGTAATGCTCATTTTTGTGATTTAAACTGTATACTCGTATGTTTTGTTTATAATTTCAGTTAATAGTAAGCTGAAATTCCCGTGCTAGTGGCTGCAGTGCTTCGTATTATCGTAGCTGCTTCGCTACATACTTCCTTTGATGCATCTCTTGGCTCCTTTTCTCGTGTGCAAGAACTCTGCGGATCTGCGAAAAGTCTGTTACCACCTCTTCACACTACGCAGGCCCCAATAAACACATTTCAAAAACCACAGCCGTAGAGACTATCATGTATCTCTGCGAGACGTTTCCACACCTAACAATAGATAAATTCGACAAAGTGTTTGTAGAACCTGGTATTCGATAAATTACTTTCTATTCCAACTCTGGATCAAACACAAAATTCATAGACGTTGTTGCTGTGTTCTATAAACACAGCAAAGGGCCCACATTTTATTTCTGTGGTAGACAACATGTTGGAAAACTTCAAGATGTTAGAAGCCACTTTCTAAAACGTCACCCGATTCTTACGTTCCTGAAAATTCAGCTGCGTCAGTGAACAACCATGTCACTCTTTTCAGCAAAACATCTAAGTAATGGAAAGGCTGCATCCGGTTAACCGCAATACCGGTATGATGGATAAATGCAGTTGGTCTGTTCACCTACGCCTCTAAGGACAAGTTCATCGGAGAAAAAGAGAAGTTTATGCTTCAAGGAAAAAAATAAAAAGTAAAATAAGCTGAAAGGACATGGTTCCCATGTAGAACGGGCGTTCAATATATTATGCTTCATTTTTTTTCTGAAAGCAGGCTGATCTTATTCAGGACTCCCATATACCATATTACTCCCCCTGTTCTGGTTACAAAACTCTGATATTTAACACAATCTCCGTTCAATGCGATTGAATTATGTCACCTTAATAAGAGGATCTGCATGCCTGCATCGTACCACTCTACTGGCCGATGTCGGACCCGACGTCTTGTTGCATAAATAACCTCTCTGTCATCAAAGTATCGCTTCTCGCGGAGTGAGCCAAACAGGTAGAAATCGGAAGGTGCAAGATCAGGGCTGTAGTCACACCAGTTTGAGAACCCCTACTGGTAAAAGATTGACAGCACTACCAACAGACGTCCAGTTGAACAGCGAGGTGGTTTGATTGCAATCCATTGATCATCTCGAATGAGAGTGTCCGCACATTCCGACATACACTCCTGGAAATTGAAATAAGAACACCGTGAATTCATTGTCCCAGGAAGGGGAAACTTTATTGACACATTCCTGGGGTCAGATACATCACATGATCACACTGACAGAACCACAGGCACATAGACACAGGCAACCGAGCATGCACAATGTCGGCACTAGTACAGTGTATATCCACCTTTCGCAGCAATGCAGGCTGCTATTCTCCCATGGAGATGATCGTAGAGATGCTGGATGTAGTCCTGTGGAACGGCTTGCCATGCCATTTCCACCTGGCGCCTCAGTTGGACCAGCGTTCGTGCTGGACGTGCAGACCGCGTGAGACGACGCTTCATCCAGTCCCAAACATGCTCAATGGGGGACAGATCCGGAGATCTTGCTGGCCAGGGTAGTTGACTTACACCTTCTAGAGCACGTTGGGTGGCACGGGATACATGCGGACGTGCATTGTCCTGTTGGAACAGCAAGTTCCCTTGCCGGTCTAAGAATGGTAGAACGATGGGTTCGATGACGGTTTGGATGTACCGTGCCCTATTCAGTGTCCCCTCGACGATCACCAGTGGTGTACGGCCAGTGTAGGAGATCGCTCCCCACACCATGATGCCGGGTGTTGGCCCTGTGTGCCTCGGTCGTATGCAGTCCTGATTGTGGCGCTCACCTGCACGGCGCCAAACACGCATACGACCATCATTGGCACCAAGGCAGAAGCGACTCTCATCGCTGAAGACGACACGTCTCCATTCGTCCCTCCATTCACGCCTGTCGCGACACCACTGGAGGCGGGCTGCACGATGTTGGGGCGTGAGCGGAAGACGGCCTAACGGTGTGCGGGACCGTAGCCCAGCTTCATGGAGACGGTTGCGAATGGTCCTCGCCGATACCCCAGGAGCAACAGTGTCCCTAATTTGCTGGGAAGTGGCGGTGCGGTTCCCTACGGCACTGCGTAGGATCCTACGGTCTTGGCGTGCATCCGTGCGTCGCTGCGGTCCGGTCCCAGGTCGACGGGCACGTGCACCTTCCGCCGACCACTGGCGACAACATCGATGTACTGTGGAGACCTCACGCCCCACGTGTTGAGCAATTCGGCGGTACGTCCACCCGGCCTCCCGCATGCCCACTATACGCCCTCGCTCAAACTCCGTCAACTGCACATACGGTTCACGTCCACGCTGTCGCGGCATGCTACCAGTGTTAAAGACTGCGATGGAGCTACGTATGCCACGGCAAACCGGCTGACACTGACGGCGGCGGTGCACAAATGCTGCGCAGCTAGCGCCATTCGACGGCCAACACCGCGGTTCCTGGTGTGTCCGCTGTGCCGTGCGTGTGATCATTGCTTGTACAGCCCTCTCGCAGTGTCCGGAGCAAGTATGGTGGGTCTGACACACCGGTGTCAATGTGTTCTTTTTTCCATTTCCAGGAGTGTAGCAGGAGTCACAGCTGCGTTCGGCAGACACGCACGAGTGATATTGGACAGGTTTGCGCAATCTTATTGCGATGATAACAGATGCATCGCCCAACGACTTACCGCGATTCTGTTCACTGCTGTGTGTCCGTAGACATTCACCAAGCACTTACTTATAAATATCTGCGATGTTCTGGTTTTTCGATAAAGAACCTCAGTGAATCCTTCCTTTACATGCACCATTTTCGAGGCTACATATAGGGCTACCACATACTCGAATGCCATGAAACGATAGGGGCTTAAGCAAGAATATTCCATGACGTCCCACAACAAATTTCGCATTTTCAACCGAAACTGTACGAGAAATAAATGTGTTACCTTACTTATTAAACGCTCCTGGCAATGAGAGATTGTCTTCAAGTTTACAGCCCATATTAAAAAGTAAAATTTCTTTTCATTTTTATTCTGTGTGGATAGCTAATTTCTTTTTGTAACCCAGCCGCAACGTACAAGACAGCAGACGAGAGAAGAAATTGATGCGAGTTGAATACCTCTGCCACAAGAGGGCTCTTACCTGTAAAGATGTGTAATGTAACTACGTCTGTGTGTGAGAAAGCTCAGAAAACGTGGTGCACGGATTCGATGAGTTTATCTACACATGGAGCACTCCTCCCCTCAGCATTACAATGTCAGATTACACAAGAGCGCTGCGACACCTGCAACAATCAGATGCCGTGCGTTCACTATCTACACTCATCCTCTATACAGTCCAGTCTTGACCTCAACGGATTTTCGTCGGTTTCCGAAACTTAACACCTTCGAGGACTTCACTTTGGTAGTGACGCAGCGGTGCCGGTAGAGGTAAGGTTGTGGCTTTGTCAACAAAGTTAAACATGCTACAGTGACGGTAGCGACAATCTCGTCTCTTGCTGCAGGAAATGTGTTGGTTTGGTGCACAGCATTGTACGCTAGTGACAAGTGAATCGTGGACCGTGGGATAAATCGAAGATCAAGGAATCGAAGCGTCTGAGACGTGGTGCTACAGAAGGACGCCGAAAATTGTAAGCTGCAGTGAAATATTTATTATATCGAAAGTAATGTCAATGTTTTAACGCAGAAATGTTTGCTGAGGCGTTCAGAACCATGACGCTGCTCAGGGGTACAAAGGTTTGTGAGAAACGTATCGACGGCTCCAGGTGAGGGCTCCAAAAATGTGGAATTCGCATGGGAAGAGACCGCGACACTATGGAAGATGTGTAAAGTCTTCCCAGTGAAACTTCACCAGCGTAGTCGAAACAACATTGGCAACATGTGAACCCACTGCGAATCCCTTATACGTCCTCCATACAGCCCCCATCTCTCTCCAGGCAGTTTCCGCATTCTTGGAGCCCTGAATACATTTGTGCCATCGATTTATTTCGAACGAGGATGTGCAAGCGTGGGTAGAATGATGGAGGCATTCAATCTCTTAGTCGAATGAATGCATTAACAGTTATGGTGATTGCTTCCTAAATTGTGACAGTTTTTTTTACTTTATTCCAAGTGTCTCATTTCCATCTAACTGCCCCTTACAGGTGAACTGATAAGTAGTGAAGAATTCTCGCAGAACCGGTGAAGAAGGGAACATGCAGAAAACACTAACAAGGAGAAGGAAAGATTGACAGGAAATATTTTAAGACATTAGGATATATCCTCCTAGAGACTAAGAGGCAGCTGTAGAGGGTAACAACTCTATCGGGTGACAGATTAGAATACAACCAACAAGTACTTGAGGACTTTGGGTCCATTTGCTTTTGTGAGATGAAGGCGTTAGCGCAGGAGTGAAACTCGTGGCGTGCCGCAACAAAGCAGTAATAAGAAAGACGACGCAATGTAAAAAAAAAAAAAAAAAAACATTCGTACAATTACATTCCTGTAGGCCTCATACAAGCAGTTATCATTAAGGATCCTGCGTCTTTAATCTCATATTGCCAATAGGTGGGGCTTTCATTACTTATTGTTATTCAAAACGATGTAGCAGCCTGTGTCCTGGTCTGGGCACGGTTGAGCGCCCATTTGCGTGTTTAAAATCTGGAACAGTGGTGACAATAAGAAATGTGTGCTCTTTGTGTGCTTCTCTTGTTTTTCTCAGTTACAGAGATACCTATGCTCCAGTTCTGGAAAGATGAATGAGCTGTTGGAAGTCAACCACTCTTACTCTTAGCGGCCTGCAGTGTGCTCTTCATAGACTTATTAAAAATAGCTAGACCAAGTCATTGGCGCAAGTTTAGCGTTCTGGTATTGAAGCCACCGTTTTCAGGGCTACGTTATATTTGCACTTAGTAAATGGTGTCTGTTATCTGATAGATCGTTACATACAGAATGGATTAACAGATTAACGTAAGTTCATAAGTACTTCGTATCTGCGTTGTTAGAAAAAGATGAAAATGAAGTTCCTGGTTCAAGCTATGTTGTAGATTACAATTAATCAGTTTCAAGCTAATTAAATGAAAAATGCGAAACAATTGTGGAGAGGGGGGCCATAAAAGGAAATTCAGGGCCGTAAACTAATCGCAAAAGGCATGCTTATAACCTAGGCCAGGAAACGTTAAGCAAGAACCGAAAATGAAATACTTAAAGAATGACAAAATAATCTTGTTATCTGCTACTTTGTAACAATATTGACGCGTTTACTACTAAGACACATTAACGCGCGCTAATTTCTATAGGACGAGTTAAACTAACGAAAAGTCTACGGATTTACATTCGTAAATCACAAAACATTTTCTCGGAATAACTGGCTTGCCTTAGTATTTTCGTGACCGTGAAGATTTGTTATACCTCAAGTGCGTTACCCTCATTCGCACTGGGCAGTCGAACTCTTTTAGTCAAATGGTATGCAGGTTCTAGGCAATTACTACAACACTCGCAATGGTAGCTAAACCAATATCGCCCATGCCGTTTATACCCTCTCAGGCAACACGAGTCACCCACATTTCCACTTGGAGACATGTTAGCAACATATTAAAGAGAAAGAAATAATGAAACATGAGTCATTATTTGAACGATATGAGTAATTATTCGCACCTATGTGCTTACGCCAACGCCCTTTCCGCAGAGGTAGCACTGGTTCCCGTCAGATCACTGAAGTTAAGCGCTGTCCGATCGAGCTAGCGCTGGGACGGGTGACCATCCAGTCTACCGAGCGCTTTTGGCCAGTGGGGTGCTCTCAGCCCTTGTGAGGCAAATTGAGGAGCTACTTGGTAGAGAAGTAAACTTAACACGCTACACGCAGCCGGGAGAGAGGTGTGCTTACCACATGCCCCTCCATATCAGCAACCAGTGACGCCCGTGGTCCGAGGATGACACAGCGGCCGTTCGGTACCGTTGGGCCTTCATGACCTGTTTGGGTCTACTTTAGTAGTTTATATGTGTTTACAATGACGTACATACTTTAAGACCCATTCTTCCAGATTTCGAAGAACTATGGAAACAAATTTTATAAATAAGACTCCTTTCTTCTTCATTAATGGCTCAGTGCGTAGTTAATTTATTGTATTTAGGAAAGGTAATTTTACTAGCACAAAAAAAGACAAAGTACTGACATATCATTATAAAACGAATAGATAATTATAATGTACCGTATCTGTTTATAATAATAGATATTTATAACGTACCGTATTTTGATGGAGACTTGATTACGCAAGGGAATTGTGAAATAAACATCCTTTATTTTGTTCTTCCATTTACTTTAGTTATCTCGCATACCATTTAAATCATAGGCCAGTATTCATATTAGTCCCTGAAGAAGTTGGTCTTCAATTCGCGAGCAGTTTCATGACGTCTCTGCCTGCTATGGCGTTGTGCTTCATGGGCAGTTTCGATATCCATGTCGTTGCAACGCTCATTGCACTCGCAATCTGGCTAGTGTTCACTGGTTGTTGGGAGTCTTGGGGGTTATGTCGGTTCTCCATAAGCAGACGAGCTGGCGCATTGTGTAGAGTTCAGTGAAGCATGGGAAGCAGCCAAGTTGTGTGTGCCCAGTCGAGCCATCGATGCAGTGCTAGAGGCGGTTGCCTCGATTGCACAAGTAACTGCAGTATATCGCGTATATGAGAATGTTGTTCGACAAGCTGTTGTAGGACGTTTTGCCAACAGTAGTTACTGGAAGATCGTTCGGAAGTAACGTTGCACCATGGCGCCTCTAGAATCATCGTCGTTTGCGTGATACATTGAATTCTGATACTTACCTGCTTCTTAATGGCATTGTAGGTTAGGCAGTCACTTTACGACACTTGGTTAAGCAATATCTTTACTATTTTGCATTTGCGGTTTACATTTGTTCCTATTACAGAAAGAAATGAAAGTGTTAAAATTTCAGGGGATTTTCTTACGCGTATTTTAAAGGGGTTGTGCTGGGTTGTGCTGGGTTTTGTGGGGTTGTGTTGGGTTGTGTTGTGTTGGGTTGGGTTGTTTGGGGGAAGAGATCAAACATCGGATTAGGAAAGGATGGAGAAGGAAGTCGGCAGTGTCCTTTTAAAGGAACCATCCCGGCATTTGCCTGGAGGGATTTAGGGAAATCACGAAAAACATAAATCAGGATGGCCGGACGCGGGAGTATTTCAAAGGGTATTTTAACACCAGAAATTGTTAAACTGCAATATGCCTGATTTGTTGCAAGAGACAGTGTTTATTCTGTTACAGTTTAGTTAAGGCTATGATGTCGTTCTTTAAAAGCGGATTGGACATTGGTTTGGAGTCATTCTAAATTATAAACATTTGTCCAGAAACTTCTACGCATTATTGTAATAAATAATAAATGTCACCTGTAGTTTAAATATCTACACTTACGAATAAATGGAAAACAAACTCCACTTCCCAAGCCCATGTCTCCTCTGTCTCAAAGACGAGGATATGCAATACACGTTTCACTTTTATTGCTAATTTATAATACGGTATTAAAAATTACGCTGTAGTCTTACACATTTTCAGTAGTAAACTCTTAAACTGCTATGCATTTCATTAATACGAAGGTGAAGTTTCTTAATGTTGTTCCTTCCACTGAAAATAACAATAATAGTAAAAACTATGTAATTCAGTAGTATACTACCGTCTCACATGATTCGGACCTTTGTTAAGGGAACTCAGCGAGAAGCAAACAAGAAGTCATGAGACACAGACACCCAGATGATATATTTCACCAAAGAAATGTAAAGAAGTTGAACAACTTACCATCTTCACAAGTCATGTGATCATGATCATCAGCTAGATGGATCACTTGGTGATGTGAAATCTTTGATTCGGCGTGCCACATCGGATCCCTGCAGATTATTCCACTTTTGCCTACCTTGAGCCCCCTATTGACAGTTCGATCCAGCTTTATTAAGACACTGGTCCAGCTGTCCAGTGTTCTTCCCCTTGGTCGTCTTTGATAAATTTGGCTCAACCTACGACTTTTTCCGACCAACTGCCATGTTTTCTTCGAGCGATATGACCAGCCCACTGCCTTTTCGGTGTATTTCCTTCTACCATTATGTCACTGACCGCTTTTGACTGTCTCGTATCAGCTGCTTTCTTTCTGTCTTCCTTTGTGTAGCCCAACACTGATCTTCCAATTCTTCTACGGATTGCTATTAGTTTTCTAACAATGAATTCATTTAATATCCGTTTCTCTTAGCCATATATTATTACTGCCAGTATACATTGGTCAAGAACTGCCTTCTTCAGCTCATCCGACATGTCAGACTTCAACTGAACAGCATCTTCCACACACTTACCATCCTAATTTAACATGTGGAAATAATTTTGGATTTAGATCTCCTTTCATATTTACAAGCTGGCCCAGACAGACATATCTTCTGACTCTTTGCAGGTACGTATACCAAATAGATATATTTCCGCCCGGTGTGCAGTCATTTATCATGAAATTGTTTTCATCAGACTTGCTTTTTAGACGAACTTTAGAGCAGACTAATTCAAGCTCACTACAGTATTTGAGGACTTACTATAGTGTCTGCAAATGGAACCAAATCATTACTTTATCTAAACTTATTCCCAGAATTTGGGTTCCCTTTATCTACCAACCTAGTTTAAACATGTAGGACTGCTGCTATTAGTTTTGGAGGTACAGAGCTACTCTGTTTCAGACACTCTTCAACAGGTAAATGCATTGGGTTCTGGAACAACACTGACAGACGCTATGGAGGGTTTTTTATACATTATTAAAGACGTTAATACAAGCGTGTTCCATTCCTTGTTCCGTATCAGCCTCCAACACGGTTGGGCGACTAAATTGTATACCTGTTCAAAATCTATAAAATCAATGCAAAGAGGTAGATGGTACTCATTTGTTATACTAACTGTTTCGCGTGAAGTGAGCATATCTCCTTATCTGCGTTATATTTTTTTTTCCTTGGTAAATAATTTCTCTGGAAGGAATAATCCGAATAGATTATTAGCTAGTGGTATAGTTTGTCGAATATCGTGTTATGATCTTGGTTTTTCGACCTTGTTTTACTGCAGTCGCAGTTACACAAGTTGTACAGGTTAAACACCATCCTTTGAGACTGCACTGAATGTATTATTTAGATTAAATACGTTTCACTTAATTTTAAAGCATCTTTAATAGTCACTGTTACAATATGGTTTTTTCTTAAAATTTTGTTTGTTGGGCCGGCCGGTGTGGCCGAGCGGTTCTAGGCGCAACAGTCTGGAATCACTCGACCGCTACGGTCGCAGGTTCGAAACCTGCCTCGGCCATGGATGTGCGTGATGTCCTTAGGTTAGCTAAGTTTAAGTAGTTCTACGTTCTAGGGGACTGATGACCTCAGAATTTCAGTCCCATAGTGCTCAGAGCCATTTGAACGATTTTTGTTTGTTAGGATGATGAACATCTTTTATGTTTTAAGTTACTACTGTAAACCGTATTAATTATTATTTTTGTTCGTGGCTTTTGTTGCTTATGTCACTCTTAGTGTTCTTCTGCACATATGTGGTAGCCCTTTGCTCACAGCACTTTCACACAAATGAATTAATGTTTTTGTGTTGTGAAGAACCACGGTCATCTCTCCAGTTCAGGTTCAATACGTTGCTGTTGCGGGATGCGTTCGTCATTCGTTTGTTTTTGTTGAAAAATATTGTGTGTGGTTGTGGGTGTGTGGGGGTAGGAGGGGTGTGGGTGTGTGCGGTGCTGTGGGGGTGTGTGCGGGTATCACGTCCATATTTCAGTTTTCGTAAATTGTCTGGAAGGTGACACTGACGTACCCAATATTCTGCTGTTTGCTAACTCCATGCCCCCGTTGCGATATTTTGTACTTAGAGCAGACCAGCACATCCTTTGAAATAAGGCATAACGAACACAAAAAGGAGTGGATATAAGGCTACAGCCATTCAACATTTGCACAACACCTCCGGCAAGAAAACTAACACCCAATAACAACAGGAAAAACACATGAAAGTAGTTAAGTTCCGTAACAAGAAACATGTCTTTACCATTCAAGGAACTACCGAAAAACGGAAAACATTAATACGGTAGTAACACATATGAAATTACCAGACATACGCAGCAAGTAAACGTCAGACTAATAAAATATATTGTAGATAAAGGACTAATACATTACGCATTACAAACTAACATCACAGACAGGGCAGTAAGCCCACTTTACACCACCTACCACTGTACCGCAGTAAAACAACAATTTACACGCATTTACACGCATTCTGCGAGAGTGTTGGCAACCTCTGGGCTACGGACGCACAGAAGACTGCTGTGGATCTAGCCAGTCAGCGACCAGTCGGTTTACACATTCCATAGTGTGTGAACTTCCGTCACATTTGAGCGTTTCTTTTACGTGCGCCAAACTAAGATTTACTGATATCTGCGATATTCTATAACTTTTCTCATAATGGTTGAAATACCTAGACGGCGCCAGGTGTTTCAAAATAGTCAGGGGACCTTGTTTTTAAAGTGTAGGCGTTCTCCAAAAGTAAAGCACTTTCAGGCCCGTCAGTCTGTGAGGATGACACGGGGCAGGAACACGCTGCAACACCCTGTGGAGAAACCGGTGTACGAGCCGACAAAATGCAAATGCAAATGTGTGCGAATTCATAACGGACCAAACAGTTTAGGTCATCGGTCCCTAGGTTTACATGTCACTTAAACTAATTTAAGCTAAGAATAAGACTCACACACACACACACACACACACACACACACACACACACACACACACATATACACACACACACACACACACACACACACGTACTAACTGGGCATTCTAGGAAGGAACATACGTACCAAAGCGGTTAACAGGAATCGACAATTTCAATCAAGATTATTTACATCGAGAGGATTTAGAGTTTTATGAGAGAGGATATTTCCCCATACAAGTGAAATTGATGACGAGTATGAGAGAAGCTAACGGGTTCGATGAAGGTGAAAGGTGAGTGAGGAGAATATCGAAAACACGTGACATTTTAATAAATAACATATTATAAAGTGTGGAGATTTTTTTATGAAGCGTGGAGATATTGCAGCCGATCCGATGACGTTCCCAAGAACAGAGCATGGGGATATAAAAGAATAGTCAGACGTAATATTCGAAAGAAAGATAAGTAATTCAAAAGTACATTAAAAATTTTCCTTTACAAAAAGCAGAGCAGCGGGGAGAGTTGAGGGTTAAAGTATGTAGAATAAGCCGAATGCGAATGGGGCTAAATTACATCATTTAATTGCAATAAGGCGTTAGCTACGTTATCAAGCATTCTTTACGGCTAAGCATCACACGTCCGCTTCCTCCCATTTCGACTGATTTTGCATTCTTTACGGCTAAGCATCACACGTCCGCTTCCTCCCATTTCGACTGACTTTGCTGACTTCGCTTGACTGACGCTTCGCTGACGCTTGTAGAAAACCACGTTATAAAGAGAGAGATTGAACAAAAAGACAGCGAGAAAAACGACTACCTCATTCAAACAGTCCTGCGACACACAGAAAATTTAGACTAAACGAAGGTTCCACCGAGATTCGAACTCGGATCGCTGGATTCAGAGTCCAGAGTGCTAACCGTTACACCATGGAACCAGACAGGAGAATGGGACTCGTAAATACACTTAGCAGTGTTCTGACGTACTTCAGACACTTCCTACTTGCATTTTTTAACCTAATTGACACGATCGAGCATTATAAAACTTAATCTGGGCAATGTTTGCACTTGCAGCCGATGACTGCATTTCCTGTGCGTCTGTATGGCAGCGCTGAGTAGCAGTGTGTGGAAACGAAAGACAGGGACGGACGTAAAGCAATCAGTACGAATAAGAAAGTATGCAGAGCCTCTGGTAGCTCAGTTGGTAGAGCGGTGGACTGTAGTGGAGGATTCACAGTTATCCATAGGTCGCTGGTTCAAATCCGGCCCAGAGGACTGTTTTTCTAATCTCAGGAGCAAAGAGGCTCCAGAGCATGCCCACTCGGTCAGAACCTCCCTATGTTTTAAACCTATTTTAAAGGAAATTCATTTGCTCAGCTTCTAGTAGCTAGTTGATAATCATGGGATTCTTAGCCTTCGTAGGATAATGATATTTCTTCGAATTATAGTAAAATTGCTTGCTCTTACAGGCATTACTCGTTTAATGTGCTATATAGGTCACATAGTCGCACCAATATTCAGCCGTTTCATAGACATCTCGTTTTTAATACAAACGTAGAAACTACACCCCTGAGGCTATCGCTGCTACTTCCTCGGCGAGAAACGCTTATTACAGAAAATTTAGACTAAACGAAGGTTCCACCGAGATTCGAACTCGGATCGCTGGATTCAGAGTCCAGAGTGCTAACCGTTACACCATTTTTTTTTTTTTTTTTTTTTTCTGTTCCCGCGTAATTTACTTGTTTTCCCGCATGTACGAAATTGGTAATTTTGAAATATTTAAAATGCATTGTCAGATGTGGGGTTCGAACCCACGCTCCCCTTAGGGAACCAGAGCTTAAATCTGGCGCCTTAGACCGCTTTTTTTTTTTTTTTTTTTTTTTTTTTTTTTTTTTTTTTTTTTTAGTTTCGAACCTGCAATCTTCGGATCCGAAGTCCGACGCCTTATCCATTTTTTTTTTTTTTTTTTTTTTTTTTTTTTATTTACTAGTTTTCCCGCAGGTACGAAATTGGCAGTTTTGGAGTATTTAAAATGCATTGTCAGATGTGGGGTTCGAACCCACGCTCCCATTCGGGAACCAGAGCTTAAATCTGGCGCCTTAGACCGCTTTTTTTTTTTTGTTTACCGTTACACCATTTTTTTTCCATTTTTTTTTCCATTACACCATTTTTTTTCGTTTTTGGCTCTCCCGACTTGTTTTTTTTTTCTAACCAACTGCGCCACTTTATTTTTTTTTAATTTTTTATTTTTTTTTTTATTTTTTATTTTTTTTTTTTTTTATTGTAGGATCCGAAGTCCGACGCCTTATCCATTTTTTTTTTTTTGTTTTTAGTGCTCTTATTGTTTAATCTGAAGGGCCGGTCGTTGACGAGGAACGGGGCCAATGAAGAGTGAGGAGGTGTTATCCGACACCTTGCTTTTCAAAAATAATGGCGATCATGTTTCCAAAATGTTTTTTTACTGTGGTGAACCGTGTCAGTTGCCACTGTGCTGTTCGCATGTAAGTTTCAAAACTTACGAGATCGTCGTCTCCATTGTGGCAAATAACATATGTCACATAGTGTCCCAGTAGCCACATCACAGTGTTGTTCTTGGTCGCAGGATAATATGTGGTGTCTGGCCAGAGGAGTAAATCGGTGGAGTGACTGGCTGCACTGCTGCGAGTTAAGAGACCCAAACGTTGTTGCACCCATTTCCAGTTAAGCAGATGGCCACCGCATGTAAATCTGTGGCGTAAGGTGTCGACCAGGCCACAACGTGCACATCGATCACTGTCTTGTAAGCCTATGCGGTGCAACCGTTCATTTGTGGGGATAACACCATTAACAACCTGATACCACGTGGATGCCACAACGGAAGTATGGATGGATAAACTGATGTTGTGCCAGACTACATTCCATTGGACACTGGGGTGTTTGATTTCCATGGGGTGGTGTATCATAGTTCGATGCCATCTGTCGAGCAGAACCTTTGTCGATAAATCCGACCTGTGAATAACGGTGCCCCCGATGTAACTTACTTCGAGATAATAGTACCGGACATGTCTTAGTTGAAAATTGATGTGTCCTACAGCAGTGGGTGGACGGAGATCTATAGGACGTAAAATGTGGAAGAGCCAATGAGTTACACTGAGCGGTTCCTTCCTCAACAACATGGTAATGCGTTTGATGTACAAGGCCGTACACTTTCTGTCGATGTCTGGTAAATTGAGTCCTCCAGCCTTCCGTGGCATGGTCAATGTGGTATATTTCGATTTAAAAATGTTCCCTTTCCAGAGAAAATAGTTGGAGATTTTCATAAGTCGCTTCGCCTGTAACTTTGGAATCGGAAAAATTTGGGCCATGTAGTAGGCTTTACTGAAAATGTAAGTGTCGAGGAGACGAATTCGTTGAAGCAGGTTGATAGACCGCCAGTTGTTTTCGCGAATAGCGCCGTGCATGGAATCGGCGATCCGCCGCCAATTTTTGGCACACATTTTCAGTGGGCATCGATCGACAATCATACCTAAGGTTGTGTGGGTTTCCGCAGTTTGTGCCCACGGGACGGTTACGTTTGCCAATCCACGGATTTTGACGAATCTGCATTTATCGGTGTTGATTCGTGCTCCAGAGACACGGCAGTAGTCATCAATTTCGGACTTAAGGATGGGTATTTCTTCTTCGGCCCGTATTAAAACCCCGACATCATCGGCGTAAGCGCGAACCACAAAAGAAGGACCGGTCGTGGTCAGGCCGGTCAGTTTATCGTCGACGGAGCGTAGGAATGGTTCGAGCGCCAGCACGAACAAGAGCATGGAGAGGGGGCTCCCCTGCGGGACCCCTCGTTGAATCTCGATAGGCTGCGTGAGCTGTCCATTGACGCTAACCTTCGTTGTGATACCAGTTATCAGGTGTCGTATGACGGCAATAACGCTTTCATTGAATCCACAATGCTGCAGGAAACGCATGAGATAATCATGACTCACACGATCGAATGCTTTAGAAAAGTCAACAAATAAGAGTGCACAGTTCACGTTAGTCACCGATGCTATTGAAATAATGTCTCTATATTCCGAGATGGGTGTCATAATGGACCGACCAGGGAAACAGGATTGATGATTTTGGACCACCTTTTTCACCACCGCCGTTAGTCTGCTATTTAGTGCTCTGGCAAAAGTTTTATAATCGAAATTGAGTAGAGTTATCGGACGATAATGATCAAGATCTTTCCGGTGTTTGCGTTTGGGTACCAAGACAATTCTGCCTTCCTTGAGGTCTGCTGGCAAGGGAGTCCCGCGCATCACCTCGTTGAGGACTGTTGTAAAGGCTTGTCCAATGAGAGGCCAGAAGCGCACATAGAATTCTTTCGGCAGCCCATCAGGGCCGGGCGATTTTTGTGACGGGGAACCAGTGATCAGGTCCAGGACGTCATCCGCATCAAAATCTTGCAATATCGCGCAGTTATCGGCGTGCGTGACTTCTGAAGGTGGAGTACAGAAAGCCACAGTGTCATCAGTCCCTCGGGTAGCACATCGCGAGTACAGTTGAGTAAAATATTCGGCAACG
Organism: Schistocerca serialis cubense; assembly: GCF_023864345.2. Taxonomy (NCBI): domain Eukaryota; kingdom Metazoa; phylum Arthropoda; class Insecta; order Orthoptera; family Acrididae; genus Schistocerca; species Schistocerca serialis. The sequence goes on from NC_064639.1 coordinate 1,071,333,424, forward strand.
GCGCGAAGGATATCCCTCTGATGAGTGAGGAGGACCCCATCAGCGGTCTCAAGTTCCTCAATAAACGTTCTCTGGCGGTTCGCACGGTGCTTGATAAGGTGGTACAGGGACGTGACTTCGTCTTCCTGGAGCGACTTAGTTTGAGCTTTGGTCTGCAGCCCCGCAAGTTGTGTACGCTTTATGGCGAGTAGTTTGGCCTTGATTTTCTTGATCCCTTCCAAGTTCGTATTCGTTACGGTTACTGGCGTATACAACTCCCGCAATACCGTCTGGTAAAAATCGATGGTTCGTTTGGTATCCTGGGCTCGTTGCCAGCCATAATTTTTCAGAGTTTGTCTCATCCTCCGTTTGACTACCTCATTCCACCAGGCGATATTGGTAGCGTACTTACAACGTCGCTTGAGACAGTCCGTCCACGTCGCATGAATAACATCTTGTATGTAATTATCCGTCAGGAGAGAAACATTGAGGCTCCATTGATTCCGGAATCGGTGAGTCCGTTGTCTGTCTAAACTGATCGTTACGGAAAGGGCACAATGGTCTGAAAAGCTCGCTGGAATGACATCTGTGTCGAGAACACGATGGCAGATATTCTCCGTGACGTACAACCGATCAAGGCGGCTGCATGCCGTCGAAGTAAAGTACGTAAATTTAACCTTAGTGGGGTTCTTGAGTTCCCATGCATCCTGCAGTCGCAGATGACGTACCAGATCATGCAATTCCCGACAGTAATTGAAGTTCGGAGACTGATCTTTTCGATTGAGGACACAATTGAAGTCGCCACTAAAGATGAATTGTGATGGGTTCCGTCGCAACAAATAGATGATGTCGTCTTTGAAAAATTTGGCTCTGTCAAATTTGCGAGTTGAACCAGACGGTGCGTAGATGTTCACGATGGTGACGTCAAAAATTTGACATGCAATACCTCTACCACACTCGAGTATTTCAATACTTCGAACAGGGATGCCCTCGCGTAATAAAATGGCTGTGCCTGTGCTCGTGTCTTTCGTTACATTTGCTATCGTATGAAAACCAGGGACGGTGAGACTGAACATAGACACTTCCTGTAGGAGGACAACATCGGCTTCAGAGTCGTAGATAAACTGTCGCAACAACGCTGTTTTCAAAGCTGACGTGATCTTGTTAATATTAAGAGACAGAAATTTATATGCCTGGGTCGTGCCCATCGAAGGAGGAAGAAAGCTGCATTGCATTAGCGGCCCAGTCCATCGCACTGTCAGACTGCGAATTTACAGTGCCAGGTTCGCGTCCAGATTCCGCGGCTCCTTTGGTCGGAGTCTTTCTTCGGGCCGCGGAGACATTTGGTTTGGGTTTAGTTTTCCGTCGTCCACCAGTCGGGAGTTCCATGGCAGAAGGTGGGGTGGGCGGATCATGACTGAAATCGGTAGTCGGAGTGCCGGCTTCCTCCACTGTAGCTAACTCGTGCGAAATCGCAGCGGCGGAAAGCAAGGTGTGTTTGTTTGTATCCACACGGTCTGATGGTAAACAGTCTTCCGGCCTCTGAGGTTGGTTGTGTTCAGCGACGGGCAGGTTGGTGTTTACAACGGTCTCCGGACCAACGTCCTCGTCGGGTGTCTGTAGAGCCGACATCGGACGGTCGTCCACTTGTTGTGCATCCAAGTCGTGTAGTGGCGGGCCGGCCGGCGGCGTCACAACAGTCAGCTGTAAACACTGGTCGACACCGTTGTTGACCGACGCCGCCGGGGAAGCAGCGGCGTCGGAGCTCTCACCTATGCTGTCCACGGCAAGGGTTTCCTGCGAGGGAGGGTTCGCGTCCGTGACAGATATCTGGTCGTTGGCCGACAACTCTTCATCAGTTCCACTACCGTCACAGGTACGGCGTCGTTTGTTACCGACCGATAACGCTGTGCTGACAGCAAGTGGAAGCTTCTCGCTCTTTTGTGCTAAAGGCGGGAAGGACTCGTTGCTAAGATCGGGTTCAACGGCCTCTGACGTACTGGGATGCAAAGTTGTCTCCCCCAACTTCTGATGTTGGGTCATAATATCAGCTAGTGTCAACCTCTGGCGTTTTTGTAAGGAGTTTTTAAGCACGAAAACACGCCGAGGACAATCACTGCGTAAATGACCGCTCTCGTTACAAATATAACAAGTTTCTACTTGCCCACTATAAACGACATGTGCTTTATAGCCACAGACCACGATATTCGAGGGAATATTAGCTTTAATGCTCATATCAACAGAACGAACCCCACTGTAGCATTGCAATTTGTGTTGGCTAGACCATTTTTCCATTCTGATTTGCCGAATATCACCGTATTTAGCAAGAACATCCTTTAACAGGTAATTGTCAACTTCTGGTGGCAAATTGAATACCCGAACCTGCTTATATTCTACATCAGCATTGGTGATGATCACGGTACTCACCGACTGGTCTCGATGATGGAATTCCGCCTTTCCTCCAGTTTTCTGCAAGATTTTCTCCAGTTGTAACGGAGTGAGAAACTTGACAAAGAAACAGTAATCCGCCATATCATAGTACGCTGTGTGAACCTGGTCGGACGTTATCCCAATTATATCCACAATCCAATCATGAATTTCCAGGGAGCTTGGTTGCACACGACGTGATGCCTTGTCAAACTCAAAACACAATGTATTCTTTCGGGGAACTGATTTAGCCATAACTGTAACGACAAGCGGCCAAAACCGCTAGTAAGATAAACAAGACGACGAGAAGAGACAAAACCTCAAAATACCACGAGAAAACGCACAATCACAGTCACAAGAAACGAGCAAAACACGGCTTGCGGCGCTACGACGACACGGAAGTTTAGGCACGTCCGATCGCTGTCGCGGCTCAAGCGCAACTATCATGGAACCAGACAGGAGAATGGGACTCGTAAATACACTTAGCAGTGTTCTGACGTACTTCAGACACTTCCTACTTGCATTTTTTAACCTAATTGACACGATCGAGCATTATAAAACTTAATCTGGGCAATGTTTGCACTTGCAGCCGATGACTGCATTTCCTGTGCGTCTGTATGGCAGCGCTGAGTAGCAGTGTGTGGAAACGAAAGACAGGGACGGACGTAAAGCAATCAGTACGAATAAGAAAGTATGCAGAGCCTCTGGTAGCTCAGTTGGTAGAGCGGTGGACTGTAGTGGAGGATTCACAGTTATCCATAGGTCGCTGGTTCAAATCCGGCCCAGAGGACTGTTTTTCTAATCTCAGGAGCAAAGAGGCTCCAGAGCATGCCCACTCGGTCAGAACCTCCCTATGTTTTAAACCTATTTTAAAGGAAATTCATTTGCTCAGCTTCTAGTAGCTAGTTGATAATCATGGGATTCTTAGCCTTCGTAGGATAATGATATTTCTTCGAATTATAGTAAAATTGCTTGCTCTTACAGGCATTACTCGTTTAATGTGCTATATAGGTCACATAGTCGCACCAATATTCAGCCGTTTCATAGACATCTCGTTTTTAATACAAACGTAGAAACTACACCCCTGAGGCTATCGCTGCTACTTCCTCGGCGAGAAACGCTTATTACAGAAAATTTAGACTAAACGAAGGTTCCACCGAGATTCGAACTCGGATCGCTGGATTCAGAGTCCAGAGTGCTAACCGTTACACCATGGAACCAGACAGGAGAATGGGACTCGTAAATACACTTAGCAGTGTTCTGACGTACTTCAGACACTTCCTACTTGCATTTTTTAACCTAATTGACACGATCGAGCATTATAAAACTTAATCTGGGCAATGTTTGCACTTGCAGCCGATGACTGCATTTCCTGTGCGTCTGTATGGCAGCGCTGAGTAGCAGTGTGTGGAAACGAAAGACAGGGACGGACGTAAAGCAATCAGTACGAATAAGAAAGTATGCAGAGCCTCTGGTAGCTCAGTTGGTAGAGCGGTGGACTGTAGTGGAGGATTCACAGTTATCCATAGGTCGCTGGTTCAAATCCGGCCCAGAGGACTGTTTTTCTAATCTCAGGAGCAAAGAGGCTCCAGAGCATGCCCACTCGGTCAGAACCTCCCTATGTTTTAAACCTATTTTAAAGGAAATTCATTTGCTCAGCTTCTAGTAGCTAGTTGATAATCATGGGATTCTTAGCCTTCGTAGGATAATGATATTTCTTCGAATTATAGTAAAATTGCTTGCTCTTACAGGCATTACTCGTTTAATGTGCTATATAGGTCACATAGTCGCACCAATATTCAGCCGTTTCATAGACATCTCGTTTTTAATACAAACGTAGAAACTACACCCCTGAGGCTATCGCTGCTACTTCCTCGGCGAGAAACGCTTATTACAGAAAATTTAGACTAAACGAAGGTTCCACCGAGATTCGAACTCGGATCGCTGGATTCAGAGTCCAGAGTGCTAACCGTTACACCATGGAACCAGACAGGAGAATGGGACTCGTAAATACACTTAGCAGTGTTCTGACGTACTTCAGACACTTCCTACTTGCATTTTTTAACCTAATTGACACGATCGAGCATTATAAAACTTAATCTGGGCAATGTTTGCACTTGCAGCCGATGACTGCATTTCCTGTGCGTCTGTATGGCAGCGCTGAGTAGCAGTGTGTGGAAACGAAAGACAGGGACGGACGTAAAGCAATCAGTACGAATAAGAAAGTATGCAGAGCCTCTGGTAGCTCAGTTGGTAGAGCGGTGGACTGTAGTGGAGGATTCACAGTTATCCATAGGTCGCTGGTTCAAATCCGGCCCAGAGGACTGTTTTTCTAATCTCAGGAGCAAAGAGGCTCCAGAGCATGCCCACTCGGTCAGAACCTCCCTATGTTTTAAACCTATTTTAAAGGAAATTCATTTGCTCAGCTTCTAGTAGCTAGTTGATAATCATGGGATTCTTAGCCTTCGTAGGATAATGATATTTCTTCGAATTATAGTAAAATTGCTTGCTCTTACAGGCATTACTCGTTTAATGTGCTATATAGGTCACATAGTCGCACCAATATTCAGCCGTTTCATAGACATCTCGTTTTTAATACAAACGTAGAAACTACACCCCTGAGGCTATCGCTGCTACTTCCTCGGCGAGAAACGCTTATTACAGAAAATTTAGACTAAACGAAGGTTCCACCGAGATTCGAACTCGGATCGCTGGATTCAGAGTCCAGAGTGCTAACCGTTACACCATGGAACCAGACAGGAGAATGGGACTCGTAAATACACTTAGCAGTGTTCTGACGTACTTCAGACACTTCCTACTTGCATTTTTTAACCTAATTGACACGATCGAGCATTATAAAACTTAATCTGGGCAATGTTTGCACTTGCAGCCGATGACTGCATTTCCTGTGCGTCTGTATGGCAGCGCTGAGTAGCAGTGTGTGGAAACGAAAGACAGGGACGGACGTAAAGCAATCAGTACGAATAAGAAAGTATGCAGAGCCTCTGGTAGCTCAGTTGGTAGAGCGGTGGACTGTAGTGGAGGATTCACAGTTATCCATAGGTCGCTGGTTCAAATCCGGCCCAGAGGACTGTTTTTCTAATCTCAGGAGCAAAGAGGCTCCAGAGCATGCCCACTCGGTCAGAACCTCCCTATGTTTTAAACCTATTTTAAAGGAAATTCATTTGCTCAGCTTCTAGTAGCTAGTTGATAATCATGGGATTCTTAGCCTTCGTAGGATAATGATATTTCTTCGAATTATAGTAAAATTGCTTGCTCTTACAGGCATTACTCGTTTAATGTGCTATATAGGTCACATAGTCGCACCAATATTCAGCCGTTTCATAGACATCTCGTTTTTAATACAAACGTAGAAACTACACCCCTGAGGCTATCGCTGCTACTTCCTCGGCGAGAAACGCTTATTACAGAAAATTTAGACTAAACGAAGGTTCCACCGAGATTCGAACTCGGATCGCTGGATTCAGAGTCCAGAGTGCTAACCGTTACACCATGGAACCAGACAGGAGAATGGGACTCGTAAATACACTTAGCAGTGTTCTGACGTACTTCAGACACTTCCTACTTGCATTTTTTAACCTAATTGACACGATCGAGCATTATAAAACTTAATCTGGGCAATGTTTGCACTTGCAGCCGATGACTGCATTTCCTGTGCGTCTGTATGGCAGCGCTGAGTAGCAGTGTGTGGAAACGAAAGACAGGGACGGACGTAAAGCAATCAGTACGAATAAGAAAGTATGCAGAGCCTCTGGTAGCTCAGTTGGTAGAGCGGTGGACTGTAGTGGAGGATTCACAGTTATCCATAGGTCGCTGGTTCAAATCCGGCCCAGAGGACTGTTTTTCTAATCTCAGGAGCAAAGAGGCTCCAGAGCATGCCCACTCGGTCAGAACCTCCCTATGTTTTAAACCTATTTTAAAGGAAATTCATTTGCTCAGCTTCTAGTAGCTAGTTGATAATCATGGGATTCTTAGCCTTCGTAGGATAATGATATTTCTTCGAATTATAGTAAAATTGCTTGCTCTTACAGGCATTACTCGTTTAATGTGCTATATAGGTCACATAGTCGCACCAATATTCAGCCGTTTCATAGACATCTCGTTTTTAATACAAACGTAGAAACTACACCCCTGAGGCTATCGCTGCTACTTCCTCGGCGAGAAACGCTTATTACAGAAAATTTAGACTAAACGAAGGTTCCACCGAGATTCGAACTCGGATCGCTGGATTCAGAGTCCAGAGTGCTAACCGTTACACCATGGAACCAGACAGGAGAATGGGACTCGTAAATACACTTAGCAGTGTTCTGACGTACTTCAGACACTTCCTACTTGCATTTTTTAACCTAATTGACACGATCGAGCATTATAAAACTTAATCTGGGCAATGTTTGCACTTGCAGCCGATGACTGCATTTCCTGTGCGTCTGTATGGCAGCGCTGAGTAGCAGTGTGTGGAAACGAAAGACAGGGACGGACGTAAAGCAATCAGTACGAATAAGAAAGTATGCAGAGCCTCTGGTAGCTCAGTTGGTAGAGCGGTGGACTGTAGTGGAGGATTCACAGTTATCCATAGGTCGCTGGTTCAAATCCGGCCCAGAGGACTGTTTTTCTAATCTCAGGAGCAAAGAGGCTCCAGAGCATGCCCACTCGGTCAGAACCTCCCTATGTTTTAAACCTATTTTAAAGGAAATTCATTTGCTCAGCTTCTAGTAGCTAGTTGATAATCATGGGATTCTTAGCCTTCGTAGGATAATGATATTTCTTCGAATTATAGTAAAATTGCTTGCTCTTACAGGCATTACTCGTTTAATGTGCTATATAGGTCACATAGTCGCACCAATATTCAGCCGTTTCATAGACATCTCGTTTTTAATACAAACGTAGAAACTACACCCCTGAGGCTATCGCTGCTACTTCCTCGGCGAGAAACGCTTATTACAGAAAATTTAGACTAAACGAAGGTTCCACCGAGATTCGAACTCGGATCGCTGGATTCAGAGTCCAGAGTGCTAACCGTTACACCATGGAACCAGACAGGAGAATGGGACTCGTAAATACACTTAGCAGTGTTCTGACGTACTTCAGACACTTCCTACTTGCATTTTTTAACCTAATTGACACGATCGAGCATTATAAAACTTAATCTGGGCAATGTTTGCACTTGCAGCCGATGACTGCATTTCCTGTGCGTCTGTATGGCAGCGCTGAGTAGCAGTGTGTGGAAACGAAAGACAGGGACGGACGTAAAGCAATCAGTACGAATAAGAAAGTATGCAGAGCCTCTGGTAGCTCAGTTGGTAGAGCGGTGGACTGTAGTGGAGGATTCACAGTTATCCATAGGTCGCTGGTTCAAATCCGGCCCAGAGGACTGTTTTTCTAATCTCAGGAGCAAAGAGGCTCCAGAGCATGCCCACTCGGTCAGAACCTCCCTATGTTTTAAACCTATTTTAAAGGAAATTCATTTGCTCAGCTTCTAGTAGCTAGTTGATAATCATGGGATTCTTAGCCTTCGTAGGATAATGATATTTCTTCGAATTATAGTAAAATTGCTTGCTCTTACAGGCATTACTCGTTTAATGTGCTATATAGGTCACATAGTCGCACCAATATTCAGCCGTTTCATAGACATCTCGTTTTTAATACAAACGTAGAAACTACACCCCTGAGGCTATCGCTGCTACTTCCTCGGCGAGAAACGCTTATTACAGAAAATTTAGACTAAACGAAGGTTCCACCGAGATTCGAACTCGGATCGCTGGATTCAGAGTCCAGAGTGCTAACCGTTACACCATGGAACCAGACAGGAGAATGGGACTCGTAAATACACTTAGCAGTGTTCTGACGTACTTCAGACACTTCCTACTTGCATTTTTTAACCTAATTGACACGATCGAGCATTATAAAACTTAATCTGGGCAATGTTTGCACTTGCAGCCGATGACTGCATTTCCTGTGCGTCTGTATGGCAGCGCTGAGTAGCAGTGTGTGGAAACGAAAGACAGGGACGGACGTAAAGCAATCAGTACGAATAAGAAAGTATGCAGAGCCTCTGGTAGCTCAGTTGGTAGAGCGGTGGACTGTAGTGGAGGATTCACAGTTATCCATAGGTCGCTGGTTCAAATCCGGCCCAGAGGACTGTTTTTCTAATCTCAGGAGCAAAGAGGCTCCAGAGCATGCCCACTCGGTCAGAACCTCCCTATGTTTTAAACCTATTTTAAAGGAAATTCATTTGCTCAGCTTCTAGTAGCTAGTTGATAATCATGGGATTCTTAGCCTTCGTAGGATAATGATATTTCTTCGAATTATAGTAAAATTGCTTGCTCTTACAGGCATTACTCGTTTAATGTGCTATATAGGTCACATAGTCGCACCAATATTCAGCCGTTTCATAGACATCTCGTTTTTAATACAAACGTAGAAACTACACCCCTGAGGCTATCGCTGCTACTTCCTCGGCGAGAAACGCTTATTACAGAAAATTTAGACTAAACGAAGGTTCCACCGAGATTCGAACTCGGATCGCTGGATTCAGAGTCCAGAGTGCTAACCGTTACACCATGGAACCAGACAGGAGAATGGGACTCGTAAATACACTTAGCAGTGTTCTGACGTACTTCAGACACTTCCTACTTGCATTTTTTAACCTAATTGACACGATCGAGCATTATAAAACTTAATCTGGGCAATGTTTGCACTTGCAGCCGATGACTGCATTTCCTGTGCGTCTGTATGGCAGCGCTGAGTAGCAGTGTGTGGAAACGAAAGACAGGGACGGACGTAAAGCAATCAGTACGAATAAGAAAGTATGCAGAGCCTCTGGTAGCTCAGTTGGTAGAGCGGTGGACTGTAGTGGAGGATTCACAGTTATCCATAGGTCGCTGGTTCAAATCCGGCCCAGAGGACTGTTTTTCTAATCTCAGGAGCAAAGAGGCTCCAGAGCATGCCCACTCGGTCAGAACCTCCCTATGTTTTAAACCTATTTTAAAGGAAATTCATTTGCTCAGCTTCTAGTAGCTAGTTGATAATCATGGGATTCTTAGCCTTCGTAGGATAATGATATTTCTTCGAATTATAGTAAAATTGCTTGCTCTTACAGGCATTACTCGTTTAATGTGCTATATAGGTCACATAGTCGCACCAATATTCAGCCGTTTCATAGACATCTCGTTTTTAATACAAACGTAGAAACTACACCCCTGAGGCTATCGCTGCTACTTCCTCGGCGAGAAACGCTTATTACAGAAAATTTAGACTAAACGAAGGTTCCACCGAGATTCGAACTCGGATCGCTGGATTCAGAGTCCAGAGTGCTAACCGTTACACCATGGAACCAGACAGGAGAATGGGACTCGTAAATACACTTAGCAGTGTTCTGACGTACTTCAGACACTTCCTACTTGCATTTTTTAACCTAATTGACACGATCGAGCATTATAAAACTTAATCTGGGCAATGTTTGCACTTGCAGCCGATGACTGCATTTCCTGTGCGTCTGTATGGCAGCGCTGAGTAGCAGTGTGTGGAAACGAAAGACAGGGACGGACGTAAAGCAATCAGTACGAATAAGAAAGTATGCAGAGCCTCTGGTAGCTCAGTTGGTAGAGCGGTGGACTGTAGTGGAGGATTCACAGTTATCCATAGGTCGCTGGTTCAAATCCGGCCCAGAGGACTGTTTTTCTAATCTCAGGAGCAAAGAGGCTCCAGAGCATGCCCACTCGGTCAGAACCTCCCTATGTTTTAAACCTATTTTAAAGGAAATTCATTTGCTCAGCTTCTAGTAGCTAGTTGATAATCATGGGATTCTTAGCCTTCGTAGGATAATGATATTTCTTCGAATTATAGTAAAATTGCTTGCTCTTACAGGCATTACTCGTTTAATGTGCTATATAGGTCACATAGTCGCACCAATATTCAGCCGTTTCATAGACATCTCGTTTTTAATACAAACGTAGAAACTACACCCCTGAGGCTATCGCTGCTACTTCCTCGGCGAGAAACGCTTATTACAGAAAATTTAGACTAAACGAAGGTTCCACCGAGATTCGAACTCGGATCGCTGGATTCAGAGTCCAGAGTGCTAACCGTTACACCATGGAACCAGACAGGAGAATGGGACTCGTAAATACACTTAGCAGTGTTCTGACGTACTTCAGACACTTCCTACTTGCATTTTTTAACCTAATTGACACGATCGAGCATTATAAAACTTAATCTGGGCAATGTTTGCACTTGCAGCCGATGACTGCATTTCCTGTGCGTCTGTATGGCAGCGCTGAGTAGCAGTGTGTGGAAACGAAAGACAGGGACGGACGTAAAGCAATCAGTACGAATAAGAAAGTATGCAGAGCCTCTGGTAGCTCAGTTGGTAGAGCGGTGGACTGTAGTGGAGGATTCACAGTTATCCATAGGTCGCTGGTTCAAATCCGGCCCAGAGGACTGTTTTTCTAATCTCAGGAGCAAAGAGGCTCCAGAGCATGCCCACTCGGTCAGAACCTCCCTATGTTTTAAACCTATTTTAAAGGAAATTCATTTGCTCAGCTTCTAGTAGCTAGTTGATAATCATGGGATTCTTAGCCTTCGTAGGATAATGATATTTCTTCGAATTATAGTAAAATTGCTTGCTCTTACAGGCATTACTCGTTTAATGTGCTATATAGGTCACATAGTCGCACCAATATTCAGCCGTTTCATAGACATCTCGTTTTTAATACAAACGTAGAAACTACACCCCTGAGGCTATCGCTGCTACTTCCTCGGCGAGAAACGCTTATTACAGAAAATTTAGACTAAACGAAGGTTCCACCGAGATTCGAACTCGGATCGCTGGATTCAGAGTCCAGAGTGCTAACCGTTACACCATGGAACCAGACAGGAGAATGGGACTCGTAAATACACTTAGCAGTGTTCTGACGTACTTCAGACACTTCCTACTTGCATTTTTTAACCTAATTGACACGATCGAGCATTATAAAACTTAATCTGGGCAATGTTTGCACTTGCAGCCGATGACTGCATTTCCTGTGCGTCTGTATGGCAGCGCTGAGTAGCAGTGTGTGGAAACGAAAGACAGGGACGGACGTAAAGCAATCAGTACGAATAAGAAAGTATGCAGAGCCTCTGGTAGCTCAGTTGGTAGAGCGGTGGACTGTAGTGGAGGATTCACAGTTATCCATAGGTCGCTGGTTCAAATCCGGCCCAGAGGACTGTTTTTCTAATCTCAGGAGCAAAGAGGCTCCAGAGCATGCCCACTCGGTCAGAACCTCCCTATGTTTTAAACCTATTTTAAAGGAAATTCATTTGCTCAGCTTCTAGTAGCTAGTTGATAATCATGGGATTCTTAGCCTTCGTAGGATAATGATATTTCTTCGAATTATAGTAAAATTGCTTGCTCTTACAGGCATTACTCGTTTAATGTGCTATATAGGTCACATAGTCGCACCAATATTCAGCCGTTTCATAGACATCTCGTTTTTAATACAAACGTAGAAACTACACCCCTGAGGCTATCGCTGCTACTTCCTCGGCGAGAAACGCTTATTACAGAAAATTTAGACTAAACGAAGGTTCCACCGAGATTCGAACTCGGATCGCTGGATTCAGAGTCCAGAGTGCTAACCGTTACACCATGGAACCAGACAGGAGAATGGGACTCGTAAATACACTTAGCAGTGTTCTGACGTACTTCAGACACTTCCTACTTGCATTTTTTAACCTAATTGACACGATCGAGCATTATAAAACTTAATCTGGGCAATGTTTGCACTTGCAGCCGATGACTGCATTTCCTGTGCGTCTGTATGGCAGCGCTGAGTAGCAGTGTGTGGAAACGAAAGACAGGGACGGACGTAAAGCAATCAGTACGAATAAGAAAGTATGCAGAGCCTCTGGTAGCTCAGTTGGTAGAGCGGTGGACTGTAGTGGAGGATTCACAGTTATCCATAGGTCGCTGGTTCAAATCCGGCCCAGAGGACTGTTTTTCTAATCTCAGGAGCAAAGAGGCTCCAGAGCATGCCCACTCGGTCAGAACCTCCCTATGTTTTAAACCTATTTTAAAGGAAATTCATTTGCTCAGCTTCTAGTAGCTAGTTGATAATCATGGGATTCTTAGCCTTCGTAGGATAATGATATTTCTTCGAATTATAGTAAAATTGCTTGCTCTTACAGGCATTACTCGTTTAATGTGCTATATAGGTCACATAGTCGCACCAATATTCAGCCGTTTCATAGACATCTCGTTTTTAATACAAACGTAGAAACTACACCCCTGAGGCTATCGCTGCTACTTCCTCGGCGAGAAACGCTTATTACAGAAAATTTAGACTAAACGAAGGTTCCACCGAGATTCGAACTCGGATCGCTGGATTCAGAGTCCAGAGTGCTAACCGTTACACCATGGAACCAGACAGGAGAATGGGACTCGTAAATACACTTAGCAGTGTTCTGACGTACTTCAGACACTTCCTACTTGCATTTTTTAACCTAATTGACACGATCGAGCATTATAAAACTTAATCTGGGCAATGTTTGCACTTGCAGCCGATGACTGCATTTCCTGTGCGTCTGTATGGCAGCGCTGAGTAGCAGTGTGTGGAAACGAAAGACAGGGACGGACGTAAAGCAATCAGTACGAATAAGAAAGTATGCAGAGCCTCTGGTAGCTCAGTTGGTAGAGCGGTGGACTGTAGTGGAGGATTCACAGTTATCCATAGGTCGCTGGTTCAAATCCGGCCCAGAGGACTGTTTTTCTAATCTCAGGAGCAAAGAGGCTCCAGAGCATGCCCACTCGGTCAGAACCTCCCTATGTTTTAAACCTATTTTAAAGGAAATTCATTTGCTCAGCTTCTAGTAGCTAGTTGATAATCATGGGATTCTTAGCCTTCGTAGGATAATGATATTTCTTCGAATTATAGTAAAATTGCTTGCTCTTACAGGCATTACTCGTTTAATGTGCTATATAGGTCACATAGTCGCACCAATATTCAGCCGTTTCATAGACATCTCGTTTTTAATACAAACGTAGAAACTACACCCCTGAGGCTATCGCTGCTACTTCCTCGGCGAGAAACGCTTATTACAGAAAATTTAGACTAAACGAAGGTTCCACCGAGATTCGAACTCGGATCGCTGGATTCAGAGTCCAGAGTGCTAACCGTTACACCATGGAACCAGACAGGAGAATGGGACTCGTAAATACACTTAGCAGTGTTCTGACGTACTTCAGACACTTCCTACTTGCATTTTTTAACCTAATTGACACGATCGAGCATTATAAAACTTAATCTGGGCAATGTTTGCACTTGCAGCCGATGACTGCATTTCCTGTGCGTCTGTATGGCAGCGCTGAGTAGCAGTGTGTGGAAACGAAAGACAGGGACGGACGTAAAGCAATCAGTACGAATAAGAAAGTATGCAGAGCCTCTGGTAGCTCAGTTGGTAGAGCGGTGGACTGTAGTGGAGGATTCACAGTTATCCATAGGTCGCTGGTTCAAATCCGGCCCAGAGGACTGTTTTTCTAATCTCAGGAGCAAAGAGGCTCCAGAGCATGCCCACTCGGTCAGAACCTCCCTATGTTTTAAACCTATTTTAAAGGAAATTCATTTGCTCAGCTTCTAGTAGCTAGTTGATAATCATGGGATTCTTAGCCTTCGTAGGATAATGATATTTCTTCGAATTATAGTAAAATTGCTTGCTCTTACAGGCATTACTCGTTTAATGTGCTATATAGGTCACATAGTCGCACCAATATTCAGCCGTTTCATAGACATCTCGTTTTTAATACAAACGTAGAAACTACACCCCTGAGGCTATCGCTGCTACTTCCTCGGCGAGAAACGCTTATTACAGAAAATTTAGACTAAACGAAGGTTCCACCGAGATTCGAACTCGGATCGCTGGATTCAGAGTCCAGAGTGCTAACCGTTACACCATGGAACCAGACAGGAGAATGGGACTCGTAAATACACTTAGCAGTGTTCTGACGTACTTCAGACACTTCCTACTTGCATTTTTTAACCTAATTGACACGATCGAGCATTATAAAACTTAATCTGGGCAATGTTTGCACTTGCAGCCGATGACTGCATTTCCTGTGCGTCTGTATGGCAGCGCTGAGTAGCAGTGTGTGGAAACGAAAGACAGGGACGGACGTAAAGCAATCAGTACGAATAAGAAAGTATGCAGAGCCTCTGGTAGCTCAGTTGGTAGAGCGGTGGACTGTAGTGGAGGATTCACAGTTATCCATAGGTCGCTGGTTCAAATCCGGCCCAGAGGACTGTTTTTCTAATCTCAGGAGCAAAGAGGCTCCAGAGCATGCCCACTCGGTCAGAACCTCCCTATGTTTTAAACCTATTTTAAAGGAAATTCATTTGCTCAGCTTCTAGTAGCTAGTTGATAATCATGGGATTCTTAGCCTTCGTAGGATAATGATATTTCTTCGAATTATAGTAAAATTGCTTGCTCTTACAGGCATTACTCGTTTAATGTGCTATATAGGTCACATAGTCGCACCAATATTCAGCCGTTTCATAGACATCTCGTTTTTAATACAAACGTAGAAACTACACCCCTGAGGCTATCGCTGCTACTTCCTCGGCGAGAAACGCTTATTACAGAAAATTTAGACTAAACGAAGGTTCCACCGAGATTCGAACTCGGATCGCTGGATTCAGAGTCCAGAGTGCTAACCGTTACACCATGGAACCAGACAGGAGAATGGGACTCGTAAATACACTTAGCAGTGTTCTGACGTACTTCAGACACTTCCTACTTGCATTTTTTAACCTAATTGACACGATCGAGCATTATAAAACTTAATCTGGGCAATGTTTGCACTTGCAGCCGATGACTGCATTTCCTGTGCGTCTGTATGGCAGCGCTGAGTAGCAGTGTGTGGAAACGAAAGACAGGGACGGACGTAAAGCAATCAGTACGAATAAGAAAGTATGCAGAGCCTCTGGTAGCTCAGTTGGTAGAGCGGTGTACTGTAGTGGAGGATTCACAGTTATCCATAGGTCGCTGGTTCAAATCCGGCCCAGAGGACTGTTTTTCTAATCTCAGGAGCAAAGAGGCTCCAGAGCATGCCCACTCGGTCAGAACCTCCCTATGTTTTAAACCTATTTTAAAGGAAATTCATTTGCTCAGCTTCTAGTAGCTAGTTGATAATCATGGGATTCTTAGCCTTCGTAGGATAATGATATTTCTTCGAATTATAGTAAAATTGCTTGCTCTTACAGGCATTACTCGTTTAATGTGCTATATAGGTCACATAGTCGCACCAATATTCAGCCGTTTCATAGACATCTCGTTTTTAATACAAACGTAGAAACTACACCCCTGAGGCTATCGCTGCTACTTCCTCGGCGAGAAACGCTTATTACAGAAAATTTAGACTAAACGAAGGTTCCACCGAGATTCGAACTCGGATCGCTGGATTCAGAGTCCAGAGTGCTAACCGTTACACCATGGAACCAGACAGGAGAATGGGACTCGTAAATACACTTAGCAGTGTTCTGACGTACTTCAGACACTTCCTACTTGCATTTTTTAACCTAATTGACACGATCGAGCATTATAAAACTTAATCTGGGCAATGTTTGCACTTGCAGCCGATGACTGCATTTCCTGTGCGTCTGTATGGCAGCGCTGAGTAGCAGTGTGTGGAAACGAAAGACAGGGACGGACGTAAAGCAATCAGTACGAATAAGAAAGTATGCAGAGCCTCTGGTAGCTCAGTTGGTAGAGCGGTGGACTGTAGTGGAGGATTCACAGTTATCTATAGGTCGCTGGTTCAAATCCGGCCCAGAGGACTGTTTTTCTAATCTCAGGAGCAAAGAGGCTCCAGAGCATGCCCACTCGGTCAGAACCTCCCTATGTTTTAAACCTATTTTAAAGGAAATTCATTTGCTCAGCTTCTAGTAGCTAGTTGATAATCATGGGATTCTTAGCCTTCGTAGGATAATGATATTTCTTCGAATTATAGTAAAATTGCTTGCTCTTACAGGCATTACTCGTTTAATGTGCTATATAGGTCACATAGTCGCACCAATATTCAGCCGTTTCATAGACATCTCGTTTTTAATACAAACGTAGAAACTACACCCCTGAGGCTATCGCTGCTACTTCCTCGGCGAGAAACGCTTATTACAGAAAATTTAGACTAAACGAAGGTTCCACCGAGATTCGAACTCGGATCGCTGGATTCAGAGTCCAGAGTGCTAACCGTTACACCATGGAACCAGACAGGAGAATGGGACTCGTAAATACACTTAGCAGTGTTCTGACGTACTTCAGACACTTCCTACTTGCATTTTTTAACCTAATTGACACGATCGAGCATTATAAAACTTAATCTGGGCAATGTTTGCACTTGCAGCCGATGACTGCATTTCCTGTGCGTCTGTATGGCAGCGCTGAGTAGCAGTGTGTGGAAACGAAAGACAGGGACGGACGTAAAGCAATCAGTACGAATAAGAAAGTATGCAGAGCCTCTGGTAGCTCAGTTGGTAGAGCGGTGGACTGTAGTGGAGGATTCACAGTTATCCATAGGTCGCTGGTTCAAATCCGGCCCAGAGGACTGTTTTTCTAATCTCAGGAGCAAAGAGGCTCCAGAGCATGCCCACTCGGTCAGAACCTCCCTATGTTTTAAACCTATTTTAAAGGAAATTCATTTGCTCAGCTTCTAGTAGCTAGTTGATAATCATGGGATTCTTAGCCTTCGTAGGATAATGATATTTCTTCGAATTATAGTAAAATTGCTTGCTCTTACAGGCATTACTCGTTTAATGTGCTATATAGGTCACATAGTCGCACCAATATTCAGCCGTTTCATAGACATCTCGTTTTTAATACAAACGTAGAAACTACACCCCTGAGGCTATCGCTGCTACTTCCTCGGCGAGAAACGCTTATTACAGAAAATTTAGACTAAACGAAGGTTCCACCGAGATTCGAACTCGGATCGCTGGATTCAGAGTCCAGAGTGCTAACCGTTACACCATGGAACCAGACAGGAGAATGGGACTCGTAAATACACTTAGCAGTGTTCTGACGTACTTCAGACACTTCCTACTTGCATTTTTTAACCTAATTGACACGATCGAGCATTATAAAACTTAATCTGGGCAATGTTTGCACTTGCAGCCGATGACTGCATTTCCTGTGCGTCTGTATGGCAGCGCTGAGTAGCAGTGTGTGGAAACGAAAGACAGGGACGGACGTAAAGCAATCAGTACGAATAAGAAAGTATGCAGAGCCTCTGGTAGCTCAGTTGGTAGAGCGGTGGACTGTAGTGGAGGATTCACAGTTATCCATAGGTCGCTGGTTCAAATCCGGCCCAGAGGACTGTTTTTCTAATCTCAGGAGCAAAGAGGCTCCAGAGCATGCCCACTCGGTCAGAACCTCCCTATGTTTTAAACCTATTTTAAAGGAAATTCATTTGCTCAGCTTCTAGTAGCTAGTTGATAATCATGGGATTCTTAGCCTTCGTAGGATAATGATATTTCTTCGAATTATAGTAAAATTGCTTGCTCTTACAGGCATTACTCGTTTAATGTGCTATATAGGTCACATAGTCGCACCAATATTCAGCCGTTTCATAGACATCTCGTTTTTAATACAAACGTAGAAACTACACCCCTGAGGCTATCGCTGCTACTTCCTCGGCGAGAAACGCTTATTACAGAAAATTTAGACTAAACGAAGGTTCCACCGAGATTCGAACTCGGATCGCTGGATTCAGAGTCCAGAGTGCTAACCGTTACACCATGGAACCAGACAGGAGAATGGGACTCGTAAATACACTTAGCAGTGTTCTGACGTACTTCAGACACTTCCTACTTGCATTTTTTAACCTAATTGACACGATCGAGCATTATAAAACTTAATCTGGGCAATGTTTGCACTTGCAGCCGATGACTGCATTTCCTGTGCGTCTGTATGGCAGCGCTGAGTAGCAGTGTGTGGAAACGAAAGACAGGGACGGACGTAAAGCAATCAGTACGAATAAGAAAGTATGCAGAGCCTCTGGTAGCTCAGTTGGTAGAGCGGTGGACTGTAGTGGAGGATTCACAGTTATCCATAGGTCGCTGGTTCAAATCCGGCCCAGAGGACTGTTTTTCTAATCTCAGGAGCAAAGAGGCTCCAGAGCATGCCCACTCGGTCAGAACCTCCCTATGTTTTAAACCTATTTTAAAGGAAATTCATTTGCTCAGCTTCTAGTAGCTAGTTGATAATCATGGGATTCTTAGCCTTCGTAGGATAATGATATTTCTTCGAATTATAGTAAAATTGCTTGCTCTTACAGGCATTACTCGTTTAATGTGCTATATAGGTCACATAGTCGCACCAATATTCAGCCGTTTCATAGACATCTCGTTTTTAATACAAACGTAGAAACTACACCCCTGAGGCTATCGCTGCTACTTCCTCGGCGAGAAACGCTTATTACAGAAAATTTAGACTAAACGAAGGTTCCACCGAGATTCGAACTCGGATCGCTGGATTCAGAGTCCAGAGTGCTAACCGTTACACCATGGAACCAGACAGGAGAATGGGACTCGTAAATACACTTAGCAGTGTTCTGACGTACTTCAGACACTTCCTACTTGCATTTTTTAACCTAATTGACACGATCGAGCATTATAAAACTTAATCTGGGCAATGTTTGCACTTGCAGCCGATGACTGCATTTCCTGTGCGTCTGTATGGCAGCGCTGAGTAGCAGTGTGTGGAAACGAAAGACAGGGACGGACGTAAAGCAATCAGTACGAATAAGAAAGTATGCAGAGCCTCTGGTAGCTCAGTTGGTAGAGCGGTGGACTGTAGTGGAGGATTCACAGTTATCCATAGGTCGCTGGTTCAAATCCGGCCCAGAGGACTGTTTTTCTAATCTCAGGAGCAAAGAGGCTCCAGAGCATGCCCACTCGGTCAGAACCTCCCTATGTTTTAAACCTATTTTAAAGGAAATTCATTTGCTCAGCTTCTAGTAGCTAGTTGATAATCATGGGATTCTTAGCCTTCGTAGGATAATGATATTTCTTCGAATTATAGTAAAATTGCTTGCTCTTACAGGCATTACTCGTTTAATGTGCTATATAGGTCACATAGTCGCACCAATATTCAGCCGTTTCATAGACATCTCGTTTTTAATACAAACGTAGAAACTACACCCCTGAGGCTATCGCTGCTACTTCCTCGGCGAGAAACGCTTATTACAGAAAATTTAGACTAAACGAAGGTTCCACCGAGATTCGAACTCGGATCGCTGGATTCAGAGTCCAGAGTGCTAACCGTTACACCATGGAACCAGACAGGAGAATGGGACTCGTAAATACACTTAGCAGTGTTCTGACGTACTTCAGACACTTCCTACTTGCATTTTTTAACCTAATTGACACGATCGAGCATTATAAAACTTAATCTGGGCAATGTTTGCACTTGCAGCCGATGACTGCATTTCCTGTGCGTCTGTATGGCAGCGCTGAGTAGCAGTGTGTGGAAACGAAAGACAGGGACGGACGTAAAGCAATCAGTACGAATAAGAAAGTATGCAGAGCCTCTGGTAGCTCAGTTGGTAGAGCGGTGGACTGTAGTGGAGGATTCACAGTTATCTATAGGTCGCTGGTTCAAATCCGGCCCAGAGGACTGTTTTTCTAATCTCAGGAGCAAAGAGGCTCCAGAGCATGCCCACTCGGTCAGAACCTCCCTATGTTTTAAACCTATTTTAAAGGAAATTCATTTGCTCAGCTTCTAGTAGCTAGTTGATAATCATGGGATTCTTAGCCTTCGTAGGATAATGATATTTCTTCGAATTATAGTAAAATTGCTTGCTCTTACAGGCATTACTCGTTTAATGTGCTATATAGGTCACATAGTCGCACCAATATTCAGCCGTTTCATAGACATCTCGTTTTTAATACAAACGTAGAAACTACACCCCTGAGGCTATCGCTGCTACTTCCTCGGCGAGAAACGCTTATTACAGAAAATTTAGACTAAACGAAGGTTCCACCGAGATTCGAACTCGGATCGCTGGATTCAGAGTCCAGAGTGCTAACCGTTACACCATGGAACCAGACAGGAGAATGGGACTCGTAAATACACTTAGCAGTGTTCTGACGTACTTCAGACACTTCCTACTTGCATTTTTTAACCTAATTGACACGATCGAGCATTATAAAACTTAATCTGGGCAATGTTTGCACTTGCAGCCGATGACTGCATTTCCTGTGCGTCTGTATGGCAGCGCTGAGTAGCAGTGTGTGGAAACGAAAGACAGGGACGGACGTAAAGCAATCAGTACGAATAAGAAAGTATGCAGAGCCTCTGGTAGCTCAGTTGGTAGAGCGGTGGACTGTAGTGGAGGATTCACAGTTATCCATAGGTCGCTGGTTCAAATCCGGCCCAGAGGACTGTTTTTCTAATCTCAGGAGCAAAGAGGCTCCAGAGCATGCCCACTCGGTCAGAACCTCCCTATGTTTTAAACCTATTTTAAAGGAAATTCATTTGCTCAGCTTCTAGTAGCTAGTTGATAATCATGGGATTCTTAGCCTTCGTAGGATAATGATATTTCTTCGAATTATAGTAAAATTGCTTGCTCTTACAGGCATTACTCGTTTAATGTGCTATATAGGTCACATAGTCGCACCAATATTCAGCCGTTTCATAGACATCTCGTTTTTAATACAAACGTAGAAACTACACCCCTGAGGCTATCGCTGCTACTTCCTCGGCGAGAAACGCTTATTACAGAAAATTTAGACTAAACGAAGGTTCCACCGAGATTCGAACTCGGATCGCTGGATTCAGAGTCCAGAGTGCTAACCGTTACACCATGGAACCAGACAGGAGAATGGGACTCGTAAATACACTTAGCAGTGTTCTGACGTACTTCAGACACTTCCTACTTGCATTTTTTAACCTAATTGACACGATCGAGCATTATAAAACTTAATCTGGGCAATGTTTGCACTTGCAGCCGATGACTGCATTTCCTGTGCGTCTGTATGGCAGCGCTGAGTAGCAGTGTGTGGAAACGAAAGACAGGGACGGACGTAAAGCAATCAGTACGAATAAGAAAGTATGCAGAGCCTCTGGTAGCTCAGTTGGTAGAGCGGTGGACTGTAGTGGAGGATTCACAGTTATCCATAGGTCGCTGGTTCAAATCCGGCCCAGAGGACTGTTTTTCTAATCTCAGGAGCAAAGAGGCTCCAGAGCATGCCCACTCGGTCAGAACCTCCCTATGTTTTAAACCTATTTTAAAGGAAATTCATTTGCTCAGCTTCTAGTAGCTAGTTGATAATCATGGGATTCTTAGCCTTCGTAGGATAATGATATTTCTTCGAATTATAGTAAAATTGCTTGCTCTTACAGGCATTACTCGTTTAATGTGCTATATAGGTCACATAGTCGCACCAATATTCAGCCGTTTCATAGACATCTCGTTTTTAATACAAACGTAGAAACTACACCCCTGAGGCTATCGCTGCTACTTCCTCGGCGAGAAACGCTTATTACAGAAAATTTAGACTAAACGAAGGTTCCACCGAGATTCGAACTCGGATCGCTGGATTCAGAGTCCAGAGTGCTAACCGTTACACCATGGAACCAGACAGGAGAATGGGACTCGTAAATACACTTAGCAGTGTTCTGACGTACTTCAGACACTTCCTACTTGCATTTTTTAACCTAATTGACACGATCGAGCATTATAAAACTTAATCTGGGCAATGTTTGCACTTGCAGCCGATGACTGCATTTCCTGTGCGTCTGTATGGCAGCGCTGAGTAGCAGTGTGTGGAAACGAAAGACAGGGACGGACGTAAAGCAATCAGTACGAATAAGAAAGTATGCAGAGCCTCTGGTAGCTCAGTTGGTAGAGCGGTGGACTGTAGTGGAGGATTCACAGTTATCTATAGGTCGCTGGTTCAAATCCGGCCCAGAGGACTGTTTTTCTAATCTCAGGAGCAAAGAGGCTCCAGAGCATGCCCACTCGGTCAGAACCTCCCTATGTTTTAAACCTATTTTAAAGGAAATTCATTTGCTCAGCTTCTAGTAGCTAGTTGATAATCATGGGATTCTTAGCCTTCGTAGGATAATGATATTTCTTCGAATTATAGTAAAATTGCTTGCTCTTACAGGCATTACTCGTTTAATGTGCTATATAGGTCACATAGTCGCACCAATATTCAGCCGTTTCATAGACATCTCGTTTTTAATACAAACGTAGAAACTACACCCCTGAGGCTATCGCTGCTACTTCCTCGGCGAGAAACGCTTATTACAGAAAATTTAGACTAAACGAAGGTTCCACCGAGATTCGAACTCGGATCGCTGGATTCAGAGTCCAGAGTGCTAACCGTTACACCATGGAACCAGACAGGAGAATGGGACTCGTAAATACACTTAGCAGTGTTCTGACGTACTTCAGACACTTCCTACTTGCATTTTTTAACCTAATTGACACGATCGAGCATTATAAAACTTAATCTGGGCAATGTTTGCACTTGCAGCCGATGACTGCATTTCCTGTGCGTCTGTATGGCAGCGCTGAGTAGCAGTGTGTGGAAACGAAAGACAGGGACGGACGTAAAGCAATCAGTACGAATAAGAAAGTATGCAGAGCCTCTGGTAGCTCAGTTGGTAGAGCGGTGGACTGTAGTGGAGGATTCACAGTTATCCATAGGTCGCTGGTTCAAATCCGGCCCAGAGGACTGTTTTTCTAATCTCAGGAGCAAAGAGGCTCCAGAGCATGCCCACTCGGTCAGAACCTCCCTATGTTTTAAACCTATTTTAAAGGAAATTCATTTGCTCAGCTTCTAGTAGCTAGTTGATAATCATGGGATTCTTAGCCTTCGTAGGATAATGATATTTCTTCGAATTATAGTAAAATTGCTTGCTCTTACAGGCATTACTCGTTTAATGTGCTATATAGGTCACATAGTCGCACCAATATTCAGCCGTTTCATAGACATCTCGTTTTTAATACAAACGTAGAAACTACACCCCTGAGGCTATCGCTGCTACTTCCTCGGCGAGAAACGCTTATTACAGAAAATTTAGACTAAACGAAGGTTCCACCGAGATTCGAACTCGGATCGCTGGATTCAGAGTCCAGAGTGCTAACCGTTACACCATGGAACCAGACAGGAGAATGGGACTCGTAAATACACTTAGCAGTGTTCTGACGTACTTCAGACACTTCCTACTTGCATTTTTTAACCTAATTGACACGATCGAGCATTATAAAACTTAATCTGGGCAATGTTTGCACTTGCAGCCGATGACTGCATTTCCTGTGCGTCTGTATGGCAGCGCTGAGTAGCAGTGTGTGGAAACGAAAGACAGGGACGGACGTAAAGCAATCAGTACGAATAAGAAAGTATGCAGAGCCTCTGGTAGCTCAGTTGGTAGAGCGGTGGACTGTAGTGGAGGATTCACAGTTATCCATAGGTCGCTGGTTCAAATCCGGCCCAGAGGACTGTTTTTCTAATCTCAGGAGCAAAGAGGCTCCAGAGCATGCCCACTCGGTCAGAACCTCCCTATGTTTTAAACCTATTTTAAAGGAAATTCATTTGCTCAGCTTCTAGTAGCTAGTTGATAATCATGGGATTCTTAGCCTTCGTAGGATAATGATATTTCTTCGAATTATAGTAAAATTGCTTGCTCTTACAGGCATTACTCGTTTAATGTGCTATATAGGTCACATAGTCGCACCAATATTCAGCCGTTTCATAGACATCTCGTTTTTAATACAAACGTAGAAACTACACCCCTGAGGCTATCGCTGCTACTTCCTCGGCGAGAAACGCTTATTACAGAAAATTTAGACTAAACGAAGGTTCCACCGAGATTCGAACTCGGATCGCTGGATTCAGAGTCCAGAGTGCTAACCGTTACACCATGGAACCAGACAGGAGAATGGGACTCGTAAATACACTTAGCAGTGTTCTGACGTACTTCAGACACTTCCTACTTGCATTTTTTAACCTAATTGACACGATCGAGCATTATAAAACTTAATCTGGGCAATGTTTGCACTTGCAGCCGATGACTGCATTTCCTGTGCGTCTGTATGGCAGCGCTGAGTAGCAGTGTGTGGAAACGAAAGACAGGGACGGACGTAAAGCAATCAGTACGAATAAGAAAGTATGCAGAGCCTCTGGTAGCTCAGTTGGTAGAGCGGTGGACTGTAGTGGAGGATTCACAGTTATCCATAGGTCGCTGGTTCAAATCCGGCCCAGAGGACTGTTTTTCTAATCTCAGGAGCAAAGAGGCTCCAGAGCATGCCCACTCGGTCAGAACCTCCCTATGTTTTAAACCTATTTTAAAGGAAATTCATTTGCTCAGCTTCTAGTAGCTAGTTGATAATCATGGGATTCTTAGCCTTCGTAGGATAATGATATTTCTTCGAATTATAGTAAAATTGCTTGCTCTTACAGGCATTACTCGTTTAATGTGCTATATAGGTCACATAGTCGCACCAATATTCAGCCGTTTCATAGACATCTCGTTTTTAATACAAACGTAGAAACTACACCCCTGAGGCTATCGCTGCTACTTCCTCGGCGAGAAACGCTTATTACAGAAAATTTAGACTAAACGAAGGTTCCACCGAGATTCGAACTCGGATCGCTGGATTCAGAGTCCAGAGTGCTAACCGTTACACCATGGAACCAGACAGGAGAATGGGACTCGTAAATACACTTAGCAGTGTTCTGACGTACTTCAGACACTTCCTACTTGCATTTTTTAACCTAATTGACACGATCGAGCATTATAAAACTTAATCTGGGCAATGTTTGCACTTGCAGCCGATGACTGCATTTCCTGTGCGTCTGTATGGCAGCGCTGAGTAGCAGTGTGTGGAAACGAAAGACAGGGACGGACGTAAAGCAATCAGTACGAATAAGAAAGTATGCAGAGCCTCTGGTAGCTCAGTTGGTAGAGCGGTGGACTGTAGTGGAGGATTCACAGTTATCCATAGGTCGCTGGTTCAAATCCGGCCCAGAGGACTGTTTTTCTAATCTCAGGAGCAAAGAGGCTCCAGAGCATGCCCACTCGGTCAGAACCTCCCTATGTTTTAAACCTATTTTAAAGGAAATTCATTTGCTCAGCTTCTAGTAGCTAGTTGATAATCATGGGATTCTTAGCCTTCGTAGGATAATGATATTTCTTCGAATTATAGTAAAATTGCTTGCTCTTACAGGCATTACTCGTTTAATGTGCTATATAGGTCACATAGTCGCACCAATATTCAGCCGTTTCATAGACATCTCGTTTTTAATACAAACGTAGAAACTACACCCCTGAGGCTATCGCTGCTACTTCCTCGGCGAGAAACGCTTATTACAGAAAATTTAGACTAAACGAAGGTTCCACCGAGATTCGAACTCGGATCGCTGGATTCAGAGTCCAGAGTGCTAACCGTTACACCATGGAACCAGACAGGAGAATGGGACTCGTAAATACACTTAGCAGTGTTCTGACGTACTTCAGACACTTCCTACTTGCATTTTTTAACCTAATTGACACGATCGAGCATTATAAAACTTAATCTGGGCAATGTTTGCACTTGCAGCCGATGACTGCATTTCCTGTGCGTCTGTATGGCAGCGCTGAGTAGCAGTGTGTGGAAACGAAAGACAGGGACGGACGTAAAGCAATCAGTACGAATAAGAAAGTATGCAGAGCCTCTGGTAGCTCAGTTGGTAGAGCGGTGGACTGTAGTGGAGGATTCACAGTTATCCATAGGTCGCTGGTTCAAATCCGGCCCAGAGGACTGTTTTTCTAATCTCAGGAGCAAAGAGGCTCCAGAGCATGCCCACTCGGTCAGAACCTCCCTATGTTTTAAACCTATTTTAAAGGAAATTCATTTGCTCAGCTTCTAGTAGCTAGTTGATAATCATGGGATTCTTAGCCTTCGTAGGATATTGATATTTCTTCGAATTATAGTAAAATTGCTTGCTCTTACAGGCATTACTCGTTTAATGTGCTATATAGGTCACATAGTCGCACCAATATTCAGCCGTTTCATAGACATCTCGTTTTTAATACAAACGTAGAAACTACACCCCTGAGGCTATCGCTGCTACTTCCTCGGCGAGAAACGCTTATTACAGAAAATTTAGACTAAACGAAGGTTCCACCGAGATTCGAACTCGGATCGCTGGATTCAGAGTCCAGAGTGCTAACCGTTACACCATGGAACCACACAGGAGAATGGGACTCGTAAATACACTTAGCAGTGTTCTGACGTACTTCAGACACTTCCTACTTGCATTTTTTAACCTAATTGACACGATCGAGCATTATAAAACTTAATCTGGGCAATGTTTGCACTTGCAGCCGATGACTGCATTTCCTGTGCGTCTGTATGGCAGCGCTGAGTAGCAGTGTGTGGAAACGAAAGACAGGGACGGACGTAAAGCAATCAGTACGAATAAGAAAGTATGCAGAGCCTCTGGTAGCTCAGTTGGTAGAGCGGTGGACTGTAGTGGAGGATTCACAGTTATCCATAGGTCGCTGGTTCAAATCCGGCCCAGAGGACTGTTTTTCTAATCTCAGGAGCAAAGAGGCTCCAGAGCATGCCCACTCGGTCAGAACCTCCCTATGTTTTAAACCTATTTTAAAGGAAATTCATTTGCTCAGCTTCTAGTAGCTAGTTGATAATCATGGGATTCTTAGCCTTCGTAGGATAATGATATTTCTTCGAATTATAGTAAAATTGCTTGCTCTTACAGGCATTACTCGTTTAATGTGCTATATAGGTCACATAGTCGCACCAATATTCAGCCGTTTCATAGACATCTCGTTTTTAATACAAACGTAGAAACTACACCCCTGAGGCTATCGCTGCTACTTCCTCGGCGAGAAACGCTTATTACAGAAAATTTAGACTAAACGAAGGTTCCACCGAGATTCGAACTCGGATCGCTGGATTCAGAGTCCAGAGTGCTAACCGTTACACCATGGAACCAGACAGGAGAATGGGACTCGTAAATACACTTAGCAGTGTTCTGACGTACTTCAGACACTTCCTACTTGCATTTTTTAACCTAATTGACACGATCGAGCATTATAAAACTTAATCTGGGCAATGTTTGCACTTGCAGCCGATGACTGCATTTCCTGTGCGTCTGTATGGCAGCGCTGAGTAGCAGTGTGTGGAAACGAAAGACAGGGACGGACGTAAAGCAATCAGTACGAATAAGAAAGTATGCAGAGCCTCTGGTAGCTCAGTTGGTAGAGCGGTGGACTGTAGTGGAGGATTCACAGTTATCTATAGGTCGCTGGTTCAAATCCGGCCCAGAGGACTGTTTTTCTAATCTCAGGAGCAAAGAGGCTCCAGAGCATGCCCACTCGGTCAGAACCTCCCTATGTTTTAAACCTATTTTAAAGGAAATTCATTTGCTCAGCTTCTAGTAGCTAGTTGATAATCATGGGATTCTTAGCCTTCGTAGGATAATGATATTTCTTCGAATTATAGTAAAATTGCTTGCTCTTACAGGCATTACTCGTTTAATGTGCTATATAGGTCACATAGTCGCACCAATATTCAGCCGTTTCATAGACATCTCGTTTTTAATACAAACGTAGAAACTACACCCCTGAGGCTATCGCTGCTACTTCCTCGGCGAGAAACGCTTATTACAGAAAATTTAGACTAAACGAAGGTTCCACCGAGATTCGAACTCGGATCGCTGGATTCAGAGTCCAGAGTGCTAACCGTTACACCATGGAACCAGACAGGAGAATGGGACTCGTAAATACACTTAGCAGTGTTCTGACGTACTTCAGACACTTCCTACTTGCATTTTTTAACCTAATTGACACGATCGAGCATTATAAAACTTAATCTGGGCAATGTTTGCACTTGCAGCCGATGACTGCATTTCCTGTGCGTCTGTATGGCAGCGCTGAGTAGCAGTGTGTGGAAACGAAAGACAGGGACGGACGTAAAGCAATCAGTACGAATAAGAAAGTATGCAGAGCCTCTGGTAGCTCAGTTGGTAGAGCGGTGGACTGTAGTGGAGGATTCACAGTTATCCATAGGTCGCTGGTTCAAATCCGGCCCAGAGGACTGTTTTTCTAATCTCAGGAGCAAAGAGGCTCCAGAGCATGCCCACTCGGTCAGAACCTCCCTATGTTTTAAACCTATTTTAAAGGAAATTCATTTGCTCAGCTTCTAGTAGCTAGTTGATAATCATGGGATTCTTAGCCTTCGTAGGATAATGATATTTCTTCGAATTATAGTAAAATTGCTTGCTCTTACAGGCATTACTCGTTTAATGTGCTATATAGGTCACATAGTCGCACCAATATTCAGCCGTTTCATAGACATCTCGTTTTTAATACAAACGTAGAAACTACACCCCTGAGGCTATCGCTGCTACTTCCTCGGCGAGAAACGCTTATTACAGAAAATTTAGACTAAACGAAGGTTCCACCGAGATTCGAACTCGGATCGCTGGATTCAGAGTCCAGAGTGCTAACCGTTACACCATGGAACCAGACAGGAGAATGGGACTCGTAAATACACTTAGCAGTGTTCTGACGTACTTCAGACACTTCCTACTTGCATTTTTTAACCTAATTGACACGATCGAGCATTATAAAACTTAATCTGGGCAATGTTTGCACTTGCAGCCGATGACTGCATTTCCTGTGCGTCTGTATGGCAGCGCTGAGTAGCAGTGTGTGGAAACGAAAGACAGGGACGGACGTAAAGCAATCAGTACGAATAAGAAAGTATGCAGAGCCTCTGGTAGCTCAGTTGGTAGAGCGGTGGACTGTAGTGGAGGATTCACAGTTATCCATAGGTCGCTGGTTCAAATCCGGCCCAGAGGACTGTTTTTCTAATCTCAGGAGCAAAGAGGCTCCAGAGCATGCCCACTCGGTCAGAACCTCCCTATGTTTTAAACCTATTTTAAAGGAAATTCATTTGCTCAGCTTCTAGTAGCTAGTTGATAATCATGGGATTCTTAGCCTTCGTAGGATAATGATATTTCTTCGAATTATAGTAAAATTGCTTGCTCTTACAGGCATTACTCGTTTAATGTGCTATATAGGTCACATAGTCGCACCAATATTCAGCCGTTTCATAGACATCTCGTTTTTAATACAAACGTAGAAACTACACCCCTGAGGCTATCGCTGCTACTTCCTCGGCGAGAAACGCTTATTACAGAAAATTTAGACTAAACGAAGGTTCCACCGAGATTCGAACTCGGATCGCTGGATTCAGAGTCCAGAGTGCTAACCGTTACACCATGGAACCAGACAGGAGAATGGGACTCGTAAATACACTTAGCAGTGTTCTGACGTACTTCAGACACTTCCTACTTGCATTTTTTAACCTAATTGACACGATCGAGCATTATAAAACTTAATCTGGGCAATGTTTGCACTTGCAGCCGATGACTGCATTTCCTGTGCGTCTGTATGGCAGCGCTGAGTAGCAGTGTGTGGAAACGAAAGACAGGGACGGACGTAAAGCAATCAGTACGAATAAGAAAGTATGCAGAGCCTCTGGTAGCTCAGTTGGTAGAGCGGTGGACTGTAGTGGAGGATTCACAGTTATCCATAGGTCGCTGGTTCAAATCCGGCCCAGAGGACTGTTTTTCTAATCTCAGGAGCAAAGAGGCTCCAGAGCATGCCCACTCGGTCAGAACCTCCCTATGTTTTAAACCTATTTTAAAGGAAATTCATTTGCTCAGCTTCTAGTAGCTAGTTGATAATCATGGGATTCTTAGCCTTCGTAGGATAATGATATTTCTTCGAATTATAGTAAAATTGCTTGCTCTTACAGGCATTACTCGTTTAATGTGCTATATAGGTCACATAGTCGCACCAATATTCAGCCGTTTCATAGACATCTCGTTTTTAATACAAACGTAGAAACTACACCCCTGAGGCTATCGCTGCTACTTCCTCGGCGAGAAACGCTTATTACAGAAAATTTAGACTAAACGAAGGTTCCACCGAGATTCGAACTCGGATCGCTGGATTCAGAGTCCAGAGTGCTAACCGTTACACCATGGAACCAGACAGGAGAATGGGACTCGTAAATACACTTAGCAGTGTTCTGACGTACTTCAGACACTTCCTACTTGCATTTTTTAACCTAATTGACACGATCGAGCATTATAAAACTTAATCTGGGCAATGTTTGCACTTGCAGCCGATGACTGCATTTCCTGTGCGTCTGTATGGCAGCGCTGAGTAGCAGTGTGTGGAAACGAAAGACAGGGACGGACGTAAAGCAATCAGTACGAATAAGAAAGTATGCAGAGCCTCTGGTAGCTCAGTTGGTAGAGCGGTGGACTGTAGTGGAGGATTCACAGTTATCCATAGGTCGCTGGTTCAAATCCGGCCCAGAGGACTGTTTTTCTAATCTCAGGAGCAAAGAGGCTCCAGAGCATGCCCACTCGGTCAGAACCTCCCTATGTTTTAAACCTATTTTAAAGGAAATTCATTTGCTCAGCTTCTAGTAGCTAGTTGATAATCATGGGATTCTTAGCCTTCGTAGGATAATGATATTTCTTCGAATTATAGTAAAATTGCTTGCTCTTACAGGCATTACTCGTTTAATGTGCTATATAGGTCACATAGTCGCACCAATATTCAGCCGTTTCATAGACATCTCGTTTTTAATACAAACGTAGAAACTACACCCCTGAGGCTATCGCTGCTACTTCCTCGGCGAGAAACGCTTATTACAGAAAATTTAGACTAAACGAAGGTTCCACCGAGATTCGAACTCGGATCGCTGGATTCAGAGTCCAGAGTGCTAACCGTTACACCATGGAACCAGACAGGAGAATGGGACTCGTAAATACACTTAGCAGTGTTCTGACGTACTTCAGACACTTCCTACTTGCATTTTTTAACCTAATTGACACGATCGAGCATTATAAAACTTAA
This sequence comes from Schistocerca serialis cubense, assembly GCF_023864345.2. Classification (NCBI taxonomy): domain Eukaryota; kingdom Metazoa; phylum Arthropoda; class Insecta; order Orthoptera; family Acrididae; genus Schistocerca; species Schistocerca serialis. Next base: position 1,071,364,774 of record NC_064639.1, read on the forward strand.
TCTGGGCAATGTTTGCACTTGCAGCCGATGACTGCATTTCCTGTGCGTCTGTATGGCAGCGCTGAGTAGCAGTGTGTGGAAACGAAAGACAGGGACGGACGTAAAGCAATCAGTACGAATAAGAAAGTATGCAGAGCCTCTGGTAGCTCAGTTGGTAGAGCGGTGGACTGTAGTGGAGGATTCACAGTTATCCATAGGTCGCTGGTTCAAATCCGGCCCAGAGGACTGTTTTTCTAATCTCAGGAGCAAAGAGGCTCCAGAGCATGCCCACTCGGTCAGAACCTCCCTATGTTTTAAACCTATTTTAAAGGAAATTCATTTGCTCAGCTTCTAGTAGCTAGTTGATAATCATGGGATTCTTAGCCTTCGTAGGATAATGATATTTCTTCGAATTATAGTAAAATTGCTTGCTCTTACAGGCATTACTCGTTTAATGTGCTATATAGGTCACATAGTCGCACCAATATTCAGCCGTTTCATAGACATCTCGTTTTTAATACAAACGTAGAAACTACACCCCTGAGGCTATCGCTGCTACTTCCTCGGCGAGAAACGCTTATTACAGAAAATTTAGACTAAACGAAGGTTCCACCGAGATTCGAACTCGGATCGCTGGATTCAGAGTCCAGAGTGCTAACCGTTACACCATGGAACCAGACAGGAGAATGGGACTCGTAAATACACTTAGCAGTGTTCTGACGTACTTCAGACACTTCCTACTTGCATTTTTTAACCTAATTGACACGATCGAGCATTATAAAACTTAATCTGGGCAATGTTTGCACTTGCAGCCGATGACTGCATTTCCTGTGCGTCTGTATGGCAGCGCTGAGTAGCAGTGTGTGGAAACGAAAGACAGGGACGGACGTAAAGCAATCAGTACGAATAAGAAAGTATGCAGAGCCTCTGGTAGCTCAGTTGGTAGAGCGGTGGACTGTAGTGGAGGATTCACAGTTATCCATAGGTCGCTGGTTCAAATCCGGCCCAGAGGACTGTTTTTCTAATCTCAGGAGCAAAGAGGCTCCAGAGCATGCCCACTCGGTCAGAACCTCCCTATGTTTTAAACCTATTTTAAAGGAAATTCATTTGCTCAGCTTCTAGTAGCTAGTTGATAATCATGGGATTCTTAGCCTTCGTAGGATAATGATATTTCTTCGAATTATAGTAAAATTGCTTGCTCTTACAGGCATTACTCGTTTAATGTGCTATATAGGTCACATAGTCGCACCAATATTCAGCCGTTTCATAGACATCTCGTTTTTAATACAAACGTAGAAACTACACCCCTGAGGCTATCGCTGCTACTTCCTCGGCGAGAAACGCTTATTACAGAAAATTTAGACTAAACGAAGGTTCCACCGAGATTCGAACTCGGATCGCTGGATTCAGAGTCCAGAGTGCTAACCGTTACACCATGGAACCAGACAGGAGAATGGGACTCGTAAATACACTTAGCAGTGTTCTGACGTACTTCAGACACTTCCTACTTGCATTTTTTAACCTAATTGACACGATCGAGCATTATAAAACTTAATCTGGGCAATGTTTGCACTTGCAGCCGATGACTGCATTTCCTGTGCGTCTGTATGGCAGCGCTGAGTAGCAGTGTGTGGAAACGAAAGACAGGGACGGACGTAAAGCAATCAGTACGAATAAGAAAGTATGCAGAGCCTCTGGTAGCTCAGTTGGTAGAGCGGTGGACTGTAGTGGAGGATTCACAGTTATCCATAGGTCGCTGGTTCAAATCCGGCCCAGAGGACTGTTTTTCTAATCTCAGGAGCAAAGAGGCTCCAGAGCATGCCCACTCGGTCAGAACCTCCCTATGTTTTAAACCTATTTTAAAGGAAATTCATTTGCTCAGCTTCTAGTAGCTAGTTGATAATCATGGGATTCTTAGCCTTCGTAGGATAATGATATTTCTTCGAATTATAGTAAAATTGCTTGCTCTTACAGGCATTACTCGTTTAATGTGCTATATAGGTCACATAGTCGCACCAATATTCAGCCGTTTCATAGACATCTCGTTTTTAATACAAACGTAGAAACTACACCCCTGAGGCTATCGCTGCTACTTCCTCGGCGAGAAACGCTTATTACAGAAAATTTAGACTAAACGAAGGTTCCACCGAGATTCGAACTCGGATCGCTGGATTCAGAGTCCAGAGTGCTAACCGTTACACCATGGAACCAGACAGGAGAATGGGACTCGTAAATACACTTAGCAGTGTTCTGACGTACTTCAGACACTTCCTACTTGCATTTTTTAACCTAATTGACACGATCGAGCATTATAAAACTTAATCTGGGCAATGTTTGCACTTGCAGCCGATGACTGCATTTCCTGTGCGTCTGTATGGCAGCGCTGAGTAGCAGTGTGTGGAAACGAAAGACAGGGACGGACGTAAAGCAATCAGTACGAATAAGAAAGTATGCAGAGCCTCTGGTAGCTCAGTTGGTAGAGCGGTGGACTGTAGTGGAGGATTCACAGTTATCCATAGGTCGCTGGTTCAAATCCGGCCCAGAGGACTGTTTTTCTAATCTCAGGAGCAAAGAGGCTCCAGAGCATGCCCACTCGGTCAGAACCTCCCTATGTTTTAAACCTATTTTAAAGGAAATTCATTTGCTCAGCTTCTAGTAGCTAGTTGATAATCATGGGATTCTTAGCCTTCGTAGGATAATGATATTTCTTCGAATTATAGTAAAATTGCTTGCTCTTACAGGCATTACTCGTTTAATGTGCTATATAGGTCACATAGTCGCACCAATATTCAGCCGTTTCATAGACATCTCGTTTTTAATACAAACGTAGAAACTACACCCCTGAGGCTATCGCTGCTACTTCCTCGGCGAGAAACGCTTATTACAGAAAATTTAGACTAAACGAAGGTTCCACCGAGATTCGAACTCGGATCGCTGGATTCAGAGTCCAGAGTGCTAACCGTTACACCATGGAACCACACAGGAGAATGGGACTCGTAAATACACTTAGCAGTGTTCTGACGTACTTCAGACACTTCCTACTTGCATTTTTTAACCTAATTGACACGATCGAGCATTATAAAACTTAATCTGGGCAATGTTTGCACTTGCAGCCGATGACTGCATTTCCTGTGCGTCTGTATGGCAGCGCTGAGTAGCAGTGTGTGGAAACGAAAGACAGGGACGGACGTAAAGCAATCAGTACGAATAAGAAAGTATGCAGAGCCTCTGGTAGCTCAGTTGGTAGAGCGGTGGACTGTAGTGGAGGATTCACAGTTATCCATAGGTCGCTGGTTCAAATCCGGCCCAGAGGACTGTTTTTCTAATCTCAGGAGCAAAGAGGCTCCAGAGCATGCCCACTCGGTCAGAACCTCCCTATGTTTTAAACCTATTTTAAAGGAAATTCATTTGCTCAGCTTCTAGTAGCTAGTTGATAATCATGGGATTCTTAGCCTTCGTAGGATAATGATATTTCTTCGAATTATAGTAAAATTGCTTGCTCTTACAGGCATTACTCGTTTAATGTGCTATATAGGTCACATAGTCGCACCAATATTCAGCCGTTTCATAGACATCTCGTTTTTAATACAAACGTAGAAACTACACCCCTGAGGCTATCGCTGCTACTTCCTCGGCGAGAAACGCTTATTACAGAAAATTTAGACTAAACGAAGGTTCCACCGAGATTCGAACTCGGATCGCTGGATTCAGAGTCCAGAGTGCTAACCGTTACACCATGGAACCAGACAGGAGAATGGGACTCGTAAATACACTTAGCAGTGTTCTGACGTACTTCAGACACTTCCTACTTGCATTTTTTAACCTAATTGACACGATCGAGCATTATAAAACTTAATCTGGGCAATGTTTGCACTTGCAGCCGATGACTGCATTTCCTGTGCGTCTGTATGGCAGCGCTGAGTAGCAGTGTGTGGAAACGAAAGACAGGGACGGACGTAAAGCAATCAGTACGAATAAGAAAGTATGCAGAGCCTCTGGTAGCTCAGTTGGTAGAGCGGTGGACTGTAGTGGAGGATTCACAGTTATCCATAGGTCGCTGGTTCAAATCCGGCCCAGAGGACTGTTTTTCTAATCTCAGGAGCAAAGAGGCTCCAGAGCATGCCCACTCGGTCAGAACCTCCCTATGTTTTAAACCTATTTTAAAGGAAATTCATTTGCTCAGCTTCTAGTAGCTAGTTGATAATCATGGGATTCTTAGCCTTCGTAGGATAATGATATTTCTTCGAATTATAGTAAAATTGCTTGCTCTTACAGGCATTACTCGTTTAATGTGCTATATAGGTCACATAGTCGCACCAATATTCAGCCGTTTCATAGACATCTCGTTTTTAATACAAACGTAGAAACTACACCCCTGAGGCTATCGCTGCTACTTCCTCGGCGAGAAACGCTTATTACAGAAAATTTAGACTAAACGAAGGTTCCACCGAGATTCGAACTCGGATCGCTGGATTCAGAGTCCAGAGTGCTAACCGTTACACCATGGAACCACACAGGAGAATGGGACTCGTAAATACACTTAGCAGTGTTCTGACGTACTTCAGACACTTCCTACTTGCATTTTTTAACCTAATTGACACGATCGAGCATTATAAAACTTAATCTGGGCAATGTTTGCACTTGCAGCCGATGACTGCATTTCCTGTGCGTCTGTATGGCAGCGCTGAGTAGCAGTGTGTGGAAACGAAAGACAGGGACGGACGTAAAGCAATCAGTACGAATAAGAAAGTATGCAGAGCCTCTGGTAGCTCAGTTGGTAGAGCGGTGGACTGTAGTGGAGGATTCACAGTTATCCATAGGTCGCTGGTTCAAATCCGGCCCAGAGGACTGTTTTTCTAATCTCAGGAGCAAAGAGGCTCCAGAGCATGCCCACTCGGTCAGAACCTCCCTATGTTTTAAACCTATTTTAAAGGAAATTCATTTGCTCAGCTTCTAGTAGCTAGTTGATAATCATGGGATTCTTAGCCTTCGTAGGATAATGATATTTCTTCGAATTATAGTAAAATTGCTTGCTCTTACAGGCATTACTCGTTTAATGTGCTATATAGGTCACATAGTCGCACCAATATTCAGCCGTTTCATAGACATCTCGTTTTTAATACAAACGTAGAAACTACACCCCTGAGGCTATCGCTGCTACTTCCTCGGCGAGAAACGCTTATTACAGAAAATTTAGACTAAACGAAGGTTCCACCGAGATTCGAACTCGGATCGCTGGATTCAGAGTCCAGAGTGCTAACCGTTACACCATGGAACCAGACAGGAGAATGGGACTCGTAAATACACTTAGCAGTGTTCTGACGTACTTCAGACACTTCCTACTTGCATTTTTTAACCTAATTGACACGATCGAGCATTATAAAACTTAATCTGGGCAATGTTTGCACTTGCAGCCGATGACTGCATTTCCTGTGCGTCTGTATGGCAGCGCTGAGTAGCAGTGTGTGGAAACGAAAGACAGGGACGGACGTAAAGCAATCAGTACGAATAAGAAAGTATGCAGAGCCTCTGGTAGCTCAGTTGGTAGAGCGGTGGACTGTAGTGGAGGATTCACAGTTATCCATAGGTCGCTGGTTCAAATCCGGCCCAGAGGACTGTTTTTCTAATCTCAGGAGCAAAGAGGCTCCAGAGCATGCCCACTCGGTCAGAACCTCCCTATGTTTTAAACCTATTTTAAAGGAAATTCATTTGCTCAGCTTCTAGTAGCTAGTTGATAATCATGGGATTCTTAGCCTTCGTAGGATAATGATATTTCTTCGAATTATAGTAAAATTGCTTGCTCTTACAGGCATTACTCGTTTAATGTGCTATATAGGTCACATAGTCGCACCAATATTCAGCCGTTTCATAGACATCTCGTTTTTAATACAAACGTAGAAACTACACCCCTGAGGCTATCGCTGCTACTTCCTCGGCGAGAAACGCTTATTACAGAAAATTTAGACTAAACGAAGGTTCCACCGAGATTCGAACTCGGATCGCTGGATTCAGAGTCCAGAGTGCTAACCGTTACACCATGGAACCAGACAGGAGAATGGGACTCGTAAATACACTTAGCAGTGTTCTGACGTACTTCAGACACTTCCTACTTGCATTTTTTAACCTAATTGACACGATCGAGCATTATAAAACTTAATCTGGGCAATGTTTGCACTTGCAGCCGATGACTGCATTTCCTGTGCGTCTGTATGGCAGCGCTGAGTAGCAGTGTGTGGAAACGAAAGACAGGGACGGACGTAAAGCAATCAGTACGAATAAGAAAGTATGCAGAGCCTCTGGTAGCTCAGTTGGTAGAGCGGTGGACTGTAGTGGAGGATTCACAGTTATCCATAGGTCGCTGGTTCAAATCCGGCCCAGAGGACTGTTTTTCTAATCTCAGGAGCAAAGAGGCTCCAGAGCATGCCCACTCGGTCAGAACCTCCCTATGTTTTAAACCTATTTTAAAGGAAATTCATTTGCTCAGCTTCTAGTAGCTAGTTGATAATCATGGGATTCTTAGCCTTCGTAGGATAATGATATTTCTTCGAATTATAGTAAAATTGCTTGCTCTTACAGGCATTACTCGTTTAATGTGCTATATAGGTCACATAGTCGCACCAATATTCAGCCGTTTCATAGACATCTCGTTTTTAATACAAACGTAGAAACTACACCCCTGAGGCTATCGCTGCTACTTCCTCGGCGAGAAACGCTTATTACAGAAAATTTAGACTAAACGAAGGTTCCACCGAGATTCGAACTCGGATCGCTGGATTCAGAGTCCAGAGTGCTAACCGTTACACCATGGAACCAGACAGGAGAATGGGACTCGTAAATACACTTAGCAGTGTTCTGACGTACTTCAGACACTTCCTACTTGCATTTTTTAACCTAATTGACACGATCGAGCATTATAAAACTTAATCTGGGCAATGTTTGCACTTGCAGCCGATGACTGCATTTCCTGTGCGTCTGTATGGCAGCGCTGAGTAGCAGTGTGTGGAAACGAAAGACAGGGACGGACGTAAAGCAATCAGTACGAATAAGAAAGTATGCAGAGCCTCTGGTAGCTCAGTTGGTAGAGCGGTGGACTGTAGTGGAGGATTCACAGTTATCCATAGGTCGCTGGTTCAAATCCGGCCCAGAGGACTGTTTTTCTAATCTCAGGAGCAAAGAGGCTCCAGAGCATGCCCACTCGGTCAGAACCTCCCTATGTTTTAAACCTATTTTAAAGGAAATTCATTTGCTCAGCTTCTAGTAGCTAGTTGATAATCATGGGATTCTTAGCCTTCGTAGGATAATGATATTTCTTCGAATTATAGTAAAATTGCTTGCTCTTACAGGCATTACTCGTTTAATGTGCTATATAGGTCACATAGTCGCACCAATATTCAGCCGTTTCATAGACATCTCGTTTTTAATACAAACGTAGAAACTACACCCCTGAGGCTATCGCTGCTACTTCCTCGGCGAGAAACGCTTATTACAGAAAATTTAGACTAAACGAAGGTTCCACCGAGATTCGAACTCGGATCGCTGGATTCAGAGTCCAGAGTGCTAACCGTTACACCATGGAACCAGACAGGAGAATGGGACTCGTAAATACACTTAGCAGTGTTCTGACGTACTTCAGACACTTCCTACTTGCATTTTTTAACCTAATTGACACGATCGAGCATTATAAAACTTAATCTGGGCAATGTTTGCACTTGCAGCCGATGACTGCATTTCCTGTGCGTCTGTATGGCAGCGCTGAGTAGCAGTGTGTGGAAACGAAAGACAGGGACGGACGTAAAGCAATCAGTACGAATAAGAAAGTATGCAGAGCCTCTGGTAGCTCAGTTGGTAGAGCGGTGGACTGTAGTGGAGGATTCACAGTTATCCATAGGTCGCTGGTTCAAATCCGGCCCAGAGGACTGTTTTTCTAATCTCAGGAGCAAAGAGGCTCCAGAGCATGCCCACTCGGTCAGAACCTCCCTATGTTTTAAACCTATTTTAAAGGAAATTCATTTGCTCAGCTTCTAGTAGCTAGTTGATAATCATGGGATTCTTAGCCTTCGTAGGATAATGATATTTCTTCGAATTATAGTAAAATTGCTTGCTCTTACAGGCATTACTCGTTTAATGTGCTATATAGGTCACATAGTCGCACCAATATTCAGCCGTTTCATAGACATCTCGTTTTTAATACAAACGTAGAAACTACACCCCTGAGGCTATCGCTGCTACTTCCTCGGCGAGAAACGCTTATTACAGAAAATTTAGACTAAACGAAGGTTCCACCGAGATTCGAACTCGGATCGCTGGATTCAGAGTCCAGAGTGCTAACCGTTACACCATGGAACCAGACAGGAGAATGGGACTCGTAAATACACTTAGCAGTGTTCTGACGTACTTCAGACACTTCCTACTTGCATTTTTTAACCTAATTGACACGATCGAGCATTATAAAACTTAATCTGGGCAATGTTTGCACTTGCAGCCGATGACTGCATTTCCTGTGCGTCTGTATGGCAGCGCTGAGTAGCAGTGTGTGGAAACGAAAGACAGGGACGGACGTAAAGCAATCAGTACGAATAAGAAAGTATGCAGAGCCTCTGGTAGCTCAGTTGGTAGAGCGGTGGACTGTAGTGGAGGATTCACAGTTATCCATAGGTCGCTGGTTCAAATCCGGCCCAGAGGACTGTTTTTCTAATCTCAGGAGCAAAGAGGCTCCAGAGCATGCCCACTCGGTCAGAACCTCCCTATGTTTTAAACCTATTTTAAAGGAAATTCATTTGCTCAGCTTCTAGTAGCTAGTTGATAATCATGGGATTCTTAGCCTTCGTAGGATAATGATATTTCTTCGAATTATAGTAAAATTGCTTGCTCTTACAGGCATTACTCGTTTAATGTGCTATATAGGTCACATAGTCGCACCAATATTCAGCCGTTTCATAGACATCTCGTTTTTAATACAAACGTAGAAACTACACCCCTGAGGCTATCGCTGCTACTTCCTCGGCGAGAAACGCTTATTACAGAAAATTTAGACTAAACGAAGGTTCCACCGAGATTCGAACTCGGATCGCTGGATTCAGAGTCCAGAGTGCTAACCGTTACACCATGGAACCAGACAGGAGAATGGGACTCGTAAATACACTTAGCAGTGTTCTGACGTACTTCAGACACTTCCTACTTGCATTTTTTAACCTAATTGACACGATCGAGCATTATAAAACTTAATCTGGGCAATGTTTGCACTTGCAGCCGATGACTGCATTTCCTGTGCGTCTGTATGGCAGCGCTGAGTAGCAGTGTGTGGAAACGAAAGACAGGGACGGACGTAAAGCAATCAGTACGAATAAGAAAGTATGCAGAGCCTCTGGTAGCTCAGTTGGTAGAGCGGTGGACTGTAGTGGAGGATTCACAGTTATCCATAGGTCGCTGGTTCAAATCCGGCCCAGAGGACTGTTTTTCTAATCTCAGGAGCAAAGAGGCTCCAGAGCATGCCCACTCGGTCAGAACCTCCCTATGTTTTAAACCTATTTTAAAGGAAATTCATTTGCTCAGCTTCTAGTAGCTAGTTGATAATCATGGGATTCTTAGCCTTCGTAGGATAATGATATTTCTTCGAATTATAGTAAAATTGCTTGCTCTTACAGGCATTACTCGTTTAATGTGCTATATAGGTCACATAGTCGCACCAATATTCAGCCGTTTCATAGACATCTCGTTTTTAATACAAACGTAGAAACTACACCCCTGAGGCTATCGCTGCTACTTCCTCGGCGAGAAACGCTTATTACAGAAAATTTAGACTAAACGAAGGTTCCACCGAGATTCGAACTCGGATCGCTGGATTCAGAGTCCAGAGTGCTAACCGTTACACCATGGAACCAGACAGGAGAATGGGACTCGTAAATACACTTAGCAGTGTTCTGACGTACTTCAGACACTTCCTACTTGCATTTTTTAACCTAATTGACACGATCGAGCATTATAAAACTTAATCTGGGCAATGTTTGCACTTGCAGCCGATGACTGCATTTCCTGTGCGTCTGTATGGCAGCGCTGAGTAGCAGTGTGTGGAAACGAAAGACAGGGACGGACGTAAAGCAATCAGTACGAATAAGAAAGTATGCAGAGCCTCTGGTAGCTCAGTTGGTAGAGCGGTGGACTGTAGTGGAGGATTCACAGTTATCCATAGGTCGCTGGTTCAAATCCGGCCCAGAGGACTGTTTTTCTAATCTCAGGAGCAAAGAGGCTCCAGAGCATGCCCACTCGGTCAGAACCTCCCTATGTTTTAAACCTATTTTAAAGGAAATTCATTTGCTCAGCTTCTAGTAGCTAGTTGATAATCATGGGATTCTTAGCCTTCGTAGGATAATGATATTTCTTCGAATTATAGTAAAATTGCTTGCTCTTACAGGCATTACTCGTTTAATGTGCTATATAGGTCACATAGTCGCACCAATATTCAGCCGTTTCATAGACATCTCGTTTTTAATACAAACGTAGAAACTACACCCCTGAGGCTATCGCTGCTACTTCCTCGGCGAGAAACGCTTATTACAGAAAATTTAGACTAAACGAAGGTTCCACCGAGATTCGAACTCGGATCGCTGGATTCAGAGTCCAGAGTGCTAACCGTTACACCATGGAACCAGACAGGAGAATGGGACTCGTAAATACACTTAGCAGTGTTCTGACGTACTTCAGACACTTCCTACTTGCATTTTTTAACCTAATTGACACGATCGAGCATTATAAAACTTAATCTGGGCAATGTTTGCACTTGCAGCCGATGACTGCATTTCCTGTGCGTCTGTATGGCAGCGCTGAGTAGCAGTGTGTGGAAACGAAAGACAGGGACGGACGTAAAGCAATCAGTACGAATAAGAAAGTATGCAGAGCCTCTGGTAGCTCAGTTGGTAGAGCGGTGGACTGTAGTGGAGGATTCACAGTTATCCATAGGTCGCTGGTTCAAATCCGGCCCAGAGGACTGTTTTTCTAATCTCAGGAGCAAAGAGGCTCCAGAGCATGCCCACTCGGTCAGAACCTCCCTATGTTTTAAACCTATTTTAAAGGAAATTCATTTGCTCAGCTTCTAGTAGCTAGTTGATAATCATGGGATTCTTAGCCTTCGTAGGATAATGATATTTCTTCGAATTATAGTAAAATTGCTTGCTCTTACAGGCATTACTCGTTTAATGTGCTATATAGGTCACATAGTCGCACCAATATTCAGCCGTTTCATAGACATCTCGTTTTTAATACAAACGTAGAAACTACACCCCTGAGGCTATCGCTGCTACTTCCTCGGCGAGAAACGCTTATTACAGAAAATTTAGACTAAACGAAGGTTCCACCGAGATTCGAACTCGGATCGCTGGATTCAGAGTCCAGAGTGCTAACCGTTACACCATGGAACCAGACAGGAGAATGGGACTCGTAAATACACTTAGCAGTGTTCTGACGTACTTCAGACACTTCCTACTTGCATTTTTTAACCTAATTGACACGATCGAGCATTATAAAACTTAATCTGGGCAATGTTTGCACTTGCAGCCGATGACTGCATTTCCTGTGCGTCTGTATGGCAGCGCTGAGTAGCAGTGTGTGGAAACGAAAGACAGGGACGGACGTAAAGCAATCAGTACGAATAAGAAAGTATGCAGAGCCTCTGGTAGCTCAGTTGGTAGAGCGGTGGACTGTAGTGGAGGATTCACAGTTATCCATAGGTCGCTGGTTCAAATCCGGCCCAGAGGACTGTTTTTCTAATCTCAGGAGCAAAGAGGCTCCAGAGCATGCCCACTCGGTCAGAACCTCCCTATGTTTTAAACCTATTTTAAAGGAAATTCATTTGCTCAGCTTCTAGTAGCTAGTTGATAATCATGGGATTCTTAGCCTTCGTAGGATAATGATATTTCTTCGAATTATAGTAAAATTGCTTGCTCTTACAGGCATTACTCGTTTAATGTGCTATATAGGTCACATAGTCGCACCAATATTCAGCCGTTTCATAGACATCTCGTTTTTAATACAAACGTAGAAACTACACCCCTGAGGCTATCGCTGCTACTTCCTCGGCGAGAAACGCTTATTACAGAAAATTTAGACTAAACGAAGGTTCCACCGAGATTCGAACTCGGATCGCTGGATTCAGAGTCCAGAGTGCTAACCGTTACACCATGCAACCAGACAGGAGAATGGGACTCGTAAATACACTTAGCAGTGTTCTGACGTACTTCAGACACTTCCTACTTGCATTTTTTAACCTAATTGACACGATCGAGCATTATAAAACTTAATCTGGGCAATGTTTGCACTTGCAGCCGATGACTGCATTTCCTGTGCGTCTGTATGGCAGCGCTGAGTAGCAGTGTGTGGAAACGAAAGACAGGGACGGACGTAAAGCAATCAGTACGAATAAGAAAGTATGCAGAGCCTCTGGTAGCTCAGTTGGTAGAGCGGTGGACTGTAGTGGAGGATTCACAGTTATCCATAGGTCGCTGGTTCAAATCCGGCCCAGAGGACTGTTTTTCTAATCTCAGGAGCAAAGAGGCTCCAGAGCATGCCCACTCGGTCAGAACCTCCCTATGTTTTAAACCTATTTTAAAGGAAATTCATTTGCTCAGCTTCTAGTAGCTAGTTGATAATCATGGGATTCTTAGCCTTCGTAGGATAATGATATTTCTTCGAATTATAGTAAAATTGCTTGCTCTTACAGGCATTACTCGTTTAATGTGCTATATAGGTCACATAGTCGCACCAATATTCAGCCGTTTCATAGACATCTCGTTTTTAATACAAACGTAGAAACTACACCCCTGAGGCTATCGCTGCTACTTCCTCGGCGAGAAACGCTTATTACAGAAAATTTAGACTAAACGAAGGTTCCACCGAGATTCGAACTCGGATCGCTGGATTCAGAGTCCAGAGTGCTAACCGTTACACCATGGAACCAGACAGGAGAATGGGACTCGTAAATACACTTAGCAGTGTTCTGACGTACTTCAGACACTTCCTACTTGCATTTTTTAACCTAATTGACACGATCGAGCATTATAAAACTTAATCTGGGCAATGTTTGCACTTGCAGCCGATGACTGCATTTCCTGTGCGTCTGTATGGCAGCGCTGAGTAGCAGTGTGTGGAAACGAAAGACAGGGACGGACGTAAAGCAATCAGTACGAATAAGAAAGTATGCAGAGCCTCTGGTAGCTCAGTTGGTAGAGCGGTGGACTGTAGTGGAGGATTCACAGTTATCCATAGGTCGCTGGTTCAAATCCGGCCCAGAGGACTGTTTTTCTAATCTCAGGAGCAAAGAGGCTCCAGAGCATGCCCACTCGGTCAGAACCTCCCTATGTTTTAAACCTATTTTAAAGGAAATTCATTTGCTCAGCTTCTAGTAGCTAGTTGATAATCATGGGATTCTTAGCCTTCGTAGGATAATGATATTTCTTCGAATTATAGTAAAATTGCTTGCTCTTACAGGCATTACTCGTTTAATGTGCTATATAGGTCACATAGTCGCACCAATATTCAGCCGTTTCATAGACATCTCGTTTTTAATACAAACGTAGAAACTACACCCCTGAGGCTATCGCTGCTACTTCCTCGGCGAGAAACGCTTATTACAGAAAATTTAGACTAAACGAAGGTTCCACCGAGATTCGAACTCGGATCGCTGGATTCAGAGTCCAGAGTGCTAACCGTTACACCATGGAACCAGACAGGAGAATGGGACTCGTAAATACACTTAGCAGTGTTCTGACGTACTTCAGACACTTCCTACTTGCATTTTTTAACCTAATTGACACGATCGAGCATTATAAAACTTAATCTGGGCAATGTTTGCACTTGCAGCCGATGACTGCATTTCCTGTGCGTCTGTATGGCAGCGCTGAGTAGCAGTGTGTGGAAACGAAAGACAGGGACGGACGTAAAGCAATCAGTACGAATAAGAAAGTATGCAGAGCCTCTGGTAGCTCAGTTGGTAGAGCGGTGGACTGTAGTGGAGGATTCACAGTTATCCATAGGTCGCTGGTTCAAATCCGGCCCAGAGGACTGTTTTTCTAATCTCAGGAGCAAAGAGGCTCCAGAGCATGCCCACTCGGTCAGAACCTCCCTATGTTTTAAACCTATTTTAAAGGAAATTCATTTGCTCAGCTTCTAGTAGCTAGTTGATAATCATGGGATTCTTAGCCTTCGTAGGATAATGATATTTCTTCGAATTATAGTAAAATTGCTTGCTCTTACAGGCATTACTCGTTTAATGTGCTATATAGGTCACATAGTCGCACCAATATTCAGCCGTTTCATAGACATCTCGTTTTTAATACAAACGTAGAAACTACACCCCTGAGGCTATCGCTGCTACTTCCTCGGCGAGAAACGCTTATTACAGAAAATTTAGACTAAACGAAGGTTCCACCGAGATTCGAACTCGGATCGCTGGATTCAGAGTCCAGAGTGCTAACCGTTACACCATGGAACCAGACAGGAGAATGGGACTCGTAAATACACTTAGCAGTGTTCTGACGTACTTCAGACACTTCCTACTTGCATTTTTTAACCTAATTGACACGATCGAGCATTATAAAACTTAATCTGGGCAATGTTTGCACTTGCAGCCGATGACTGCATTTCCTGTGCGTCTGTATGGCAGCGCTGAGTAGCAGTGTGTGGAAACGAAAGACAGGGACGGACGTAAAGCAATCAGTACGAATAAGAAAGTATGCAGAGCCTCTGGTAGCTCAGTTGGTAGAGCGGTGGACTGTAGTGGAGGATTCACAGTTATCCATAGGTCGCTGGTTCAAATCCGGCCCAGAGGACTGTTTTTCTAATCTCAGGAGCAAAGAGGCTCCAGAGCATGCCCACTCGGTCAGAACCTCCCTATGTTTTAAACCTATTTTAAAGGAAATTCATTTGCTCAGCTTCTAGTAGCTAGTTGATAATCATGGGATTCTTAGCCTTCGTAGGATAATGATATTTCTTCGAATTATAGTAAAATTGCTTGCTCTTACAGGCATTACTCGTTTAATGTGCTATATAGGTCACATAGTCGCACCAATATTCAGCCGTTTCATAGACATCTCGTTTTTAATACAAACGTAGAAACTACACCCCTGAGGCTATCGCTGCTACTTCCTCGGCGAGAAACGCTTATTACAGAAAATTTAGACTAAACGAAGGTTCCACCGAGATTCGAACTCGGATCGCTGGATTCAGAGTCCAGAGTGCTAACCGTTACACCATGCAACCAGACAGGAGAATGGGACTCGTAAATACACTTAGCAGTGTTCTGACGTACTTCAGACACTTCCTACTTGCATTTTTTAACCTAATTGACACGATCGAGCATTATAAAACTTAATCTGGGCAATGTTTGCACTTGCAGCCGATGACTGCATTTCCTGTGCGTCTGTATGGCAGCGCTGAGTAGCAGTGTGTGGAAACGAAAGACAGGGACGGACGTAAAGCAATCAGTACGAATAAGAAAGTATGCAGAGCCTCTGGTAGCTCAGTTGGTAGAGCGGTGGACTGTAGTGGAGGATTCACAGTTATCCATAGGTCGCTGGTTCAAATCCGGCCCAGAGGACTGTTTTTCTAATCTCAGGAGCAAAGAGGCTCCAGAGCATGCCCACTCGGTCAGAACCTCCCTATGTTTTAAACCTATTTTAAAGGAAATTCATTTGCTCAGCTTCTAGTAGCTAGTTGATAATCATGGGATTCTTAGCCTTCGTAGGATAATGATATTTCTTCGAATTATAGTAAAATTGCTTGCTCTTACAGGCATTACTCGTTTAATGTGCTATATAGGTCACATAGTCGCACCAATATTCAGCCGTTTCATAGACATCTCGTTTTTAATACAAACGTAGAAACTACACCCCTGAGGCTATCGCTGCTACTTCCTCGGCGAGAAACGCTAATTACAGAAAATTTAGACTAAACGAAGGTTCCACCGAGATTCGAACTCGGATCGCTGGATTCAGAGTCCAGAGTGCTAACCGTTACACCATGGAACCAGACAGGAGAATGGGACTCGTAAATACACTTAGCAGTGTTCTGACGTACTTCAGACACTTCCTACTTGCATTTTTTAACCTAATTGACACGATCGAGCATTATAAAACTTAATCTGGGCAATGTTTGCACTTGCAGCCGATGACTGCATTTCCTGTGCGTCTGTATGGCAGCGCTGAGTAGCAGTGTGTGGAAACGAAAGACAGGGACGGACGTAAAGCAATCAGTACGAATAAGAAAGTATGCAGAGCCTCTGGTAGCTCAGTTGGTAGAGCGGTGGACTGTAGTGGAGGATTCACAGTTATCCATAGGTCGCTGGTTCAAATCCGGCCCAGAGGACTGTTTTTCTAATCTCAGGAGCAAAGAGGCTCCAGAGCATGCCCACTCGGTCAGAACCTCCCTATGTTTTAAACCTATTTTAAAGGAAATTCATTTGCTCAGCTTCTAGTAGCTAGTTGATAATCATGGGATTCTTAGCCTTCGTAGGATAATGATATTTCTTCGAATTATAGTAAAATTGCTTGCTCTTACAGGCATTACTCGTTTAATGTGCTATATAGGTCACATAGTCGCACCAATATTCAGCCGTTTCATAGACATCTCGTTTTTAATACAAACGTAGAAACTACACCCCTGAGGCTATCGCTGCTACTTCCTCGGCGAGAAACGCTTATTACAGAAAATTTAGACTAAACGAAGGTTCCACCGAGATTCGAACTCGGATCGCTGGATTCAGAGTCCAGAGTGCTAACCGTTACACCATGGAACCAGACAGGAGAATGGGACTCGTAAATACACTTAGCAGTGTTCTGACGTACTTCAGACACTTCCTACTTGCATTTTTTAACCTAATTGACACGATCGAGCATTATAAAACTTAATCTGGGCAATGTTTGCACTTGCAGCCGATGACTGCATTTCCTGTGCGTCTGTATGGCAGCGCTGAGTAGCAGTGTGTGGAAACGAAAGACAGGGACGGACGTAAAGCAATCAGTACGAATAAGAAAGTATGCAGAGCCTCTGGTAGCTCAGTTGGTAGAGCGGTGGACTGTAGTGGAGGATTCACAGTTATCCATAGGTCGCTGGTTCAAATCCGGCCCAGAGGACTGTTTTTCTAATCTCAGGAGCAAAGAGGCTCCAGAGCATGCCCACTCGGTCAGAACCTCCCTATGTTTTAAACCTATTTTAAAGGAAATTCATTTGCTCAGCTTCTAGTAGCTAGTTGATAATCATGGGATTCTTAGCCTTCGTAGGATAATGATATTTCTTCGAATTATAGTAAAATTGCTTGCTCTTACAGGCATTACTCGTTTAATGTGCTATATAGGTCACATAGTCGCACCAATATTCAGCCGTTTCATAGACATCTCGTTTTTAATACAAACGTAGAAACTACACCCCTGAGGCTATCGCTGCTACTTCCTCGGCGAGAAACGCTTATTACAGAAAATTTAGACTAAACGAAGGTTCCACCGAGATTCGAACTCGGATCGCTGGATTCAGAGTCCAGAGTGCTAACCGTTACACCATGGAACCAGACAGGAGAATGGGACTCGTAAATACACTTAGCAGTGTTCTGACGTACTTCAGACACTTCCTACTTGCATTTTTTAACCTAATTGACACGATCGAGCATTATAAAACTTAATCTGGGCAATGTTTGCACTTGCAGCCGATGACTGCATTTCCTGTGCGTCTGTATGGCAGCGCTGAGTAGCAGTGTGTGGAAACGAAAGACAGGGACGGACGTAAAGCAATCAGTACGAATAAGAAAGTATGCAGAGCCTCTGGTAGCTCAGTTGGTAGAGCGGTGGACTGTAGTGGAGGATTCACAGTTATCCATAGGTCGCTGGTTCAAATCCGGCCCAGAGGACTGTTTTTCTAATCTCAGGAGCAAAGAGGCTCCAGAGCATGCCCACTCGGTCAGAACCTCCCTATGTTTTAAACCTATTTTAAAGGAAATTCATTTGCTCAGCTTCTAGTAGCTAGTTGATAATCATGGGATTCTTAGCCTTCGTAGGATAATGATATTTCTTCGAATTATAGTAAAATTGCTTGCTCTTACAGGCATTACTCGTTTAATGTGCTATATAGGTCACATAGTCGCACCAATATTCAGCCGTTTCATAGACATCTCGTTTTTAATACAAACGTAGAAACTACACCCCTGAGGCTATCGCTGCTACTTCCTCGGCGAGAAACGCTTATTACAGAAAATTTAGACTAAACGAAGGTTCCACCGAGATTCGAACTCGGATCGCTGGATTCAGAGTCCAGAGTGCTAACCGTTACACCATGGAACCAGACAGGAGAATGGGACTCGTAAATACACTTAGCAGTGTTCTGACGTACTTCAGACACTTCCTACTTGCATTTTTTAACCTAATTGACACGATCGAGCATTATAAAACTTAATCTGGGCAATGTTTGCACTTGCAGCCGATGACTGCATTTCCTGTGCGTCTGTATGGCAGCGCTGAGTAGCAGTGTGTGGAAACGAAAGACAGGGACGGACGTAAAGCAATCAGTACGAATAAGAAAGTATGCAGAGCCTCTGGTAGCTCAGTTGGTAGAGCGGTGGACTGTAGTGGAGGATTCACAGTTATCCATAGGTCGCTGGTTCAAATCCGGCCCAGAGGACTGTTTTTCTAATCTCAGGAGCAAAGAGGCTCCAGAGCATGCCCACTCGGTCAGAACCTCCCTATGTTTTAAACCTATTTTAAAGGAAATTCATTTGCTCAGCTTCTAGTAGCTAGTTGATAATCATGGGATTCTTAGCCTTCGTAGGATAATGATATTTCTTCGAATTATAGTAAAATTGCTTGCTCTTACAGGCATTACTCGTTTAATGTGCTATATAGGTCACATAGTCGCACCAATATTCAGCCGTTTCATAGACATCTCGTTTTTAATACAAACGTAGAAACTACACCCCTGAGGCTATCGCTGCTACTTCCTCGGCGAGAAACGCTTATTACAGAAAATTTAGACTAAACGAAGGTTCCACCGAGATTCGAACTCGGATCGCTGGATTCAGAGTCCAGAGTGCTAACCGTTACACCATGGAACCAGACAGGAGAATGGGACTCGTAAATACACTTAGCAGTGTTCTGACGTACTTCAGACACTTCCTACTTGCATTTTTTAACCTAATTGACACGATCGAGCATTATAAAACTTAATCTGGGCAATGTTTGCACTTGCAGCCGATGACTGCATTTCCTGTGCGTCTGTATGGCAGCGCTGAGTAGCAGTGTGTGGAAACGAAAGACAGGGACGGACGTAAAGCAATCAGTACGAATAAGAAAGTATGCAGAGCCTCTGGTAGCTCAGTTGGTAGAGCGGTGGACTGTAGTGGAGGATTCACAGTTATCCATAGGTCGCTGGTTCAAATCCGGCCCAGAGGACTGTTTTTCTAATCTCAGGAGCAAAGAGGCTCCAGAGCATGCCCACTCGGTCAGAACCTCCCTATGTTTTAAACCTATTTTAAAGGAAATTCATTTGCTCAGCTTCTAGTAGCTAGTTGATAATCATGGGATTCTTAGCCTTCGTAGGATAATGATATTTCTTCGAATTATAGTAAAATTGCTTGCTCTTACAGGCATTACTCGTTTAATGTGCTATATAGGTCACATAGTCGCACCAATATTCAGCCGTTTCATAGACATCTCGTTTTTAATACAAACGTAGAAACTACACCCCTGAGGCTATCGCTGCTACTTCCTCGGCGAGAAACGCTTATTACAGAAAATTTAGACTAAACGAAGGTTCCACCGAGATTCGAACTCGGATCGCTGGATTCAGAGTCCAGAGTGCTAACCGTTACACCATGGAACCAGACAGGAGAATGGGACTCGTAAATACACTTAGCAGTGTTCTGACGTACTTCAGACACTTCCTACTTGCATTTTTTAACCTAATTGACACGATCGAGCATTATAAAACTTAATCTGGGCAATGTTTGCACTTGCAGCCGATGACTGCATTTCCTGTGCGTCTGTATGGCAGCGCTGAGTAGCAGTGTGTGGAAACGAAAGACAGGGACGGACGTAAAGCAATCAGTACGAATAAGAAAGTATGCAGAGCCTCTGGTAGCTCAGTTGGTAGAGCGGTGGACTGTAGTGGAGGATTCACAGTTATCCATAGGTCGCTGGTTCAAATCCGGCCCAGAGGACTGTTTTTCTAATCTCAGGAGCAAAGAGGCTCCAGAGCATGCCCACTCGGTCAGAACCTCCCTATGTTTTAAACCTATTTTAAAGGAAATTCATTTGCTCAGCTTCTAGTAGCTAGTTGATAATCATGGGATTCTTAGCCTTCGTAGGATAATGATATTTCTTCGAATTATAGTAAAATTGCTTGCTCTTACAGGCATTACTCGTTTAATGTGCTATATAGGTCACATAGTCGCACCAATATTCAGCCGTTTCATAGACATCTCGTTTTTAATACAAACGTAGAAACTACACCCCTGAGGCTATCGCTGCTACTTCCTCGGCGAGAAACGCTTATTACAGAAAATTTAGACTAAACGAAGGTTCCACCGAGATTCGAACTCGGATCGCTGGATTCAGAGTCCAGAGTGCTAACCGTTACACCATGGAACCAGACAGGAGAATGGGACTCGTAAATACACTTAGCAGTGTTCTGACGTACTTCAGACACTTCCTACTTGCATTTTTTAACCTAATTGACACGATCGAGCATTATAAAACTTAATCTGGGCAATGTTTGCACTTGCAGCCGATGACTGCATTTCCTGTGCGTCTGTATGGCAGCGCTGAGTAGCAGTGTGTGGAAACGAAAGACAGGGACGGACGTAAAGCAATCAGTACGAATAAGAAAGTATGCAGAGCCTCTGGTAGCTCAGTTGGTAGAGCGGTGGACTGTAGTGGAGGATTCACAGTTATCCATAGGTCGCTGGTTCAAATCCGGCCCAGAGGACTGTTTTTCTAATCTCAGGAGCAAAGAGGCTCCAGAGCATGCCCACTCGGTCAGAACCTCCCTATGTTTTAAACCTATTTTAAAGGAAATTCATTTGCTCAGCTTCTAGTAGCTAGTTGATAATCATGGGATTCTTAGCCTTCGTAGGATAATGATATTTCTTCGAATTATAGTAAAATTGCTTGCTCTTACAGGCATTACTCGTTTAATGTGCTATATAGGTCACATAGTCGCACCAATATTCAGCCGTTTCATAGACATCTCGTTTTTAATACAAACGTAGAAACTACACCCCTGAGGCTATCGCTGCTACTTCCTCGGCGAGAAACGCTTATTACAGAAAATTTAGACTAAACGAAGGTTCCACCGAGATTCGAACTCGGATCGCTGGATTCAGAGTCCAGAGTGCTAACCGTTACACCATGGAACCAGACAGGAGAATGGGACTCGTAAATACACTTAGCAGTGTTCTGACGTACTTCAGACACTTCCTACTTGCATTTTTTAACCTAATTGACACGATCGAGCATTATAAAACTTAATCTGGGCAATGTTTGCACTTGCAGCCGATGACTGCATTTCCTGTGCGTCTGTATGGCAGCGCTGAGTAGCAGTGTGTGGAAACGAAAGACAGGGACGGACGTAAAGCAATCAGTACGAATAAGAAAGTATGCAGAGCCTCTGGTAGCTCAGTTGGTAGAGCGGTGGACTGTAGTGGAGGATTCACAGTTATCCATAGGTCGCTGGTTCAAATCCGGCCCAGAGGACTGTTTTTCTAATCTCAGGAGCAAAGAGGCTCCAGAGCATGCCCACTCGGTCAGAACCTCCCTATGTTTTAAACCTATTTTAAAGGAAATTCATTTGCTCAGCTTCTAGTAGCTAGTTGATAATCATGGGATTCTTAGCCTTCGTAGGATAATGATATTTCTTCGAATTATAGTAAAATTGCTTGCTCTTACAGGCATTACTCGTTTAATGTGCTATATAGGTCACATAGTCGCACCAATATTCAGCCGTTTCATAGACATCTCGTTTTTAATACAAACGTAGAAACTACACCCCTGAGGCTATCGCTGCTACTTCCTCGGCGAGAAACGCTTATTACAGAAAATTTAGACTAAACGAAGGTTCCACCGAGATTCGAACTCGGATCGCTGGATTCAGAGTCCAGAGTGCTAACCGTTACACCATGGAACCAGACAGGAGAATGGGACTCGTAAATACACTTAGCAGTGTTCTGACGTACTTCAGACACTTCCTACTTGCATTTTTTAACCTAATTGACACGATCGAGCATTATAAAACTTAATCTGGGCAATGTTTGCACTTGCAGCCGATGACTGCATTTCCTGTGCGTCTGTATGGCAGCGCTGAGTAGCAGTGTGTGGAAACGAAAGACAGGGACGGACGTAAAGCAATCAGTACGAATAAGAAAGTATGCAGAGCCTCTGGTAGCTCAGTTGGTAGAGCGGTGGACTGTAGTGGAGGATTCACAGTTATCCATAGGTCGCTGGTTCAAATCCGGCCCAGAGGACTGTTTTTCTAATCTCAGGAGCAAAGAGGCTCCAGAGCATGCCCACTCGGTCAGAACCTCCCTATGTTTTAAACCTATTTTAAAGGAAATTCATTTGCTCAGCTTCTAGTAGCTAGTTGATAATCATGGGATTCTTAGCCTTCGTAGGATAATGATATTTCTTCGAATTATAGTAAAATTGCTTGCTCTTACAGGCATTACTCGTTTAATGTGCTATATAGGTCACATAGTCGCACCAATATTCAGCCGTTTCATAGACATCTCGTTTTTAATACAAACGTAGAAACTACACCCCTGAGGCTATCGCTGCTACTTCCTCGGCGAGAAACGCTTATTACAGAAAATTTAGACTAAACGAAGGTTCCACCGAGATTCGAACTCGGATCGCTGGATTCAGAGTCCAGAGTGCTAACCGTTACACCATGGAACCAGACAGGAGAATGGGACTCGTAAATACACTTAGCAGTGTTCTGACGTACTTCAGACACTTCCTACTTGCATTTTTTAACCTAATTGACACGATCGAGCATTATAAAACTTAATCTGGGCAATGTTTGCACTTGCAGCCGATGACTGCATTTCCTGTGCGTCTGTATGGCAGCGCTGAGTAGCAGTGTGTGGAAACGAAAGACAGGGACGGACGTAAAGCAATCAGTACGAATAAGAAAGTATGCAGAGCCTCTGGTAGCTCAGTTGGTAGAGCGGTGGACTGTAGTGGAGGATTCACAGTTATCCATAGGTCGCTGGTTCAAATCCGGCCCAGAGGAGTGTTTTTCTAATCTCAGGAGCAAAGAGGCTCCAGAGCATGCCCACTCGGTCAGAACCTCCCTATGTTTTAAACCTATTTTAAAGGAAATTCATTTGCTCAGCTTCTAGTAGCTAGTTGATAATCATGGGATTCTTAGCCTTCGTAGGATAATGATATTTCTTCGAATTATAGTAAAATTGCTTGCTCTTACAGGCATTACTCGTTTAATGTGCTATATAGGTCACATAGTCGCACCAATATTCAGCCGTTTCATAGACATCTCGTTTTTAATACAAACGTAGAAACTACACCCCTGAGGCTATCGCTGCTACTTCCTCGGCGAGAAACGCTTATTACAGAAAATTTAGACTAAACGAAGGTTCCACCGAGATTCGAACTCGGATCGCTGGATTCAGAGTCCAGAGTGCTAACCGTTACACCATGGAACCAGACAGGAGAATGGGACTCGTAAATACACTTAGCAGTGTTCTGACGTACTTCAGACACTTCCTACTTGCATTTTTTAACCTAATTGACACGATCGAGCATTATAAAACTTAATCTGGGCAATGTTTGCACTTGCAGCCGATGACTGCATTTCCTGTGCGTCTGTATGGCAGCGCTGAGTAGCAGTGTGTGGAAACGAAAGACAGGGACGGACGTAAAGCAATCAGTACGAATAAGAAAGTATGCAGAGCCTCTGGTAGCTCAGTTGGTAGAGCGGTGGACTGTAGTGGAGGATTCACAGTTATCCATAGGTCGCTGGTTCAAATCCGGCCCAGAGGAGTGTTTTTCTAATCTCAGGAGCAAAGAGGCTCCAGAGCATGCCCACTCGGTCAGAACCTCCCTATGTTTTAAACCTATTTTAAAGGAAATTCATTTGCTCAGCTTCTAGTAGCTAGTTGATAATCATGGGATTCTTAGCCTTCGTAGGATAATGATATTTCTTCGAATTATAGTAAAATTGCTTGCTCTTACAGGCATTACTCGTTTAATGTGCTATATAGGTCACATAGTCGCACCAATATTCAGCCGTTTCATAGACATCTCGTTTTTAATACAAACGTAGAAACTACACCCCTGAGGCTATCGCTGCTACTTCCTCGGCGAGAAACGCTTATTACAGAAAATTTAGACTAAACGAAGGTTCCACCGAGATTCGAACTCGGATCGCTGGATTCAGAGTCCAGAGTGCTAACCGTTACACCATGGAACCAGACAGGAGAATGGGACTCGTAAATACACTTAGCAGTGTTCTGACGTACTTCAGACACTTCCTACTTGCATTTTTTAACCTAATTGACACGATCGAGCATTATAAAACTTAATCTGGGCAATGTTTGCACTTGCAGCCGATGACTGCATTTCCTGTGCGTCTGTATGGCAGCGCTGAGTAGCAGTGTGTGGAAACGAAAGACAGGGACGGACGTAAAGCAATCAGTACGAATAAGAAAGTATGCAGAGCCTCTGGTAGCTCAGTTGGTAGAGCGGTGGACTGTAGTGGAGGATTCACAGTTATCCATAGGTCGCTGGTTCAAATCCGGCCCAGAGGACTGTTTTTCTAATCTCAGGAGCAAAGAGGCTCCAGAGCATGCCCACTCGGTCAGAACCTCCCTATGTTTTAAACCTATTTTAAAGGAAATTCATTTGCTCAGCTTCTAGTAGCTAGTTGATAATCATGGGATTCTTAGCCTTCGTAGGATAATGATATTTCTTCGAATTATAGTAAAATTGCTTGCTCTTACAGGCATTACTCGTTTAATGTGCTATATAGGTCACATAGTCGCACCAATATTCAGCCGTTTCATAGACATCTCGTTTTTAATACAAACGTAGAAACTACACCCCTGAGGCTATCGCTGCTACTTCCTCGGCGAGAAACGCTTATTACAGAAAATTTAGACTAAACGAAGGTTCCACCGAGATTCGAACTCGGATCGCTGGATTCAGAGTCCAGAGTGCTAACCGTTACACCATGGAACCAGACAGGAGAATGGGACTCGTAAATACACTTAGCAGTGTTCTGACGTACTTCAGACACTTCCTACTTGCATTTTTTAACCTAATTGACACGATCGAGCATTATAAAACTTAATCTGGGCAATGTTTGCACTTGCAGCCGATGACTGCATTTCCTGTGCGTCTGTATGGCAGCGCTGAGTAGCAGTGTGTGGAAACGAAAGACAGGGACGGACGTAAAGCAATCAGTACGAATAAGAAAGTATGCAGAGCCTCTGGTAGCTCAGTTGGTAGAGCGGTGGACTGTAGTGGAGGATTCACAGTTATCCATAGGTCGCTGGTTCAAATCCGGCCCAGAGGACTGTTTTTCTAATCTCAGGAGCAAAGAGGCTCCAGAGCATGCCCACTCGGTCAGAACCTCCCTATGTTTTAAACCTATTTTAAAGGAAATTCATTTGCTCAGCTTCTAGTAGCTAGTTGATAATCATGGGATTCTTAGCCTTCGTAGGATAATGATATTTCTTCGAATTATAGTAAAATTGCTTGCTCTTACAGGCATTACTCGTTTAATGTGCTATATAGGTCACATAGTCGCACCAATATTCAGCCGTTTCATAGACATCTCGTTTTTAATACAAACGTAGAAACTACACCCCTGAGGCTATCGCTGCTACTTCCTCGGCGAGAAACGCTTATTACAGAAAATTTAGACTAAACGAAGGTTCCACCGAGATTCGAACTCGGATCGCTGGATTCAGAGTCCAGAGTGCTAACCGTTACACCATGGAACCAGACAGGAGAATGGGACTCGTAAATACACTTAGCAGTGTTCTGACGTACTTCAGACACTTCCTACTTGCATTTTTTAACCTAATTGACACGATCGAGCATTATAAAACTTAATCTGGGCAATGTTTGCACTTGCAGCCGATGACTGCATTTCCTGTGCGTCTGTATGGCAGCGCTGAGTAGCAGTGTGTGGAAACGAAAGACAGGGACGGACGTAAAGCAATCAGTACGAATAAGAAAGTATGCAGAGCCTCTGGTAGCTCAGTTGGTAGAGCGGTGGACTGTAGTGGAGGATTCACAGTTATCCATAGGTCGCTGGTTCAAATCCGGCCCAGAGGACTGTTTTTCTAATCTCAGGAGCAAAGAGGCTCCAGAGCATGCCCACTCGGTCAGAACCTCCCTATGTTTTAAACCTATTTTAAAGGAAATTCATTTGCTCAGCTTCTAGTAGCTAGTTGATAATCATGGGATTCTTAGCCTTCGTAGGATAATGATATTTCTTCGAATTATAGTAAAATTGCTTGCTCTTACAGGCATTACTCGTTTAATGTGCTATATAGGTCACATAGTCGCACCAATATTCAGCCGTTTCATAGACATCTCGTTTTTAATACAAACGTAGAAACTACACCCCTGAGGCTATCGCTGCTACTTCCTCGGCGAGAAACGCTTATTACAGAAAATTTAGACTAAACGAAGGTTCCACCGAGATTCGAACTCGGATCGCTGGATTCAGAGTCCAGAGTGCTAACCGTTACACCATGGAACCAGACAGGAGAATGGGACTCGTAAATACACTTAGCAGTGTTCTGACGTACTTCAGACACTTCCTACTTGCATTTTTTAACCTAATTGACACGATCGAGCATTATAAAACTTAATCTGGGCAATGTTTGCACTTGCAGCCGATGACTGCATTTCCTGTGCGTCTGTATGGCAGCGCTGAGTAGCAGTGTGTGGAAACGAAAGACAGGGACGGACGTAAAGCAATCAGTACGAATAAGAAAGTATGCAGAGCCTCTGGTAGCTCAGTTGGTAGAGCGGTGGACTGTAGTGGAGGATTCACAGTTATCCATAGGTCGCTGGTTCAAATCCGGCCCAGAGGACTGTTTTTCTAATCTCAGGAGCAAAGAGGCTCCAGAGCATGCCCACTCGGTCAGAACCTCCCTATGTTTTAAACCTATTTTAAAGGAAATTCATTTGCTCAGCTTCTAGTAGCTAGTTGATAATCATGGGATTCTTAGCCTTCGTAGGATAATGATATTTCTTCGAATTATAGTAAAATTGCTTGCTCTTACAGGCATTACTCGTTTAATGTGCTATATAGGTCACATAGTCGCACCAATATTCAGCCGTTTCATAGACATCTCGTTTTTAATACAAACGTAGAAACTACACCCCTGAGGCTATCGCTGCTACTTCCTCGGCGAGAAACGCTTATTACAGAAAATTTAGACTAAACGAAGGTTCCACCGAGATTCGAACTCGGATCGCTGGATTCAGAGTCCAGAGTGCTAACCGTTACACCATGGAACCAGACAGGAGAATGGGACTCGTAAATACACTTAGCAGTGTTCTGACGTACTTCAGACACTTCCTACTTGCATTTTTTAACCTAATTGACACGATCGAGCATTATAAAACTTAATCTGGGCAATGTTTGCACTTGCAGCCGATGACTGCATTTCCTGTGCGTCTGTATGGCAGCGCTGAGTAGCAGTGTGTGGAAACGAAAGACAGGGACGGACGTAAAGCAATCAGTACGAATAAGAAAGTATGCAGAGCCTCTGGTAGCTCAGTTGGTAGAGCGGTGGACTGTAGTGGAGGATTCACAGTTATCCATAGGTCGCTGGTTCAAATCCGGCCCAGAGGACTGTTTTTCTAATCTCAGGAGCAAAGAGGCTCCAGAGCATGCCCACTCGGTCAGAACCTCCCTATGTTTTAAACCTATTTTAAAGGAAATTCATTTGCTCAGCTTCTAGTAGCTAGTTGATAATCATGGGATTCTTAGCCTTCGTAGGATAATGATATTTCTTCGAATTATAGTAAAATTGCTTGCTCTTACAGGCATTACTCGTTTAATGTGCTATATAGGTCACATAGTCGCACCAATATTCAGCCGTTTCATAGACATCTCGTTTTTAATACAAACGTAGAAACTACACCCCTGAGGCTATCGCTGCTACTTCCTCGGCGAGAAACGCTTATTACAGAAAATTTAGACTAAACGAAGGTTCCACCGAGATTCGAACTCGGATCGCTGGATTCAGAGTCCAGAGTGCTAACCGTTACACCATGGAACCAGACAGGAGAATGGGACTCGTAAATACACTTAGCAGTGTTCTGACGTACTTCAGACACTTCCTACTTGCATTTTTTAACCTAATTGACACGATCGAGCATTATAAAACTTAATCTGGGCAATGTTTGCACTTGCAGCCGATGACTGCATTTCCTGTGCGTCTGTATGGCAGCGCTGAGTAGCAGTGTGTGGAAACGAAAGACAGGGACGGACGTAAAGCAATCAGTACGAATAAGAAAGTATGCAGAGCCTCTGGTAGCTCAGTTGGTAGAGCGGTGGACTGTAGTGGAGGATTCACAGTTATCCATAGGTCGCTGGTTCAAATCCGGCCCAGAGGACTGTTTTTCTAATCTCAGGAGCAAAGAGGCTCCAGAGCATGCCCACTCGGTCAGAACCTCCCTATGTTTTAAACCTATTTTAAAGGAAATTCATTTGCTCAGCTTCTAGTAGCTAGTTGATAATCATGGGATTCTTAGCCTTCGTAGGATAATGATATTTCTTCGAATTATAGTAAAATTGCTTGCTCTTACAGGCATTACTCGTTTAATGTGCTATATAGGTCACATAGTCGCACCAATATTCAGCCGTTTCATAGACATCTCGTTTTTAATACAAACGTAGAAACTACACCCCTGAGGCTATCGCTGCTACTTCCTCGGCGAGAAACGCTTATTACAGAAAATTTAGACTAAACGAAGGTTCCACCGAGATTCGAACTCGGATCGCTGGATTCAGAGTCCAGAGTGCTAACCGTTACACCATGGAACCAGACAGGAGAATGGGACTCGTAAATACACTTAGCAGTGTTCTGACGTACTTCAGACACTTCCTACTTGCATTTTTTAACCTAATTGACACGATCGAGCATTATAAAACTTAATCTGGGCAATGTTTGCACTTGCAGCCGATGACTGCATTTCCTGTGCGTCTGTATGGCAGCGCTGAGTAGCAGTGTGTGGAAACGAAAGACAGGGACGGACGTAAAGCAATCAGTACGAATAAGAAAGTATGCAGAGCCTCTGGTAGCTCAGTTGGTAGAGCGGTGGACTGTAGTGGAGGATTCACAGTTATCCATAGGTCGCTGGTTCAAATCCGGCCCAGAGGACTGTTTTTCTAATCTCAGGAGCAAAGAGGCTCCAGAGCATGCCCACTCGGTCAGAACCTCCCTATGTTTTAAACCTATTTTAAAGGAAATTCATTTGCTCAGCTTCTAGTAGCTAGTTGATAATCATGGGATTCTTAGCCTTCGTAGGATAATGATATTTCTTCGAATTATAGTAAAATTGCTTGCTCTTACAGGCATTACTCGTTTAATGTGCTATATAGGTCACATAGTCGCACCAATATTCAGCCGTTTCATAGACATCTCGTTTTTAATACAAACGTAGAAACTACACCCCTGAGGCTATCGCTGCTACTTCCTCGGCGAGAAACGCTTATTACAGAAAATGTAGACTAAACGGAGGTTCCACCGAGATTCGAACTCGGATCGCTGGATTCAGAGTCCAGAGTGCTAACCGTTACACCATGGAACCAGACAGGAGAATGGGACTCGTAAATACACTTAGCAGTGTTCTGACGTACTTCAGACACTTCCTACTTGCATTTTTTAACCTAATTGACACGATCGAGCATTATAAAACTTAATCTGGGCAATGTTTGCACTTGCAGCCGATGACTGCATTTCCTGTGCGTCTGTATGGCAGCGCTGAGTAGCAGTGTGTGGAAACGAAAGACAGGGACGGACGTAAAGCAATCAGTACGAATAAGAAAGTATGCAGAGCCTCTGGTAGCTCAGTTGGTAGAGCGGTGGACTGTAGTGGAGGATTCACAGTTATCCATAGGTCGCTGGTTCAAATCCGGCCCAGAGGACTGTTTTTCTAATCTCAGGAGCAAAGAGGCTCCAGAGCATGCCCACTCGGTCAGAACCTCCCTATGTTTTAAACCTATTTTAAAGGAAATTCATTTGCTCAGCTTCTAGTAGCTAGTTGATAATCATGGGATTCTTAGCCTTCGTAGGATAATGATATTTCTTCGAATTATAGTAAAATTGCTTGCTCTTACAGGCATTACTCGTTTAATGTGCTATATAGGTCACATAGTCGCACCAATATTCAGCCGTTTCATAGACATCTCGTTTTTAATACAAACGTAGAAACTACACCCCTGAGGCTATCGCTGCTACTTCCTCGGCGAGAAACGCTTATTACAGAAAATTTAGACTAAACGAAGGTTCCACCGAGATTCGAACTCGGATCGCTGGATTCAGAGTCCAGAGTGCTAACCGTTACACCATGGAACCAGACAGGAGAATGGGACTCGTAAATACACTTAGCAGTGTTCTGACGTACTTCAGACACTTCCTACTTGCATTTTTTAACCTAATTGACACGATCGAGCATTATAAAACTTAATCTGGGCAATGTTTGCACTTGCAGCCGATGACTGCATTTCCTGTGCGTCTGTATGGCAGCGCTGAGTAGCAGTGTGTGGAAACGAAAGACAGGGACGGACGTAAAGCAATCAGTACGAATAAGAAAGTATGCAGAGCCTCTGGTAGCTCAGTTGGTAGAGCGGTGGACTGTAGTGGAGGATTCACAGTTATCCATAGGTCGCTGGTTCAAATCCGGCCCAGAGGACTGTTTTTCTAATCTCAGGAGCAAAGAGGCTCCAGAGCATGCCCACTCGGTCAGAACCTCCCTATGTTTTAAACCTATTTTAAAGGAAATTCATTTGCTCAGCTTCTAGTAGCTAGTTGATAATCATGGGATTCTTAGCCTTCGTAGGATAATGATATTTCTTCGAATTATAGTAAAATTGCTTGCTCTTACAGGCATTACTCGTTTAATGTGCTATATAGGTCACATAGTCGCACCAATATTCAGCCGTTTCATAGACATCTCGTTTTTAATACAAACGTAGAAACTACACCCCTGAGGCTATCGCTGCTACTTCCTCGGCGAGAAACGCTTATTACAGAAAATTTAGACTAAACGAAGGTTCCACCGAGATTCGAACTCGGATCGCTGGATTCAGAGTCCAGAGTGCTAACCGTTACACCATGGAACCAGACAGGAGAATGGGACTCGTAAATACACTTAGCAGTGTTCTGACGTACTTCAGACACTTCCTACTTGCATTTTTTAACCTAATTGACACGATCGAGCATTATAAAACTTAATCTGGGCAATGTTTGCACTTGCAGCCGATGACTGCATTTCCTGTGCGTCTGTATGGCAGCGCTGAGTAGCAGTGTGTGGAAACGAAAGACAGGGACGGACGTAAAGCAATCAGTACGAATAAGAAAGTATGCAGAGCCTCTGGTAGCTCAGTTGGTAGAGCGGTGGACTGTAGTGGAGGATTCACAGTTATCCATAGGTCGCTGGTTCAAATCCGGCCCAGAGGACTGTTTTTCTAATCTCAGGAGCAAAGAGGCTCCAGAGCATGCCCACTCGGTCAGAACCTCCCTATGTTTTAAACCTATTTTAAAGGAAATTCATTTGCTCAGCTTCTAGTAGCTAGTTGATAATCATGGGATTCTTAGCCTTCGTAGGATAATGATATTTCTTCGAATTATAGTAAAATTGCTTGCTCTTACAGGCATTACTCGTTTAATGTGCTATATAGGTCACATAGTCGCACCAATATTCAGCCGTTTCATAGACATCTCGTTTTTAATACAAACGTAGAAACTACACCCCTGAGGCTATCGCTGCTACTTCCTCGGCGAGAAACGCTTATTACAGAAAATTTAGACTAAACGAAGGTTCCACCGAGATTCGAACTCGGATCGCTGGATTCAGAGTCCAGAGTGCTAACCGTTACACCATGGAACCAGACAGGAGAATGGGACTCGTAAATACACTTAGCAGTGTTCTGACGTACTTCAGACACTTCCTACTTGCATTTTTTAACCTAATTGACACGATCGAGCATTATAAAACTTAATCTGGGCAATGTTTGCACTTGCAGCCGATGACTGCATTTCCTGTGCGTCTGTATGGCAGCGCTGAGTAGCAGTGTGTGGAAACGAAAGACAGGGACGGACGTAAAGCAATCAGTACGAATAAGAAAGTATGCAGAGCCTCTGGTAGCTCAGTTGGTAGAGCGGTGGACTGTAGTGGAGGATTCACAGTTATCCATAGGTCGCTGGTTCAAATCCGGCCCAGAGGACTGTTTTTCTAATCTCAGGAGCAAAGAGGCTCCAGAGCATGCCCACTCGGTCAGAACCTCCCTATGTTTTAAACCTATTTTAAAGGAAATTCATTTGCTCAGCTTCTAGTAGCTAGTTGATAATCATGGGATTCTTAGCCTTCGTAGGATAATGATATTTCTTCGAATTATAGTAAAATTGCTTGCTCTTACAGGCATTACTCGTTTAATGTGCTATATAGGTCACATAGTCGCACCAATATTCAGCCGTTTCATAGACATCTCGTTTTTAATACAAACGTAGAAACTACACCCCTGAGGCTATCGCTGCTACTTCCTCGGCGAGAAACGCTTATTACAGAAAATTTAGACTAAACGAAGGTTCCACCGAGATTCGAACTCGGATCGCTGGATTCAGAGTCCAGAGTGCTAACCGTTACACCATGGAACCAGACAGGAGAATGGGACTCGTAAATACACTTAGCAGTGTTCTGACGTACTTCAGACACTTCCTACTTGCATTTTTTAACCTAATTGACACGATCGAGCATTATAAAACTTAATCTGGGCAATGTTTGCACTTGCAGCCGATGACTGCATTTCCTGTGCGTCTGTATGGCAGCGCTGAGTAGCAGTGTGTGGAAACGAAAGACAGGGACGGACGTAAAGCAATCAGTACGAATAAGAAAGTATGCAGAGCCTCTGGTAGCTCAGTTGGTAGAGCGGTGGACTGTAGTGGAGGATTCACAGTTATCCATAGGTCGCTGGTTCAAATCCGGCCCAGAGGACTGTTTTTCTAATCTCAGGAGCAAAGAGGCTCCAGAGCATGCCCACTCGGTCAGAACCTCCCTATGTTTTAAACCTATTTTAAAGGAAATTCATTTGCTCAGCTTCTAGTAGCTAGTTGATAATCATGGGATTCTTAGCCTTCGTAGGATAATGATATTTCTTCGAATTATAGTAAAATTGCTTGCTCTTACAGGCATTACTCGTTTAATGTGCTATATAGGTCACATAGTCGCACCAATATTCAGCCGTTTCATAGACATCTCGTTTTTAATACAAACGTAGAAACTACACCCCTGAGGCTATCGCTGCTACTTCCTCGGCGAGAAACGCTTATTACAGAAAATTTAGACTAAACGAAGGTTCCACCGAGATTCGAACTCGGATCGCTGGATTCAGAGTCCAGAGTGCTAACCGTTACACCATGGAACCAGACAGGAGAATGGGACTCGTAAATACACTTAGCAGTGTTCTGACGTACTTCAGACACTTCCTACTTGCATTTTTTAACCTAATTGACACGATCGAGCATTATAAAACTTAATCTGGGCAATGTTTGCACTTGCAGCCGATGACTGCATTTCCTGTGCGTCTGTATGGCAGCGCTGAGTAGCAGTGTGTGGAAACGAAAGACAGGAACGGACGTAAAGCAATCAGTACGAATAAGAAAGTATGCAGAGCCTCTGGTAGCTCAGTTGGTAGAGCGGTGGACTGTAGTGGAGGATTCACAGTTATCCATAGGTCGCTGGTTCAAATCCGGCCCAGAGGACTGTTTTTCTAATCTCAGGAGCAAAGAGGCTCCAGAGCATGCCCACTCGGTCAGAACCTCCCTATGTTTTAAACCTATTTTAAAGGAAATTCATTTGCTCAGCTTCTAGTAGCTAGTTGATAATCATGGGATTCTTAGCCTTCGTAGGATAATGATATTTCTTCGAATTATAGTAAAATTGCTTGCTCTTACAGGCATTACTCGTTTAATGTGCTATATAGGTCACATAGTCGCACCAATATTCAGCCGTTTCATAGACATCTCGTTTTTAATACAAACGTAGAAACTACACCCCTGAGGCTATCGCTGCTACTTCCTCGGCGAGAAACGCTTATTACAGAAAATTTAGACTAAACGAAGGTTCCACCGAGATTCGAACTCGGATCGCTGGATTCAGAGTCCAGAGTGCTAACCGTTACACCATGGAACCAGACAGGAGAATGGGACTCGTAAATACACTTAGCAGTGTTCTGACGTACTTCAGACACTTCCTACTTGCATTTTTTAACCTAATTGACACGATCGAGCATTATAAAACTTAATCTGGGCAATGTTTGCACTTGCAGCCGATGACTGCATTTCCTGTGCGTCTGTATGGCAGCGCTGAGTAGCAGTGTGTGGAAACGAAAGACAGGGACGGACGTAAAGCAATCAGTACGAATAAGAAAGTATGCAGAGCCTCTGGTAGCTCAGTTGGTAGAGCGGTGGACTGTAGTGGAGGATTCACAGTTATCCATAGGTCGCTGGTTCAAATCCGGCCCAGAGGACTGTTTTTCTAATCTCAGGAGCAAAGAGGCTCCAGAGCATGCCCACTCGGTCAGAACCTCCCTATGTTTTAAACCTATTTTAAAGGAAATTCATTTGCTCAGCTTCTAGTAGCTAGTTGATAATCATGGGATTCTTAGCCTTCGTAGGATAATGATATTTCTTCGAATTATAGTAAAATTGCTTGCTCTTACAGGCATTACTCGTTTAATGTGCTATATAGGTCACATAGTCGCACCAATATTCAGCCGTTTCATAGACATCTCGTTTTTAATACAAACGTAGAAACTACACCCCTGAGGCTATCGCTGCTACTTCCTCGGCGAGAAACGCTTATTACAGAAAATTTAGACTAAACGAAGGTTCCACCGAGATTCGAACTCGGATCGCTGGATTCAGAGTCCAGAGTGCTAACCGTTACACCATGGAACCAGACAGGAGAATGGGACTCGTAAATACACTTAGCAGTGTTCTGACGTACTTCAGACACTTCCTACTTGCATTTTTTAACCTAATTGACACGATCGAGCATTATAAAACTTAATCTGGGCAATGTTTGCACTTGCAGCCGATGACTGCATTTCCTGTGCGTCTGTATGGCAGCGCTGAGTAGCAGTGTGTGGAAACGAAAGACAGGGACGGACGTAAAGCAATCAGTACGAATAAGAAAGTATGCAGAGCCTCTGGTAGCTCAGTTGGTAGAGCGGTGGACTGTAGTGGAGGATTCACAGTTATCCATAGGTCGCTGGTTCAAATCCGGCCCAGAGGACTGTTTTTCTAATCTCAGGAGCAAAGAGGCTCCAGAGCATGCCCACTCGGTCAGAACCTCCCTATGTTTTAAACCTATTTTAAAGGAAATTCATTTGCTCAGCTTCTAGTAGCTAGTTGATAATCATGGGATTCTTAGCCTTCGTAGGATAATGATATTTCTTCGAATTATAGTAAAATTGCTTGCTCTTACAGGCATTACTCGTTTAATGTGCTATATAGGTCACATAGTCGCACCAATATTCAGCCGTTTCATAGACATCTCGTTTTTAATACAAACGTAGAAACTACACCCCTGAGGCTATCGCTGCTACTTCCTCGGCGAGAAACGCTTATTACAGAAAATTTAGACTAAACGAAGGTTCCACCGAGATTCGAACTCGGATCGCTGGATTCAGAGTCCAGAGTGCTAACCGTTACACCATGGAACCAGACAGGAGAATGGGACTCGTAAATACACTTAGCAGTGTTCTGACGTACTTCAGACACTTCCTACTTGCATTTTTTAACCTAATTGACACGATCGAGCATTATAAAACTTAATCTGGGCAATGTTTGCACTTGCAGCCGATGACTGCATTTCCTGTGCGTCTGTATGGCAGCGCTGAGTAGCAGTGTGTGGAAACGAAAGACAGGGACGGACGTAAAGCAATCAGTACGAATAAGAAAGTATGCAGAGCCTCTGGTAGCTCAGTTGGTAGAGCGGTGGACTGTAGTGGAGGATTCACAGTTATCCATAGGTCGCTGGTTCAAATCCGGCCCAGAGGACTGTTTTTCTAATCTCAGGAGCAAAGAGGCTCCAGAGCATGCCCACTCGGTCAGAACCTCCCTATGTTTTAAACCTATTTTAAAGGAAATTCATTTGCTCAGCTTCTAGTAGCTAGTTGATAATCATGGGATTCTTAGCCTTCGTAGGATAATGATATTTCTTCGAATTATAGTAAAATTGCTTGCTCTTACAGGCATTACTCGTTTAATGTGCTATATAGGTCACATAGTCGCACCAATATTCAGCCGTTTCATAGACATCTCGTTTTTAATACAAACGTAGAAACTACACCCCTGAGGCTATCGCTGCTACTTCCTCGGCGAGAAACGCTTATTACAGAAAATTTAGACTAAACGAAGGTTCCACCGAGATTCGAACTCGGATCGCTGGATTCAGAGTCCAGAGTGCTAACCGTTACACCATGGAACCAGACAGGAGAATGGGACTCGTAAATACACTTAGCAGTGTTCTGACGTACTTCAGACACTTCCTACTTGCATTTTTTAACCTAATTGACACGATCGAGCATTATAAAACTTAATCTGGGCAATGTTTGCACTTGCAGCCGATGACTGCATTTCCTGTGCGTCTGTATGGCAGCGCTGAGTAGCAGTGTGTGGAAACGAAAGACAGGGACGGACGTAAAGCAATCAGTACGAATAAGAAAGTATGCAGAGCCTCTGGTAGCTCAGTTGGTAGAGCGGTGGACTGTAGTGGAGGATTCACAGTTATCCATAGGTCGCTGGTTCAAATCCGGCCCAGAGGACTGTTTTTCTAATCTCAGGAGCAAAGAGGCTCCAGAGCATGCCCACTCGGTCAGAACCTCCCTATGTTTTAAACCTATTTTAAAGGAAATTCATTTGCTCAGCTTCTAGTAGCTAGTTGATAATCATGGGATTCTTAGCCTTCGTAGGATAATGATATTTCTTCGAATTATAGTAAAATTGCTTGCTCTTACAGGCATTACTCGTTTAATGTGCTATATAGGTCACATAGTCGCACCAATATTCAGCCGTTTCATAGACATCTCGTTTTTAATACAAACGTAGAAACTACACCCCTGAGGCTATCGCTGCTACTTCCTCGGCGAGAAACGCTTATTACAGAAAATTTAGACTAAACGAAGGTTCCACCGAGATTCGAACTCGGATCGCTGGATTCAGAGTCCAGAGTGCTAACCGTTACACCATGGAACCAGACAGGAGAATGGGACTCGTAAATACACTTAGCAGTGTTCTGACGTACTTCAGACACTTCCTACTTGCATTTTTTAACCTAATTGACACGATCGAGCATTATAAAACTTAATCTGGGCAATGTTTGCACTTGCAGCCGATGACTGCATTTCCTGTGCGTCTGTATGGCAGCGCTGAGTAGCAGTGTGTGGAAACGAAAGACAGGGACGGACGTAAAGCAATCAGTACGAATAAGAAAGTATGCAGAGCCTCTGGTAGCTCAGTTGGTAGAGCGGTGGACTGTAGTGGAGGATTCACAGTTATCCATAGGTCGCTGGTTCAAATCCGGCCCAGAGGACTGTTTTTCTAATCTCAGGAGCAAAGAGGCTCCAGAGCATGCCCACTCGGTCAGAACCTCCCTATGTTTTAAACCTATTTTAAAGGAAATTCATTTGCTCAGCTTCTAGTAGCTAGTTGATAATCATGGGATTCTTAGCCTTCGTAGGATAATGATATTTCTTCGAATTATAGTAAAATTGCTTGCTCTTACAGGCATTACTCGTTTAATGTGCTATATAGGTCACATAGTCGCACCAATATTCAGCCGTTTCATAGACATCTCGTTTTTAATACAAACGTAGAAACTACACCCCTGAGGCTATCGCTGCTACTTCCTCGGCGAGAAACGATTATTACAGAAAATTTAGACTAAACGAAGGTTCCACCGAGATTCGAACTCGGATCGCTGGATTCAGAGTCCAGAGTGCTAACCGTTACACCATGGAACCAGACAGGAGAATGGGACTCGTAAATACACTTAGCAGTGTTCTGACGTACTTCAGACACTTCCTACTTGCATTTTTTAACCTAATTGACACGATCGAGCATTATAAAACTTAATCTGGGCAATGTTTGCACTTGCAGCCGATGACTGCATTTCCTGTGCGTCTGTATGGCAGCGCTGAGTAGCAGTGTGTGGAAACGAAAGACAGGGACGGACGTAAAGCAATCAGTACGAATAAGAAAGTATGCAGAGCCTCTGGTAGCTCAGTTGGTAGAGCGGTGGACTGTAGTGGAGGATTCACAGTTATCCATAGGTCGCTGGTTCAAATCCGGCCCAGAGGACTGTTTTTCTAATCTCAGGAGCAAAGAGGCTCCAGAGCATGCCCACTCGGTCAGAACCTCCCTATGTTTTAAACCTATTTTAAAGGAAATTCATTTGCTCAGCTTCTAGTAGCTAGTTGATAATCATGGGATTCTTAGCCTTCGTAGGATAATGATATTTCTTCGAATTATAGTAAAATTGCTTGCTCTTACAGGCATTACTCGTTTAATGTGCTATATAGGTCACATAGTCGCACCAATATTCAGCCGTTTCATAGACATCTCGTTTTTAATACAAACGTAGAAACTACACCCCTGAGGCTATCGCTGCTACTTCCTCGGCGAGAAACGCTTATTACAGAAAATTTAGACTAAACGAAGGTTCCACCGAGATTCGAACTCGGATCGCTGGATTCAGAGTCCAGAGTGCTAACCGTTACACCATGGAACCAGACAGGAGAATGGGACTCGTAAATACACTTAGCAGTGTTCTGACGTACTTCAGACACTTCCTACTTGCATTTTTTAACCTAATTGACACGATCGAGCATTATAAAACTTAATCTGGGCAATGTTTGCACTTGCAGCCGATGACTGCATTTCCTGTGCGTCTGTATGGCAGCGCTGAGTAGCAGTGTGTGGAAACGAAAGACAGGGACGGACGTAAAGCAATCAGTACGAATAAGAAAGTATGCAGAGCCTCTGGTAGCTCAGTTGGTAGAGCGGTGGACTGTAGTGGAGGATTCACAGTTATCCATAGGTCGCTGGTTCAAATCCGGCCCAGAGGACTGTTTTTCTAATCTCAGGAGCAAAGAGGCTCCAGAGCATGCCCACTCGGTCAGAACCTCCCTATGTTTTAAACCTATTTTAAAGGAAATTCATTTGCTCAGCTTCTAGTAGCTAGTTGATAATCATGGGATTCTTAGCCTTCGTAGGATAATGATATTTCTTCGAATTATAGTAAAATTGCTTGCTCTTACAGGCATTACTCGTTTAATGTGCTATATAGGTCACATAGTCGCACCAATATTCAGCCGTTTCATAGACATCTCGTTTTTAATACAAACGTAGAAACTACACCCCTGAGGCTATCGCTGCTACTTCCTCGGCGAGAAACGCTTATTACAGAAAATTTAGACTAAACGAAGGTTCCACCGAGATTCGAACTCGGATCGCTGGATTCAGAGTCCAGAGTGCTAACCGTTACACCATGGAACCAGACAGGAGAATGGGACTCGTAAATACACTTAGCAGTGTTCTGACGTACTTCAGACACTTCCTACTTGCATTTTTTAACCTAATTGACACGATCGAGCATTATAAAACTTAATCTGGGCAATGTTTGCACTTGCAGCCGATGACTGCATTTCCTGTGCGTCTGTATGGCAGCGCTGAGTAGCAGTGTGTGGAAACGAAAGACAGGGACGGACGTAAAGCAATCAGTACGAATAAGAAAGTATGCAGAGCCTCTGGTAGCTCAGTTGGTAGAGCGGTGGACTGTAGTGGAGGATTCACAGTTATCCATAGGTCGCTGGTTCAAATCCGGCCCAGAGGACTGTTTTTCTAATCTCAGGAGCAAAGAGGCTCCAGAGCATGCCCACTCGGTCAGAACCTCCCTATGTTTTAAACCTATTTTAAAGGAAATTCATTTGCTCAGCTTCTAGTAGCTAGTTGATAATCATGGGATTCTTAGCCTTCGTAGGATAATGATATTTCTTCGAATTATAGTAAAATTGCTTGCTCTTACAGGCATTACTCGTTTAATGTGCTATATAGGTCACATAGTCGCACCAATATTCAGCCGTTTCATAGACATCTCGTTTTTAATACAAACGTAGAAACTACACCCCTGAGGCTATCGCTGCTACTTCCTCGGCGAGAAACGCTTATTACAGAAAATTTAGACTAAACGAAGGTTCCACCGAGATTCGAACTCGGATCGCTGGATTCAGAGTCCAGAGTGCTAACCGTTACACCATGGAACCAGACAGGAGAATGGGACTCGTAAATACACTTAGCAGTGTTCTGACGTACTTCAGACACTTCCTACTTGCATTTTTTAACCTAATTGACACGATCGAGCATTATAAAACTTAATCTGGGCAATGTTTGCACTTGCAGCCGATGACTGCATTTCCTGTGCGTCTGTATGGCAGCGCTGAGTAGCAGTGTGTGGAAACGAAAGACAGGGACGGACGTAAAGCAATCAGTACGAATAAGAAAGTATGCAGAGCCTCTGGTAGCTCAGTTGGTAGAGCGGTGGACTGTAGTGGAGGATTCACAGTTATCCATAGGTCGCTGGTTCAAATCCGGCCCAGAGGACTGTTTTTCTAATCTCAGGAGCAAAGAGGCTCCAGAGCATGCCCACTCGGTCAGAACCTCCCTATGTTTTAAACCTATTTTAAAGGAAATTCATTTGCTCAGCTTCTAGTAGCTAGTTGATAATCATGGGATTCTTAGCCTTCGTAGGATAATGATATTTCTTCGAATTATAGTAAAATTGCTTGCTCTTACAGGCATTACTCGTTTAATGTGCTATATAGGTCACATAGTCGCACCAATATTCAGCCGTTTCATAGACATCTCGTTTTTAATACAAACGTAGAAACTACACCCCTGAGGCTATCGCTGCTACTTCCTCGGCGAGAAACGCTTATTACAGAAAATTTAGACTAAACGAAGGTTCCACCGAGATTCGAACTCGGATCGCTGGATTCAGAGTCCAGAGTGCTAACCGTTACACCATGGAACCAGACAGGAGAATGGGACTCGTAAATACACTTAGCAGTGTTCTGACGTACTTCAGACACTTCCTACTTGCATTTTTTAACCTAATTGACACGATCGAGCATTATAAAACTTAATCTGGGCAATGTTTGCACTTGCAGCCGATGACTGCATTTCCTGTGCGTCTGTATGGCAGCGCTGAGTAGCAGTGTGTGGAAACGAAAGACAGGGACGGACGTAAAGCAATCAGTACGAATAAGAAAGTATGCAGAGCCTCTGGTAGCTCAGTTGGTAGAGCGGTGGACTGTAGTGGAGGATTCACAGTTATCCATAGGTCGCTGGTTCAAATCCGGCCCAGAGGACTGTTTTTCTAATCTCAGGAGCAAAGAGGCTCCAGAGCATGCCCACTCGGTCAGAACCTCCCTATGTTTTAAACCTATTTTAAAGGAAATTCATTTGCTCAGCTTCTAGTAGCTAGTTGATAATCATGGGATTCTTAGCCTTCGTAGGATAATGATATTTCTTCGAATTATAGTAAAATTGCTTGCTCTTACAGGCATTACTCGTTTAATGTGCTATATAGGTCACATAGTCGCACCAATATTCAGCCGTTTCATAGACATCTCGTTTTTAATACAAACGTAGAAACTACACCCCTGAGGCTATCGCTGCTACTTCCTCGGCGAGAAACGCTTATTACAGAAAATTTAGACTAAACGAAGGTTCCACCGAGATTCGAACTCGGATCGCTGGATTCAGAGTCCAGAGTGCTAACCGTTACACCATGGAACCAGACAGGAGAATGGGACTCGTAAATACACTTAGCAGTGTTCTGACGTACTTCAGACACTTCCTACTTGCATTTTTTAACCTAATTGACACGATCGAGCATTATAAAACTTAATCTGGGCAATGTTTGCACTTGCAGCCGATGACTGCATTTCCTGTGCGTCTGTATGGCAGCGCTGAGTAGCAGTGTGTGGAAACGAAAGACAGGGACGGACGTAAAGCAATCAGTACGAATAAGAAAGTATGCAGAGCCTCTGGTAGCTCAGTTGGTAGAGCGGTGGACTGTAGTGGAGGATTCACAGTTATCCATAGGTCGCTGGTTCAAATCCGGCCCAGAGGACTGTTTTTCTAATCTCAGGAGCAAAGAGGCTCCAGAGCATGCCCACTCGGTCAGAACCTCCCTATGTTTTAAACCTATTTTAAAGGAAATTCATTTGCTCAGCTTCTAGTAGCTAGTTGATAATCATGGGATTCTTAGCCTTCGTAGGATAATGATATTTCTTCGAATTATAGTAAAATTGCTTGCTCTTACAGGCATTACTCGTTTAATGTGCTATATAGGTCACATAGTCGCACCAATATTCAGCCGTTTCATAGACATCTCGTTTTTAATACAAACGTAGAAACTACACCCCTGAGGCTATCGCTGCTACTTCCTCGGCGAGAAACGCTTATTACAGAAAATTTAGACTAAACGAAGGTTCCACCGAGATTCGAACTCGGATCGCTGGATTCAGAGTCCAGAGTGCTAA
Organism: Schistocerca serialis cubense; assembly: GCF_023864345.2. NCBI lineage: Eukaryota > Metazoa > Arthropoda > Insecta > Orthoptera > Acrididae > Schistocerca > Schistocerca serialis. Next base: position 1,071,407,596 of record NC_064639.1, read on the forward strand.
CCGTTACACCATGGAACCAGACAGGAGAATGGGACTCGTAAATACACTTAGCAGTGTTCTGACGTACTTCAGACACTTCCTACTTGCATTTTTTAACCTAATTGACACGATCGAGCATTATAAAACTTAATCTGGGCAATGTTTGCACTTGCAGCCGATGACTGCATTTCCTGTGCGTCTGTATGGCAGCGCTGAGTAGCAGTGTGTGGAAACGAAAGACAGGGACGGACGTAAAGCAATCAGTACGAATAAGAAAGTATGCAGAGCCTCTGGTAGCTCAGTTGGTAGAGCGGTGGACTGTAGTGGAGGATTCACAGTTATCCATAGGTCGCTGGTTCAAATCCGGCCCAGAGGACTGTTTTTCTAATCTCAGGAGCAAAGAGGCTCCAGAGCATGCCCACTCGGTCAGAACCTCCCTATGTTTTAAACCTATTTTAAAGGAAATTCATTTGCTCAGCTTCTAGTAGCTAGTTGATAATCATGGGATTCTTAGCCTTCGTAGGATAATGATATTTCTTCGAATTATAGTAAAATTGCTTGCTCTTACAGGCATTACTCGTTTAATGTGCTATATAGGTCACATAGTCGCACCAATATTCAGCCGTTTCATAGACATCTCGTTTTTAATACAAACGTAGAAACTACACCCCTGAGGCTATCGCTGCTACTTCCTCGGCGAGAAACGCTTATTACAGAAAATTTAGACTAAACGAAGGTTCCACCGAGATTCGAACTCGGATCGCTGGATTCAGAGTCCAGAGTGCTAACCGTTACACCATGGAACCAGACAGGAGAATGGGACTCGTAAATACACTTAGCAGTGTTCTGACGTACTTCAGACACTTCCTACTTGCATTTTTTAACCTAATTGACACGATCGAGCATTATAAAACTTAATCTGGGCAATGTTTGCACTTGCAGCCGATGACTGCATTTCCTGTGCGTCTGTATGGCAGCGCTGAGTAGCAGTGTGTGGAAACGAAAGACAGGGACGGACGTAAAGCAATCAGTACGAATAAGAAAGTATGCAGAGCCTCTGGTAGCTCAGTTGGTAGAGCGGTGGACTGTAGTGGAGGATTCACAGTTATCCATAGGTCGCTGGTTCAAATCCGGCCCAGAGGACTGTTTTTCTAATCTCAGGAGCAAAGAGGCTCCAGAGCATGCCCACTCGGTCAGAACCTCCCTATGTTTTAAACCTATTTTAAAGGAAATTCATTTGCTCAGCTTCTAGTAGCTAGTTGATAATCATGGGATTCTTAGCCTTCGTAGGATAATGATATTTCTTCGAATTATAGTAAAATTGCTTGCTCTTACAGGCATTACTCGTTTAATGTGCTATATAGGTCACATAGTCGCACCAATATTCAGCCGTTTCATAGACATCTCGTTTTTAATACAAACGTAGAAACTACACCCCTGAGGCTATCGCTGCTACTTCCTCGGCGAGAAACGCTTATTACAGAAAATTTAGACTAAACGAAGGTTCCACCGAGATTCGAACTCGGATCGCTGGATTCAGAGTCCAGAGTGCTAACCGTTACACCATGGAACCAGACAGGAGAATGGGACTCGTAAATACACTTAGCAGTGTTCTGACGTACTTCAGACACTTCCTACTTGCATTTTTTAACCTAATTGACACGATCGAGCATTATAAAACTTAATCTGGGCAATGTTTGCACTTGCAGCCGATGACTGCATTTCCTGTGCGTCTGTATGGCAGCGCTGAGTAGCAGTGTGTGGAAACGAAAGACAGGGACGGACGTAAAGCAATCAGTACGAATAAGAAAGTATGCAGAGCCTCTGGTAGCTCAGTTGGTAGAGCGGTGGACTGTAGTGGAGGATTCACAGTTATCCATAGGTCGCTGGTTCAAATCCGGCCCAGAGGACTGTTTTTCTAATCTCAGGAGCAAAGAGGCTCCAGAGCATGCCCACTCGGTCAGAACCTCCCTATGTTTTAAACCTATTTTAAAGGAAATTCATTTGCTCAGCTTCTAGTAGCTAGTTGATAATCATGGGATTCTTAGCCTTCGTAGGATAATGATATTTCTTCGAATTATAGTAAAATTGCTTGCTCTTACAGGCATTACTCGTTTAATGTGCTATATAGGTCACATAGTCGCACCAATATTCAGCCGTTTCATAGACATCTCGTTTTTAATACAAACGTAGAAACTACACCCCTGAGGCTATCGCTGCTACTTCCTCGGCGAGAAACGCTTATTACAGAAAATTTAGACTAAACGAAGGTTCCACCGAGATTCGAACTCGGATCGCTGGATTCAGAGTCCAGAGTGCTAACCGTTACACCATGGAACCAGACAGGAGAATGGGACTCGTAAATACACTTAGCAGTGTTCTGACGTACTTCAGACACTTCCTACTTGCATTTTTTAACCTAATTGACACGATCGAGCATTATAAAACTTAATCTGGGCAATGTTTGCACTTGCAGCCGATGACTGCATTTCCTGTGCGTCTGTATGGCAGCGCTGAGTAGCAGTGTGTGGAAACGAAAGACAGGGACGGACGTAAAGCAATCAGTACGAATAAGAAAGTATGCAGAGCCTCTGGTAGCTCAGTTGGTAGAGCGGTGGACTGTAGTGGAGGATTCACAGTTATCCATAGGTCGCTGGTTCAAATCCGGCCCAGAGGACTGTTTTTCTAATCTCAGGAGCAAAGAGGCTCCAGAGCATGCCCACTCGGTCAGAACCTCCCTATGTTTTAAACCTATTTTAAAGGAAATTCATTTGCTCAGCTTCTAGTAGCTAGTTGATAATCATGGGATTCTTAGCCTTCGTAGGATAATGATATTTCTTCGAATTATAGTAAAATTGCTTGCTCTTACAGGCATTACTCGTTTAATGTGCTATATAGGTCACATAGTCGCACCAATATTCAGCCGTTTCATAGACATCTCGTTTTTAATACAAACGTAGAAACTACACCCCTGAGGCTATCGCTGCTACTTCCTCGGCGAGAAACGCTTATTACAGAAAATTTAGACTAAACGAAGGTTCCACCGAGATTCGAACTCGGATCGCTGGATTCAGAGTCCAGAGTGCTAACCGTTACACCATGGAACCAGACAGGAGAATGGGACTCGTAAATACACTTAGCAGTGTTCTGACGTACTTCAGACACTTCCTACTTGCATTTTTTAACCTAATTGACACGATCGAGCATTATAAAACTTAATCTGGGCAATGTTTGCACTTGCAGCCGATGACTGCATTTCCTGTGCGTCTGTATGGCAGCGCTGAGTAGCAGTGTGTGGAAACGAAAGACAGGGACGGACGTAAAGCAATCAGTACGAATAAGAAAGTATGCAGAGCCTCTGGTAGCTCAGTTGGTAGAGCGGTGGACTGTAGTGGAGGATTCACAGTTATCCATAGGTCGCTGGTTCAAATCCGGCCCAGAGGACTGTTTTTCTAATCTCAGGAGCAAAGAGGCTCCAGAGCATGCCCACTCGGTCAGAACCTCCCTATGTTTTAAACCTATTTTAAAGGAAATTCATTTGCTCAGCTTCTAGTAGCTAGTTGATAATCATGGGATTCTTAGCCTTCGTAGGATAATGATATTTCTTCGAATTATAGTAAAATTGCTTGCTCTTACAGGCATTACTCGTTTAATGTGCTATATAGGTCACATAGTCGCACCAATATTCAGCCGTTTCATAGACATCTCGTTTTTAATACAAACGTAGAAACTACACCCCTGAGGCTATCGCTGCTACTTCCTCGGCGAGAAACGCTTATTACAGAAAATTTAGACTAAACGAAGGTTCCACCGAGATTCGAACTCGGATCGCTGGATTCAGAGTCCAGAGTGCTAACCGTTACACCATGGAACCAGACAGGAGAATGGGACTCGTAAATACACTTAGCAGTGTTCTGACGTACTTCAGACACTTCCTACTTGCATTTTTTAACCTAATTGACACGATCGAGCATTATAAAACTTAATCTGGGCAATGTTTGCACTTGCAGCCGATGACTGCATTTCCTGTGCGTCTGTATGGCAGCGCTGAGTAGCAGTGTGTGGAAACGAAAGACAGGGACGGACGTAAAGCAATCAGTACGAATAAGAAAGTATGCAGAGCCTCTGGTAGCTCAGTTGGTAGAGCGGTGGACTGTAGTGGAGGATTCACAGTTATCCATAGGTCGCTGGTTCAAATCCGGCCCAGAGGACTGTTTTTCTAATCTCAGGAGCAAAGAGGCTCCAGAGCATGCCCACTCGGTCAGAACCTCCCTATGTTTTAAACCTATTTTAAAGGAAATTCATTTGCTCAGCTTCTAGTAGCTAGTTGATAATCATGGGATTCTTAGCCTTCGTAGGATAATGATATTTCTTCGAATTATAGTAAAATTGCTTGCTCTTACAGGCATTACTCGTTTAATGTGCTATATAGGTCACATAGTCGCACCAATATTCAGCCGTTTCATAGACATCTCGTTTTTAATACAAACGTAGAAACTACACCCCTGAGGCTATCGCTGCTACTTCCTCGGCGAGAAACGCTTATTACAGAAAATTTAGACTAAACGAAGGTTCCACCGAGATTCGAACTCGGATCGCTGGATTCAGAGTCCAGAGTGCTAACCGTTACACCATGGAACCAGACAGGAGAATGGGACTCGTAAATACACTTAGCAGTGTTCTGACGTACTTCAGACACTTCCTACTTGCATTTTTTAACCTAATTGACACGATCGAGCATTATAAAACTTAATCTGGGCAATGTTTGCACTTGCAGCCGATGACTGCATTTCCTGTGCGTCTGTATGGCAGCGCTGAGTAGCAGTGTGTGGAAACGAAAGACAGGGACGGACGTAAAGCAATCAGTACGAATAAGAAAGTATGCAGAGCCTCTGGTAGCTCAGTTGGTAGAGCGGTGGACTGTAGTGGAGGATTCACAGTTATCCATAGGTCGCTGGTTCAAATCCGGCCCAGAGGACTGTTTTTCTAATCTCAGGAGCAAAGAGGCTCCAGAGCATGCCCACTCGGTCAGAACCTCCCTATGTTTTAAACCTATTTTAAAGGAAATTCATTTGCTCAGCTTCTAGTAGCTAGTTGATAATCATGGGATTCTTAGCCTTCGTAGGATAATGATATTTCTTCGAATTATAGTAAAATTGCTTGCTCTTACAGGCATTACTCGTTTAATGTGCTATATAGGTCACATAGTCGCACCAATATTCAGCCGTTTCATAGACATCTCGTTTTTAATACAAACGTAGAAACTACACCCCTGAGGCTATCGCTGCTACTTCCTCGGCGAGAAACGCTTATTACAGAAAATTTAGACTAAACGAAGGTTCCACCGAGATTCGAACTCGGATCGCTGGATTCAGAGTCCAGAGTGCTAACCGTTACACCATGGAACCAGACAGGAGAATGGGACTCGTAAATACACTTAGCAGTGTTCTGACGTACTTCAGACACTTCCTACTTGCATTTTTTAACCTAATTGACACGATCGAGCATTATAAAACTTAATCTGGGCAATGTTTGCACTTGCAGCCGATGACTGCATTTCCTGTGCGTCTGTATGGCAGCGCTGAGTAGCAGTGTGTGGAAACGAAAGACAGGGACGGACGTAAAGCAATCAGTACGAATAAGAAAGTATGCAGAGCCTCTGGTAGCTCAGTTGGCAGTCGAGGTGCGGCCGTCGTGCCAGTCGGACGTGCCTGGAGCGTTGTTTACGTGCTCAGCTGCGGCTTGCGGTGCGGCACGTGGTGAGTCGAGGGCCGTTGCGGCGCGCATTACATCTTGTTGTTGACGACTAGAACCTAACATGGATCACCCAGAGCGAAAAGATACTTTGAAGTTTATGTTTGATGGCAGTTTCTCTCGACCGAAGTATTACGAAGTCGAACGATTTCTTGATGAAGACGTAAAATTACCCCCCACCGATATCATTGGTATCCATTTGTCTATTGTTAGTAGCACGGTTTATATCAAATTGCGTGACCCAGAATTGTGCGACAAAATCATCGAGTCATGTGGCGGTACTTATAAATTTCGACACAGTGACGGAAATGTGGGTGAGGTTACTGTTGTCCACGCTGGTCTTGGTATTCGCACCGTCAGGATTTTCGAGTTGCCTTTCGAAATCACGGCCGAACAAATTAATGCTTCTCTTCAGTCCTACGGCAAAATTATCAGTAACATTGCCGAAAAGTGGGCCTCGTTCCATAAGTATCCTGTCTTGAATGGTGTGCGGCAAATTAAGATCGAATTGCAACGGCATATTCCATCCTACCTAACGATTTGTGGATACAGGGCGATAATCATGTATGAGGGACAGCCCCGTACATGTTCCGGCTGTAATTCCACAGGACACGTCCGAGCACAGTGCATCCAACGACGTGTAACACAACTGCCTGCGGGCGAACTAGCCACTCCCACGCAACCGACAATATTACCGACTACTTATGTAGCGGCGGTCCGTGCTAATACACCCACGGCGCCGGCGGTGGACGTGGGACTTCGTGTGGCCGATATTACGAAGGACGGAGATGTACCTATGGAAATATCTACCACTCAGGAAGCTTTGCCGGCCACTGGCTTACTAGACGCGGCGCCCCGTGACGCCTCACGTGAGGCAGCTCGGGTCGACGGCGTAGAGGCTGCTACTACCGATGTTGACAGACGGCAAGAGACAGGGACTCTTCCTCTTCCCTTAGAGAATGCGGAAGTCTCCGTCGGTAGGTCCTCCCCGAAAAAACACAAGAAACGTCGGATCGCTCGTCCTGAGGCGGCCCAATCGGCGCCCCTCTTGCGTGAAAAGGCCAAACAAGCAGGCCGCATGATCTGCGATGACACTTCGGGGACCGACGATTGTCTTCCGTCGTTGGCCTCACCCATGACTATTGACGATGATGTCTCCAACCTTGACACGGGGAGGGCAGAGACTTGTGCACCACCGCGGACGGACCAAGTGCCGGATGCGCAGGGTGACGGCCCGCTATGCGGTTCCGGAACCGCCACAGCAGGCGCGACAACGGCAGTGTCTGTTGTCAATTGGGCGGATGACACTGAAGATATGGCCGGCACTCCCGACCGTGACGAACCGATGGCAACTGGTGATACGCTGCTTACGCCCCGGCGCAATGCAGCTTCCACGGACGGCGACGTCTAGACTTATTCGACCTCCGAAGCGGACGACTGCTGAAGGGATACAAATCTTACCTGTTTCCATCTGCAGATGACCAGTCGTCCCATATCGCTCCGTTCACGACAATCCTATAAGATTTCTACTCTGAATGTAAACCGCATTGTCTCTCAAGCAAAAATCCACAGCCTTCGACAGTATTTACGGGCCGCTGATATAGATATTCTGTTCGTACAGGAAGCCATGACTCCACTCCTAGCCGATGTCCCCGGTTATGACGCCATTGTCAATATAGGAACGGAGGCCGGTACCATCATTCTGTATCGGGAAGGCATTGAATGTTCTTGTTTGTCCATGTTACCTACAGGACGGGGCATTGCCGCCCAGTTTCATGATGTACTCCTTCTTAATGTGTACGCTCCCTCCGGTTCCAGCGCGCGAGCGGCGAGGAAGGAGTTTTATACTGGAGAGATAGCGCCTTTAATCACCGACTTGCGTCTGCGTATTATTATGGGTGGTGACTTTAATTGCGTTTTGCGCCGCTCCGATCAAACGCCGAATTTTAACTTCAGTCAGGAACTGCTGACACTGGTCACAGAATTGCAGTTAGTCGACACGTGGGAGACCTTACACCCAGACGATGTTGCCTTTACTCACTTTACGCCGACGTCTTCCAGCAGGTTAGATCGCATATATGTGCACCGCGATCTTTTAGCCGACGTGGGAACTTGCGAATATTGGCCCGTTAATTTCAGTGACCATATCGCTTACCACACCGTCTTTAATCACTCGCCGCAGAAGGTTTACAGAGGCTTCGGACGATGGCAACTCAACTGTCGCCTCTTACAAGATGCCACTTTAGAGCGTGAGATACGGTCGGTTTGGCATTCCGTAACATCACGCAGACCCACGTACCCCACGTGGATTGATTGGTGGACGCTTTATGCAAAGAGGAAACTCATTACTTGCGTCAGACACCACGCCAGGATTCGCGCGCGCGGTGAGAAGGAAATCACTGAATTCTATTTCTGCGCCCTGCGAGAATTGTACCGGGATTATCATCAGGTGCCTAATAACATCACGCACGTACGCAGACTCCAAGCGAAAATTACATCCTTGATGGGACGGAACGCTATCGGCCACCAGATTCGTGCACGTGACTTCACCAACTTGCCGCAACAGCAGACGTCTGTTCACCATATCGTCCAACAGTTACATGCGGCGCGCAGGAAACTTATTCATAAGTTGCAAGATGCCGACGGTGCTTTTTATACCCAACACCGCGACATCAAAAACCATGTTGCCAACCACTTTGCCGCACTTTACGCCCGTGCGGATGTACCACATGAGAAAGTGCGAGAATGGTATCACTCTGGACACCCACCGTACCGCATTACCGACGACCACAATCGGGACTTGCTCGCTCCCTTTACCAACGAAGAACTAAAGGATGCCCTGCTTGCCGCACCACGAAATAAATCTCCGGGCACGGACGGGCTCTCTGTCGAGTTTTACGTCAAATATTGGCCTATATTAGGGGACGGACTCACGGAGATGTACAATGAAATACTACGTGGGATTGCTCTGCCCCAAGCCTTCACAGAGGGGTTAACTGTTTTACTACCTAAGAGGCCGACGCCGATCACCACCAAAGATCTGCGGCCCATTACTTTGCTCAATGCGGACTTTAAACTTCTGACGCGCGCCCTCAACGCCCGATTACGGCAGCTGTTACCCGATCTTCTGGGACCATACCAAATGAGTGCGATACGTGGTCGCTCATTGTCCACCATTTTGGCGCTGTATCGGGATCTCGTCTCCCTCACCTGGGCCACCCACACTCCTATGGCCATAGCATTTCTCGATTTTGACAAGGCTTACGATCGGGCTGACTATCGTTATCTCAGTAGCGTGATGGCAACTATGGGCTTCAGTCTTAATTTTATCCACCTCATCAACAACTGTATCCGTGGTACACGTACACGGTTCTTGATCAATAATACATTGACGGAGTACATCCAGCTCTCACGGGGTATCAAGCAAGGCTGCCCTCTCTCAACGACGCTTTATGCGATCCTCATGGAACCCTTGTTGCGCCGCCTACATCATAGCCTACCTGGATTCCAGTTTTCTGGTGTCAAGTCTGTGGTCCAAGCATACGCCGACGATGTCAGCGTGCTCCTTAATGACGTTCGCGATGTCACCGCAGCGAAGCACATTCTTGAGGAATTCCAAAGCGATAGTGGTGCAATGTTAAACGTCAATAAATCCGCCGTTTTAACGCTTGGTCAGGAACGACCGCTCACGGGCGACGCTTGGCTGCCCTGTGTACAGACTAGAAAACACCTTGGTCTCTACGTCACGGCCCGGCCACTGGACATGTCTCACAAAAATTGGATACCCAAAATTCAGGCGATAAAAGCACTCCTGCGTGACCAAAATATGCGACACCTCGATCGTTTGCAGCGAGCCTTTTTCGTCAATTCTTATGCCCTCTCCAAATTACAGTTTGTTGCCGCCGTCTTACCCATGCCAACCACAGTAGCAAGATCACTTCTAGCGGCGGCCGCCTGGTACGTCTGGAAGCTCAATATTTTTAAGGTTTCCTTCACCACGACAGCTTTGCCATGCGATATGGGAGGCCTCGGCTTGAAAAACCCCGGCATTCACGCCTTGGCTCTGTATCTGAAACGCTCATGGCGTATACTCACCGCCAGCGAAGACACCGTCACGAAGCGGCTCTATCAGCTGTTCCGCCCTCCCAACTTATCTCCGCCTGTGGACATTGGCCGCGTCAGCCCGCACTTTCAGCATATAGCACTGTATTATCTTGAAAGTAGCTATCTCGACGACGAGCTTTTCAAGAAGCCGACAGTTCAACTGTACCGCCACTTACTTCGGCCGTCACTGCCTGGCCCCTTGGAAAAGAAGTATCCGGCTTGCAATTGGTCCCTCGTTTGGACTAACATTCATAATCCGACACTTCCGACAGATGTTCGCTCCAAATGGTATGACGTGGTCACTGAAACTGTACCGACGCAAGAAAAGCGACACAGGATTAATCTTGAACCGAGTCCCTACTGCGGCTTGTGCCACGTGGTGGCGACTATTGCGCATCTGTTTGTCTGCAAGGACCAAGTGCACATCTGGAACTGGACGCGCAAAAAACTCGCTGTGCTTAACCGGACTGCGCCTCATGCGATTCAGATCCAAGACATTCTGCGCCCAGATTTCCGACTTTTCCCAGCTGCCAAACATAACAGTTACCTATGGCTCGTGGGACATTTTATCAACTATATTCTGTCCGGCAGTGCCCCTAATGTCTTAGATTTTCAAGTCTATCTCTCAACACAACACTGGCGCACAACCAGCCAATATGGTCACCGGTATCAATCAACATTTCAACATTTTCTTCACGTCGTCCTTGGGATGCCATAGAACATGGACAAGTGGGACATCGGTTACAACAATTCGTCCTCCCTGTACTACAGTCGAAGGATATACTCTCTGCGAAGACACTCATTTGTCTCCTGGGTATGATGCATATGACGACGTCTGAATTTCACGAATATTTCCTTCCCAGTAGCGGTTCTTTCGACGATATCAATATTTTGGTGTCTTTTAATCAACAAAAATGCAAACCCGAAGAAAGAAAACGAACAACGAAGATGGACAGAAGACAAACGTCTAACCACAATACAACGAACAAAGAGATTCGAGATTAAGGACCAAAAAAAAAAAATATCTTTTGGAAAATTTGTCAAAACAAACGAAAAACGATAAGGAACAAAAAAAAAAAAAAAAAACAAAAAAACAAAAAACAAAAAAACAACAAAAAAAAATTTAAAATCTCTTCACACAAAGTAAAAAAATTAAAAAAAAATAAAAAAAAAAAAAGTGGTTAAGGCAAAAAAAAAAAAAAAAAAAAAAAAAAAAGTTGGTAGAGCGGTGGACTGTAGTGGAGGATTCACAGTTATCCATAGGTCGCTGGTTCAAATCCGGCCCAGAGGACTGTTTTTCTAATCTCAGGAGCAAAGAGGCTCCAGAGCATGCCCACTCGGTCAGAACCTCCCTATGTTTTAAACCTATTTTAAAGGAAATTCATTTGCTCAGCTTCTAGTAGCTAGTTGATAATCATGGGATTCTTAGCCTTCGTAGGATAATGATATTTCTTCGAATTATAGTAAAATTGCTTGCTCTTACAGGCATTACTCGTTTAATGTGCTATATAGGTCACATAGTCGCACCAATATTCAGCCGTTTCATAGACATCTCGTTTTTAATACAAACGTAGAAACTACACCCCTGAGGCTATCGCTGCTACTTCCTCGGCGAGAAACGCTTATTACAGAAAATTTAGACTAAACGAAGGTTCCACCGAGATTCGAACTCGGATCGCTGGATTCAGAGTCCAGAGTGCTAACCGTTACACCATGGAACCAGACAGGAGAATGGGACTCGTAAATACACTTAGCAGTGTTCTGACGTACTTCAGACACTTCCTACTTGCATTTTTTAACCTAATTGACACGATCGAGCATTATAAAACTTAATCTGGGCAATGTTTGCACTTGCAGCCGATGACTGCATTTCCTGTGCGTCTGTATGGCAGCGCTGAGTAGCAGTGTGTGGAAACGAAAGACAGGGACGGACGTAAAGCAATCAGTACGAATAAGAAAGTATGCAGAGCCTCTGGTAGCTCAGTTGGTAGAGCGGTGGACTGTAGTGGAGGATTCACAGTTATCCATAGGTCGCTGGTTCAAATCCGGCCCAGAGGACTGTTTTTCTAATCTCAGGAGCAAAGAGGCTCCAGAGCATGCCCACTCGGTCAGAACCTCCCTATGTTTTAAACCTATTTTAAAGGAAATTCATTTGCTCAGCTTCTAGTAGCTAGTTGATAATCATGGGATTCTTAGCCTTCGTAGGATAATGATATTTCTTCGAATTATAGTAAAATTGCTTGCTCTTACAGGCATTACTCGTTTAATGTGCTATATAGGTCACATAGTCGCACCAATATTCAGCCGTTTCATAGACATCTCGTTTTTAATACAAACGTAGAAACTACACCCCTGAGGCTATCGCTGCTACTTCCTCGGCGAGAAACGCTTATTACAGAAAATTTAGACTAAACGAAGGTTCCACCGAGATTCGAACTCGGATCGCTGGATTCAGAGTCCAGAGTGCTAACCGTTACACCATGGAACCAGACAGGAGAATGGGACTCGTAAATACACTTAGCAGTGTTCTGACGTACTTCAGACACTTCCTACTTGCATTTTTTAACCTAATTGACACGATCGAGCATTATAAAACTTAATCTGGGCAATGTTTGCACTTGCAGCCGATGACTGCATTTCCTGTGCGTCTGTATGGCAGCGCTGAGTAGCAGTGTGTGGAAACGAAAGACAGGGACGGACGTAAAGCAATCAGTACGAATAAGAAAGTATGCAGAGCCTCTGGTAGCTCAGTTGGTAGAGCGGTGGACTGTAGTGGAGGATTCACAGTTATCCATAGGTCGCTGGTTCAAATCCGGCCCAGAGGACTGTTTTTCTAATCTCAGGAGCAAAGAGGCTCCAGAGCATGCCCACTCGGTCAGAACCTCCCTATGTTTTAAACCTATTTTAAAGGAAATTCATTTGCTCAGCTTCTAGTAGCTAGTTGATAATCATGGGATTCTTAGCCTTCGTAGGATAATGATATTTCTTCGAATTATAGTAAAATTGCTTGCTCTTACAGGCATTACTCGTTTAATGTGCTATATAGGTCACATAGTCGCACCAATATTCAGCCGTTTCATAGACATCTCGTTTTTAATACAAACGTAGAAACTACACCCCTGAGGCTATCGCTGCTACTTCCTCGGCGAGAAACGCTTATTACAGAAAATTTAGACTAAACGAAGGTTCCACCGAGATTCGAACTCGGATCGCTGGATTCAGAGTCCAGAGTGCTAACCGTTACACCATGGAACCAGACAGGAGAATGGGACTCGTAAATACACTTAGCAGTGTTCTGACGTACTTCAGACACTTCCTACTTGCATTTTTTAACCTAATTGACACGATCGAGCATTATAAAACTTAATCTGGGCAATGTTTGCACTTGCAGCCGATGACTGCATTTCCTGTGCGTCTGTATGGCAGCGCTGAGTAGCAGTGTGTGGAAACGAAAGACAGGGACGGACGTAAAGCAATCAGTACGAATAAGAAAGTATGCAGAGCCTCTGGTAGCTCAGTTGGTAGAGCGGTGGACTGTAGTGGAGGATTCACAGTTATCCATAGGTCGCTGGTTCAAATCCGGCCCAGAGGACTGTTTTTCTAATCTCAGGAGCAAAGAGGCTCCAGAGCATGCCCACTCGGTCAGAACCTCCCTATGTTTTAAACCTATTTTAAAGGAAATTCATTTGCTCAGCTTCTAGTAGCTAGTTGATAATCATGGGATTCTTAGCCTTCGTAGGATAATGATATTTCTTCGAATTATAGTAAAATTGCTTGCTCTTACAGGCATTACTCGTTTAATGTGCTATATAGGTCACATAGTCGCACCAATATTCAGCCGTTTCATAGACATCTCGTTTTTAATACAAACGTAGAAACTACACCCCTGAGGCTATCGCTGCTACTTCCTCGGCGAGAAACGCTTATTACAGAAAATTTAGACTAAACGAAGGTTCCACCGAGATTCGAACTCGGATCGCTGGATTCAGAGTCCAGAGTGCTAACCGTTACACCATGGAACCAGACAGGAGAATGGGACTCGTAAATACACTTAGCAGTGTTCTGACGTACTTCAGACACTTCCTACTTGCATTTTTTAACCTAATTGACACGATCGAGCATTATAAAACTTAATCTGGGCAATGTTTGCACTTGCAGCCGATGACTGCATTTCCTGTGCGTCTGTATGGCAGCGCTGAGTAGCAGTGTGTGGAAACGAAAGACAGGGACGGACGTAAAGCAATCAGTACGAATAAGAAAGTATGCAGAGCCTCTGGTAGCTCAGTTGGTAGAGCGGTGGACTGTAGTGGAGGATTCACAGTTATCCATAGGTCGCTGGTTCAAATCCGGCCCAGAGGACTGTTTTTCTAATCTCAGGAGCAAAGAGGCTCCAGAGCATGCCCACTCGGTCAGAACCTCCCTATGTTTTAAACCTATTTTAAAGGAAATTCATTTGCTCAGCTTCTAGTAGCTAGTTGATAATCATGGGATTCTTAGCCTTCGTAGGATAATGATATTTCTTCGAATTATAGTAAAATTGCTTGCTCTTACAGGCATTACTCGTTTAATGTGCTATATAGGTCACATAGTCGCACCAATATTCAGCCGTTTCATAGACATCTCGTTTTTAATACAAACGTAGAAACTACACCCCTGAGGCTATCGCTGCTACTTCCTCGGCGAGAAACGCTTATTACAGAAAATTTAGACTAAACGAAGGTTCCACCGAGATTCGAACTCGGATCGCTGGATTCAGAGTCCAGAGTGCTAACCGTTACACCATGGAACCAGACAGGAGAATGGGACTCGTAAATACACTTAGCAGTGTTCTGACGTACTTCAGACACTTCCTACTTGCATTTTTTAACCTAATTGACACGATCGAGCATTATAAAACTTAATCTGGGCAATGTTTGCACTTGCAGCCGATGACTGCATTTCCTGTGCGTCTGTATGGCAGCGCTGAGTAGCAGTGTGTGGAAACGAAAGACAGGGACGGACGTAAAGCAATCAGTACGAATAAGAAAGTATGCAGAGCCTCTGGTAGCTCAGTTGGTAGAGCGGTGGACTGTAGTGGAGGATTCACAGTTATCCATAGGTCGCTGGTTCAAATCCGGCCCAGAGGACTGTTTTTCTAATCTCAGGAGCAAAGAGGCTCCAGAGCATGCCCACTCGGTCAGAACCTCCCTATGTTTTAAACCTATTTTAAAGGAAATTCATTTGCTCAGCTTCTAGTAGCTAGTTGATAATCATGGGATTCTTAGCCTTCGTAGGATAATGATATTTCTTCGAATTATAGTAAAATTGCTTGCTCTTACAGGCATTACTCGTTTAATGTGCTATATAGGTCACATAGTCGCACCAATATTCAGCCGTTTCATAGACATCTCGTTTTTAATACAAACGTAGAAACTACACCCCTGAGGCTATCGCTGCTACTTCCTCGGCGAGAAACGCTTATTACAGAAAATTTAGACTAAACGAAGGTTCCACCGAGATTCGAACTCGGATCGCTGGATTCAGAGTCCAGAGTGCTAACCGTTACACCATGGAACCAGACAGGAGAATGGGACTCGTAAATACACTTAGCAGTGTTCTGACGTACTTCAGACACTTCCTACTTGCATTTTTTAACCTAATTGACACGATCGAGCATTATAAAACTTAATCTGGGCAATGTTTGCACTTGCAGCCGATGACTGCATTTCCTGTGCGTCTGTATGGCAGCGCTGAGTAGCAGTGTGTGGAAACGAAAGACAGGGACGGACGTAAAGCAATCAGTACGAATAAGAAAGTATGCAGAGCCTCTGGTAGCTCAGTTGGTAGAGCGGTGGACTGTAGTGGAGGATTCACAGTTATCCATAGGTCGCTGGTTCAAATCCGGCCCAGAGGACTGTTTTTCTAATCTCAGGAGCAAAGAGGCTCCAGAGCATGCCCACTCGGTCAGAACCTCCCTATGTTTTAAACCTATTTTAAAGGAAATTCATTTGCTCAGCTTCTAGTAGCTAGTTGATAATCATGGGATTCTTAGCCTTCGTAGGATAATGATATTTCTTCGAATTATAGTAAAATTGCTTGCTCTTACAGGCATTACTCGTTTAATGTGCTATATAGGTCACATAGTCGCACCAATATTCAGCCGTTTCATAGACATCTCGTTTTTAATACAAACGTAGAAACTACACCCCTGAGGCTATCGCTGCTACTTCCTCGGCGAGAAACGCTTATTACAGAAAATTTAGACTAAACGAAGGTTCCACCGAGATTCGAACTCGGATCGCTGGATTCAGAGTCCAGAGTGCTAACCGTTACACCATGGAACCAGACAGGAGAATGGGACTCGTAAATACACTTAGCAGTGTTCTGACGTACTTCAGACACTTCCTACTTGCATTTTTTAACCTAATTGACACGATCGAGCATTATAAAACTTAATCTGGGCAATGTTTGCACTTGCAGCCGATGACTGCATTTCCTGTGCGTCTGTATGGCAGCGCTGAGTAGCAGTGTGTGGAAACGAAAGACAGGGACGGACGTAAAGCAATCAGTACGAATAAGAAAGTATGCAGAGCCTCTGGTAGCTCAGTTGGTAGAGCGGTGGACTGTAGTGGAGGATTCACAGTTATCCATAGGTCGCTGGTTCAAATCCGGCCCAGAGGACTGTTTTTCTAATCTCAGGAGCAAAGAGGCTCCAGAGCATGCCCACTCGGTCAGAACCTCCCTATGTTTTAAACCTATTTTAAAGGAAATTCATTTGCTCAGCTTCTAGTAGCTAGTTGATAATCATGGGATTCTTAGCCTTCGTAGGATAATGATATTTCTTCGAATTATAGTAAAATTGCTTGCTCTTACAGGCATTACTCGTTTAATGTGCTATATAGGTCACATAGTCGCACCAATATTCAGCCGTTTCATAGACATCTCGTTTTTAATACAAACGTAGAAACTACACCCCTGAGGCTATCGCTGCTACTTCCTCGGCGAGAAACGCTTATTACAGAAAATTTAGACTAAACGAAGGTTCCACCGAGATTCGAACTCGGATCGCTGGATTCAGAGTCCAGAGTGCTAACCGTTACACCATGGAACCAGACAGGAGAATGGGACTCGTAAATACACTTAGCAGTGTTCTGACGTACTTCAGACACTTCCTACTTGCATTTTTTAACCTAATTGACACGATCGAGCATTATAAAACTTAATCTGGGCAATGTTTGCACTTGCAGCCGATGACTGCATTTCCTGTGCGTCTGTATGGCAGCGCTGAGTAGCAGTGTGTGGAAACGAAAGACAGGGACGGACGTAAAGCAATCAGTACGAATAAGAAAGTATGCAGAGCCTCTGGTAGCTCAGTTGGTAGAGCGGTGGACTGTAGTGGAGGATTCACAGTTATCCATAGGTCGCTGGTTCAAATCCGGCCCAGAGGACTGTTTTTCTAATCTCAGGAGCAAAGAGGCTCCAGAGCATGCCCACTCGGTCAGAACCTCCCTATGTTTTAAACCTATTTTAAAGGAAATTCATTTGCTCAGCTTCTAGTAGCTAGTTGATAATCATGGGATTCTTAGCCTTCGTAGGATAATGATATTTCTTCGAATTATAGTAAAATTGCTTGCTCTTACAGGCATTACTCGTTTAATGTGCTATATAGGTCACATAGTCGCACCAATATTCAGCCGTTTCATAGACATCTCGTTTTTAATACAAACGTAGAAACTACACCCCTGAGGCTATCGCTGCTACTTCCTCGGCGAGAAACGCTTATTACAGAAAATTTAGACTAAACGAAGGTTCCACCGAGATTCGAACTCGGATCGCTGGATTCAGAGTCCAGAGTGCTAACCGTTACACCATGGAACCAGACAGGAGAATGGGACTCGTAAATACACTTAGCAGTGTTCTGACGTACTTCAGACACTTCCTACTTGCATTTTTTAACCTAATTGACACGATCGAGCATTATAAAACTTAATCTGGGCAATGTTTGCACTTGCAGCCGATGACTGCATTTCCTGTGCGTCTGTATGGCAGCGCTGAGTAGCAGTGTGTGGAAACGAAAGACAGGGACGGACGTAAAGCAATCAGTACGAATAAGAAAGTATGCAGAGCCTCTGGTAGCTCAGTTGGTAGAGCGGTGGACTGTAGTGGAGGATTCACAGTTATCCATAGGTCGCTGGTTCAAATCCGGCCCAGAGGACTGTTTTTCTAATCTCAGGAGCAAAGAGGCTCCAGAGCATGCCCACTCGGTCAGAACCTCCCTATGTTTTAAACCTATTTCAAAGGAAATTCATTTGCTCAGCTTCTAGTAGCTAGTTGATAATCATGGGATTCTTAGCCTTCGTAGGATAATGATATTTCTTCGAATTATAGTAAAATTGCTTGCTCTTACAGGCATTACTCGTTTAATGTGCTATATAGGTCACATAGTCGCACCAATATTCAGCCGTTTCATAGACATCTCGTTTTTAATACAAACGTAGAAACTACACCCCTGAGGCTATCGCTGCTACTTCCTCGGCGAGAAACGCTTATTACAGAAAATTTAGACTAAACGAAGGTTCCACCGAGATTCGAACTCGGATCGCTGGATTCAGAGTCCAGAGTGCTAACCGTTACACCATGGAACCAGACAGGAGAATGGGACTCGTAAATACACTTAGCAGTGTTCTGACGTACTTCAGACACTTCCTACTTGCATTTTTTAACCTAATTGACACGATCGAGCATTATAAAACTTAATCTGGGCAATGTTTGCACTTGCAGCCGATGACTGCATTTCCTGTGCGTCTGTATGGCAGCGCTGAGTAGCAGTGTGTGGAAACGAAAGACAGGGACGGACGTAAAGCAATCAGTACGAATAAGAAAGTATGCAGAGCCTCTGGTAGCTCAGTTGGTAGAGCGGTGGACTGTAGTGGAGGATTCACAGTTATCCATAGGTCGCTGGTTCAAATCCGGCCCAGAGGACTGTTTTTCTAATCTCAGGAGCAAAGAGGCTCCAGAGCATGCCCACTCGGTCAGAACCTCCCTATGTTTTAAACCTATTTTAAAGGAAATTCATTTGCTCAGCTTCTAGTAGCTAGTTGATAATCATGGGATTCTTAGCCTTCGTAGGATAATGATATTTCTTCGAATTATAGTAAAATTGCTTGCTCTTACAGGCATTACTCGTTTAATGTGCTATATAGGTCACATAGTCGCACCAATATTCAGCCGTTTCATAGACATCTCGTTTTTAATACAAACGTAGAAACTACACCCCTGAGGCTATCGCTGCTACTTCCTCGGCGAGAAACGCTTATTACAGAAAATTTAGACTAAACGAAGGTTCCACCGAGATTCGAACTCGGATCGCTGGATTCAGAGTCCAGAGTGCTAACCGTTACACCATGGAACCAGACAGGAGAATGGGACTCGTAAATACACTTAGCAGTGTTCTGACGTACTTCAGACACTTCCTACTTGCATTTTTTAACCTAATTGACACGATCGAGCATTATAAAACTTAATCTGGGCAATGTTTGCACTTGCAGCCGATGACTGCATTTCCTGTGCGTCTGTATGGCAGCGCTGAGTAGCAGTGTGTGGAAACGAAAGACAGGGACGGACGTAAAGCAATCAGTACGAATAAGAAAGTATGCAGAGCCTCTGGTAGCTCAGTTGGTAGAGCGGTGGACTGTAGTGGAGGATTCACAGTTATCCATAGGTCGCTGGTTCAAATCCGGCCCAGAGGACTGTTTTTCTAATCTCAGGAGCAAAGAGGCTCCAGAGCATGCCCACTCGGTCAGAACCTCCCTATGTTTTAAACCTATTTTAAAGGAAATTCATTTGCTCAGCTTCTAGTAGCTAGTTGATAATCATGGGATTCTTAGCCTTCGTAGGATAATGATATTTCTTCGAATTATAGTAAAATTGCTTGCTCTTACAGGCATTACTCGTTTAATGTGCTATATAGGTCACATAGTCGCACCAATATTCAGCCGTTTCATAGACATCTCGTTTTTAATACAAACGTAGAAACTACACCCCTGAGGCTATCGCTGCTACTTCCTCGGCGAGAAACGCTTATTACAGAAAATTTAGACTAAACGAAGGTTCCACCGAGATTCGAACTCGGATCGCTGGATTCAGAGTCCAGAGTGCTAACCGTTACACCATGGAACCAGACAGGAGAATGGGACTCGTAAATACACTTAGCAGTGTTCTGACGTACTTCAGACACTTCCTACTTGCATTTTTTAACCTAATTGACACGATCGAGCATTATAAAACTTAATCTGGGCAATGTTTGCACTTGCAGCCGATGACTGCATTTCCTGTGCGTCTGTATGGCAGCGCTGAGTAGCAGTGTGTGGAAACGAAAGACAGGGACGGACGTAAAGCAATCAGTACGAATAAGAAAGTATGCAGAGCCTCTGGTAGCTCAGTTGGTAGAGCGGTGGAC